>NC_136530.1:22280932-22880932 GCF_910591455.1 Pholis gunnellus | reverse complement strand
AAATAAAGCTTTGGCCATACTTATTTTATTAGCATTGTACATATTTGTAGAATTAGTTTCCAGTTGTGGCTGCTTAGGATTGTTTCTGACTGGTGTTGAATATTCATATTTTTAGTTGCTTCATATATTACATTCCAAAATGGCTCAACACAAAACAATTATAATTTGTATTTATTCATGAATTTCATAGGGTGGGTAAGCTGTCAAACAGCGTGAGCCTGCACACATTCAGAACAGCATTACTCCACCACATCTTTAGTTGAAACAGACTTTTGAATTAAGCACATTTAACTGAAATGAATCATATTAATACTCTAAACTTGGGTTAGACAGCAAGACAGTTCATTTGGACTGCTTTTGGACTTCGCCATGATTAAGATCACTAATTGTTTTTACTGTTTAGCGGTAAAAAACATATACTTGACACAAACGCCCTTTGCACTTCTTTCTTCGTGTGTCCGTCGGTTTCCTCTAAAATGGCTGCGTTGCTCTCATCTAACAGAGCCTGTCTGGCTGCTAGCTAACCTCTGCATGGCGCCCCTCCAGGCTGCTGCCTGGACCTTGCTTACGCTGCTTGCCCTCTGTCTCTCTGTGATGCGACTGCTCCCTCTCTCCTTTCAGGTTCTGGCGGCTCTTTTAACATGTCAAACTCTGGCGACTTGTTCATGAGCGTGCAGTCTCTCAATGGGGACTCGTACCAGGGGGCTCAGGTGGGAGCCAACGTGCAGTCACAGGTAGGGCCGCGAGCTGCACAGCAGATAATACAGGAGCAGACCCACCGCACATCCCAGTAGACATTTTGACTTGTCACGCACAGGTGTACTGATTATCATTCATTAGAATTAGTCGTATTCGAGTAATATCATAACCCAAATTCAGTCAACTAAGCTAGTTCTAAAGGCGCTACATGCCATTTGTTAGCATTTGGGTCCGCTTGTTAACAAAGCGCTACAGATGTAACATTTTTAAGCTAATTTGAGGCTAGCAATGGTTGGTGGTAGCCATCTTGCAACAGTGTGTGAACGCTCTCAAGTTGGAATACTAGCGGGTTTGGACCTAAATGGAACAGAGCCATCATACCCGTTGGCTTTCCTGCTATGGCAAGTTAAAATGTCCATTGTGAAAAAAAAGGGCTATACAGGCTAGTACTGGCTCCACCATACAGCGTCTTCACAGTCTCAGGGGCAGGCTACTTCTCACATTGTGTTCACCATGTGAATAGTTTTTATTCTAACAAGCAGAAGGCTTTAGTTTTTTCCTCGAGTTCCTCTTTTGATCGGGCCTTGTCGTCTCCAAGGATATACTTGCAGCAGTGTGCCCTTGTTGTCCCTCTCGTCGTCTTGTCATCCCTCTCTCTTTGCTCTTGAGCTTCCCTTGTGTTGACTCTGACCTTGCTTTGTTTGTTGTCTCTGAATGTTTCAGGTGGATACCCTTCGCCATGTTATCAGTCAGACAGGCGGATACAGTGAAGGACTCACAGCCAACCAGATGTACAGTCCGCAGGGCATCAATGTAAGGATTCTGTTTTCTTCTTCTTCTTCTTTCTTTCTCTCCCCACCAATTATTTCAAAGCCATGGGGCTCAGAATGCCACTTAGCGGGACTTGTCTCTGCTCCATGGTCACCTAGTTGATTGCCTCTGTATAGCCCGCGCCACGGGCAGCCCGCTGCCCGGCGAACGCAGGCATGTGGCCGGCCACACACACGCGGAGCCGCCGTCTGAACCTGTCACGTCGGATCAGGTCCTCCGCAGCACCTGCAGCCGCGTACAGTCAGCCGCGAGCAAACTGCACAAACAGGTGACACCTCCTGCACTGGACTTCAAATCCCCTCTGACCATCTGACCCGTGATTAGCAGCCCTGGGGCCAGAAGCTCCCGCTATAGACGATGCCATCGTCCCACTAAAAATAAAACCTCACGCCAGAGGAAACTACTCCTCGTGTGCCATAGGGCTGCGTTCCCCCTCGTGTTTGTCTTATTTTGTGGCAGAGTTCGGAGGGGGGGGGGGGGGGGGTTAGGAGTGGGGGTTGGTTGAGGGAGGGGGTTGGTCGGGGCGCTGGCGGCTGCAAACAGTGGGGAAATTCACAGCGACAAGCCGTGTCGTAAAGGGGAAAATCGATAAGACAGACACAAGGAGAGCAGAGTGTGGACTTGGGACAGCAATCCAAGCGCATTGCTCAGATCATGTTCCTGCCACACTAATGGCCCTGACAGCGAGCCGCGCTGAGAGGACGAGGACGGTCACAGCCGCGGCTGGGCTCCTCCGCTGTCGCCGTCGTGCCTCAGTGGCCATATGATAATCAGATGAAATGTCTCCCCCCCCCTCCCCCGTACAAAAACATGTATGTGTATTCAAATGGGCTTCGTGGCTGCCTCGGAGCGCACCCCGCAGCCAGCTGTGCTAGCCCTGAGAGGCCGCTAACGTATGCAGGCCCTGTTCTCTCTCAGTCCTTTGACCTCGCAGATACGGTTCTCCTTGGACGCCTGCTTGCTCTACCACATCTTACACTGCCACAGTGTGCTGTGTTATTCACTTTCATACCCTGTAAAGAAGCCCCGCAATGCATAATGTAAGAGCGGGATATCTGTCTCTCGGCTGTTTCGCCTGTGATTTATGTAGCTAAGGCTAGTAAGTTATGAGTTTTGGCCGCACTGCAATATGCGCTCCGCAGTTTTGTTTGATAATGATATTTTTCCAAGTGGCGGTAATTTCTGTCAAAGTTGTCAATCTTGTAGGCGATGGCTAAATGTCATCTCAACCTTGTCTGGCTTGTTTAGCTCTTTAATTCAGAGGAGCACAGAGGAGCTCCAAATGATGCTACTATTTTATTTTTAAAATTAAAGAAATAAATCAGAAAAATGCCGCCGCGACAGCCTTAGAGATCTCACTCTGTGTTTCTGTTAATAATATACATGCTGCATCCGGGTAAATAGTTTTCCAGACATCTGAAGACAGATTTTATGAGTGAAGAGTTGAGCAAATGACGAGAGAGTTAAAGAAACTATCTTATCTGAAATATAACAAAATGACTGAGCGGATACATAATGCATGCTGTGGATGATTACAGCCCCGATTACAATTTTGAAACAGGCAAAGTCAGACATTCTTCGATATGACCCCTCCACTTTATGATTACACACGACCGTCTGCCATCTTAAATCACAGGCTTTTTTTCTTCTTTTTTTTTGTGAAATGAAAGGCTGTCGAGGACCATTTCCAGTTATTCTGATGGCTTTAAAACGTACTATTAATATCCTAAATGCTCTCTAACAGGCCTGTCTCTGGTAGGGGAAATGCCCTCCATTGCTCTTATTATATGTTAATTCCTGCTGTCAGCATCACAATTAGTTCACATGACATTGATTGTACTTGTTTTGTTTCGGGGGTCTTTTCACAAAATTCACATATATTATTCATATTATTTAAAACGAAAGTGACAGGAATTTATGTCAAGACAAAACCTCGCACAGCTTCTCCTTTCACAGATTTTTATTTTTTTTCATTATATGAATCTGAGTGTGCGGTGTATGACGGGACGGAGACTGTAATTCACTCCCTTTCTGCTTGGTTGAAAACATGATTTTATATTTCTTTATGTCAGTCGTGTTCTGAAATATTAGCTGTAATTCCAGCGAGGTGAGCTTCTCCTCCGATCCGGGAGGCCATTTGGCTTCGGGCTGCGTATATCCCAGCATTCCACGCTGCGCTCGTACACTACCTTGCCCTCAGGACCTTCATTGGTTGTATCTCACTGGGTTTTGACCTGGCTGCATTGAGTAATGAATATGAAAGTAATGCTTCTCTCTCTTCTCTTTTTCTCCTCTCAGGCAAACGGCGTCTGGCAGGATGCTCCGACCCCCTCGTCAGTGACTTCACCCACAGAAGGACCCGGAAGTGTACACTCTGACACATCCAACTGATCCTCCACCCTCACCCCTCCAGCTTCCTCCATCACTGCAATCCCCTCCCCCTCCCCCCCAGCAACATACCCTAAAACTTAAGATCACTCCCCATCAGGACTAGACGTGATGTACTGTATGTAGTCACGCAGCGGGACACAGCTGGGGTCTGGGATGACATTTACGGACAAATGTTTGACTTTTCCTATCCGGACTACCGCAGCATCGTAAGCAGCCTGTGTAGGGGACTCACATCCACACTTCACAGTTTGTACAGTTTCCACTCGATGTCCATGTTGCCTCTTTGTATCTCTCTTATTATTATTATTATTATTATTATTATTATGTGTTCACACAGTTAGCAGCGTAACGCCCCACGTCTTGTAAATTGAAATGCTTCCACACTACCTCGATTCGAAAATAACAACACGAGAATATTTCTTCGGTTTTACAAATTTTTATAATGATTGGAATTTTGCTGTACACCTCAGCACGCCCTGTCGTCACACCGCCGTCTTTATCCACACGTTCCGTTTGTCCACAGTGCCAGAGTTCAACCCTGGAGCGGAATTTTGATACCGTTACGTTTTTATGTCCTTCCATTTTCCACCCCACTTTGTAAAGTATTATTATTATTATTATTATTATGTTAGTCCAGTCATATTAGTCAGGTAATAACTCGATTTATATGGTTTGTATTCAGAACTTCTACAGCGGACAGTGACATACAAGGCATTTTATATTTTATCACCAGAGAAGCAGGATTTCTGCTCATCTGCAGTACAACAATGCAAAGAATTCACAATTTTCACACAAGCACTTAACAAATGGAGCGCGACTCATGAAGATATCTGACGTCCTGTCATGCTTGTTGGCTGCAGCCACCATATTCAGAGAAAAATGGACCTGAAACAGGAGCGGCAATTACGGCACGTCGACGTGCATTAAAGCACAATAACACCTACTGATTGAAAGGGTAGCATTTGTAAATGACGAAGAGTAAACAACACAGAGGACATTTTTAACATATGTGTGAGTGGCCTATGGAAGAGAGTGCACATACAGTATATGATCAGACATCATCAGTGTGTATCAGTAAGACCAATGTAGCCAAATACTGCTGGTAACCAAATCCAAAACAAACAAAAAAGAATTGCATTTCAGATGTTACGGTGCCATGTTGTCGCATGTCCTTTCTCTGAATTCACTTTTCATTTGTGGAATTATATTTGTGGGATAATCCTGAGAGCGCGATGCTGCATTCTGAGCAGTTTTTGCGTTTGCTCAAATTGAATCATTCTTAAGACTTTGGGTATACTTCGAGCAAAAATGTAATTTTCTGCGCTCAGGTTTGTGGCACAAATAGAAATCCATATGCAGTCAGTGCGGGGAAAAACGTGAGGTTACTTATCCCGTAACCCCTGTTCTATGATAAAGTAGAATAGTTGAAAGAGAACTGCAGCGTTTGTATTTCTGGTGAGAGTCCATTCACTTTTTTTTTGGGGATTTACAAATGATGTTAAAAACGTTACACCCTTCAACACAAACCGATCCAAAATGTGAAATTAAAATTTGTGACCTCTGTTGTATGTACAGTATAGTATGTGGTCGAACATGTATACGAGATATCATTTGCATACTTTAATACCAAAAAGAAGGCAGAATTTGTATCCTCTACATTGGGTTCAGCTTTATCGATGTTTTCTTTTTTCCTCTTTTCGTAGAATTTTATTATCTACGGTACGAGCGAGCGTCTCATCGTGCTCTAGTACTCTGTATTCAAAGCCAAAAGAATGCAGTTGGAATACAGAAATGTTTATATCAATTCAGACGGAAACAAATACACTGATGGCACACAAATCCAGATAAAGTTTGGATATATTTTTATGTCTCCATTTTGTGAAAAACATTTTTTTCTTTTCATTTGATATGTTGGCTTTGCTACAGGATTGTTTCTTTTTTTTTAAATGCTACCATTATATGTGAATTAGCCGAGGAATGCTCTATATACAGTATGTAGATATGCACCTTTACTCGTTTTTATTTGGAATCTTCTGATTTTGGACAGCAGCCATTTTAACGCAGCCCGACGGAGTTCCTGTTGGATTTAAGGCAAAGTCCTCATTGTTTTGTACCAAGACCACCGACACAAGCCTGCCTCCAAGATGGCTACTGTCCGAACGAAGGCGACGTGAAAAGTTTGCGTTAACATCGCCCCTTGGTATTGTTTTTTTAGCCGAACCAGACCCTCGTGGAAAACAAAACTCAATCCCAACCAGTCGTACAGCCTGAAACCACAGGTTTTTTTTTTTTTTAACAGTCGTCAGTGTGTTTGTATTTATTACACATGGATGAAATCATGGATGTTCCAGAGCTACTGCGTGGAAATCAACCACGGCATGATCGCACCAAACAAAACTCACTTGGATCATTCGGGGCGGACCCCCCCCCCCTCGACTCTCCCTCTCTGAATAACAGTCGAGGGGGCGGGGGGGGGGGCGCACCGTGATACACAGAAACCTGCCTCAGTCGTGTCTCCTGAAGTCATTGGAGTGAATTGACAGCACCGGCCATGCAAGGCAAACATAAGGATTGTTTTTGCACCCCTCAAAGAAGAAGAAGAAAAAAATAATAACTTAACTCTACTTTTCACATTGCCTGTCAAATATTATCGAAGCTTCATGTGATGATGCTTTTTAGTTTTTTGAATATAAAAAGGAAAAGAGACATGAAAAGAAAAACGAACAATTTGTAAAACATGAAATGTTTTATTTGTTGCATGTCCTTTTTGTTCTTCAATAAAATAACGTACTGCAGTGTTTTGAATGTTAACTTCTTTTTTATAAGGATTTCAGAGTGAAACCGTGGAGCCTTTTTTCTTGACAGGTTTTAACTTTTAAGATCTCTGCGTATGTAAAAAAAAAAGGTATCAAATGGAAAACTATTGTCTTTTTAATTCCAATTCAAAACCTGTTTTTTTCTGTGGAGAAAAAATAGCTGAAAGGTGTAGGTTTTACGGTCTCTTAATTTGTACTGCCGATGCGTATCCCAAATAAATACTTTCTTCTGTTGCATAAATAAATTGCAGTTTCAGTCATTTTTCATGTGTGGTTTTGTCTGCTTTGGTCAAGTTTCCCCCTTACAGAGCCCAATCTCACCTCAAACTTGCGCGTGGTTTCTCCTCCAGATGTTTGTAACGGGGTCAGGGTCAGGAGTCACTGTAGGATACAAGTTTGCACGTTGTAGACTTGTCAGTCCAACACCTCTGGATAACATCGCACACCCCACTTGCAAGTATGCCACTGCACGCAGGCATTTTCATCGCCACTAACATGGCGCCGGAGCTCGGCCCGAGCTGCCGAGGGTGTGAAGGGGACATTTTCACAGTTTTCCAAGTGAGTGAAAGCTGTGCGCTCCCGGCAGACAGACACACCCCCTCCCCCTCCTCCTCCAAACACCCTGCTCTCCCTCCGAGGCATGGTTAATGTGCGTTCCCTGAAAGAGGCAGAATCCACACTTATCTCTCTCCTCCAGATAAACCAGACAGGATTGTCTGATTCCGCTTCTCCAATTCATCCATCCTTGGGAAATTAAATTAAATAAAATAAAAGAGAGGAAGCGGTTGAAACATTAACTTGTGGATTAGGAAGAGGTTCCCATGAGCATCCGAAATCAGAGCGTGTGACAGAGACAGTGGGAGTGACATATGCAAACATGATCAAGTGTAATTACATGGAGGAGCCTCCTTGTTTCTATCAAAGGGCCACTGTTTGAGGCATGAAAGGCAAGAGGTGTTGGACGCGTTTAATTTATTCATGTGCTCCTGAGGAATCCAAAAAGACATTGTGAGGCTGATTCAGTCATTACGTGGTGAAAAGGTGTAAATCTCATTCGGAGCACAATCGCTGTGCGTTCTTTTGAATTTCTGACTCCTCGAACAAACAGGCTGGATACAGTCCCACACCGGGACAAATGCTAAGTAGGTTTTTAAGAAGACTACTCTGATCATTATCCATGTTACAGCAAATCCAGTCAGGAACAGAATCAGGACTCATGAGGTGTTTTAACCATTAACAAATACCAAATGGCTGAAATAGGCGAAGAGTAATAAATGACAGGTAGCCTACAAAAAAAATATATTTTTGTGAAAGGTTCACTCACTCTAAAATTGAACTGGCTTATGTACATTTTTAAAAGGAATACGAATCAGATGGCAGGTGTTATTATTTTGATCTACTGCAAGAGGAGCAAGTCATTCCCACAAATCACAGATTTGCAATTCAAAAGATGCCTTGATGTCTTGGTTTGAGTGAATTTGGCTGAAGGTTTGGGGGGGGGGGGGATTTCGTGACATGAACTGGCATCGCTACAGCATTCTGAGACAGTTTCTATATGTATGTAGAAACTGGTTCACGTTGAAATGTTGATATTTTAATTCAGTTGAAACGACAGTAGCTTAAACGTCTAAAAAGCCAAATCAAATAGATTTTAAGCAGCTTTGTCTAAATGAAAAAATAAATGCTGCTCCTTTGATCGCTGAAGGAAATATACAGTTTGTTCTTTTCACTTTTGAGACTAAAAAATAGAAATGAACTAAAAAATAAAAATGCTTGGTCTTTTTGGACCTTTATATGTTGACACGTGACAGTAGGAAAAGCACAGGTGTAAATCATAAAATGAATGACGGCTGTATTCCATTTAGCTGCCTCCGTCTTGCGCATGCTGGCTCACTGCTGTTACCAAAGTCTTGTCCGCTCTAATGTTTCTGGTCATGACATACAGATGAGTATATATTCTACAATTTATTTGGTGATAGCACCACAAAAACACTATAATTTCAAATGAAAGACGCCTTAAGGATGCTTCTTACATTCTGACCCAATCCTTGGAGATGAATCCAGCTTTAATGGAGAGCTGAGGTGAAACCTGTACGTCCAGGTTCTGTTCCATAAGTAAGAAAACCTCATTCAAAGTCCATACGAACTCCTAGATCTACACTAATATCTAAAGATAGATCCTGGGAAGAGCCCCTTTCTCCACAGTATGTTGTGTGGCTTGCTTCGTATATGCCTGGCCTATGTTTTGAGCTGCCTTTATCTTACACTATTTCCCATAAGCCCTCGACGTTTGTGGGCTAATCATCACGGCTCAACAGAAGCTGCAGTTTTTTCTGTGCTCACAAGATGCTGAATGAGAGATTGCACTGAGTTCACAGAAGCTAGTGGAGGCTAACTGAGCTAAACAGAGAGTGGGTGCTGGACTCACTGTTGCGGTGTCTCAAGGGTGGACCCGAACGCAGGACACTGAGGCTGGTGAAGTTTTAAGAAGGCGTACTGAGAGACCAGGCTGGACGAGGGACGTGACCCAGGGATCCAAGGTAGACGTACTGCAGGCTGATGAGAAGCAGGTGTGCAGACTGTGAGGGATGATTAGCTTTATTGCAGACAGGTGTGTACGACGAGCAGCGCTGGGAGCAAAGGGGGGAGCCAGGAGGACCACGCCCGCACGATTCATTCAATTCTGTTAACATAGATCTGGGTGATATAGATTCTATACACAAAAACACAGTCCTGACTATGACGCACTTGTAAACATCTCGTTGCGATCACAGCGGTTGAATTGGACGAGCACAATGAATGACATCAAGGTGAAATGTCTTTGAGTATTTACGAGGCGCCGCACAAACGGTGAAGGTGCAGAATGTTTGATGTCGGCATTTGATCGTCTCAAATAACTTCAGAATACAAACGCAACAGCTACATTTGTAGAGCCCCGCTGTGGTTTGAGATTATTCCAGCTGTGTGTCGCGCCTCTTGCGTATACGTACACGGGTGCCGAAACAAGACTTCCGCAAAGGATATGCACTCGCTTATAGCATCTCTGGCAATAGATCTGGGGGGGCCCACAGCTCACAGGGGCCCCTCTAGTGGGTTAATCCGGCCCTGGTTGCCACTCAGAGGGCGCACAACAACGAGGCTGTGTATATTAAATAATTTCTGATGGAACCACATGAGCTGAAAAAATGTACTCTCTCTGACTTGTTACATAATGATAGAGAGCATCCTCATCAATTCCATTTCAAAACTTTTAAAAAAATGAGAAAAACACACACCTCAAATGGGCCATGCACACAGATTTGTCCGTATTTTAGATCTGCAAAAAATGCTTCATTGCTATTCAGTGTGAGAAGAAAGCCCCCTCTGTCTTCTTTAAACCTCGTCCCCGCTGGTTCCGTCCACCTGATCTGAGCCCTCTCATCGCCAGAGTTTCATATCAATCACCCTCAACCAGGCCGCAGTGCATGTGGCACGTGCAGTGGGGGCTCAGGGCTCACATTATATCAATGACAATAACAAGGCTCATATGGCCCTATGCGCAACGCATAATGCGCATCAGTTATGTCAACGCCTGCCAGCATGATACACACACAGTGGGGCGACACACACGTGCCCGAGGGAACGGGCTACTCAAGCAGACGACGCAAAAGGTCCGTGGGCACGACATAATGGAGAGGCTTTGTCTCAAGGAAACCCTGGTCTGCATTAATGTGATGAAACAAGTTTCCTCCGATAGACCTTGTATGAATCTTAAAATAACTCCAGTAGAGGAGGTTCTGCAAGAACAGGGTCAAGTAATTAGTGGCCGTGGGCGTGTTGCTAGATTTCCGATTTGGAAAACAGTTTAGTTTGGCAAAGACTTTATTTTGTTGCCACCGCAGAGCCTCAGTCTCGTGTTGTCTTTATGCCACCCACAGATGTTTAATGGATTCCTCTCATCCCAACTTTCATAAAGAAGACATTCGGAGAAGATTTCACAGATCAGCGTGTGTCATCGTGGCCTTTCAAGTTATTTCAACCGTGGAACATTTGAATTAGACTCCGCAGGAAATTGGAGCATCCGGGGCGTGGGAGTTTATAAGGCTGTAAACTGGTTCTTTATATTTGCCTAAAGCTTCCATAATGAGCGAGATGTGGACCTTATCGTGTTATTCAATTATATGATGGGGGGGGGGGTACCCTTTAAAACAGTGCCAGGACATGCTCTTATTAAAGAAACGAAGAAAGTTATCTCTCCGAAACATGAATCGAAAATGAAACACAGACAAAAAAGAAATGTTGATGATCAAGGACATTCAGATACACTGCTGTTGCAATAATTATGGCGCTCACATCCCACAACAAAAAGTGGGGCCGCTCACGTGGACGCTCATGCAGCCGTGAGCTAATCTGTGTTGAGTTTGCGTCTGTGTTTTCATCTTCTTAAATGTTTTTCCCTGCGTTTCTGGACAATGAAGTCATTTGACACATTTGGCCACTGCAGTGTGTCGCTTTAGAGGGAACTCCTGTCTGTTCATAAGATAGCAATGCTGATTATGGTGTCAGGATGCATTTACGTCTGGTAAAAAAAAAACAACAACAACAAAAAACTGCCCAGTTCCTCCTGCTGCCCTGCTACATACTGTATATTGTAATTTAGGAGGCAGCTGTCATATTGAGTTTTCCCATTATCCAGTATCTACAGCATGGCTCTAGACTCAGAATGAACGCTCCGGTCGGGACTGTGCCATCTCCGCCGCTCCGACACAAAAACACAATCTTGATTTATGGATCCAAATTAATATTTAAATTACTAGTCAAAACAGAAGGCGCTTTAAGGAATGTGTTTTCACAGACTGAGCCAGTGGCAGGTTGGTGCCTCCCAACAGTGAAACACTGCTGACCCCTCATGGTCTGTGTGACAGACGTGTCTCTTAAAGGCAGAGCACTGAGGACAGGGACAGGGAAGGGTTGTTAAGGCTCTTAGTCCAAAATGTGTAACAGATATAGGAGTTAGTGAAACCTTCATTTCGAGCCTCATTAAGGACATTTGGGGAATTTTTTTGTTGTTGATCATTTTGCCATTCCTATTATATTCAACTTTCAGTCCAGAGCCCCAGCTTCAAAATTGTAGGTTTTGTTATTTTCCACCAGATTGAGACATTTTCACTTTGGGGAAAATAAATACTATTTTCCTGCACAGAAAACATAAATACATCAAAATAACTTTTTTTTGCTAATCATTGACATATCCCAGACTATTAAAAAAATGTAATTCATTAAAAAAAAACAGTGGCAATATGTAAACAAAACATTTATTGACATTTATTACATATATTAAATATATGGTAAATCAGGATAGATGTTGGTTAAATGAGTTAACTTAGTGAAAGTGGACAATAACAGCAATATACAGCATTTTATGACAGTTTCTTTTTACATGTTTTGTCCTCTAAGGACACGAGAGCAAAGCTTTTTTAAAGTGAGGCACAATGGTTCAGCAGATTATTAATCATTGTCACAGATCTTACATAAACCTAAAAAAGCCCTTACTGCGCTCACTAAAATGAATGTAAAGGTTGCAGAAAACACCTTCTACTAAACAAATTACTAAATGAACAATGAAATAATTACATAAATAAATCAAAAATATATGAATATTTATTTTTAAAGGCAGGCTTAACCATGGAAAAGTGGGAATTACACTATAGAGCCTGTCGGAAGACGGAAGATCACATCACCAGTCATATCATGAAGCTATTTTACATTATATACAAAAGAAAATGTAATCTTTGTATCAAAATGTAATCATCTGTTCTTTCTGTAAAACAAAATATGATGTGTGCTTACGTAAACTAGTACCGTCCAATAATATCATCAATCCATCCATCCATCAATCTGCAACTTTTAACAACATGGAGGTGTGAGCAGCGTTCTACATTCTTAGCCCGCCGCTTTTTTTGGTGGTCCAATCAAATGCAAAGGATATGATTTAAACTGTAACTATAAATATCCCAAATATTATGATTCACCCATTTTCACAGGGGAATATGTCACAGTACCAAAGCTAACTAAAGACACTCTGACTACCATTTCACTGGGACTTTAAGCTAGGCTCATTAGCTATTAGCAGGCCTAGTTTACGTGGTGTTACTCCGTTAAGACTTATGCTTTAGCCTCGGGTCTTATTCATGTGGTATGACAAACTCAATCACTAAGATGTTGAAGCATCCAAATATAGTTTTCAATTCAGGGAAAACAGGAAATAGTGTGTAAATTAGCTTGAGCTAATGCTATCTCACCAGCAGCTGGCCTTAGCTAACAGGAGTGTGGTCACTGTGGGATGGTTTTACCGTTTTTCTAGTTCTTAATTTAAAAAAAAAAAAAAATGTTCTAACCCAAATTACATATTCTATTGTAAAATATTTTTTATGATAAGCTCAGATTCCAGTTCTTAACTCAATTTTGATGAATGTAGCCTACTGCATTTTGGCTTTGAACGGCAACAAGAATGGATGGGATTTAGATCCTGGTCTGAAATGCTAGTTTTATGACAAGGAGTGAATTGATATTCTAATTGCTTAGTAGAGAAGAGGCACAACTGTCACATGTGGCTGTGACAGCAGTGTCAGGGCAGTGATAGTGTAACATTAGCCCACTGTACGCGCCTCTCCGGAGAGTGCAATTTAAATCACTGCCTGCATCTCTATGCTCTTACCGCTCTGAAAGGATCACCAGAAAATCTATGTTTTTCTTTTTTGCACATCATTCCTATTTATCATAGGACACGGAGGACATGTCCATCAAACCTTTATAGGTTTCACCTCTACTTCCTAATTCTCAATCATAAATTGTCGGGAAGATAGGAACTCTTAAGAAGTGTAAGATGATGACGTATCTCGACTCTGATGGGCCAAATGTTCCACAGCAGACATTTTTGACTTGTCATAGCAGGAAAGGCACATGTGTTACCATTCCAGTGTCCCTGTAAACCATGACAGTGTGACAGTGAGCCAGTGAGCTAGTATGCACAATACCAGGACCCCGGCACTGAGGCAGTTAAGTGTAATTCATGCGGACATCAGTCATTTCATCATTTACATATTCCTTTCCCAAAATGCATTTTGGATGTTCACATCTATATAAGTTATACAGCCACAACTCAATTCTGCTCTGCTCTTTAAAAGCAAAAAAGGCAGCAGCAAAAGTGGACCATAATTATTTTGAGAGGATACGTTCTCGTGAAATATCATCAATCCATCGCAGACCATTGTAAATTGAGACGTGCAAATGAAGTGTCAGTGGACCCATCTCGCGAAAGAGGTGCAATGAAAGTGGAATTATTCCTTTATATTGATTTGGCCACTAGCGCTCATTCATTTTAATGCGTTGTGAAAATAATCTTGCAGAGACTTGAACCCGGCTGGAAATGAGCACATGTGCTTAATTTAATTTATATTCTATCACCAAAAGCAATGCAGCATGATAAATACAGGCTTGATTTACTCTGATCGTTTACCTTACTCAGTCAAGTCTCAGTTTATTTATTTGTGTGTGTGTGTGTGGGGGGGGGGTTGAAATGAATGAAAACCATTGGCTACTTGTATGGCAGGAAAACCAGTTGTGTTGTGCTTTGGGTGCAAATGGTAAAAACGTGCAAAAGCTGCATAACTCCTTTAACTCCGGGGGAGAAGTTGGAACATCTTGTTTTCCGAGCTTTGCATGATTGCTGCCCGTTAGGTCTTTGTTTATAATCTAGACCTCATCCGTGGACGCGAGTCTGACCTTGTGCAGCTTTGAGCTGTCTCAGCAGAGCGTCCGAGCACGGCGGCTGACACAGCGAGACGTCTGCCTGTTTGGGGACAGAGGGTGTATGTAGGTCAGCGGTGGGCCCGCATGCTGTGACAGCAGCACGGCCGCTGCGCTGTGCAGCAGGACGGGGATCGGAGTGGACAGAGGGAGAGAAAGAGAGAGAGAGAGAGCCGGGGCCCCCCTCACACGTCAGCACCGATACTTCCTCATTTGGCCTCTTAAACACTTTGACATTATCAGGCCACGCAGAGCAACGTCCGCACTCATTATTCTCACCTTTGGTACCGCAGCGAAATGTGCAAAGAGGAGCAGGAGGAAGAGGACACCGGCAGAAATAAGGGTAAGGGACATCATGACATCATGGTCGCATGTCTGAAATGTCTGGATGGTCATTTGATGGGCAGATGTTCCGTCCATGTCAAGACACGCAACACTAGCGATGATCAAATACAGCGATGTTACAGTTTGGACAATGAAGAGCTGTGTAAACGCCACTTGATTGTAACATTTAAATAAAATTAAAAAAAATAAGCTACTGGCAAAGCACACTAGTCTAAGATTAAAAATGTTGAAAAGTTGATTTATGACTTTCCTTAAGTGCATAAATATAATAAAAGATTAAGTGATTTAAATGTATTCGTGACACAAAGTAGTTCTTTAAGCAGATCTTTTATTGAGTAAATAGTACAGTACTAAATACTTTCTAATCCCGAAACAATGATGACATACTGCCATCTAGTGGCTCAAACACAGAGGTTCAGATGATGTATCAAAAATGAAAATAAAGAAGGAGCCCTGATGGTTGCAAATATTAACATTTTATGTTTGAGATCATTTTACACTAAGAATGTGAGATCAGAGTAGCAATACCTTCCTAGATGTTGGTCCATTCTATGAAAATAATGGGTTTGTTTGTATAAAGTTACAAATGAGAGTATTACAAATTGTTGTCATTGCTGTAGGCGAGACTGTGAAATGTAACAAATGCTGATAAACATAACCAAAAGAAGAAGGAGCTCATCGGGTATAAGGATGCATTGAACCGGATGCAGATTTGATGTTTGTCTTGATGCTGCTTGGCATTTTTCCTGAGAAAGAAAACAATAGGGAGAAAATGAATGCTTTTGCTGCAATGTTTTTTGCAATGGAAATCTTAAGAGTTCAGCAAACGTCAAGGGAAAAAATAAATAGTCCCTTTGAAATATTAGGCTCATTCGAGATGATTTCTGTCTCGTCTTGGAGGAGGATGAGATTCACGAAGAAGTCATAAAGTTTCCAGCAGCATCATCTGACTGAATAAAATATTTCTTCTATCTGTTCACCTTTTACTATCCAATAAATGCCGTTTAGATGATCTTGTATGTGGAAGGGTATCAACATATGGTGTAATCATTAAAGAATATATAAACACTGTATTTATTAAATGACTTTAATCAAATTCAAAGTAAAGACCCAAACCACCTACAACTCATCCACATCCTAAAAATAAGACATCAATTAACAGTACAAATATTCTCACAATTAGACACATGCAAGGGGATATGAAGAGCAGCAAGGGCTTAAAGGGATAGTTCGATGTTTTGAAGTGTATGAGATCCTAATCCATAGTCGGTGTTTTACCGACAGTATATGGCGGCCGGCACGGGAGCAAGGTTATGTCACTGCTGTGGCTTCTCCAAACTGGGGGGCGTGCCGACCGTCGGCAATACACGGACTATGGATAATTACAACCGAACTATCCCTTTAACATCAAATTCATTGTAAGAACACTAACAGCAAACAACCAAAAGTAGTCGTTGTGCAATACTAACCCAGCTCTCCAGGTCTCCTACCTGGCTGCCCTTGCTGCTGTGGAGCCACAGGTCCTCCCATACCTGCTTGCTGGCTTGAAACACCACCAATGGTGACCTGCTGTAAGGTTGGACCTCCACCCATCATGGGCCCTTGTCCCGGATGTCCAGGGACCACTGGACCAGGAGGCCTACATTTGGAAAGCCCCTTTCCAAATGCAACTGCTCCCACCAACGCGCTAGTGTCAGCAGGGTTGAACGATGGTTTGTTCTGTCGTATTGCTGTGGGGGGAAAAAAAAATATATATATATATATATATATATATATTGAAATGTATCAATACATTTTAGATGAGTTTCCTCGACAGTGAAAGTGCAACATACCTGCACTCTCTGCCTCTCTGTCATCACGAGGATTGTTCAGCTTCTCCAGCAGATTGGAACAAAGTTTATTCAACGTCTGGATCTGTTTCTGTTGATGAGAAAATAACCAGGGGGCGTTTGAACCATGCAAAAATACTCTACAGCTGTAAGCAACGCAAGGCAAATGACTGTTCTAAAACTTTAGCAGCTTATGAGTAAGTCGGCATCGATCCACTCGTACCGGTAACCAACTGACCTGTGCCACCTCTGGGCCAATTCGCGCCGCCTCTACACTCAGCTGTTTCTCCTGCTCCTCCACCTCTGGATCAGGCTTGGTCCGCAAGTAGTCCGGTACAATCTCATGGCTGAACACCGGGACGCGCTGCTCTGTGAGTTTCTGTTGGGAAGGGGGACAAGCGTGGTGCCGTGAATAAAAAGGTCAGAGAGATTGCTAAAAAAAACACACATCAGAGAAGTAGAAACGGCTTTGGTACTCACTGCTAAGTCCTCATCTCGGTCCGGGGACAGAAGCAGCGGTATTATAACCTGGTTGCGAAAGGACGGCGTCTTCTCGTTCTTCAGCAGTTTATTGATGGTGTTCAGCTGACCGGATATCAGCGCGAAGTTGTCCAAAACAGAAGGCCTGAATGACACAAACACAAATCACAGTAGAAAATCTCATCAACTGACCAGGTAATGTTAGAGCTAACATATCTATTCAAGGATAAAATTGGATAGTTTGTAAACCTGTTAAATGGTGTGGATTACTGCGTTTACGTACCCTCCATCAAACAGAGGGATAAAACAATAGTTTAACAAACTTTAAACACTTCAATATCATATGGACAATCCACAATACAACTAAATTAAAATATTGTTTCTTTCATATACACAATTAAGTCTTAACTTGAGAACTTGACCGCAGACACAAACTAAAGGTCTTTGGGGGGGGGATGCTTTACTCACCATGTTAATCGCTCGTATTCATTTTCCAACTTATAAATGAAACTGTGAAGAGCGTTTTTCACGTGCGCGACACGAGAAACGAGAGACTCCACCGCCGCCTCCAACTGCTTCTCCTCTCGTTGCTGAGGGAAAGAAAGGAGAAATGCTTCACTGGTGAACAAAAACGTTATTTTATGTTATCATCATTGTACAACAGGGTTGCACAACGAAATGCGGATTGTGGTCCCATTTTGCTACACAAGAAACACATAAAATACGTTATATACGGAGGGAGGAGGATGAGTTGAGGAGTCTTTCCAGAGGAAAGAAGCTGCTATGAGGTCTGGTGGTACTGATACTTCACACTGAACACACAAAACAATCCAAACGACAGTCTGCGTTCGTCAAATGAATGTCAGTTTAACTTCACATTCAGGTCGACTTCATTGTGATGTTAACCTAGCTTAAACGCGAATTAACCTACGTTAGCTATTACCTATTAGCAGGCTAGCTATTGCTAGCTCTAAAAAATAAGTAAACTAAAAGCACCATATACACACATATACAGTGAATAGTATAACAAAGTACCATACCCTAAATGACAATATACGGGCATTAAAATAGCATTACCTGCATTGTTGAACTACAAGCTAACAGTGAAATGCTCTAAATCAGTCAATGCAGAAACACTTCCGGGTAACCGTGTCAAAATAAAAGCCCGTGTTTTGAACACTGCATTTTCACTACACGGAAATACCCCAAACACAAAAACGTAGGCCAAATCCTAATGTCCCCCCCCTAAACCCTCAAACCCTGAACCCTCAAGGGGTTCTTGCTGACGTCACCTGGTAAGTGGGTGAGTGTGAGAAACTTTGAGGACTTGAGATGGTGTTAATAGGACTGGGACAGCACTTTGCTGCAACATATCACGAAAACGACAACAAATAAGATGTATAATTGTGTGTATTTATTGTATATGAAGTTACTTCATCTTGTGAGGAAAGAGCCAGGGAGATGTTCAAATCAGGGAGTACAAAGTATAAAGTAAATACACACAATTATACTCAAAAATATAATTTTTTTGTCGTTTTCATGGAAACGTGATATGTTGCAGCAAAGTGCTGTCTCAAGACACCAACTTCCATTTCCTGTTTCTTTTAACCGTTATCTTAATGTGTATCTCGAGGGGGGTTCGCGGTGCTCTCGCGAACCTAGCAACCACTGTTGTTGCAGTAACCATAGCAGCCGGTGAAGTTTGGAGCCACACCGGAGCTACACCGTTAATTCATCGTTGTGAGCGCTATTAAAACAGAAGCACGATGGACGCAGAGCGAGACGACAGCGAGCAGAGTCTGCAGTCAGCGGCCTCGTTTAAGGCGCTCATGATGACGAGCAGCACGCAGAGCAACATGAACCTGTGAGTGATGAATGAATGATGAGCAGTTAGCTCACAGTTAGCTCACAGTTAGCTCATGGCTGCTGTGAACAAGTGAGCTCCGTCGGTTGGTTACAATGCATCACGTGATGTAAACAAGTAGGAATTACGACGGTTGATTGAGAGTCAGATGTTACTGTATGCAGAAACAAAATCAAATTCATCAAACTGTCAACATTTTCCAACAATCAGCCCTTAATTCACCGAGTAATTTAACATGCTGGACCCTGCTCCTTGTCTGGCAGGTTATTAACAGCTTTGAGGACACAGCACTCACAGGTGGGGGTTGAGGGACTCTTCTTGAGGGACTTTCGTCTGTTGGTGACAAATCAGGAAAAATACTTTAAAAAAAAAGATAACTAATTCTACTAGTATTACTGTTAATAATCATAATCCCTTTATATGACAGAAATAACGTTGTAATCCTTACAATTCTTCACACAGACTTTAAACAGACATATATAGCCTTTACATTACTAACTCATCACAATACTTATTCTGCCTGAATTTGGTAAAGGTGTTGCTGTCCTCCATGTTTGGCTCCAGGAGGTTGAGGATGTTCTTCAATCTCTGACTGCCTGAGTTCATCCTATATCTCCTAATTTTTTTCTCTCTCCTGGTGTCTCTTAGATATTTCCACTTTCTGCAACATTTTTTTTTACTGAACTGTGAACTTCAGAACAACCAAGCAAGCATTAGGAAACTTAACTATACTGTATATCAGCTATATTGTGTCTCTGTCCTTTAGAAATGTAAGCCGCTGTGAGAATGACCGTTGTAAAGTCCCTTAAGAGCCTATATGGACAGCATCCGATCATAAGGTGCTCTAGATCTGGTAACAAAGCCAGTATAAATTATCTCTTCATCTGAGCACCACTGGTTGTTGATCATCTCTCTTCTTGCTCTTCACCGATTGTATTGTCCGGTCCTGGCGGTGAATGGAGAGCCCCACTGGAACAACGGCCTAGTCATCAGCAAAGGAAAACTTAACGGGACATTTTCAATTACATACATGTGAAGTTTATGTAGTTAAAAGAAAAGCACTCAGTGGTTCTCAAGTTTATATGGAAAACACAGAAAGACTGGTTGTCAATATCACTTTGCAGTCATAATACGTATAATACAAAACGGAACAAACCCATGCTCTGTACAGTGGTACATGGTCGGAAAAGCGCTATACAAGCACAGAACATTTAGTATAAGTATGCTTATATGTGTTTTCTAAAATGATCACCAGATGGTCAAACGCTCAGGGAGCCTTCACTGATGTCTTTCTTTTAACGTTCCAGTTATGACCACCTCACCCAGATGCTGATGAAGGTGATGGATGAGCATCCACAGGATGTGGTGGATGTGATTGAGGATATAAGCCACGATGTGAAGCGGACTTTTTTTGAAGCGAAGCAAAGCACCCTGCGAGACCTGCCAGAGACTACGGCTGCTGAGCTGCTGGCTGAGAAGCAGTGCCTGCTGTTTGCTGGGCCAGAAGAGGATGACCAGGAGGATAAAGTGGTATCGGAAACATACACACTATGAATTTGTCTTGGTGATTTGAAGGGGAAATGACATACAAGCAATAGGGCTTACCTGTGAAACATTGGATTGTAAAGTGAAAGTATTTTTAGACATGTAATGAAGCCAGGTTACAAATCACTGTTCTTTTAACAGCATTTTATTGACTGTTATATGTGGCAATTGTCCAGAACTGTAATGAAAAAGTACTGACAGCTGTTATAATATGTCTGGTTGGATTCATAATCCTAATTTTTTTTCTTTGACATCTGGTCATAGGTCCGGATTTAGTAATTTGAACCCAAACAACGTTCTTTTCCTAAACCTAACTAAGTAGGTTTGTTGCCTAAACCTAACTAAGTAGGTTTGTTGCCTAAACCTAACTAAGTAGGTTTGTTGCTAACTAAGTTTCCTGTGAAGACAGATGTTTATTTTGAAAGGACTGTATGAATGTAACGAGCGTAAATTGACACGTGTTGCTGGCTTTGGTAGGAAAAACGCACGAAAAATTAGAAGTGACTTTTCATAACATATACAAACTGTTGTATGAGGATACGTTGTGTGTGCTTATAAGAAAACCTCATGACACAAAGAGCCCTTCTGTACAGACACACACAAGGCCCCACTCATAGCAACAGACCCCCAAATTCTGGTTGTTTTGTTTCTTTTTGAGCAATATTTTACCAGATAAATATACCTGTCTGCCTTTGGATGACAAATGCACCTAATGAAACTAAGTATTTAGTTGTCACTAATGATTAAAAGAGCACATCTACCTGCCATTTAAATCTTTGTGCCATAGCAAACTCTGACACCTGTCCATCTCTGCAATATACATAATACAATCAGACCTCCAGTCGTTGCTTTGAGTGGTTTTGTTGTGGTGTTCCCAGAAGGCTGATGTTTGTCCAGGGTCCTTGCTGTTTCACTGATTCACACAACTGTCACATGTAAATGGATGAGTAACCATTATAATGTTGCCTGCCAGGCTTATCTGAAAATATATTTTGTGGGTATTACTCATACAGTAAACGGAGCTGAATTTGTACAATTGAACATGTTAATTGGTCTTCATCAGATGGAAACACCGCTCCCTAATGTGAGTGTGATTGGCTTCTACTGGGAGCAGGCTGGAGTAGGTCTGGGCAGAGAGGAGATGCATAGGGTTTTCCTCGCACTGAAGCAGCTTGTTGAGTCGCAGAAACTGTTTCACTGCCGACTGTGGGGCAAAATTCTGGGAACGGAGAGCAGCTATATTGTTGCTGAAGCCGAACACGGAGAGGGGGAGGCAGAGAGGAGCTCTGAGGAATCAGCTGAGGAAGAGGAGAGAGAAGCAGAGATTGAGGAGGATGAGGTGAGGAAGAGAAAAGTACTCAATCTATGAACCAGATACTCTTTATTTATTCTCAAACTGTGGCAGGGGTCTTTATTTACCTCAGCTTCAGAACCAGGCCTTTATTTTAATCTATTTTTCTTATGTTAAAAGTATAGTTGATCATACTTTAGTAGGACTCCTCCCCTTTCCTGATTTGCACTTTTTAATCGGCTGTTAATGCAATCTCAACACTTCCTCCATGTTTGCTCCATGTTCACGTGTTTACCTCTTGAAAAACACAAATCCCCAAGTTGTCATTTACTGATTATTTTCAATCACATGTACTTTTCCGTTTTTTCTATCACGCTTGGCTTTTGTCGTTGAAACCCACGACCTCCTGCAGGGCTATTGAAAGCCTACCATAGGCTAAAAGGAAATAATGACAGAAAAAGCAATAAAACCTGCCCCTCTCCTGATTGGCTGTCTACAGAGCTTGACATTAAGCTTTTTTAGCCATTTGTCCTCCGGGAAAGGAGCTGAGATGTTTTACTTGCCTGATAGTCAAACTTTAAAATACAGGCTTATTAATAAATGAATCCAATCGATTAAGATTTGGAGAATTTTACAATTCTTTTCTTATCCTTTTTCTTTGTTAATAGTAATTTATAGTGGTTATTTGCATAAAAACACACAATTCAAATGAGGAAACAATTTGTTGGGGGGTATTACTAATTATAAGCAGCTTAATGCTAGTGTTAGGAAATTAAATAGGTCATAACTCTAATATTTATTTTAACATTTAACATCTCCTTCAACCAATAAAGTTTCTTGCTAAAACCACATTTTATTACACTTGAACACATAATGAAAACGTTGTAATTTACCTTCCTCCAATACAAACTTTTAATGTTTGTAGCATGAACGCACCATCATGTAACCGAAAGGAGCCTTTATCAGCAGGACTGTGCTAGGGAGAGACAGGTCACTGCAACTAGTCTGAGCAGCATGCATGATGCTTCTTCCAGCGTGTCCCTTACTCTTTTCAAGGGAAAGAATAGAAATGAATTGTTTGAGTAATTCTGGTGGTGGCTTTGCTTTCAGGAGGATCCACTTCCTCGGTCCACCTATGAACGCCTTCCAGCACTGCCGGAGGAGACCCTGGGAACAGGTGCTAACAAGTGTGTTTATTATGTGTGCAAAGAGCCGGGTCTTCCTTGGGTAAAGCTCCCTACAGTCAGTCCAGCGCAGATCACTGTTGCTCGCCAGATCCGTAAATTCTTCACTGGGAGGCTGGACAACCCAGTTCTCAGCTACCCGCCTTTCCCCGGGAACGAAGCCAACTACCTGAGAGCACAGATTGCTCGGATCTCTGCCGGCACACAGGTCAGCCCCGAAGGCTTCTACAAGCCTGCGTATGATGAAGAGGATGAGGAAGAGGAGGAAGCCTTGAACAGCGTTGAAGTGAATCCTGACTTTGAGGGCGTCTCTGTTGCTGAGTTGGCTGAGTCTTTGTCCAGCTGGGTGCATCATGTTCAGCACATTCTGCAGCAGGTACAAGTCTGATCCCAACAGGTGCATGGACCATTTTCTCAAGTGATAAGCGTATTTAATGTGTGAATATGGTCTATTTTAGGGCCGCTGTACTTCGGTGGACCTGACAAAGAAAACGGGAGATGACGCCAATGAGGAAGGAGAGGCTGAAGAGAAGGAAGATGATGATGAACCTGTGCAAGAAGTTGGACCCCTTTTGCTTACCAGCCTCTCCCAAGATGCAGGTCAGTCTTTCACTTTGGACATTTTCATGCCAAACCAGTTATGTGTTCAAAAGGTAACTTACGATTTCATTTCCACATGGGATCGGGTGACTTGTTGCCTTCACTTTTTAAAATGCCTTTTACATCTCCCCAAATGAATCCCACATCTTTACAGTTTCAGTCAGATTTACTCACTAAAATCTCCCAAACAGTGTCACTGTCCTTACAGTGCTGCCCAGCTGCCAAAGTCCAGATGATATCAGAAGGCAATAAAGATGTTGATATGCTCATCGAGGCTTTAGAATTAAACTAGAAAATGCATTTCCTGCAGAAAATGCATTTGAATTCTGAGCTTAAATAAATTGCAAAGCATTGCAGAACATGTGAAAGTATTTAAATGCAAATGCACTGCACTGCTGAAAAAGAACTGGAAACTGGAAGAATTGGTTACTGACTGCAATACCGGAAGAAGCTAAGAGCCGAGTACACTGGTAGAAAAGCTGGAAGCTAAACTGGGATACTGTCAAAAGGTGGAAAATGAAATAAATTAACTAAAAAGGCTGAAAGAAGAAATGCTTTGGACTTTAAAAGGCATAAATGTTTGAATTTTTCTTTTTTTAAACGAGCATAAATGTCCTGGTTTCTTTAGCTGAAAGTATGAAGAAGGAGTAGTCAATCGAACAAAAAAACAGAAGAAGTATAAATACGTTGTGACCTGTTTAAAGCTTACATGAAGTCTGTACATTAAAAGTTTGCAGAAGTAGCTGATATTGCTACTATTATACCATTTGGCCTTTATTTTCCATCAATCCACCCTTGTAGAGGGTCCCTGCAGAAAAGGGAAAAGGCTTTTAGTTTGAAAAAAATAAATAACAGGCCACTCAAAGGCCCCTTGTTAAACTCCTGTTACCAACTAGGGGCTTTTGTTTTTGAAACTCAGCTATATCTGGGCCCCCCTGGTAAACTACTGTTACCATCTCAGGGCTTTCATTTTGGAAATCCAGTCGCCTATGTGAGCTCCTCTTACCTGGTTGGTGCATCACCTAAAGAATCTAAGACCTGAAAGACATTGCTGGATAAGCTGGAAGCTAAAATGTAATCCTGTCAAAGATGGAAGTTTAAATTGTCTAAATATCACTGCCATTATAAGAAATACCAGTACCAGCACGGGAGCAAAGTCAAATATCAGTAATATTAATTTAAGCGTACACTAATTTAAGTGAAACTAATCTATACGTTTTTTGTCAATGAAGTCTTGTTGCTTTGTAGAGAGCATAAGTTTTACTTTCCGTTCAGTTCCCGTTGGAAGGGGCCGTCAGTTTCTCCAAACTGGGTGACGTGTTGACCGTTATCAACAGTAGATAATACACTGACAATGGATAAGTAAACCAAACCTTTGTCCTTAAAGGCAGCTAAATCTTTTTAATATTTGTGTCTCTCAGAAAAGTTCAACATTCCTCCCTGGACCTTGAGGTTGTCCTCCACTCTCACCTTCCAGCATGCATTGGCTGTGATACGTTCTAACCTTTGGCCAGGGGCATACGCATACAGTTGTGGAAAGTACGTGAAAAGATCAGAATACTCTCACTTCCTGTGTTTGATTTCTCACAGTATCCTAAAGACAACGTTGTAATTTACAACCAACTATGTGCTGTCTCTTGATTTAGGACGTTTGAGAACATATATATTGGATGGGGTCTGAAGTATGTAGGTGAAGGCTACAGCCCAGCTGTACCCCCGTCACCACAGAACGAATATCCAAACGGACCAGAAATCACAGAGGCCCTGGACCCATCACTGGAGGAGGAGCAGGCACTGAAACAAACTCTGGATGAGGAGCAAGATGCCGAGGAAGAGCTGGAGGACATAGACGATGAGGACGAGGAGGACGAGGAGGAAGATGACGATTGAGAAAACAGTTACATATTTAAATAAATCAGTTTATTATAAATCAGTTTATTATAAATCAGTTTATTCAGCAACATGGCTTGCTGTTGTAAATTCAGGTTAATAAGTTCAACATCTGAACAGGTCACTTGTGTAAAGATGAGGCAATGCTTGCGGTGGCAATGTACCAAATGTTTGTTAAAGGTTTCCTGTGGAAGTTTTGACCACTATGGAACAATGTTTTACAGATGTTGGTTATTTCCCTCTGATGTTAGAGAGGGAGGGGAGGCTTTTATTTTTGATCCAGCTGGTTCTGCACTAGCTGCAGTGCGCACCGCTAACCTGCAGTCAGCACATGTGAGCAAAGTAGTAAACAAAAACATGTAGCCTAATGTATGTTATGGTCATAATATACCCTGCAAAAGAATAAAAACCCTTCACCAAATAATTCAGTTTCTTCTGTCGTTTCACATCTAGTTACAAACACACACTTAATAATGAAGCAGAGAGTCTCTAACGGGTGCAATCGTTTTTATTTCCTGGTATAAAAGCACCTTTAGTCTGTTAGACTGTGGCACGTTTCGGCCTCAGCCCAGGTCTCATAGCTACGATCAAGGTTCTGTACCAACACATTGAGAGTGTACTCAAAATGAATGAAGGTCATAGGGCTCCCTTCAGAGTCCAGAGAGAGGGGAGACAGGACTGCTCTCCCTCAGGGATGCTGTTTGTGTTGATTATTGAACCCACGTTGAACAAAATAAGAGCAAACATCAAAGGTCGGGTTTTAAAGGTCACATTTTATCAGCTACTGCTGACATCAATGTTCTTTTTTATTAAAAACCAGAGGGAGATTAGTCAACTGGGGACTATTTGTTCAAGATGTTGGCACCATATCAGCTGCGAAGATTCATTTTGCAAAAAATTGAAGGGCTGGAGGGGGGGTCCGCCCAGTCTACCAGGAGGGTGGACCTTAAATGAGGTTTTTAATTGTCTTGCCGTGTACGTTGGTAACACAAATATAGTCCATAAGAACTGAGAGGGGGTGGTAGAGAGAATAGAAGGTGTCCTACACAGAGATGGGCAAAAATACATCAAAATGTATTTTGATACAAAATACAAAATACCCCCAAATAAATGTATTACAACAAAATACAAAATACAAAATACTGGTGCCAGAAAATGTAACAAATACATGTATTTTGTATTTAAAATATAGGAAATACTTTTTTCTGGATTTTCTGTTTTCTCACAATTTGGTATAGCAGAGCATTCAGGTTTGGGCTATAATGTACACAAAGCTCTGGTGAACCGCACAAAAAGGAAGAACAGTCACGGAATGTCAGTGTAACTAAGCAAAGCTATTACAAGACAACAACTTGATTGATTATGTATATATATATATATTTGTATTAATGGGACTTAACAGCCCATAAACTTTGGCGTTGTATCAACAAGAAAATATTCATCACATATGACATACAAGCTCCCAATCTCCCTCTTCTTAAATGATTCTGGCAGTCCCTTCAAAATCATTGCTACTAACAGCCCGTCACTCAATGTCTCACCTGCGTTTCTCAATGCTGTGGTGGCGGTCTCTGCGCGTATAACATACTCCGTCACACTCTCACTGCTCGACTTTTGAAGCAAAGTCAGTTCTGTATACACACTAATTACGTGTGGCTTCCCTTTGCCAGCATAATAGTCTCTCAGAATCGTCAGTACTTTCCGCCCATCGTCTGCCGCTTCTCTCATTACTAGCGACAAACTTTTATCATCCAGAAACTGGATTAGCTCTGCGTATGCTTTGGCATTTTTCGTCTCGTAGGCTGCCGGTTCTTCATCCTCGGTGGGCTCATTTAAAATAGTATCCTTTAGCCCTTGCAACCGAAGATGGCCCAAAAATTTCGTCTCCCACAGTTCATAATTTCGCCTACTCATGGTGCTAGCATAGTATGCGAACTCTCACTGGACACGCGGTACGTTGCGACTTTTCTCTCGGTGGTACTTCGCTGGATAATTTTCTCTGGGTGACCCTGGGTAGCTGTGGAAAACTCTGGGCCCATAACCTGTTAGCAGATGTAGATTGTACAGCGATGCTGGCGTGTATACCCAGTGCTAACCCGAATGTAATTACGGAGGAATAAAACAACGTGGGGCATCACTTCTGTTCAGTGGAACTCTTTTTTCAAAGTAAAACTTTATTGACTCATGTCACCTTCAGCACCTCTTATTGGCTGTTCTCTTTGTCCATCACACAGTATCTGAATTAACTCTATAAAGCCTGCATATGACAATACAAATAGATAACATATAATTGAGAACACATTTCTACGTGCAATGCCTACCCTGTGAACATTGGTTCCAGTGGCGGCTGGTCAATAGGGGGCCATGGGGCCTGACCCCACCTTGAGCCCCCAAAAAAAAGAAGAAAAGAAAATCCTGTGCTTTTATTTTGAAGGGGATTTTGTATGCAGCCTGTCTGCTCATCATCTCCGCTTGTGTGCACGGCTCAAAACGCGCAGCTAGTGGGGCTGGCCCCACCGAGGCGGGTCTATGAAGCAGTTTAGCCAATTGCTGATTAAAGATAGAAATGAGTGACATACAATTTACCCAATCAGCGTCCTCAAATAGATTCAGAGTGGGGCCAAAATGATTTGGCCCCAAGCTGCGCGTTCTCGTCAGGAGAAGTCTCCACAGGCGAGCCCGAGCGCTACTCCCCCAAGACCCGTTTGAGAGGAGAAGTTTTAGGAGAAACTACAGGCCAAAGAGCTGACCCCAGATAAGCCTGACCTCACAATCAGACAGCAGACTAGCGGGAAAAGGAAGCAGTACATGAAGCTTCTCTACTAGCTGTACCAGACAGGTTTGGCTAGCTGGATGCAGTCATGCTAATAACTTAAAACAACGGGAACAGATCCAGCACGGACAGTTACGGGAGTGCGGGATGAGGAGGTAAGGAAACATGAAAAAACCAGGTTTGGGAGTGAGGGATGAGGAGGTAAGGAAACATGAGAACACCAGGGCACACATGAGAACTCTGTCAAGCTACATATTAGGCAAAGTGAACATCTTTTCTTCTACATAGTTGTCCTCAGTCTCATCTGCTTAACTTGGTCATGGAGGCATCAATATTTAATTGAGATGGTAAATTAACAGTGAAAACTCATCATAGCTTATATCTATATATGCATTTTATATTAATATATATATATATATATCGCTAACGTTGTAGCTAGAAAAATATGAATTACTTCACAAGCTAAAAAAGTCATAGTTTAGCTTTAGCATGTCGAATAAAGTAATAAATAAGTCACAGTATAGCATATTGAATAAAGTCATAGTAGGCCTATATTATGTCAAAAAAAGTCATAGTAGTAAAATGTAAATTGGGTAATAGAAAGACGTATTATTATTATTTGTCTTAATAACTATTAACCACCAAATACTTCAGTTCAAAACAGTTTTAAGGTCTTAAATCCATCAACTGACTAATTCCCAAACTCAGGAGCAGGTGAGATTGGATGTTGCTATAGTTACCATCAAGTACACGGGATGCAATATATTAGCATTTGAATATGAATTTGCAAACATAGACAGCTTAACAATGTTAAAAGGAGAATTTGTTGAGTTACTTGCAACAGCTTAAACTTTTGTTCTGACTTGTGACTCTGCAAAGCAATAGACACATTTTATTTGTAATATACAGTGTTATTTCATTACTGCTAACTGGTCATAATGTGTGGAGTTTTGTGAAAACTGTGCCATGGAAAACATAGTGAACGCTGGACTAGCAAATAGTGAATTCATAAAAGAAGACATTATCTGCCCTTGAGAATAGAATAGAATGCTGGATGGAACACGCACTGTTCTCTGACTCGAATAAATTAGAATGTTGACGTGTCATCTTATGTATGAAGCCAGGTTAATATGCAAATTAAACTCAGTATCTTCCAAAACTTTACAGAGGACAGCCGGACAGCTCTGAGGCTCTGAGGCTCTGAGGTAGGCCGTGGGAAAACAACTGCTCATAATTTATAGTACAGTTTTATTTTATTTGACTGTGGTCAGACTTCCTGGGGGGGCTCCCTGTTGACGTGAAGGTCTATCATCCGGCTAGTTGGCTGAGGCTTTTCAACCTATTACAGTTGGGTGTTGCCCTTTCATGTAAGCAGATTCATGCTCACTGTGTTGAGCTGTTTGGAGAGTGTCCTGCAGTATATGTTAACAACTACATTCTGGATAGTAGCCCATGGCTTCTCGGAA
Source organism: Pholis gunnellus (assembly GCF_910591455.1). NCBI lineage: Eukaryota > Metazoa > Chordata > Actinopteri > Perciformes > Pholidae > Pholis > Pholis gunnellus. Next base: position 22,851,140 of record NC_136530.1, on the reverse strand, counting down.
CCAAAGGTGACGGTGAGCGTTCGAACTGTGGGGAAGACTCGGTAGCGCTCTGCCACCTGCAGTTGTAGAAATGTTGTATAGTATGGAAAAAAAACAACTCCACAGAGGACAGCTGGATAGCTCTGAGGTAGGCCGCAGCATATTTTCAGAACTACCCCCAGGTAGTAGCTGGCTTCTCGGAGCCAATGCTGACGGTGAGTGTTTGAACTGGGGGGAAGACTCAGTCGCGCTCTTGAGTCCTGCCAATGATAGGTCACTGTGTGGCTTACTTCACTGGGTGGGGCAAGCCGCAGGCTGCCGTCAGCAGAGTGTAAAGATGGTCGGCCAGTTTTCAGTGCTACCTGGGGGCAGGAAGTCTTTGTGCCAGTCTGCCTCAGAGCTCACTTCAAGCTTCCCGTGGGTCTGATGTAGGATGCTGTGGTAAGATACTTGCACCAAACTCCTGTCGTGTAAACCAGTAGCATATCTGACCTGTAACTTTGGATTCAGAATAGACTTTGACTGCTACCACTTTTTGTTATTTGGCTCAGGATGTTTGGTGCCACCAGACTGATTTTAGGATTACCAAATCCCTCCTTGAATATCAAATTGTTCACATTGATTATTAACTTAGTAGAATAAAAAAGAGCTTAGCTTACAGGAGAGAAAGGGAAATGTAGACATCTTTATTTAAAAAATATAGTGATATTAAATGTATTATAGTCGTCATTATATACATATGAAATTCAAGCTCTGCATTTAACCAATCCCTAGCATATTGGGAGCAGTGGGCTGGGTTTAGTGTCTTGCTCAGGTATACTTCGGCACAGGACATGTAGCAGCCAAGGATGAAACCGCCGCCCTCGCGGTTACCGGACGACCCCCTCTACCCAATGAGCCACGGTATTTATAATCACACAATTGTAGAAATGTTGTATAGTATGGAAAAAAACAACTCCACAGAGGACAGCTGGATAGCTCTGAGGTAGGCCGCAGCATATTTTCAGAACTGCCCCCAGGTAGTAGCTGGCTTCTCGGAGCCAATGCTGACGGTGAGTGTTTGAACTGGGGGGAAGACTCAGTCGCGCTCTTGAGTCCTGCCAATGATAGGTCACTGTGTGGCTTACTTCGCTGGGTGGGGCAAGCCGCAGGCTGCCGTCAGCAGAGTGTAAAGATGGTCGGCCAGTTTTCAGTGCTACCTGGGGGCAGGAAGTCTTTGTGCCAGTCTGCCTCAGAGCTCACTTCAAGCTTCCCGTGGGTCTGATGTAGGATGCTGTGGTAAGATACTTGCACCAAACTCCTGTCGTGTAAACCAGTAGCATATCTGACCTGTAACTTTGGATTCAGAATAGACTTTGACTGCTACCACTTTTTGTTATTTGGCTCAGGATGTTTGGTGCCACCAGACTGATTTTAGGATTACCAAATCCCTCCTTGAATATCAAATTGTTCACATTGATTATTAACTTAGTAGAATAAAAAAGAGCTTAGCTTACAGGAGAGAAAGGGAAATGTAGACATCTTTATTTAAAAAATATAGTGAAATTAAATGTATTATAGTCGTCATTATATACATATGAAATTCAAGCTCTGCATTTAACCAATCCCTAGCATATTGAGAGCAGTGGGCTGGGTTTAGTGTCTTGCTCAGGTATACTTCGGCACAGGACATGTAGCAGCCAAGGATGAAACCGCCGCCCTCGCGGTTACCGGACGACCCCCTCTACCCAATGAGCCACGGTATTTATAATCACACAGTTGTAGAAATGTTGTATAGTATGGAAAAAAACAACTCCACAGAGGACAGCTGGATAGCTCTGAGGTAGGCCGCAGCATATTTTCAGAACTGCCCCCAGCTAGTAGCTGGCTTCTCGGAGCCAATGCTGACGGTGAGTGTTTGAACTGGGGGGAAGACTCAGTCGCGCTCTTGAGTCCTGCCAATGATAGGTCACTGTGTGGCTTACTTCGCTGGGTGGGGCAAGCCGCAGGCTGCCGTCAGCAGAGTGTAAAGATGGTCGGCCAGTTTTCAGTGCTACCTGGGGGCAGGAAGTCTTTGCGCCAGTCTGCCTCAGAGCTCACTTCAAGCTTCCCGTGGGTCTGATGTAGGATGCTGTGGTAAGATACTTGCACCAAACTCCTGTCGTGTAAACCAGTAGCATATCTGACCTGTAACTTTGGATTCAGAATAGACTTTGACTGCTACCACTTTTTGTTATTTGGCTCAGGATGTTTGGTGCCACCAGACTGATTTTAGGATGACCAAATCCCTCCTTGAATATCAAATTGTTCACATTGATTATTAACTTAGTAGAATAAAAAAGAGCTTAGCTTACAGGAGAGAAAGGGAAATGTAGACATCTTTATTTAAAAAATATAGTGAAATTAAATGTATTATAGTCGTCATTATATACATATGAAATTCAAGCTCTGCATTTAACCAATCCCTAGCATATTGAGAGCAGTGGGCTGGGTTTAGTGTCTTGCTCAGGTATACTTCGGCACAGGACATGTAGCAGCCAAGGATGAAACCGCCGCCCTCGCGGTTACCGGACGACCCCCTCTACCCAATGAGCCACGGTATTTATAATCACACAATTGTAGGTAGAAATGTTGTATAGTATGGAAAAAAACAACTCCACAGAGGACAGCTGGATAGCTCTGAGGTAGGCCGCAGCATATTTTCAGAACTGCCCCCAGGTAGTAGCTGGCTTCTCGGAGCCAATGCTGACGGTGAGTGTTTGAACTGGGGGGAAGACTCAGTCGCGCTCTTGAGTCCTGCCAATGATAGGTCACTGTGTGGCTTACTTCGCTGGGTGGGGCAAGCCGCAGGCTGCCGTCAGCAGAGTGTAAAGATGGTCGGCCAGTTTTCAGTGCTACCTGGGGGCAGGAAGTCTTTGTGCCAGTCTGCCTCAGAGCTCACTTCAAGCTTCCCGTGGGTCTGATGTAGGATGCTGTGGTAAGATACTTGCACCAAACTCCTGTCGTGTAAACCAGTAGCATATCTGACCTGTAACTTTGGATTCAGAATAGACTTTGACTGCTACCACTTTTTGTTATTTGGCTCAGGATGTTTGGTGCCACCAGACTGATTTTAGGATTACCAAATCCCTCCTTGAATATCAAATTGTTCACATTGATTATTAACTTAGTAGAATAAAAAAGAGCTTAGCTTACAGGAGAGAAAGGGAAATGTAGACATCTTTATTTAAAAAATATAGTGATATTAAATGTATTATAGTCGTCATTATATACATATGAAATTCAAGCTCTGCATTTAACCAATCCCTAGCATATTGGGAGCAGTGGGCTGGGTTTAGTGTCTTGCTCAGGTATACTTCGGCACAGGACATGTAGCAGCCAAGGATGAAACCGCCGCCCTCGCGGTTACCGGACGACCCCCTCTACCCAATGAGCCACGGTATTTATAATCACACAATTGTAGAAATGGTGTATAGTATGGAAAAAAACAACTCCACAGAGGACAGCTGGATAGCTCTGAGGTAGGCCGCAGCATATTTTCAGAACTGCCCCCAGGTAGTAGCTGGCTTCTCGGAGCCAATGCTGACGGTGAGTGTTTGAACTGGGGGGAAGACTCAGTCGCGCTCTTGAGTCCTGCCAATGATAGGTCACTGTGTGGCTTACTTCGCTGGGTGGGGCAAGCCGCAGGCTGCCGTCAGCAGAGTGTAAAGATGGTCGGCCAGTTTTCAGTGCTACCTGGGGGCAGGAAGTCTTTGTGCCAGTCTGCCTCAGAGCTCACTTCAAGCTTCCCGTGGGTCTGATGTAGGATGCTGTGGTAAGATACTTGCACCAAACTCCTGTCGTGTAAACCAGTAGCATATCTGACCTGTAACTTTGGATTCAGAATAGACTTTGACTGCTACCACTTTTTGTTATTTGGCTCAGGATGTTTGGTGCCACCAGACTGATTTTAGGATTACCAAATCCCTCCTTGAATATCAAATTGTTCACATTGATTATTAACTTAGTAGAATAAAAAAGAGCTTAGCTTACAGGAGAGAAAGGGAAATGTAGACATCTTTATTTAAAAAATATAGTGAAATTAAATGTATTATAGTCGTCATTATATACATATGAAATTCAAGCTCTGCATTTAACCAATCCCTAGCATATTGAGAGCAGTGGGCTGGGTTTAGTGTCTTGCTCAGGTATACTTCGGCACAGGACATGTAGCAGCCAAGGATGAAACCGCCGCCCTCGCGGTTACCGGACGACCCCCTCTACCCAATGAGCCACGGTATTTATAATCACACAGTTGTAGAAATGTTGTATAGTATGGAAAAAAACAACTCCACAGAGGACAGCTGGATAGCTCTGAGGTAGGCCGCAGCATATTTTCAGAACTGCCCCCAGCTAGTAGCTGGCTTCTCGGAGCCAATGCTGACGGTGAGTGTTTGAACTGGGGGGAAGACTCAGTCGCGCTCTTGAGTCCTGCCAATGATAGGTCACTGTGTGGCTTACTTCGCTGGGTGGGGCAAGCCGCAGGCTGCCGTCAGCAGAGTGTAAAGATGGTCGGCCAGTTTTCAGTGCTACCTGGGGGCAGGAAGTCTTTGCGCCAGTCTGCCTCAGAGCTCACTTCAAGCTTCCCGTGGGTCTGATGTAGGATGCTGTGGTAAGATACTTGCACCAAACTCCTGTCGTGTAAACCAGTAGCATATCTGACCTGTAACTTTGGATTCAGAATAGACTTTGACTGCTACCACTTTTTGTTATTTGGCTCAGGATGTTTGGTGCCACCAGACTGATTTTAGGATGACCAAATCCCTCCTTGAATATCAAATTGTTCACATTGATTATTAACTTAGTAGAATAAAAAAGAGCTTAGCTTACAGGAGAGAAAGGGAAATGTAGACATCTTTATTTAAAAAATATAGTGAAATTAAATGTATTATAGTCGTCATTATATACATATGAAATTCAAGCTCTGCATTTAACCAATCCCTAGCATATTGAGAGCAGTGGGCTGGGTTTAGTGTCTTGCTCAGGTATACTTCGGCACAGGACATGTAGCAGCCAAGGATGAAACCGCCGCCCTCGCGGTTACCGGACGACCCCCTCTACCCAATGAGCCACGGTATTTATAATCACACAATTGTAGGTAGAAATGTTGTATAGTATGGAAAAAAACAACTCCACAGAGGACAGCTGGATAGCTCTGAGGTAGGCCGCAGCATATTTTCAGAACTGCCCCCAGGTAGTAGCTGGCTTCTCGGAGCCAATGCTGACGGTGAGTGTTTGAACTGGGGGGAAGACTCAGTCGCGCTCTTGAGTCCTGCCAATGATAGGTCACTGTGTGGCTTACTTCGCTGGGTGGGGCAAGCCGCAGGCTGCCGTCAGCAGAGTGTAAAGATGGTCGGCCAGTTTTCAGTGCTACCTGGGGGCAGGAAGTCTTTGTGCCAGTCTGCCTCAGAGCTCACTTCAAGCTTCCCGTGGGTCTGATGTAGGATGCTGTGGTAAGATACTTGCACCAAACTCCTGTCGTGTAAACCAGTAGCATATCTGACCTGTAACTTTGGATTCAGAATAGACTTTGACTGCTACCACTTTTTGTTATTTGGCTCAGGATGTTTGGTGCCACCAGACTGATTTTAGGATTACCAAATCCCTCCTTGAATATCAAATTGTTCACATTGATTATTAACTTAGTAGAATAAAAAAGAGCTTAGCTTACAGGAGAGAAAGGGAAATGTAGACATCTTTATTTAAAAAATATAGTGAAATTAAATGTATTATAGTCGTCATTATATACATATGAAATTCAAGCTCTGCATTTAACCAATCCCTAGCATATTGAGAGCAGTGGGCTGGGTTTAGTGTCTTGCTCAGGTATACTTCGGCACAGGACATGTAGCAGCCAAGGATGAAACCGCCGCCCTCGCGGTTACCGGACGACCCCCTCTACCCAATGAGCCACGGTATTTATAATCACACAATTGTAGAAATGTTGTATAGTATGGAAAAAAACAACTCCACAGAGGACAGCTGGATAGCTCTGAGGTAGGCCGCAGCATATTTTCAGAACTGCCCCCAGGTAGTAGCTGGCTTCTCGGAGCCAATGCTGACGGTGAGTGTTTGAACTGGGGGGGAAGACTCAGTCGCGCTCTTGAGTCCTGCCAATGATAGGTCACTGTGTGGCTTACTTCGCTGGGTGGGGCAAGCCGCAGGCTGCCGTCAGCAGAGTGTAAAGATGGTCGGCCAGTTTTCAGTGCTACCTGGGGGCAGGAAGTCTTTGCGCCAGTCTGCCTCAGAGCTCACTTCAAGCTTCCCGTGGGTCTGATGTAGGATGCTGTGGTAAGATACTTGCACCAAACTCCTGTCGTGTAAACCAGTAGCATATCTGACCTGTAACTTTGGATTCAGAATAGACTTTGACTGCTACCACTTTTTGTTATTTGGCTCAGGATGTTTGGTGCCACCAGACTGATTTTAGGATTACCAAATCCCTCCTTGAATATCAAATTGTTCACATTGATTATTAACTTAGTAGAATAAAAAAGAGCTTAGCTTACAGGAGAGAAAGGGAAATGTAGACATCTTTATTTAAAAAATATAGTGAAATTAAATGTATTATAGTCGTCATTATTATTATTATTATTATTATTATTATTATATATATATATATTGAATTGCCTGTGAGGGTGACAAAAATAAGATGTTATTTACTGCTTTTTCACGTGTTGGAATAATGTTAAATATTTAACTGCAAGGTAGTAATGCGTGTTTGATACCTTAATTTGTTTGCATTTAATCATACTGGGAAGTTTGCTGAAATTGATTGGATGGCCCTACCTAGAACAGACTGCGGAGCAGAGCCTTGAGCCTTGACTGCGAAGCCTTGTGCCTTGATGCTGGAGCCTGAGTGTAGACGGCGGCCGCTTGAGCCTTGACGCCGGGAGCTTTGCCTTCATGGCAGCTCCACCAATCCGACAGGTTCCGCCGAGCATCAGGCTCGGCGGAGCGGCACCGCCGATCCGACAGTATCCGCGAGCGTCCGACGAGCGGCTCTGCTGATCCGACAGGTTCTGCCGAGCGTTAGCCTCGGCGGAGCAGCACCGCCGATCCGACAGTCTCCTGAGACTGTCGGCTCGGTGGAGCTTGTCGGCATTGGCGGAGCCTGTCGGCATCGGAGGAGCCTGTCGGATTCGGCGGAGTTTGTTTGCATTGGCAGAGGCCTGTCGGTTCAGTGCAGCTTGTGTGCCAGGCGGAGCTTGTGGCTCGGCGGAGCTTGTCGGCATGCCTGTCGGCCTAGACGGCGGAGCGGAGCCCGTCGAGCCTGTCTGCACTTGACGGCGGAGCGGGGCAGGGTGGGGCGGAGCGAGATGGGGCGGGGCGGAGCGAGATGGGGCGGAGCCCGTCAGCAGTGGACGGCGGAGCGAGCCTTAACTTGACGGCGAATGGTTTACACATTTGCTGTGTTGTGCTTTTTAGAGTGTATATTGCTCTTCTAATTGTGATATGTAGAAGTGCTTGACGTGTTAAAACCTGGCCACAGCTCACAAATATATATATATATATATATATATATATATATATATATATGTAGCCAGGCGAAGTGGGGGTAGGAAGGTTTTTGTACTGTCACTTTAAGAACCGTGAAGCGTGAGCTACGCGAGAGGACTGAGTTCACGCGACATGTGTAAATAAAGAGCGGGAATCAGAGGCTGCTGAGGACTGAGCTGATTAGAAATACCTGAACTACGGGTCAGCGTAAGTTACGAATAAATGCAGAATCACCTTGAAATTGGGGTTAACTGTTTGTTGTTAACTGGTGTTAAGTTGTACGCATCTGGTGTTGAGTTGTGTACATCTGCCTCGTTTAGAGGGGAGACGGAAGTTGCCGTCAGTTCCATGGGTGTGGATCAGAGCGCACAGGTCGATTGCTGATGAGGGAGTGAGGGAGTGATAAATTGTGTTCCTGTGTAAATGAATGTTATCTGCATATCTTGGAGAGTTGAACAGCATGGCCCAGATGCCGAGGTTCTTTGTTTCTGTTTGGCAGGAGGAAGCCACTACTGTTGTGTTTTATATGTAGCTATATGTATATCGTAACCTTAAATTCAGTAAAAATCAATGGTTTAGGTTTGCTGTAAATTGTAAAGTGCCTTAAAATCTGACTAATTAACGCTGTACTCTGTGAGTGCAGTCGGGGGGAAATAAAAGACCTGTTATGTAAATACACTTAATCAGAGCGTTATGTGCTAATTAGCGGAGTTGCGAGTTACAGGTTATGAAGGGTTTAAAACTCCAGGCGGGGCGCTCTAGCACTCGCCTGTACAAAGGAATGAGAAAACTGTAACTCTGAAGGACACGCTTGGGCAACTATACACTGATATCAAATCTTGGAGTAAACTGCCAGCTGAGAACAGTACATACCACAGCTTGAGATAGCAAAACGTAGACGTCACACTTTGGAGCCTGTTAGGCTAGGCTTTCACAACATACACACACACTGAAGACGCATCGAAGGAGGATCCCGGACGAGAGCCAGTGTGAGCGGATATGCTCAGTGCTCCAACCAGGCCGTCACTCTGCTAAAATCGATCCCGCCTGCAACTTGACTTTGACCAATAGGCTCCTCTAAGGAGAACCTACAAAACTTACCGCGCTGCCGTGTCCAAGCGCCTTTTCACGTTGCTCTCACTCGGAGAGGAACTGTTAGGACCGTGCACGTTTAACTGCTCGGCTAATATCTCTGTGATAAATAAAACTATTGCTTGAATCTAAGTAAACGCCTCGAACTCAATTCGTTAACTTGTCTACACGACAGACCCACATAAAATCTAAATGTATCTGAGTGTTTGGTCTCATCCTTTTAATTAGGCCACATATATACAGAGGGGACGAGTCAGGGTACAGGACCCTGGTAAATAACATTCTTGTCTACGGAGAAGAGAACAACCTCATCCTCAACACAGACAAAACCAAAGAAATAATAATAGACTTCAGGAAGAATCCTCCCCCTCTACAGCCTCTTATCATCAAGGGGACCGAGGTGGAGAGGACCGACGGCTACAGATTCTTGGGAATGCAGGTTACTTCGGACCTGAGCTGGACTCCTAACACCACAGCCACAGTAAAGAAAGCCCAGAAAAGGCTTTATTTCATCAGGCTGCTCAGGAAAGCTGGTCTGAGCCGTCGCCCTCTCACCCAGGCCTACAGAGGACTGGTAGAGAGCACCCTCACCACAGGCATCACTGTCTGGTATGGCAACACCACACAGGCAGAGAGGAAGGCTCTGCAAAGAGTCATAAGGACAACAACGGCGAGAATCATAGGGACAACACTTCCTTCCATGGACTCAATGTATGGGCAGCGCTGCCGGAAAAGAGCAGAGGGAATCATCAGAGAGATCACTCCACCCAGCTCACTCTCTGCTCAGACACAAACACTGCACCTATAACTTGAGGCACAGCAGAGCGGACAGCATCATCACCCACAGAACACGTTTTTTCAACAGCTTCTTCCCTGCCACAGTCAGAATGATGGCAAAATAAAAAGGCTGAAACATGTGTAAAACAATAATCCACTTTACTTCACCTCACCTAACATGTGCAATATTATTATCTATGAAAAGGTGCAATATTCTTATGTGTGCAATATCCCCACCATAACCTTCTTCCACCTCTCAAAATGTGCAATATTCCCATACACAGGTACTCATTCTCCATATTATGTTATTTATTATGTATAGTGTTTTTATACTTGTATATCCTTCTTCTATTTATAAAGTGTTTTTATCCTTACTTTTATCTTCACTATCTTCTAATGTTGACCCAGAGAGCTCTGCACAAATAATTCCAATGTACCTGGACTGTTGGTCTATGTGCAAATGGCAAATAAAGAACCTTGAACCTTGAGATATATATATTAACAAATATGAGATTTTTAAATAAAAACAGAGTCTCTGTTGCTATGGGGTGAATGATAATGGACACGCCTCAGTAAATGTCATGGAAACGACACCACTACGGCGCTATAAAAGGTCAGCGGACCTCAGATTGTCACTTTGCATCTGAACTTGGAGACTCGGCGGAGCGGAGCTTGTCGGCTCTGCATTTCACGTCATAATTTACAATAATGTAAACATTTCAACATTAAAATAGATGAGCATACTTTACTATACACTAAACAACCGACTCCAGATTTGATACATTATAAAGGAAAATGTTGTTTACTGGTGGTGCATTGTAAATGTTATTTAATCTTGATCATTTTAAATGAACCAAACTAAATCCTGAGGAAAACACAAACTGACCCCTTCACCCCTTAATATACTTAATTTATTAGAAGATTATAATAAATTAACATATCTATACATATCCACCCCAATAACAATCAATAACAATCCAATAACAATAATCTCTGAATATCACTTTAAAATTTTAAAGGTGCACTTGACAGCAACTCATATTTGTGGGATGATAATTTTCAAACATTTTTAAATATAGGAATCAAACATGCATTATAATATTTCCATGGATTCAGTGATTCAACTCTGATCTGACCTGGAAAGCATATTTTGGATGCTGTAAAATACATGTGATGTGCTTTGTATTCATATTTGGGGTGATGTAAACTAAAATCTGGGGAAATGTATATATGGGGAAGAATGTGACCCATACAGGATGTAGTCACATTGTTGTTCACGTATTTATTTCATTTTGACATAAAATTAACTTTGTTATTAATGTTAAGAGGATCAGTGTGGGATCCTGTCATGGGCCCCGTTCCTCGTACGTGGCTAACTGAGTTAGCAGGATCATTTTCAGGATGAGATTACATAAATCAGGCTTTTCGGTTCCTCGAAGCAAGTTTGGCAAAATCACCATAGCAACACATCCATATGCTTGAACCTGCTCCAGTGCAGGCTTGAGCTGGATAAGCTGCCACTCCCCCGGAAAAAAGTGTCAGCTCCCTTCCTCAGAGATCCCATCGAAGAGGAAGCGATATTAGTTAGATTAGCGTTTTATAGGGAGAGAGTTCTTCGAGATCGCCAAGATCCGTTATCACATCATGATGACTTCCTGTACGAGCGCTATCGATTCTGCCGACACGGAATCATTTATTTACAAGAGCCATACATTGAACACCACACGCCGCATATGAAGGCAAATCACTGTCAAAATCCGAGAGCGCAAATGAGATCCATGCGCGCGCGAAAATCAAACAGCCGCGAGCGTATTTTACTTTGACGAGCACTTTTATATCACTCCACGAGCAAAAGTCCGTCTCGCGCGAGCAGAATTCACTCTCGTGCGAGTGAAAGTCGCTCGTGAAGTTTAAACCTGCTCGCGAAGTTTAAACCTGTTCGCTCGCGAAACTTTAATCTGCTTGCTCGCGAGTCTTTTTCTTGCTCGCTCGTGAAATAGTTTTTCTTTTTGACAGTAAGTGGGCGGACCCAGTCTCACTTGTATCTCTACATATAATTGGTTAAATTCCTCGTCTTTGGATAAACCGGATATCACTCTGACGCAGATGCTAGGTCTGATAGAGGTGGTTTTCAATTCAATTTAATAGCGTTATTAAATACAATAATACAAAATGTGTTAAAGTCAAGTTGCTCAGATTGGTTTAAATTCACTCCATCATTCTATTACAGACAATGTGTGTTTGATAGTCAAACCTCTTGTGACAAACAGCTCAAAGACACTTTTTGATCTTAATTGATTAAAACATGATGATCATATTTAATCATACTGTTGTGTTTACAGAAGTTAAGAGATATAATATGAGCAACAATTTGGACCCGCTCAAGGATCTGGAGCCGAGATTAGGGACCACTATTTGTATATTAACTGTTTGCCCAACTTAAATCACTGACAAGTAATTAGTGGATGAAAAAGTATTCAGATCCTCACTGCAGTAAACGTACTAATAACATACTGATGAAACAATAATCCACTACGAGTAATATACCTGCAATCAAAACCTTAGTCAAGTATGTTATTATCAGCAAAATGTATTTTATGTGCAGAAAGTAAAAGTACCCGTGCAGTAAAATGTACATTATTTGCCCCTGATCTGTAGTGCAATCTGAAAATCTGAAAAGTCAGAGTGATATCCGGTTTATCCAAAGACGAGGTTTGTAACCAATTATATGTAGAGATACAAGGGAGACTGGGTCCGCCCACTTACTGTCAAAAAGAAAAACTACTCGCGAGCGAGCAGGAAAAAGACTCACGAGCGAGCAGGTTTAAACTTCGCGAGCGACTTTCGCTCGCTGAGTGATATAAAAGCGCTCGTCAAAGTAACAGCGCGGCTGTTTGATTTTCGCTCGCGCATGGATCTCATTTGCGCTCTCGGATTTTGACAGTGATTTGCCTTCATATTGACTCACCATTCTGAATAATGTTTTAGTGCTTAGTTTTTACTCGCTCCCATGTCCTCTTGATAGCTGGGTTGCAACTACATGATGGTTGAAAGCACTCATAATTATATGACAGTATTATTAGTACACCATAGCATATCATTATTGTAGAAAATGATTAAGGTGGACTCATGATAAGAATAGAGAGAATCACACATAATTTATTTTCACTGCTTCAATTGATTGAATTACTGATTATGAATAATACATATACTGATTACGCCCATACACAGATTCGCACACGCATATTCAAACTCCTAGTTGTATATGGTAAACTACACATACATGTATATACACATATATATAGTACATAATACATAAGCGCATACAGTACGTATATCCTCATAAGTATCTATTAATTCGTATCAGTTAGATACTCTTTGGGCTTGTTTTTATCTACTTATTCTGAAAGAGTTGATATAATTATTTTCGCTATAGATCTCATTGGATGATGCGTTCCATTAAGCCTACTGCCAGCAGGCACATTTAAAGAAATATCATCTGATTGATTGGGGTGATGAGGCACTTAAAATTAACCTATACATTTTCCCAACACTTACGCATTTAACTCCCTCATATGCGTTCATGATCATCTCCTGCTCATCAGCGGACAAAAAGGAGGCTCTTTCTTTGAGTTTATTTGCCGTTGTACTGTTAGAAAATCATGGTTTCTGGTTCGAATTTACGAGATTGTTTGAGCGCGGATCAGCCTTTGAGGACCCGAGATAGCCTGACATCAATCGTCGGGTTAATTTAAGCTGGATGATAGGACATTTGATTGACTTAGTTGAACCACGTACGAGGAACGGGGCCCAAGCCAGAAGGGGGCGATAGCGGAGCAGCTGATGTCACCCACTCTGACCTCCAGCTGTTCTGCTTTAGGCAAACATTTCACACTTAAGTCCTTATAAGCCTCACAAATGTGCCTTCTGATACAAAATTGATAACTTAAAACAGATATTTAGTCCTTTTGCACGTTTAGGAAATACAACTTAGCTCCAAACACTAAGAGAGCCCTAAAGCTCTCTCATTCATTGTAATGTTATTTAGTTATTTCACATCTGAAAGTCTGTGACACATTCCCCTGCACCTCAGACAACAGTATGTTGGTTGATATATCTTCTCCTAAAGACATCTAACCAACATGTTTCATTACAACGGCTTACTGACACTATACTCATCTCTACATTTCAGGTTCTTTGGACTTTAGTTGGTGTTAATGAAAGAGGACACAGACAAGACTGAACTCAAAATACTTAAAATCGAACAAAGTGTTTATTCATAACAGGAGTATTTTGACGCAGCAGATCAATATGAGCTCGGACCTCATCAAAACTGTCTGTGACAGCAAAGAAAAAGGCGCTCCCCAAGGGGGAGTCACAATGATTTATATGTTCTTAAGGGCATTTTGTGATTGGTTGACTATTGGTGGAGGCGGCTCTTGGTTTAAACTTTCTGAGGGCCTCATTGGTGCACAGGATGTCCGTCCCCACCGGCACACGGATAGCCAGCCGCTCCAGCGATGAGTCAGATCAGTGTGTGTGTGTGTGTGTGTGTGTTTGAGAGTTCATTCTAAAGCCAAGGTCGCTTAACTACTTCTTAGTCGAAACTGTTATTTTGTACCAGGCAGTGGCAAGACCGGGGAGTACCTGGTTCCTGTTTTGTATTAGATAATGAGGGGGCCCTGCGCAGGTGGAATACACTGCCTCACTCTGTGACTTTACACTTAGAGACATATTATGATTACTGCACATAGCATATGGTTTAAGCTTCACTAAATGTGTTTACGAATATATAGCAGTGTTTACAAATATATAGCAGTGTGTGTTTACAAATATATAACATATTTATTTAAGCTTATTCTTAATGTTTACATTGGCCAAGACTAATATTTAAAGGCAGTTTAAGATTTTATTGTCATGAACACTTGTATACTAAAAGAAGAAAAGTTCTAAACAAGTTAACAAAAAGAAACATGTTTAATAAAAATAATTTGATGTAGATTAGTTCAGTAGACACATCATATGTTCTACAATAAGAACATTTCATATCATTATGCCTTCAACACAGAAGCAGATCCACTCAGCTCAGTTTCTGGAGATTCTCCACGTGAAGTTGCTTTGCTTAAATAGCTAGCTACTCGACTGATAAGTTAACTTGCTAAACACTGGCTATGCACTAGCCTAGACAGCATGCTAGCATCATTAGCATATTAGCATCGATCGCTCGCATGTTAGCATCGATCGCTAGCTTGATATTATAACCATCACCATGTATATACAATAGGCTATGTAGCCAGACCCAGACATACATTATACATCAAGCTAGTTGACATCTGTCACACTCAGATACAATATTTTACTTGACAGATAATCCGTTGAACTTGAAGATCTGAAGACTGAACTCGTGAACTGTTTTTTGTTTCGTGGAGAAAGTATTTTGAGTATTTTAAATACAAAATTACTCCACTCTAAAGTATTTTGTTACAAATTACGTTAGATTTTGAATCGGCCCTATCAAATACAAATTACAAAATACTCAAAAGTAATTGAAATACGTATTTCAATTACAAGTAATAGAAATACTGCCCATCTCTGGTCCTACAGAGGCAGAGCACTAGTTAATAATACTTTGGTGGCACAGCTCAGCCAGTGGAACCACCTAAATGCCAAACACAAAGGTTAAAGGCCATCACTTCTTCTGGGACATGCTGCATCGGGTCCCTACGAAGTGTACTGATCTTCAGGTTCCAGTTTGTCCAAATATTTCTTACAGGTCCAACAGATGTGGTTTGGAGAGATGTAATGTCAAAGAAGCAGACACTGCCAGGTTACTTGAATGCATAAAAGGAAAGGAAGAAAAGGAAATAAAACCCTTTACACTACCGCTGGAAGTAGGAGGGGGGGGGGGGGGGGGGGGGGGTGCATCGTCCGTTGTCTTATTACCAGCACGCTCTTCCTGGTTGGGGAGACAGTCACTTTGCTGGCCTGCCGATCCGCTCAGCTATTTGGGTCCTCCAGTTATCTTCTCAACAGAAAAGGCAAATAGACACAACACAAAGTGATAAAGAACATATCAATATTTGTTTATTTTGTGTACCGGGCCACCACCTGTTCTGGTTTTTGGGCTGCAATTAAGAGAAAACACACACACACACAGTTTCAGTCTAAAGTGAGATCAGAATGGTTGTAAGAGACCGACATGTAGATGCTTTACCGGATCATTACTCTTTGCCAGAATGTAATTTGTTATTGTAAAACTAGTTAGTTAACCATCAACTATTGCACATGCGATGCCTTGTTGTGGGGAGAACCAGACAGAAGAGGAACAATTGTACAGCAGAGATCAGCATGATCAAACTGAACACCCAGCAAGTGAAAGGGGGTGAAAGTAGCATTTTAACCTCTCTGACGTGTCTTTGCTTCCATTTTCTTGGACTTCTTCCCATCCTTTTTTTCCCCTTTCTTGTTCTTTGTCTTGTCCTCCTCCTCCTCCTCTGATGCGTTAGTTATTGTGGTGAAAGTAATCCTTTCAGCGCAGTTGAGGAGTCAGACAGTGGATTGCCTTTTAAGAGCTGTCAAACAGATACGAATACAAAAAAGGCTTCCAGCACAATGCCCAAAGAAAAATATGCATGAATACCATACTAGAGTCCAGAGATAGACTTCTATTATAAGACCCAACTGTGTGTTGGGAGACTTACTGAATGCCAACTGTTCTTTCAGATAGTCTCTCTCCTGGCTCATCTTGCCACTCTGCCCTCAGCTTACACACCTCCAACTCATGGGATTTCTTTTTGGCGTCCAGCTAGGCAGTAGGAAAGTCATTTTTTTTCATTGTTTATCATTTAATACATCTAGAACATTCTATTACCCTTATGTTTGTCTTGGGCATGCTATAAGCCTCTTGATTACTCCACTCATATGAACAGATAAATGGTCATCAAACATTGTCATTATCGGGTACATCCCAAGTCTCTTAATTGCATCCCCGTTCCCCTCACTTGCGTCTTTTCCTTTCCCTCCCACCGGGGATGCATGGAGATACATGAGTGAGGGAAACGGGGATGCAATTAAGAGACGATGTGAATGATGATATACATGGTCAATACCAATGTGTTACTCAGTTGTCACTCAAGAAGTGATAGTAATTCACCTTCAATCTTAATTCATCTTTTATTCTGAAGCAACCAGGCATAGTATTTGTATCTAAAACACTTTATTTTGATAGAAAGGCGTTAGTTGTCCATTAGTGTCTCAGATAAGCATTGAGTATAAAAATGCAGACTGATTAACCCTGATTCACAGTTCACTACACACATGATTTCTAATTATGGCTCACTCTTTAGGCAAAACACACTAGCATTTGTTCTCCGTGTTAATAGGCAGTTAGTTTGACATCAACGCAGCTGTGCCAGAACTTTATCAAACAAATTGCTGCGTTAACTTGGGTAGAGGAGTTTAGAAGAGGCTGTCGACGTCGCCCATTTCCACAACCACCGTCTTCAGCTGGGAGTAGTACTCGATGGTCACCTGGCCGTTCTCTCTGCCAAAACCTGGTTGCAGCACAGTAGAGATCATGTTAACAGACAATGAACGTATTTCCTTTGCAGTTACAATGACAATTCGGACCATTTTAACCTTTCAAAAAATAAACACCCCTACCTGACATCTTGTATCCTCCAAATGGCACTTCCACAGGGCTGATGTTGTAGTTGTTGATGAAGCAGGTCCCTGCCTCCAGGCTCCCGGCCACGCGATGGGCTCGGGAGATGTCCCTGCAGGCAGAGGAAAGGAACAAATTTCAGATTTTTAACATAAAAAGAAAAGTCTGTATGCAACTTGAGCACACAGTTAAAATGCTGCATCAGAGGTTACTGTGGCGCAACCAATTCCACTTGCTAATTGCAACACTCTTATTGGCTGCTCTGTTGAAACCCTGGGCGGCAGCCAATGGAATGTGCTAAAACCTCATTATCTTTGGGAGCAAACTGTCAGCGTTGTGAATCAGTAGTTGCAACGGACTTCCAAGCAAACTCCATGCATGTGATCTGCCTGAACTCTGCTGACCTGGTGAAGACTCCGGAGGCCAAACCAAACGTGGTGTTGTTGGCTCTTCCGATCACTTCCTCCTCTGTGTCGAAAGGCAGCACTGACATGACGGGGCCAAAGATCTCCTCCTTCACACAGGTCATGTCATCCCTGCAGTTATCTGTGCCGGGGGAGCAGACTGGGTGTAACATACCGGGACACAAAAAACGGACCGATTATGTGATGTGGTGTAGCGTCACCTACCAAGCACACAAGGAGCCATGAAGAAGCCCCCTTTCAATTTGGGGTCACTGGGGACAATAGGCTCTCCTCCGCAAAGCACTTTGGCTCCCTGGAAAGACAAGACATATTAGTCAAAAATAATTGTAATAATTAAACTTCACATAACTGCTTTGGGGTCTGTATGAAAGCAGTGGCGGTGATATCACAGCGGATTCACTCTCAGGTAAAACGCCTCTCCACGTTTGCTCAATTCCTCCACGGGGTTTATAAAAGGTTCTGCTGATCTAATGCTCGGAGAGGATTAGAAGCACTACCTCTTTCTTGGCCTGGTTGACAAATCCCAGCACTTTCTCCAGCTGCGGCTTGCTGATCAGCGCGCCCATCCGGGTGCCGTCCAGCAGCGGGTCCCCCACGGGGATGGCCTTGGTCCTTTTCACGACTTCTTCGAGGAACTGGGGCATGATCTCTCTTTGCACGTACACTCTGGTGCCATTGCAGCAAACCTAACATGTAGAAATAAAAGAATGCATTTGATCAGGTCGGGCTTGACACCGTAACAACACATACATGGTACAAACTGCCTCACCTGCCCCTGTGTCAGGAAGTTTGCCATGAGTGCTCCCTTCACCGCGTTTTCCATCTCACAGTCTTTGAAGATGAGGAGGGGAGATTTCCCTCCAAGCTCCAGAGTCACCTGCTTCACCCCCTTTGCAGACATTTCCATGACCTGAGGGCAAGAAGAACACACTGGGCATTAACAACAGGGACAATTGAAGCCTCGTGGAGCACATAAAGAGTTATGACACAGCACAAATACTTTACATTAGTGCAATATATTTCCCAATACTGTTATTTGTTGATGCTTTGAATGGGGGTTTCTACTTCCCAGGAATCCAGTGTTTGACATTCATTTCATTATGGTAAAAATATTAATGAAAAATCGTGTATTTTCTTGAAAAGTTTATGTAAACAATGTCACGTATCTGCATCAATTGTGATTCAAGTTGTATTATTGTCATGTTGTAATGCAGAGCAGAGAATAATGCAAACACACGGCCACGGTCTCTACGGTCTCTGCACCTTTTTGCCGGTTGGCACACTGCCGGTGAAAGATACTTTGGCGACCGTCGGGTGATGGCAGAGCAAGGTGCCGGTGTCTGCCCCGCCTTGCACCACACAGAAGAGCCCATCGGGCACCCCCGCCTCTTTGTAAATCTCAGCCAGAATGACGGCAGTGACGGGAGTCATCGGAGAGGGCTTGAACACCATGGCGTTACCTAAACACAACTGCATTTTAAAACACTTCAAGCCGAAGTTTAAGGGACACATTTTAAAGATGTGGTAATACACACTGTTGAGACACTCACCACATGCCAGAGCAGGAGCGGACTTCCATGATGCGATCTGGAAGGGGTAATTCCATGCACCGATTCCCACGCACACACCAAGAGGCTCCCGCCTGGTGTAAGCAAACGACCCGCCAGGAAGCTGGATGTGCTGGCCTTCCATGGACGAAACACAACGAAACTTTAAAAAACAACACTTTAGTTTTGGAACTTTTGTAAAAAATAAATACAAATATCACACTTTTTGTTTTATATGTGACAAAAACAAAAAAGTGTTTGTGCACCCACCTGCGAGTGTACCAGCCAGGCCAGCGTAGTACTCAATGCACTGCCAGGCGACATCAATATCCACCAGTGCCTCAGTGATGGACTTGCCATTGTTGATCACTTCCAGCTTTGCGATTTTCTCCCTTCTTTCCTATTTGTATTGGAATAACAGGGGCTGTAAATACAAACTTTGACCAAACTATTTCAACATGTACATGGTAATTTGGTGTCATTTAATGTATATAGCTTTAAGAATATACAATGACTCGGACAAATTGAGGTTAAAATCCAAAACAGCATGAGATCAATGAGGCCGCACAGACACACAAAGGTTTGTATTGTGCAAATGTAGGCCAGCAGTAGAGGGAGGGGGGCATGTTAGTGATTTTAATGAATAACTAGTGTCTTAATAAAAGCTTGCCAAAGTCTGCTTCAAGTCACGTTGCGCAACACTGAAACCAGACGGCCTGGTTTCCAGACTGGATGATAACGACACAGCTTGACCGGCTCACCCTGATAATGCGGGCGGCCTCTAACATCACCCGAGCCCTCTCCATGCCGGCCAGCTTGCTCCATTGTAGGTAGGCAGCGTGGGCGCTCTTTATGGCCTCATCCACCTCCTCAGCCCCACAGGGAACCATCTGACACAAGACGCGGCCTGCACAAAAAAACAGCAGCAGCAGTTACAGACTGGCTGAGCTCCAAGACAAGATATGAGGGGAAAGAACGACGTGGAAATCTCATTTATTCCGACACACGTCCAGTGGTGCAACGGATCGTACAGCTTTGATGATGATTTCTAAGCTTCTTAGAGCTGGTGTAAACAGGTCATAACATCTCCTTCAAACTGTACCAAAACTACATTTTACAATTACACATCATGAAAACGTTATCATTTCATTAACTGTATATAAGAAGTATAATAGAAGTATAATTTAACCTCGCCCTATACTCATTTTCACTGGACAGAATCTGAACGCATCAAAATGCAACTGAATGGAACCTCCATATGTTAGCCGTTAGCAGCGCTGCTAACGTTACCAGATCTCCTGCTGTCAATTTCAACACAGATTTGTTGTTTACAATGTAACATGGTCAAGGATCGGCGAACAGAAAGCATAAAGGTTGACGCCCTGATCACATATTTTACTGTGTATTGGCGGATTACGATCGTAAGTAAAACTTTATTTCACACTGTGATGGTTAATTGTAAACCGTGCAATTAATCCGCGGTTCACATGCGTGCCGAACCACGAGGGGATCCACAATGGTCCTTTACACCACTAGATACATTGAACTATAAAGCAAGGAATTTCTACTTCACACATACACAGAGACGGGTGTATTGCTGGGAACCCCATGGAGCACTTTGTAGCATTTGGTGCAATTTTGGGCAGGCAGCAGGTTCAATATTACTAAACTTCGGCTTCCACAGACTTGAGTCCAGCATGTCGTCCGCAGCGGGCAGATAACACCTCATTGACTGCAGTTCACTTTAAAAGAGAACTCTTCTTCACTTCCTTGGAGTTGCACTACTACAACGTGTTCCTCTAAGTACAAGTACACAGTAGGTAGTATACAATTGAGTTGCATATTTTTTTAGGTGCTTTGGGGGACTTTTGGAAAGTTATTTCAAACTACAATGACTTAAAAAAGTAACATAATTCAAGCTTTTGAGGGCCCTTTTAGTTGGGGGCCCCAGACCCAGGTGGCCTACCTTGCCGGTTATTACACGTGAGGGACATCATGAAGACTTAAAACTAGGGCCATAAAAGTCCTGTTCACAATGTTTACTGAGGTAATAAATCAAGTGAGCAACAGGGTCATTTTCTTACTCCGCCCCACCAAAGAAGAAGAAGAAGAAGAGGAACGGGGTTTCTGTTACGCAACGTCATGTCCTCATAGCGACCCTACCAACCTTTAAACTGGGCTTTTACACATTTCACTAATGTCATTATTAAGGGTCAACATAGGAAGCGTCACATAATGGAGCAGACTTCAGTCAATTTACCAGTCGCAGGCTCGAACACGGGCTCTGCGTTCGTCTGCTGCCTGGGCTTCACTCGCTTCCCACCCCAGAAATTCAGCGGATCTGAGATCAGCACGGTGCCCGTCGCGGCTCCGGGCATGGTGTCGAGGATTGACTGGGCCATCGTCAGAGGGAGAGGACCTGCGAAATACAGCAGAGTAGCCGTTTTAGCGATGAGTCAATCACACTGCACTTTCTCGCCGTCAGCCAGCTGTTTGCACTATTTTAAGATGAGCTGGCACAAAGTTGAGGCCCTTAGCCAAACTAGTGCGAGGAAAAGCGGCGCACGAGAGCATGCGCACGTACATTTTAACACAGATTGATGCAAACTCACCGGTTGTGCTTCAACAGATAGACTCAATCTTGACGGAGATTTCAGGTTTTATGCACATTGTCACGCCCCGATTTGCTGGCAGGACACGCCCCCTTCATGACACCAGACACAGAGATTAAAACCATGGACGTATAAATAAATCGGGGCGACATGTTTTTTTTTTTTACTGTATTCTTACAGTAAACATTTCCACTCATCTATTCATTATTTTATATATCCTATTCAGGGCTAGCGGCAGCACGACGGCTACATCGGTAGTTCACTGTATGCAACATGCTAAAGGTTTTGACAAACAGCTGTTTCAAGTCAAGGTGCAGAGTTCAGCAACGGGACAGCTAAAGCTTAAGGGAGGCAGCTGGTCCTGGAATAGAGTCCTACAGCGCCTCACAGTGTGCAAAGAGGGCAGTACAGAGGGAAAATGGCTTTCCAAAGAGGGAGAAAAGAAAAAAATCTGGAATAAATATATAGATTTATAATAAAAAAGAAAAACACTAATAAAGAGTTATCATAAAACTTTATTAATAAGTAAGAAACAAGGATACAGACAATGACATACAATAATACTGACAAAGGGATCAGATGTTACTGTGACAATTCATCATTGAAATCTCAAAACAATGTATGGCCTGTGCTGAACACAAGGTATCCTCTGTATCCTTTGGTAATCAATTTAATCACACACTAATTTTCTTCTTTTAATTTCTAAGCAACACGATCTTAAAGTTAAATAAACAAAACATGAATGAGAAATTTGACCGAAGTTAGTGACGCAGCCAGACACAGCGGCAGCTAACGCCTTTGCTCCATCCAGCGCCGCAGAATCCGTTCCGTCTGCGCTCTGGGGACGGAGCCGCGGCTGCACACAGTCGCAGTGCGGGAACGGTCGCCGTTGAACCCGCCTGGCGATCAGGAAAACTTGGCTGCTTGGGGAGGAGGTCCCAGGAAGCCTCCAGCCTGTTTGGTTGCAGCTCTGGAGGGCGCGAGACCGAGCATCTTCTGAATGTTCTGGAGAGAAGACGCAGAACAACAACAACAAAAATATGAAAAACATACAATTACATGAACTGTATCATTTTTGAAGATGCCCGAAAACTGATTGGCCTTCCCCAAAGCACAGCATTGCTGTAACATGCTGGGTATATTAATTGGGGTTATTTCTTAATACAAATGTCTGAATTATTGAGATTGCCAAAGTCACTTTCCAGTCTGTGTTTTCCTGACTTATTTGTTTGATGTTCAAAATATCGACGCGACCTCTCCCTGGGTCTCGTGTAGAAGTTACCTGTCTGATGGACATGGTGCACAGGATATAGAGGAAGATGAAGGAGCAGTCCGTGTAATCCTCGCCCAGCAGGTTGCGATGCGACAGTCCCTGGATGTACGAGAGCGGCACGAACGGCAACTTGGCCACTACTCTTCCGTCGAAGCTGAGCGACACAAAGAAGTGGGATGAAGAAGTTTGCGACACACATTACACAAGATTTTACTTTTGTCAAAATGCATAATTCCTCATCAACACAGACTGAAGGTCATCGCCATTTGAACTTTTCTCTTATTCCGGTTGATCGTTTCTATAAATCTAAAGATGACGATGTAAAATAAACTTGCTTTAACTTCGTGCATCACTTACATGGAGTTGAACATGCCCATCAAAGCTGTGAAGCAGAAGCCGATGGCGAACATGGACTTCATGCGCACCTGCAAAAACAAACACAAGATTAAAAATGGAAATTTTGAAGTTAGATCACATCTGACTACAGTTTGGCAATACTGACACATTCAAGTACATTGATATCGTTAAAGTGTAGGTCAGTCTGTTAACGTTGTCATATGATATTTATTCTTAACTACATCCAAAACAACCAGAATCTCAGACATGATCTCATTTCATACAGTATAGATATATCTGAGCATTGCATATGTATTGTAAACAAATTGTCTCTCACCATAGACAAGTCTCTGTTGTTGTTCTTCAGTTTCTCTTCTTGTCTTTCTGTAACACATTCAGACGCATACATCACTTATCGAGGAAGACTTGTCAAAGTGGGGAGAAGGGCAGAGATGTCGAGATTTTGTCTTTCTTGTTGGCATAAAAGCAACTTATTTCTCAGCCGATTTGTTTACAGAGGGTTCTTACCAATTTTCTTCTTCTGTTGACGTCCAGCGGATTCTGTGATGGTTTCCTTTTTCTTCTCAACTAATATCAAACAAGCAATAGAGAATGCATCAAACGGTCTACGGAAAGACGATCAAAGCAGAAACGACAGTATGAGGTTCACGTATGAGTCACTT
Organism: Pholis gunnellus; assembly: GCF_910591455.1. Taxonomy (NCBI): domain Eukaryota; kingdom Metazoa; phylum Chordata; class Actinopteri; order Perciformes; family Pholidae; genus Pholis; species Pholis gunnellus. The sequence goes on along the minus strand of NC_136530.1, from coordinate 22,827,235 downwards.
ACGTTTTTTGCTCTGTTTTTCCACTTCAGCCTTTAGCCTCTTGTACTTTTCAGTGCGATACACTAAAACCCAGGTAATCCCTGGGGAGAAAAAGCAGAAGAACATGTTTGTTTATAAAATAGAACAACTCTTTTGGACCGCTGCCACTATGGGGCAACATATCATATGCGTTGAGACAATATACATTTGTCAGATTTCTCCACTATCCGATATTATATTTATTGGATCAGCCAACAGCCAGACATTTCTGTCTGATTTTTTTTTATTAATAAGCATTTTTGGGGGTGTTTCCCAGAACAGTTATGGTATTATCACGCATACTGATATCACAACATACAGTTACATACACTGTAACTGAGACTTGTTTACATGTTGCACATTCCTAGTGGAAAAGAATGACCAATTCTAAACGGTAAATAACATTGTGTGGCCATCTTGTTTTGTTAGTTTTCAGTCAAAGTAGAATTGAAATGTCAGATGCTAAACTGCACTTAATTCACAATCTATGCTCTTGGACAACTGAAAACAATCAGCAAATATAAATAAAAGGGATATTGTTCGTCTTAAATTTTGCTGTATTATCAATAAAACTTCAATGCAAAACGAAATATACATTTTAATTTCTCCTCTCCTTAATTAGGATGGGTCAAATGCAGTTTTCAGAGGGAATTAATTAAGCAAAATGTATACCTACATTACAAAGAGCGTAAACGCTAGTCTTTTATTATGAAAATTTAACCGGAAGTCTTATTTGCGTCTGACATGCTAACGTCAGGCTTTAGCTTAGTTAGCTAAATGTGCTGTGTAGCTAGCACACTACTGGTGCTCACAAGCACCAAAAGTAGCCATTAATCAATATTAATAACGTAAACAACATTGCCCCGCTATTTAATGGAGACGGGTGTAAAACATGACATATCAATGTGTTTCTTGGACGATAGTAAAATTCCTTCATTCTCGAGCTGTCTGTCGGACTGTCAGCAGGATTTTACTCACCTTCGGCCAACAACGCTGTGCAAACAGAAATAAACACGATGAGGATAGTGTCTGCAAACATGGTGCTCATGGTGTTTTGGTCCCGTCTACTGTCCCGTTTATCCGACCGCAGATAGGTCAGTCTATCAGTAGAGGCTGCTCCACGGGCAGTGAGCACATTACACTGGTCTCAGACTCACTAGGCTGATGTCAGCAGTACAGGAGGTCATGCATGTGAAAAGTACTTCCGGTTCAACGGCCTCAAACTGTTTGACTGTTCTATACATTTTGTCGTCGCTTTTCTGTTTTCTTTCTGGGGGGTTTTATTTGTTGATTTTACTAAATTATTTCACAATTTTTATTTTATTTTATTTTATATATTTCTCAGTTTATTTGTATTGTATCGAATGTCTCTCTGAGCTTTCTGTTATTGTTATTATTGCCTTGCTTTTGCTGCTTTGTCTGTCAAAGCACTTTATAAACTCTGTTTTTAAAGGTGCTAAATAAATAAAGTTATTATTATTATTATTACACTACATACCATACTTTATACTATCTGTACTACAAGACTAGAATACATTTTATATATTCATAATATACATATATAATATATACATATATATATAAAATGTATGTGTGTCTGTGTGTATTACCGTATATTGCACGGGCAGATGGGCAGGTGCACCCAAAATCTTAAAAAAATGTACTGAAATAAATCCTTTTCTCTCAAATGTGTAAATAGAAACATGTAGATGTAATGGCAGTGAGAGAATGGAAAGCTGATTTTTAAAAACATAATTTACCCAATTCTGATTTCAACATCTCGCCAACGTAAGCATCATCACAATATGATCACCGTCATCTTGTCCTTGCATGCCCATTAACGCCAGCCGTCATCATAAACCATCATTAAATGGGAGGAGCACGCGAGGAGCTGAGGCACCCCCCCGTGTGTGTGTGTGTTTTTCGAGGGCCGCATCGTGCTGCAGATGAAGCATGGCAGGAGACAGCGAAACAAAGCAAGGTGACCAAGCCGAAAATGAGAGCATTAATCCGCAGCCTTTCCTCATCGGTGTGGCTGGAGGGACAGCCAGCGGCAAGGTAAGTAGCCGATAATATACGCGCTTTAATGCTATTTCTTGGTATTTATTTGGTGTTTTATCGTATTATTCTGTGTCAACCGGCATAAATGGATTCGTTTAAAAAACAAACAATTGAAGATGACACGCTTTTTTTTCTACTGGAAAATAATCGAAGCTGATTTCTAATGTTTTAGTTGGAATTAGACGGATTGTATTCCCTGATAAGTAATGAGTATATAGGCCAGCCGACAGCATATATTATGTCAAAATGAGATACATTGTCAAAATAGGCCTTTTCTTAGATGGTTAATAAAGAAGCATATGTTGTATGTGGAAACCAGACTTAAGGACTCCCATAGCCAATATGTTCCTCTAAGGGGATCTAAAGGGTTGCAAGGATCAGAGTAAATGGATTTCAATTAGTTAGCTTTACCTGCGCAGGGTCTGGCTATCAGCACCTGAAAATAGAGAATAACAATAAAACGCATTTACAGACTCTGAAAGTAGAAGTTGAAAATAACCAAGCAGCTATTATGTTAAGATGTGATGCTGCCTGTATGCCATATATTTATGAATTATATACCCAGAGAAAGGTGTGAGGATTTTCTTTTCTTTATGATCTGCATTGTTTCTTCTGGTGGGTCTGCTGAAACCTGATGTAACCTCTGTCTTACTTCACCTCATTTCTCAGGTTGCCTCATTGACATAACAATTGTGTCTTCAATGTCATGAGACTAAATATCTGCGTTATCATTCTAGATTCTGTATTCAATATTGATATTGAGTTTCAAAGGTTGCCAATAAGCATTGGTCCCTCTTTTGAAGATCCAAAATGGACGCTTAGTTTTATATTTGGTTGCACCGTTGCTTTGCAGAGTCTTTCATCAGGACATCATATGCCAAGGCAAAATCAACGTCTTTATTCTCTTCTTCTCAATGTGTGCGACAAATGTGGTTCTCCAAATGTCAGAGAGCTAGTCAAGCGAATCAAGTAGTCCTGTGCGTGGGACATCTTGGACAAGGCAGCTAAATGCATTTATTATTTAACTGTTCCTCGACGTTAGTCGTGTTGGTTGATTTTATAGGTGACTATATCAACCAAACTTTGTTCAGTAGTTGTTTGTGGGCGTGACTTCCTGGTACTAAGCCCCGTTTTTTCCCCCCACAAGAGTAACCGCTCACAGAGCCACCTGCTCTCCCACGCACGTTATCTGAGTGTGGCGTAAACTGCAGTCTTTTGTTTTAGGGCCGTCTGTGACTGTATCTGTCTGCCAATCCAAGTTTGCGGCCAGCGTTTTGCTATGCCACCTGTTTTGTTCTCCTTGTGTGACTAGTCGTCGGTGTGCAGCAAGATCATGGAGCTGCTGGGCCAGAACGAGATCGACCACCACCAGCGGCAGGTGGCCATCCTCAGCCAAGACAGCTTCTACAGGGTCCTCACCCCAGAGCAGAAGGCCAAGGCACTCAAGGGCCAGTTCAACTTTGACCACCCAGGTGTGTGTCGGTATTAATCACCTCGTCGCATTGCCTCAGTTGTGTTAGTGTGTCATCTGGCAGCAGGGTAATCAATGATGGACGCCTGCTGGCCTGAAACAGCTTGTCACCTGCTGGGAAACGTCTGCCTTGTTCGTTCAGAGGCGATTCCAACTGATAATTCAGGACATTAAATCAGGATATTACATCCTGCTGCAGAAATAGTTTTAACTGCTTTGTTCTCTTTCCCTCTCTATAGATGCCTTTGACAACGACCTCATAATCGCAACTTTGTGGGACATCAAGGAGGGAAAAACCGTACACATCCCCGTTTACGACTTTGTTTCCCATTCCAGGTAAACAAGTCTTATCAATCAGGCAAAATACAGACACAAACATATTTTCATTTGTTTGTTTCAGCCCAGGCACTATTAAAGAGGACTCCAATGCACCAGAATGTGGCAGTAACATTAACTTAAAAAGTGCTAAATGTGAAATTCAGAGCATATCTATGGCCTCTATGCGTCTCTCAACATGGCGACGGCGGAGTCGGCAGCTAACAGTGCTGACGGAGCTAACAGTGTTTACATGAGGGGGAACCGTAAGGTTGGTGCTATGCTTCCACGATGGCACCGTCGTACAAAGCAAATAGCTTTTTGCCATCATATAAATGCTCTGAATATGGTATAGAGAACCTTCTTAAAGTAGACAGAATGTCCACTTGGTGGATTAACTACTCCACCTTTTTTTTGTAAATTGGTCTTCATAGCATAGTGAAATTAATGGGAACCAATGGCTACCTGGAAGGAAGCAAAACATTTGAAAATCTGAAACACCACAGTATGATCTCATCATTACTGCAAAGTATATTTCAATTGTATATAGCACTGGAACACTGAATAATGAAACACTGGAAGATTGTTTAATGTATAGCTTTGAAGCGAGACTGTGTAGTTTCTAAAGAAAAAATGACACTTTCTTTTCAATACAACAAACCATAGCTCGGTTCAATGCACTCTTGGATTGAGCAAATGTTCCATGGCAACACTTGTGTTTTTATGTTATGTCTTTTGTATGGCAGGAAAGAAGAGACGGTGACCGTGTACCCTGCTGATGTGGTGCTGTTTGAGGGCATCCTGATGTTCTATTCGCAGGAGATCCGAGACCTTTTCCAAATGAAGCTGTTCGTAGACACAGACGCAGATACGCGCCTATCTCGAAGAGGTGAGACATCCAATCACGACAGTTCCCTCCGGCTTCTAAACGCTAGAGGGAAGACGCTAAGTTAAAGATGATTGGGAAATAGGGCAGGTGTATAGCTCAGCTTGGCCCAAAGATTGGAGGCAGGGGGAAACGGCTAGACTAGCTCTATAGAAAGGCAATAAAATCCTAAACACAAGTCATCTACAGTAACTCTGCAAAGAACCCCCCCCCAAAAAAAGATGTCAAACTACTGGTTAAAGATAACTCTTCCCTGGTCTTATCTACCCCCAGTGCTGCGTGATATAAATGAACGTGGTCGGGACTTGGAAAGCGTTCTAGCACAGTACATCACTTTTGTAAAGCCTGCCTTTGAGGAGTTCTGTCTGCCAGTAAGTGCTACTCTACATGTACTGTAACACTACTCGACTCATTTGCATGATTGTGCCCCTGAGCCTTGACTCATGGTCGAACCGTTTGTCCTTTTTTATTCAGACAAAGAAATATGCCGATGTGATCATACCGAGAGGAGTTGACAATCTCGGTGAGTATTTGTGCTTTTGGAGCTCACAGACTATCGTGTAGAAATTGAAGCCACGTGTTCGAGACACCAGTCTTAACCGTATTATCATCAAGGACACAGCTGTGTTTGTTGTTGGCCTCTGAGCTGGGAATTGTGTTCTCAGAACTAAGGAAGCCGAAGCATCTGCTGCTGGGAGAACCAAACCGCTTTGTCTGTTGATTTGAGAAAGGAACTTTGAAACTGAAATCCAAAAGAAACTGCCGACGAAAACAAAACTGTATAGTCTAAATACCTTGAAGCAGGATATCTACCCTGACTCACCTCCAGTTTGTGCCTCTTATGTATGATCATTACATTGAGGTCACAGAGCTAAGCGTCCAGTTATACTCTGCAATCTTTGAACTGAAGACTGAGTCTACAGCCATGGTAGCAGTAAGGGCAGTACTTATGCTGCATTCACATGGAATCATCATTTTAACGGACGAGAGCAGGACACTGAAGATTGGTGAGGTCAGCAGGGAATAGTAGCAGAAGTAACTGTAGACTGCACTGCCTTCCAAAGACAACATTTTTAACTTATTGCCATCCTCCGCGATGGAATTTACAACCGGATGCTACGTAGCTTGCTCACAGGAGAAAGTTTTTAAAGTTTGGAATATAATATTAACATAAAAGCTGCATTTTATAGCTACTTGCAGTACTAGAATAGTTGCATAAAATAATAGACGCACAATAGTTTTATTTAATATATTTTTTTCCATCACCATAGCCACATTTTGTCATGCATGCTTCGTTTTTCCCATGCTGTCCAGAAGGTGTCCGTCTAAGGTCTACACAGGCAGCAAGCTCCGAGTCTGGAAAGTAAAGTCAAAGTAGAAGTGCCTTAAACCTGCATTCTCTCTAATGGCCATCAGGGGGCAACTCCTCTGGTTGCAAAAAAAAGTCTGATTGTATAGAATTCTTCTCACTTTATTTATTCCCTCACTAAACATTGTCAACATGAGTTTATGGTTGCAATCGCTAGTTTCAAATCTTCTCCAATACAGCATGATGTTCATTAAGTAAATAATGTTTCCACTGCGAGTAAAATAGATGATAAAGCAGGGTATGTTTTAGGGCGGGGCTACCTTGTGATTGACAGGTTGCTACCACAGCATCAGCTGAGCCTGATAGGGATGTCATCAGTTTTGCTGGTATTTTGTGATAAAACTAAAATTCCTGATGGTGGCGCTAGAGGAAAAGTCAGAGGGTCATCAAAATGTATCTTCTGGAGTTCATGATTGTCTGCACAAAATGTCAAGGCAATCCATCCAGCAGTTGTTGAGATACAGTATTTTAGTCTGGACCAAAGTGGTGGACCAACAGACAGGAAATGCTTTGTTTCTTTACATGCAGTGGATGAAACGGTAGTTTTATTAAATAACCTTCTGGGTTTTTCAAAGACCGATGTGTAGCTTTGTGACTTAAATGTAATGGCCATACATAAGACACACAACCCCTAACCACGCAATCTCTTTGTCTCTTGATACAGTTGCCATAAATCTTATAGTTCAGCACATCCAGGATATTCTAAACGGCGGTTTGACCAAACGGCTGAACGGGTGGCTAAATGTTTATGGAACGACAAAGAAGCAGCCAAACATTGAGTCCAGCAGTCGGCCCCACTGAGTGCAGCGCTCCCCGAAGAGAGGAAGGAGGGCTCAACGAGCCGTATGTGTGCTACATTGTGGCCAACAAGGCAGGACTAATTTCCAGGGACACAAAAGGCCTCTTTTTGATATGATTCTGTTTGGACTGACGAAACGAATCAAAGGCAAAATATCCCTTTTGTGGAGATTAAATCTGTATTCAGTTATATATTTCTCTTCAGTTTGTGTACTGTATGATAAAAGGGATGGGGAGAGATACAAAAGGGGCTACCTTGCAATTTAATATTGCTGCTTGCCTTTACCACAGCACTGACGAAGCAGAAGCCGTCACGGTGTCTAAATAAGATTTCAGAACACCGGACAGCCTTTAACCATACAATGAATGCAGTCACGCGACATGCTGCTCAAAGGCAAGGCCTTACCCTGTCTCCCTACCGTTAAAAGGTGCACCGTGGGACCTGACTAATTCACTTTATCAATGCAACATGTCATCTGTTTTTTTTCTTTTTCTTTTCAAGCTCTGTATAAATCCTAATTTGACTTGTACAAATAGATTTTGGAAAAAAATGTACTTAATGGTTTGAGATTTCAGATGTTTGTGTCTTGTTGCTTTGTCTCGTCTACGTCTAACAAACAATTAGTTATCGGTCAATTTAAACAACCGACTCCCACCTCAAACCATCCGATGTATGAAATCACCAAAGATCAATTTCTGTACTGTCTTTGTGGACAAATTGATTTTTATTTCAATGTGAGACTGACATTACCGTAACTCATTTAATAAGATGTTGTTATGAAATTTCCACGGGGTATTTTTTTTTCTTTTGAGTCCCGTAAACTTGAATACTCGGATGCGTTTGTATGCAAGTTTAATTTGAAAGACACACTGAAAATGGTGTTTCTTAATGCACAGAGTTGTTTAAATGTCAATATGTACAAGATGCCCAATGTAAATGTGCACTCTAAGTGTTTAATGGGATTTTTGTCCTGTGTACATTCTCTCATGATAAAGTTCTCAGGTACTCCTTGTTTGCTTGAGTTTTCATTTGTATCTGATTTAAAAAGAATATACATTTCTTTTCAGACAATGGGCTGTTTTCCTCTTATCTACATCTTAAAACGTAAACACCACATGCTTGGTGCCATATTGTAGATGCAAAGAAAGGTTAAACAATTAAAATACTTTTAAGTTACTAATACTAAGTAGTTGGTCACAATGTGGCTGTAGCTAACTTAGAGGCCACTAAAGTCATTCTTCCTTTGTCTGAATTTGGGGGTTCATGCATTATTCCAAGGTGGTCCGCCTCACTGCTAACCTTGCAGCCAGTTAGCGTCTTTTGTTTTATGTATTGTAGCTGAAATAATTGTTCATAATATTGGAGCTGGTTTTGATTTAATTGCAAGTGGTGGTGCATTTGCGGCCGTGTTGCCAACAGTTTGTTGATAAGACTGTAGTCTGAGATATTGTCGGTGTCAGTAATTCCCGGCTTCTCTGACTCAGAATTACAAGTCGGAGGCTGACGTTGACATTTTAGTGAAGTGATGCGAGCGTGGCAGATGACAAGTCGAAATGTCTACCATGCAGTATTTTTATTCTAATATATTTAAATTTGACTACTTGTTGGCCAACATATATGCACAAGAATATGTAATTGTTTCTCCACCGGTTTTATTCCCGACAGTGTGTCAACACAATATTTCGACCTTCATGTTGAGAATAAAAAAACTATTGCAGAAAATGCAATTCAACTTTTGATTAAATAATAAAATCCAAATAGAGGAAAGTAAAAAAAAAGGGTAAAACTCTGGGTGCATTCCAATATCCATACTGCCATATTATTTAGTATACCATCAAAATATTTAATATGTCCCAATATGTAGTATGTAAATGTCTTCTGACCCACAATCCTCCATCAACTGAGTCCCAAAGACAGATGACAGCCTGATGACAGCTTATTGAAATTAAAGCTACAGACCACAAGGCATATATGAGCAAGAGGGTCAAAGTTCAGGGTAGTGTTCTGACAAAGTAGTGTGTCCCAAATTTGTTTGTATACTGCATACATGCCACAGTACACTTGGACATTATTCTCCCACAATGCAATGCACATATGGAAAAGGAGCTGCCGACAACTGGAATTTGTTTTATTTATTTGTTTATTTTTAAATTGTGGATGTATTGTGAAACATCTCACAAAACAACTTTCAGTGGAAAATAATTTTGCTGTTTCTGTGAAGTTTATTGCCAGTGACATTGTGAAATAGCAGTTTTACGACAAGTATTCTATCATTCTGTTAGTATAAAGCAGTTAGTATTTACAGTATACTACTAAGACAAGTATACAATATACAGTTAGTATGTTGTATGGAATTGAGGCACAGAATATACATTAGGACAGTTCATTATTTAAAAAAAAAAAAAAAAGGTAAAATTTGACATTTGACTTGAATCAGATGAGACTTGGTGACAGAAGAAACATTTAAACATTCACTTTTTTCCTTCAAATCCACTTAACACACTTTGCATTTTGTTTTTGGTAGAAACAACACATAATGAAAATGCCACTCGGCATAAAAAGGTATTTATGAGGAACTGTATGTGCCATACGAGTCCATATTCGGACAAAGAGCAGGCCCGCACAGACTGCTGCTCAGCATCATTTGAGGTTTGTGAAGAAAGGCACTGCTTTGTTTACATCGTGGCACTTCGGTATGTGCTCCTCATGAGTACCTCCTACACGTCACTCCCTGACTGTGGAGTTCTGACCAAAGAGGCCGCGATACACTTCGCTGCGTGCCTCGTCACTCACTGAGCTGTGGTCAATAGGAGCCATAAAATTGACCAGCTTGCTGTGGATGTGGAATCGGACTTTACGCCCCTTGCTGGCTTTGGTGTCCACCTTCTTCTTGATCTTGCTGCGCAGCTTCTGGATGGCCAGCCACTGCCTGCCCATGGCAACCTGGTCATTGGGGTCCGTTGCACTCGTCTTGCGCTCAATCAGCTCTCTTAGCAGCTGGTGGTAGAAATCGTCGTCGTCAAATATATTCTCGTCCAGGTCAGTTAGATGCGTGTTTGCTTTCAGCTGCTGTTCCAGATCTTCTCCCTCTATGGAGACGGTTTCTGAAGTGAGAGCAGCGGCCTCTTTTTTCCCCAGGACCCTGTATTCCGAGCGTCGGGTCTGGGTGCGCCGCACCAGCCTCTCATTGTCCATCAGCACCTGCTCCACCTGGGTCAATATGTTTCGGTCGAACGCACCGAAACCCTTGCTGCTTTTGCCCATGATCAGTCTGGTTTTGTCGTGCCACTTTTGCAACGTAGCATTATTGTAAGGCTGGAAAGCGGCAAACCGCTTGGCCATAAAGTCTGGATATTCAGCCATCTCCAGTTTTCGTTTCAGCGCTCCACCCTCCGGCACGGACGCCGCCTCTTCATCCTCCATCTCATCACTGTTTATCTCCTCATCTTCATCCTGAGCTTCCGTCTTCCCCAGCGCGATGGTTCTCGTGTCTGCGTTCTGGCACAGCAGCTGATCGTGCAGCTCCAGCAGGGATCTCTGAAGAGCTTTCAAAGCTTTGTGGGTGTTCTTCAGCTCCCCTGCAAGTTCGGCTTCACCCCTCTTCTTGAACTCTGGGAAGGTCTGCGTCTGTGGAAGCTGGTTGGCGGTCACCAGAGCTTTCTGGATCTTGATTCGACCCTCGAGCATTTGGTCCCACAGGGCCAGCTGGTCCTTCACAGCCTTCCCTTTCTCAACCTCCAGGTCTACTTTCTCTTGAGAAAATGTGCGGACAGTTCCCTCATCCACGGCGTCTTCGTCATCATCGCTGCTTTCACTCTCCTCCTCGCCACTGTCATCATCATCATCATCATCTTCTTCACTCACACCCAGGTCATCCATGTCCTCTGTCAGTTTGTGGAAGTCCACTCCCCGAGGAAGGGTGATGTCTGCACCCTTTGTCTTAGAGGCCAGTTTAACATCACTGCCCACCAACTCCTCATCTTCGAAATCATTTTCTTCATCTTCATCATCATCATTAGCTCCCTCATCCCCCACAGAATCCAGTTCTTCTAGCTCTTCTATACTGCCTTCCTCTTCCTCTTCCTCTTCCTCCTCCTCCTCCTCCTCCTCCTCCTCCTCCTCCTCCTCCTCAGATGCCTCAATATCCATCAGCAGCTGATCACGAGAGACTGTCCTCCCCACATACCGTCTGTCCGTTTCTGAGAGTAGGGATGTGTTGTGCTTCCGCAGGGCACTGAGGCCGACCCCATCTTCATCCTCTTCCTCATTGAATCTTTCCACCACTTTGGCTTTGGTCGCCTCGTCACCGTCATCCTCTGGATCAGCAAATTTGGGCAAAGGATTCAACAAATCCGCAAGCTCAAGAGAAAAGGAGCCTGCCATGGTGTGAATGAACGACAACCACCACACGTGTAGGAGCCGTGTCTTGGTGAGGGAAGTGATGACGTGAGTAATATGCGACGACCTGTAAATACCGGGTGAGAGTAATCCCTGAGTAGAGTCTTTTTCATGCAAAACCTCTCCTTAGAGAAGAAATTTTGGGCCCATAAGTTATATGACTAAATATATACATCAGAGATGATTGGATATTTTTGAAGAAGGGGTTGAGCAGGGAAAGTCTGAATGCATTTCAGGGGTAGTAACCTAAGTACGAATAGTAAGAACCTCCTGAGAGACAATTTACGGGGCAAGAAAGCCCTCACAAGCCGTGACCATCTACGCATGCGTACATCGGTGGCGACGCACAAGGCTTCTTCCTATCTGAGTTTTGTTCGCGGGCTCGACTATCGAGAGTACTTTCTGGAGAGTCAAGATGTCAACAAGTGACTTCTATTTGAGATATTATGTCGGGCACAAAGGAAAGTTTGGACATGAGTTTCTGGAATTTGAGTTCAGACCCGACGGTAAGTACAGTTTGGCGGTAACGTTAATGCAAATGTCTTAGCTGCGTCTAAGCTAACGTCGCTAGCCATCCAGTAATGGTAGGCCGCAGCGTACTCGAGACGAGTTGCGACCCCAATATCATCTCTTTTGTTTCACCTTTATTGTACCTTGAATGCAAATAGTTAATGCCTAGACTGAATTAATACCGCAAGACATATTTATTATAAATGCAGTGATAATTTGAGAAATACCTCATACCATATGAGCGCCATGTGGCCTGTAGGGATGTTAACAAACTGAGTTTTGTTAAGTTTTGCATTGTTTCAAATATTTACTGTAAATTGAACGTTTTCTTGCAGGTAAACTGAGGTACGCAAACAACAGCAACTACAAGAATGACGTCATGATCAGGAAAGAGGTAAGTTAGTGTTTACAAACAAGTTACTCTAAAGCGAATTACTTGTAGTCCATGCTGTTTGGGTTTCTTTCATTGTCGTCCATGGACACTCTATAATGGCATCGTCGACATAAGAACCATATATTTGACTAAATTGTAAGGTGTCAGGTTCTTTCATGCAATATTGCATGTAACTAGGGGTGTGTGTTGTGGTCATTCATTAAGGGGCTTGATAGTGATGGTCAACCGAGTAGAACGATTCATTGTTTCTCAGTCGAAACACTGTATGTAACATGCAATTCAGACCTTAATAGTAAGATAATCAGTATATCTCAGATGTATATGTTATATATTCTCCCGTCATATCTGTGTTATAAATGTACGGCCCAGCTCCGCGCATTTACAAAGTTTGACCATGTTCATCTTTGCTCTGTGTACCAACCCAGGCTTACGTACACAAAAGTGTGATGGAGGAGCTGAAGAGGATCATCGACGACAGTGAGATCACCAAGGAAGATGATGCTCTGTGGCCGCCTCCCGACAGAGTTGGCAGACAGGTTTGTGACTCAATTCATCATCAGTGACCAGATTATTGATATGTTTACCCGTCACCCCCCCAGTTATGTATTTTGGTGTAGTTTTTAACACTGTTGGTGTTGCACTGCATTCTGGGACCTGTCAGATTTTTCCGACCTCAATGGAAACAGGTTTTTTTGTCTTTACCTGATATGTTTTAAATGGGTCACAATTTGGTATAGCGCATGCAGAGGACGCCACCTTTCGATATTTGATCAACCAGTTGATTTTTTTTTTTCATTGTTGATCACATGGAGTCTGACATGTCAGATTTGGTCATCACTGGCGCTGTAGTAAATCAACTCTGCATCGATGGATTTGACCAAAAACGTAATTGAAGCCTTTAAACTCACTTGTCTGTCTTTGTCCTAATTTTCACAGGAACTGGAGATCGTCATTGGGGACGAGCACATTTCATTCACAACTTCCAAAATTGGCTCTTTGATTGACGTCAACCAGTCAAAGTAAGTAATTGATCCAGTAGTGGGGAAAGTAGACACTGTATACTTCTTACTTACACTCATACTTGTAATATTGCACTGTGTTCCAGGGATCCTGAAGGTCTTCGCGTGTTCTACTACCTGGTGCAAGATCTGAAGTGTCTTGTATTCAGTCTCATCGGCCTCCACTTCAAGATCAAGCCTATCTAAATGTGGATTTTTCTCGTTTTAATTGATATAGCTAATGTTTCTGTTGTATTACTGCATTTGTACATTTGCTTTGAGTGGAACTTTTTTTATTTTAAATAAAGGGTGAGAGAAATGTACTACTTGTCTAAGCTCCTCGTAATATGTATTCTATATTTTTATTCTAGTGTATAGAAATGCCTTTTAGTAAAATATCAATACTAAATGGGAAAATTGTTCTTGCGACACAAACATTAATGGACTAGTGGCGCAAATGTGATTAAATTACGTTTTATTTCAAAATATATTCAAACATCAATAAGGCTTTAAATGAGAGTGATGGACATTTAAACTGTTAAAAGTTATTACAGTGACAAACAACAAATATTACTAACACTCTGGATCTGTGTATATATATATATATATATATATATATGTGAATAGGACTTCATGGACGTTGCGTGTCGGAAAGCTGGACACATTGCAACGGATCAAGTTGTCAAACACATCGTAGGTAAGACAGAACCCATCAGACACGTCCGGGGAAAAGCCAAAAAAGTTCATATCTGGACTGGTGAGATGGCTGGTTTCGAGGATGTAGTATGTGCGCGTGTTGCCCCCATGAGGCCCACATTTGATTATTGTTTATTCAAGTGTAAAAATATTGTACATGCAGTTATATAAATGTAAAAATATATTTAAGCACATTTCTGTTATAACTTAAATCCTTTTAATTTAGGGTTAAGAAACCCACAGTACTCTATCACACTTTTAAAGAAAGTAGCAAAGACAAATATCAAACAAGTTATTACAATAACTTTGTTCAAAGCTTAAAATCCTTTCAAGGGTGCGTTTGCACAATCCCACGTGAAGCATTTCATGTGTTGTAAAGCCACGTTTGAAGTCGTCTTCACAATACATTTCCATGTCAAATGTAACCTATGAGCTGCTTCTATGACTGTGTGTTTAAGTATCTCATAATTATGACTTTCCATTTCATAACTTCGACTTTCTATCTCATAATTTAGACTATGGGGATATTTGTTTTTGCTGGCGGATTCGCGGCCTTGAGTTTGAGACCCCTGGTTTAGAGACTTTACAGATTTTAACTGGAGTGTAGAATGAAGAGCAGTGATTGGTCAGCAGATCTTAGAGTTCAGAGATAGAACAGTGCTTTAACAACAAATAGAATCCTCTTCAAACTGGATTCAGTACTTTGCTGGTAACCTTGTGGTACTCCACAGGAGATGAAGAGGAAGAGGACACTTTATCAACAGAGGCTGAGAAAACGGATCATTGAACTCACTGTTGTTCTCTCTCTCATTGAATCTCTTTCCATAAATGTTCATGTCTGAATGAAGCTGTAAGGTCCATGTAAAAGTCTCCTCTGTCTGAATGACTAAATGTCATCACTTTAACAAATACATGAAGACAGCAATGGTCCATATGTCTGTGGTTTAAATGGAGCAGAACCACTGATGGATTTGATCTCTAACAGGTCTACAACATGAACCCTTCCTGCTGGCTTCATTGACAACTCTGGAGGTGAATTCATGTCCTCTTTTGAAGCCAATAACAGTGTTAGAGTGATGATGTCAGTGAGGAGGAGCTTTATGTTCTCAGGTTTGTTCCAGTGTGGAAGATGTGGGTTAAACTTTAACAGATATCATATAAAGTCCTATAAACATGATACGACTGATCTTTGAACTGAGTGCTGCAGGTTCACACTGGAGTGTTGGAGTGTGACAACAGCCTGAAGACACTGAGGACTGATGAAGAAGAAGAAGAGGATTTAATCCTGATGGAGCTCATCGTCCCACTCACATCAACAGAAAACTATTTTTCCACACAGACCTGGTCCAGACAGCAGAGAGCTGCGGAGTGTTGAAGTTCATGAGAAGAAACTGAGTAAGTGGAACTTGAATTCATGACAAACGAGCTGCTCTTTGTTGGTTCGTGTGTTGACCTCCTGTCTTTGATAATGAGTCCACAGCACAAAGTTGATCAGACAGATACTTGAAACTACAGCTGGCTGTCTTTAAAGTCTACAAATCCCATTTCCTGATGAGACACAAATCAAATGAGACTGAAGACTAATGATAAACCCGTCTGTCTGTCTTCATCAGGTGGCTGCAGGTTATCAGCAACATGAAAAGGTATCACACTCAACACTTCTCATTACATTTGATACTGTTTTACCCTTCAACATATTCAGTCTTACTAACTTGATGTTTACTGTTTCTCTGCTCTTTCACTTTCACTTTGACTCATTGACTCATAATAAACCTATATATCTATAAAACAGATACAGTCATTGAGTTCCGATACTGGACTACAATCTGGACTTTGATACTTTTTATGAAGCTCATATTTCATGTTTATTAAGGCCTCTGTTGGTTAAAGTGCTCTCAAATGACCATTTATCTGTTAATACATAACTTCATAAGCTCAATGACAATGTGTTATGTTGAACTTATCATTCTATGAAGTAAGAACTAATGTATGCCGAGAAGTCTATAGGGACTAGTTGCAGATGTCTAGGGACTAGTTGCAGAGGTTGAGAGACTGGTTGCTGAGGTCTAGGGAGTAGATGCAGGAGTCTAGGGACTAGTTGCTAAGGTCTAGGGACTAGTTGCTGAGGACTAGGGGCTAGTTGCAGAGGTCTGGGGACTCGTTGCAGGAGTCTGGAGACTAGTTGCAGGAGTCTAAGGACTAGTTGCAGAGATCTGTTTCTCTACTCCTTCACTTGAACATTAACTCATAATAATCCCAATTATCCATAAAAGAGTTTCAGTCGTTAGATTAATTTTTGAGACTGAACTTCAGTTCAGACTTCGATACTTCACTGATTTTAGAACCAAGAACTAATAATTATTACTTATTATAAGTCATTGTTTTTGATGTTGCTGTAATGATACATTGAGGTTTATCATTTAGATTTCTATGTTATCTGCAGTCAGAGTTTTTCTTCACGTTGAATTCAACAGAAACAAATAGGAGCATCTGTGAGTGTGAAGAGGATCAGCTGAGGGTTTCATGTCACGATAATATGAGCTGTGTGAAGAGTTTATTTATTAGCATTCTATATTTACTGTAAATGACATCATGTGTCTGTTTTACTGTCTGAAGCAGCAGACTGAACATTTCAAATAAAGTTGTTGATCCAAATGCTGACTGCAGCTCTTTAGACAAACTGTGAGATGATCTCAGTTTCAACATGACACATGTCATTTTGTATCCATGTCAACGACTGAAGTCCTCGTGTTCACCCTGTGGACCCGGCAGTATGACGGTCTTATTAACAGAGAGCACTTGAACACATCACAGAGTGACAGGAGGAGGGCTCAGTGTTCAGGTCCAGAGGGTAGAGCTTTATGTTTCTACCTCAGCTGCTGAGCTCCCCCTGGTGGTCAGTGAGGTTTACACTCAGTCAACATACTTCATGTTCAGCTGGATTCATTCACACTCATTACTTTGTTAACCTTGTTTTACAGATGAACAGCTTAAATAATTCACTCACACTTCAGACATTGTTCAAGCAAACATTCATTTATTCATCTCTTCCAATGTTATGAGTTCATCCTTCTACAATTAGCTTTTTCTCTTGTTTGAATCACTGTAAACTGAATATTTTGGGGTTTTGAACTGTTTCAAGGCGACATCTTGAGCTCTGAGGAATCATCATGGATCATTTCTGTTATTTTTATACTTGTAAATTAAAGTGTTAATCTACAATAATATAATAGTTTGTTGTATATGTGCATCTCTGCGTCTGGCATTAGCTTCTTGGTGCAGTGTGAACCTTGTTGATTAAACGTCATCAGTCCAAATCCCAGCTGTGCTAGAAGATGCTACGTGTCACATAATTACAGCTTCTTTAGTCATAATCTTCACATTCACAGCACTCACACACATTCTTATGAGAAAATATATTTCTAATAAAATGTTGCTGTATTGATCCTTTTCTTGTTGATAGCTGCTAGTTTTATCAACAGCTGCTGAGACTGAAGACTTAAAAACTGAATTACCTTCCCTACTGGTCTTCCTCTGTGTGCCAGGATCCATCAGAGACCAGAGTCCCCTGGACCTGAACCTGAACCCAGCTGTGTGTCCCCCGAGACTAACCAGTCACACAAACATGGCATCGATTTGAAAGGAGGAAACGTCTCTTCTGCAGAGTAAGTATAAATTACATTTAAAAATGTACCTGACAGCTTCCCAGTATAACTGGTCTTCTACTGCTGCTTAAAGTACTCTGTAAGGAAAAGTGGACAGGTGATGATACTGCTATTTGTCCTGCTTTCTGAAAAGTAACGAGAAGTTGTAAAACCAGAACTACATCAGTGATCAGTCACTTCCTGGATAAAACAGGAAGTGGTTTATTACCTAATATGTGTCCAGACTACAACCAGGACAGTGTGTTTGAGTTCAGACAATCAATGAGGGACAGAGTTTATTACAGACCACAGTGATTTACAATCAGAGCAGTCAAACTGAACAAGAACTTCAGGTACATGTCATGAAAACATGAAAGCACATTCTTCTCAAATAAACAACTGAAAGTGTGTTAGAGAGCTACGTTTATATATTTTAAAGAAACAGGATGTATATCAGGTGTGTGAAGGTGTCGTGTGACAGATGGCTCTCAGATGGTGGTGGAAGATGTTCAGTGACTCTGCTGCCCTGACTTCAGTACTTCATTCCACCACTGTGGGACCAGAACAGAAAAGAGTGATGATGGAGATGAGAGACCACAGGGTCCTCTGAGGGACAGGGCAGCCAAACGTCCAGAGGTAGAGGAGGAGTGTAGGCTTTGACCATGGCTTCTGAGGACCAGTTCCCTTCACTTCCCCGTAGACCAGCACCAGAGTCTGGAGCTGATGTGAGCTGAGGCTGGGAGCCAGTTTAGAGAAGCCGCGTAGGAGAACATGGATGTTAGTTTATCAGACAGGAGTGGACCAAACCACATACATGAGTGATGTGACAGGTCAACAGTCTTAAGTCTTAAGACATCTGACTAACAACACACTGGTTCAAAAAAAGCTGCACGAAATACAACAAGTATCCCATGTTGAATAAACATAAGCAAGACGTGTTTCAAAGACATACTTTAATTACAATGAAATAACTTTTATTGTATGTTCAGTAAATGTCACTGTTTCTATCAGTTCACAGCAGCAGAGAGAAAAGTCTCCTGGACCCAGCTGTGTGTCCATGAAGAGTGATTGGTCTACAGGTCGTGTGATTTCCTTCAAAGATGGACGCCGTTCTTATGACCTAGAGTAAGTAATTAAAACCTTATGAAACAATGAGCTAGCTGTTCTGATCCTTAGTTATGATACATAATTGGAGAAGTTTGTGTTCACATGATCACTGTACCTACTAGTAACTAAGGCTAATAGTAACTAATAATACTAATAACTAATAAAGACACACAGTTCTCATCACTGTAGAGGTGTTTTCTCTCTGTAGCCTGTAGTTATTAACAAACTGTGTCCTGTGTTCTGTTTATAAGCGCAGGGTCGATTTCTACCGGCAGAATGCGTTCGTCTTATTTATGAATTATTTGCGTCTGTACGTTTTGAAATTCAGATTGTGACGTCGATATTAAATAACCCAGAATATGATTGTGATATGATACCCAGCTGTGTGTCCATGAAGAATGATTGGTCTACAGGTCGTCTGATTAGCTTCAAAGACGCCGTTCTTATGACCCAGAGTAAATTCTTAAAACAGATGAAACAGATGACTAGCTGTTACACAGATACAACTTTGGTGGTCTATAATTTATTCTCTTTGATCTCTCATCATGATCTCATTTCTCTTTATGATCATGACATGTTGAAATATCTTTAACTAATTGTTGTAGGTTTTACATCAGACAGGAAGTAACATTCTGGACATAATCCTAACTCTAGTTGCAGAGGTCTGGAGACTAGAAAGACTCGGAGGAGGAAGTCTCCCCAATGTACAGACCCTTTGTTTCAGTGATGTGGCAGATCAACAGTATTAAGTCTTGGTACATCTGACTAACAACACAATGGTAGAATAGAAACTACTGTACACCAAATATCAAAAAGTATCACATCAGATTCTAGTTGTTTCTAGTTGATGTAGAGGTGGAAAGTATAGAAGGTATATAAAGTAAACCGGTATGAATTTGCCCTACGATATAATTTTTGACAATACCGTGCTGACAATAAAATAACTTTTACTGTAAAATAAAAGCAGTAAAAGCAGAGATAAGAATCTATTTAGCATCTGGTTTTCATTGTGATCAATCATGACAACACAACATCTTTACTTGTTGTATTTGTGTGAATGGTACAAACATAATGTGAGCTGATTCTTCATGATTCCTCCACAGAGAGAACCAGGAGAGCTCAGATGTTCCCAGAGGTCAGTCTGCCCAGCAGCATCAAACACACCTGGACTCCATATTTGTGGTCTGTACACGTACAATTACTTTTACATGTATTCTGTTCACAATCATCTCCATGCTGCACATTTTAGACCAGTGGATTGTCAGTCTGTCCAACATGGATCTGATGTTTGGTTCCATGGTTTTAGTTTGTGTCATTCATAGAATATTCTGTTCCAGCTGCTGGAGGAGAACATCGTCACTTTTGTGAAGAACGAGCTGAAGAAGATCCAGAAGGTTGTGAGTTCAGATTCCCCAGAATGCTTAGAGAGTCAGAGGGAGGATGAGGAGGTGTGGGACGGTGAAGAGCAGAGAAGGAGCAGCAGAGAGGCATTTGTGAAGATCACACTGAACTTCCTGAGGAGAATGAAGCAGGGGGAGCTGGCTGACTGTCTGCAGAGCAGTAAGAGGATTTCTCTAAAGATTTAACGTGCTGGATAAATTGGACGTTTACTAATGTCTCAAGAGATGGACCAACATATATTCATAGACTCATTCTTTGAAAAATGACATGTTGAAATCTAGTCTTTGACTCATTGATCTTCTTTGTTGTGTGTTCATTCAGAACTTCTTGCTGATGTTTGTCAGCGTGAACTCAAATCTAACCTGAAGAAGAAGTTCCAGTGTGTGTTTGAGGGGATCGCTAAAGCAGGAAACCCAACCCTTCTGAATCAGATCTACACAGAGCTCTACATCACAGAGGGAGGGACTGCAGAGGTCAATGACAAACATGAGGTCAGACACATTGAAACAGCATCCAGGAAACCCTACAGACCAGAAACAACCATCAGACGAGAAGACATCTTTAAAGCCTCACCTGGAGGAGAGGAACCAATCAGAACAGTGATGACAAAGGGAGTGGCTGGCGTTGGGAAAACAGTCTTAACACAGAAGTTCACTCTGGACTGGGCTGAAGACAAAGCCAACCAGGAGATACAGTTCACATTTCCATTGACTTTCAGAGAGCTGAATGTGCTGAAAGAGAAAAAGTTCAGCTTGGTGGAACTTGTTCATCACTTCTTCAGTGAAACCAAAGAAGCAGGAATCTGCAGGTTTGAAGACTTCCTGGTTCTGTTCATCTTTGACGGTCTGGATGAGTGTCGACTTCCTCTGGACTTCCACAACAATGAGATCCTGACTAATGTTACAGAGTCCACCTCAGTGGATGTGCTGCTGACAAACCTCATCGGGGGGAAACTGCTTCCCTCTGCTCGCCTCTGGATAACCACACGACCTGCAGCAGCCAATCAGATCCCTCCTGAGTGTGTTGGCATGGTGACAGAGGTCAGAGGGTTCACTGACCCACAGAAGGAGAAGTACATCATGAAGAGATTCAGAGATAAGGAGCAGGCCAGCAGGATCATCTCCCACATCAAGACCTCACGAAGCCTCCACATCATGTGCCACATCCCAGTCTTCTGCTGGATCACTGCTAACGTTCTGGAGCATGTGTTGAAGACCAGAGAGGGAGGAGAGCTGCCCAGGACCCTGACTGAGATGTATATCCACTTCCTGGTGGTTCAATCCAAACTGAAGAAGGTCAAGTATGACGGAGGAGCTGAGACAGATCCACACTGGAGTCCAGAGAGCAAGAAGATGACTGAGTCTCTGGGAAAACTGGCTTTTGATCAGCTGCAGAAAGGCAACCTGATCTTCTATGACTCCGACCTGACAGAGTGTGGCATCGATATCAGAGCAGCCTCAGTGTACTCAGGAGTGTTCACACAGATCTTTAAAGAAGAGAGAGGACTGTACCAGGACAAGGTGTTCTGCTTCGTCCATCTGAGTGTTCAGGAGTTTCTGGCCGCTCTTCATGTCCATCTGACCTTCATCAATTCTGGAGTCAATCTGCTGTCAGAAGAACAAACAACCTCCCAGTTGTCTAAAGTCTCTAGAGACAAACCTGAATCAAAATGTCTCTACCAGAGTGCTGTGGACAAGGCCTTACAGAGTCCAAATGGACACCTGGACTTGTTCCTCCGCTTCCTCCTGGGTCTTTCCTTGGAGACCAATCAGACTCTCCTACGAGGTCTGCTGACACAGACAGGAAGTAACTCACAGACCAATCAGGAAACAGTCCAGTATATCAAGAACAAGATCAGTGAGAATGTGTCTCCAGAGAAAAGCATCAATCTGTTCCACTGTCTGAATGAACTGAATGATGGTTCTCTGGTGGAGGAGATCCAACAGTCCCTGAGTTCAGGACGTCTCTCAACAGATGAACTGTCTCCTGCTCAGTGGTCAGCTCTGGTCTTCATCTTACTGTCATCAGAAAAAGATCTGGACGTGTTTGACCTGAAGAAATACTCTGCTTCAGAGGAGGCTCTTCTGAGGCTGCTGCCAGTGGTAAAAGCCTCCAACAAAGCTCTGTAAGTACAGAGAGAGTTAGGTTCATATATCATAACTTAAATACGCTGCTATCTTTACTATTTATTGTTTATTTTTTCTTCATCATTGTCTCTTCAGACTGAGTGGCTGTAAGCTCTCAGAGAGAAGCTGTGAAGCTCTGTCCTCAGTTCTCAGCTCCCAGTCCTCTAGTCTGAAAGAGCTGGACCTGAGTAACAATGACCTGCAGGATCCAGGAGTGAAGCTGCTGTCCGCTGGACTGGAGAGTCCACACTGTAAACTTGAAACTCTCAGGTCAGAATTCTATTGATGTCCACTTAATTCAATCAATGGGTAAACTCGTAACCTTTATACAATTGTCTCTGCTTTCCTGATTTCAATCAAATATTTAGTTTCAATATATTTCTATGAACATATGTTATAGTGTTTTTTCTCACTCTGTTGTTACTACTTGAAATATCAGAGAAGAATCAGAGAGTTAGCAGTAATGTTGTCAGATTGTTGATAGACATTAGTGAGTGTTTGGTTGTGACTAGAAAACAATCAGTAACAACGTTAATGTAACCCCACAGTAGCCGACAGTATCTCAGTACTGCAGTAACCTTCCAGCCCTCACAGCTCCCTCAGATTATGTGACAAGTGTGTTGTTTTGTGTGTTTGCAGCCTGTCAGGCTGTCTGATCACAGAGGAAGGCTGTGCTCCTCTGGTCTCAGCTCTGAGCACCAACCCCTCCCATCTGAGAGAGCTGGACTTGAGCTACAATCATACAGGAAACTCAGGAGTGAAGCTGCTGCTGGAGGATCCACACTGCAGACTGGAAACTATCAGGTATGAAGAGGTCTGCTGCAGCCACAGACTGATAGAGGAGGTAGAGCTGGAAAATCTTTTTTTTTTCTTCGTCTGGTTAATATGACCCTGACACACCAAGCTGACCTCAAACTACCAGAGACTCATCAAACTGTTTGTGTCCCACATCAGACCATCAATACAGACAGAAGTAGTCAGGGAACATTAGCCAGGATGCCAAAACAGGGAGGGAAGATGATGAAACTGTTGTTTTTTTCGGGAGCCTTATCTTGTTTCAACATTAGAAAATAGGACAGTGGTGTATCCTGGCACGTTGACAGGCATCATGGTGTCAGTTGACATGCATCAATGTCGTCACGCTGCAGGTTTGTGGCCTCATATCAAACAATAGATTGATGTTTTGATGCTCGTAATCTACCACCAGTGTGTGTTGCCCTTTAGTCCAGCCATTATTGGGAAAAGACAAAGAAACAATCTGTTTAAACCATCTTGATGAATCATCACAATAGGAATGTTTTGCTGTTTTAAAGGAGTTCAGCTTTACCTCATTTTGGTTTGTTTTGCACTGAGAGCCAGTTCCCTGGCTGATAAGAGTCGACTTGTTGAAACTACAGGTGACAGTGATGTAATGTCCATGTTTCCATGCTGCTCTGACCCCCCTCTTCCTTTCAGGGTGGAGCCTGCTGGAGTCCGATGGTTGAGACCAGGTTTGAGGAAGTGTAAGTGTGCTTTAAATTTGATTCATGAAAACAAAGCATCTTCAAACTGTGAAGTTTGTCACTCATTCACATCTGATGTCATCATCAAACAGATGGTGGATTAATAACTGCAGCTGTATTGTGTCTTGTTCTCTCCATCAGATTCCTGTGAACTCACACTTGACACAAACACAGTACACAGAAAACTCAAACTGTCTGACAACAACAGGAAGGTGACATATGTGGAGGAGGATCAGTCATATCCTGATCATCCAGACAGATTTGACTACTGGTCTCAGCTGCTGTGTGGAACTGGTCTGACTGGTCGCTGTTACTGGGAGGTCGAGTGGAGAGGAAGCGCTCGTATATCAGTGAGCTACAGAGGAATCAGAAGGAGAGGAGACAGTGATGACTGTAGGTTTGGATGGAATGATCTGTCCTGGAGTCTGTACTGTACTGATGATGGTTACTCTGTCTATCACAATAAGACAAGAACATATATCATCTCCTCCTCCCCCTCCTCCTCTGGTAGAGTAGCAGTGTATGTGGACTGTCCTGCTGGCTCTCTGTCTTTCTACAGAGTCTTATCTGACACACTGATCCACCTCCACACCTTCAACACCACATTCACTGAACCTCTTTATCCTGGGTTTGGGTTCAGGTCTGGTTCCTCAGTGTCTCTGTGTTCTCTGGAGGAGGGAGAGTCTCCTCCTGCTAGAGAAACATTCTCTCTGCTGACCAGATAGTTCAGTCTGTACAGGATCACACACAGCTGATGTTGGTTAGTACCAACCTGATCTCTCAGTGGTTGTAAATGCAGTTGGAGCAGGTGAGGGGTACCTGAGCTGGTCTGGACTCTGGGGGGTTGAGAGCTCTCTGGGACTTGTGGTGTTGCAGATAGATGTCTGAAAGAGCTGAGCGAGGTCCATGTAATGACCTGAAATGATGTGTTGTCTGAGAGAATCTGTGAAACATCTTTTACTTTGTGTATAAAACTGAACTTTGTTGTCTTGAAACATTTGTTTGTGTGAAGAAAAACCTCCGAATGTCAAACAAGAGTCTTTCTAGATCAAATTCAGCATCTGTGGAAAAAGAATCACAACTTGTAGAGTTTTAATTTGAACAAACTAAATTCATCATCTTTGATCATCATGGAACAATGAGCAAACTTTGAGAAGTGACGTTGAAATAAAAAGAAATCAAAGTTTTGTTTTTTCTAGATAATAAACCACATAAACTTCATGTCAAAGCAGAAATGTCCAAATCCATCCTAACACTCTTACAATGAAGGATTTGTTAAATCCAGCTTCATTCTTCACGTTGTATTGTTCACTTTTACTTCCATTCATCACTGACTGTGTGCTAGTTTGGGGAAACTCATAGAAACAAATCAAGAGAGACGAAAGAAGTTTGAGCCAAACTACTAATCAAGAACCAACTCAGCTGTTTATTCAATGAAAATATATTATAATTCAGAATGTCATGATTCAACTTTTCATTCTTTGATTTATATTATTACTGATCATGTGTTCATTTAATGATGATGTTTCAGTGATTTTCATTAATGTTTTAATGTGTGATCATATATGCTTTCATAATCACCAATGGTTAAGATGAGTAAATGAGATAATCTTGGTTTAACATACTTTGCTCTGATCTTTGTCAGTGTCAGCATAGGAAACAGGATTTAAGGTCAGATGCTGTAACCATGCTAACTGTTTAAGAGACATCCTGAGTGATGTTCCACCAGGAAGACCAGACAGGAACCTTAGAAATAAGAGTTAACTTAAAGAAGTCTGTCACGAACTGTAAGACTATATAAACGGCTTCATCCAATGATGTACTAATGTTTAGTTGTGACCATATATGGACCAGGAGGTTAAAGATGCTCCAAGTAAAAAGGTAGAAACAGGAGAAAACAAAGAATCACCACTGGGCTTTTTTAGGATTCTTTTGGAGTCTTTTTGACGAGGCTTAATTATTGGTGATCTGAACTTTTGAGCTTTTTGGCATTTTAACTTTTCTTTTATTTACTTTTTACATCATCTGTTTCTGTAACCTTTAATCTTTTAATTGTATAAACCAAATAAAACTGGTTTGTATTTTGTACATTCCAACCAAAGTCCAGTGTTGCGTGTAGATTGTTGGGGTATGTTTGATACCAAGGTCAGAGGTCACAGAACAAGCCTTCAGGTCCTTACTCACACTGAGGGGGGGGGGGGGGGGGGGGGGGGGGGGGGGGGTATCGGTTAAGCAGCGAGGCTGTACACCTTTTCATTGGCGTTAGTATAGTAGAGATAGTGTCACGTCTGACGTGAAACAGATAAAAGACTATGGCCAAATCCCAATGTCCCCCCTAAACCCTCAAACCCTGAACCCTCAAGGACTTGCTGACGTCACCTGGTAAGTGGGTGAGTGTGAGAGACGTGAGGGCTTGAAATGGTGTAAATAGGAATGGGACAGCACTTTGCTGCAACATATCACATTACCATGAAAACGACAAAAAATATGATGCATAATTGTGGGTATTTATTTTATACTTTGTACTCCCTGATTTGAACGTCTTCAGGCTCTTTCCTCACAAGATGAAGTAACTTCATATAATCTATTTTCTTGTTTTTGTCAAAACAGCTTCAATGACAAAATCTAATATTTGATGAATAAATAAATAAATATTCTCTGATTTCATGTTTATTTGTTGTTCCATCTATAACCCTTAATGTTTCTGTGTAAATGTAATACTCCAGGCTGAACACACGTGAGCCGTCCTCTTTGTTTACCTGAAAAGAGGAAATATATTTTAAGAGACGTGAGACGTCCTTTCCTCAGTTGCGTCACGTGAAGCGACGTCTGTTTCTGATGACGGAGCATTACAGCTGGAGAGACTTTTGAGAAGTTTGTGTCTGTTCACATGATCCCTGTACTTAATAATAGTAACTAATAATACTAATAACTAATAAAGACACAGTTCTCATCACTGTAGAGGTGTGTTCTCTCTGTAGTCTGTTAACAAACTGCTCTGTGTTCTGTTTATAAGCGTAGGATCGATTTCTACCGGCGGAATGCGTTCGTCTTATATTTATGAATTATTTGCATCTGTACGTTTTGAAATTGTGACTGGGACGTCATTATTAAATAACCCAGAATATGATTCTTGTTTCTCTTAAATTATATAACTCAGGAAGGATCAGCCTCACGTGACTGAATGAAATGATGATAAATGATGTAAAAAGCTCTCTCTGACTTTAATCGTTTCCATAATAAAAGTTATTGAGGGAAACAGATTATGAAAAGACAAATCTTTCTAATAAATGAAGAAAGTTGTTTTTGTTGTTCAGTCTACAATTAACATATATTTAAACCAGACGGTAAATCAGAAAAATAATCAAATATAAACTAGTTTAATCTGATCTGTCTTCACTCTGGTGTCTCATGGCTCCTCGGAGATCCCTCCTCCCTCCTCCCTCCTCACTCCTCAGAGCTAAATAAGAGCTTTGGGACGGCCGTCAATATGGGGGAGCAGAACAACTTCTGGTTCCTCGCTCCTCGATTGAACCGGAAGTTGTTCTGACGGTCTTATTGACAGTCTCTTGGTGAGGTACAGCTGTACTGTGCTACACTAAGCTACTCGTAAAGTGTCCTTTGCTGGTACCAACACTATGGCTTAACCTTTAATGAGAATTGTATAGTATATATTATGTCAAAATGTATTTATCAACAAACATTTCTGAAATAATGGAGCTAATGTCATTACATTTTTATTTCAAAACACATTCAAACATCAATGAGAAGTTATTACAGTGTCAATCAGCAATTGCGCTGTTAAATTCACATTTTGATAAGACACAGAAGTTGACTTCATACTCTAATCTGTATTGCAGAGAAGTTCTACATCTGTGAAGCCATGCTGCATAAATAATATCAGCACTTTGAATGTTGTCACCTCTCACTGTATAATGTCACCCTAAAACAAAAACAGATCAGTAAAATCAGGCTAAAGTACACTACTGACTTAACAGACTGATGTCTTGCAAAGACAGTTGATTGAATCTGTTTAAGTGGAAAGTCATTTTTTTTCTAGTATTTTAGGTTCAATGTGTTTGTTTATTATACAATAAATCTCATGGCTCATGCCTGCATTCAAAGGTTTACACTATCATTTATTTTCCATTAGATCAATTTTGATAAATTGACAAGATCCCTTGTTTTAATACCAAACACATGTCAACCATGAAATTAATGAAAATAGAATATTTAAGCACTGCTATTCTCCTTGTGTTTATTTTGTGGTGTATTAAATATTCATATTCATCTCACTTACTGCATAGTTGCCCAGAGAAGTTAATCAATCACCACTGTTCCATAAAAATAATTATTTTTGATGACAACCACTTGTTTCTTAGCCGAGTGTCTTTCCTTCCAGGACAGTGAAAATGTCCTCTAAGGACTTGTGGACACACTGCAGGAATTCATGGACGTTGCGAGCCGGGTAGCTGGACACATTGCAGCCGATCCAGTCGTCATGGACGCCATAGCCAACGCCAAAGCCATCAGGCACCACCGGGGCAAAGCCACCAAGATTCACAGCTGGACTGGTGAGGGTGCTTGTGGAGAGGATGTTGTGGTTGATGGCGGCGTAAGCTGGGTCTGAGTAAAGGCTGTGCAGAGCCTCGTTCTTTGAATTAGCCAGGTATCGCAGGGCAAACAGGTGACGGTCAAAACCTTGTCCTAGTGAGAGGAATAAAAGAAGTGGTTAGTACAGAAGACCAGAAGGTGTGTGTGTGCGTTTTGAGACCAGTTGTGTCTGAAATAGCTGAAACAGACCCCAAAAATATGTCTGCAGAACCACTTTCACTAATTGGAAGTCTTATACGCACCCATAGCTGCTTCCCTGGTGAGCTGTCCATGGTATTTGGAGCATTCACTCAACATGGCCTGTAGTTGCTCCACACTGTGTTGCCCTGGCTGTAAAACAAAGGCGTGTGAACATCGTTTTGTGTGTATGGTGGCCGGCCGGATGGTTTCTGTGCGGCCATGCCTGAACGCTGCAGTGCTACAGGACTCGTATGTGGCTACGGTCTGTCCGTACTGCCTCAGGAAAGCCATTTGGAAAGCCAGCTGGGCCACAGCATCCGGACTAATCTTGCTCTTCTTCAACTGTGCCTTGCCACCTTTCTTAAACTCCATGGCATCAATGGTGAGTGTCGATACGGTTGAGTCAAAGTTCTCCTTGGCTGTTTTGATGCCATTCTCCAGCTCGCTGTCCAGGTTGAACTGCAGTCTGCGCACCGCAGAGGCTGAATCCACAGCAGCAGCGGCGGAACCCGGGTTTACCAGCGGCCGCTCCGTTGTGTCTTTGAAGATCTCATTTTGGAAGCGAAGTACAGCTACGCCGTCGCCCCAGGAGTGCTCAAAATTGATGGCTGCCTGTCCATCTTTGGTCAGAATGACTGTGAAGGACTTGTCAAACCACCGGTTGCAGCCGTTGCCGTGCAGCATGTTGTGGGAGATGTGGATGTGGTCCTTCATGCTCTCATCGTCCAGACTGAGACAGAAGAGGGCGCTGTCAACAATCCGTAAATCCTCTGCGTTTCCAGCAGCTGTCAGCTTGTCCCTCAGCCCGGCCCACACATCCCTGTTCTCACTGGTCAGGACCCCGAGAGGAAAGGCAGCCGCTGGCGTTGGGTCGCACAAAATGTACTTCAAGTGGGACTGAATCTCTGCAGGCGCCACCAAATTTCCATCCCTGTCTACAATGTCAAACACATACATGTTGCCTTTCCTCATAACTAGGAGATGTCGCGCTTTGTCGTCGGTGAAGAGCTCATCTCTCCCCCTCTTCGGGATCCGAGTTGAGTTGAAGAGGCGAAAGTACTGAGACATGTCCAGGGGGTAAGCATTCACCATGTACGCTCCGTACCAAGACAGTGAAGACGGGACCCAGCGGATGAACCTTTTGAAGCTGTCTGTGTCACTCTTTGCCGGGTTGAGGTGGAAAACCTCTGGCTCCAGTAATCCGGCTCGCAGTGTTTTCATGAAGCGCACTGCTGAACACACCACGTTGGTCGCCCGCACAAGCTGCTCATTGTACTCGGTCTTGGGGTCAGGATTGAAGGACATGAAGGGGTTGAAGTTCAGCACCACCGAGTCACGAGCAGACAGATACATGTCAAACCATGGTCCTGAGAGAAAATAAATCAAACATTCATCAGTGATTGTAAGCATTTGAGATGCTCAATATCAGGGTGGTAAGTAAGAATGACACACTCACCTGAGATGTAGCTTGTGTGTTTATTGTTTTTGTCCTGAGCTACCAGTTCCTCATGCAGCTGTTTCCCCACACCGTTCTGGAAATCCAGTGCAATCTTCTCTGTTGTTCTAAGGATTCACAGTTTAGATTGTTGCCGGTAAGTTTCAAGTAGTAAGTCTTGACCAGTAAGTTTCAAATAACCTTTTTTAAAAGGTTGATTTTCCCTCTGAAAACTCACCTGAACTGGTCATCATCCAACATAGGCCTCTGTGCAGCTAAGTACCTCCCGACAGTGTCCTCCAGCTTTGGTATGGGTAGTCTAAACAATTAAAAAAACGAGTGACCAAATGTAGCCTCTGAACAGTCCAGTAAATGTGACATGTCAGTAGATGTCATGCAAACGCCCCCTAGTGGTCACTGACCTGAAATCAAGTGTGCTCTTTCACCTACATTCATTATTAACTCGGAACACCTTGCTACCTCCACCTGTCATTTCCAAGGTAGTTTCGATTCAAACTAGACCCAAGTCGTGTTGGTTCAAAGCTAAATGTTGACGGTAGAGTAACGTGATAAATGCGTCAGACATTCGGTTCCTCACCTGGGTAAACTCTTCTGGTAATGCATCGATGGTACAACACTCCGGTTCAAATACTCTGTTGAAGACCCCTTTTTGCTGCTGTAGTTTCGCGTATTGATGCCCAGAGCAGCAGCTCTTAAATGAATTCCGGATTTCCTCAGAGAGGCAACACATTGCATTGGAAGCGGACTGGCCATGGTGCTAGCTAGCATACTGAACACCCAACTAGTTATCAGGTTATTGATGACGTAAAGCACACCAACTGAAGCTAACGGATACGAGTCAAACCTAAAGATACATCCGGGTCTCAGCAACTAGCATTAGCTGGTAAATATATAAACTCCACTCCCGAGTTGTTACAAAAACAGTTAAAATGACAAATTAGAGCAACAATAAACAAATACTAACTGAATTGACGACAGGAAGTTTAACTTTTAACATGTCACGTGACTTCTTCTTCTACGCCTACCTACCGGGCAGCGTGTCACCTTCCGATATACAGTCTACACATGCGCAGTGTAACTGGAGCTTTGACGTTTGGAGGTTACAGCGAGAGCCGTATAATCATGCAGATAGACACCAGGAAGTGCGTCTGGCTTTGAGACTAATTTGACATTATGGCCAAACAGTGGATTTATTTTTGGGTCCGTCACGTGATACCATGGGGCTCAGAAATACTTTTTAACTTAGATAGATAGATAGATACACTTTATTTCAGACAGAGCACTGGTTCTGTCATTTTTTTTAGGTAAATCAACTTCCCAGTGCAAACACATGAATAGCCTTTATTTAAATAATGACTTATTAAAAGATGTAAAATGCACTTATAGCCAATTCCAGAGTTATGTTCCTGCCTCTGACCAACGAGGCTCCATAATGCAGAAGATCCGGGTATTTCTATCAGAATGAATTGGACTCAACAGAAGAAGATCCAATAATTGAGGTTTACATAGTGGAGACACTGGCAGTGTTGGTTCCACTCAGGTGGGTGGAAACAAACAGACATGGTGCTGATTTACTCAGACTCATACTTAGCCCTAGTAACTTTACAGCCTTAGCCTTCAAGATATACTGTATTTAGTGCTTTAGTGCCACAAGGATAACAGATCAGGGAGGTCAGGTAAAAATCCTGTGGGTTGCAGTGCATAGAGGAGAGGGTGGATGAGTTGGCAAACAGGGCTTTACAACAAAAAAAAAGCTAATTAGTAGAAGTTAGACAGAGGTCAAGTGTCTAAATTGGGGAGAAATCAACCAAAAGTGGCAAGACAGGTTGGACAGAGACGGGAAAGGGAGGGATCTATATCAAATTTAAAAGAGAGTTAACATTACCAGGGTAGAGAGAGAGGAAACTGTGTTGACAAGGTTAAGGTTGGGACATAATGCACTAAACAAAGCTGATGATAGAACACCAGACAGGTTTGTGGGAGGGATGCTGGGAAGGGGAGTCAGTTGTCAGCATGTAGTTCTGCAGGAATGCATGAAAGATGTTTTATAGGATATGATGGATAAGCAGGGATAGGGTGTTAGGATGGTTGTCATGGACTGGGATTTTATAGTAAAGACTAGAGGACAAAACATGTGTGTGCGTGTGTTTTAATCTATTATCTGAAACACATTCTATACCTATACCTTCTATTTGTATCTGATTCAACTTAATATTCACTATCATTCAAAATGCAAGCCACAAAAACCCCATTGTCATTTTGACCATGAGCATAATTACCCCTCAGATGTGAAGTCATTTACAGAGGAAGGCAGCTCCCTTTTCACATGAGCTATTTCATCCACAGGTATGAATAATTGTATTCATACCTGTGGTATTGGTAATGATTATGCAACTTTTTGAGTTCAGGCAGTAACCAATAGTCTGTTCAATGCAAACATACCGCATGTAAAATCAAACATACAGTATGACATTTAAAAAACACATTCACAGGTTTCTGATGCATTGTGCAGAAAGAGTGATGGCTCACTTGCTGTGAACCATGCATTTCTACTATGTGGTCTTGTGGCCAGCAGAGTGCAGTGCTTTCCTGATTTGTAAATTAAGATCACTAAACTGTGTAAACCCCCCCCCCCCCCCCTCCCACACACACACACACACCACAGGAAGAGGGCCAGCCTCGCTTGGCTTCTCATCACGGGTGAGAGTGATCGAGTTGGGTGCACAGCTGCCATTTGACTGGTGAGATTTTCTGATGTCTGCCTCCACTCATGCTGTGCACATTAAATGCAGTGTAATTTACATACCTTAATAGACAACAGAAATCAGATCACATTTAAATTGGCTGTCTGATTGGATCATATCCAGCACATGTTGATATATATATATATATATATATATGCTTACCTCATCACAGTTTCTCAGTCTACATCATTTATAATGTTCCCACAGAATCTTGTGGGAACATTCTTGTAATAATTTACGGTTTATCGATTATTTGACTGTAATGCAATATGTATGTGATAAGACATGCTTGGGAGAGCAGCACTGCTTTTGCTCAATTTGAAGCCAGGATAGTTGTCCAAACCTGATGTTACAGCACTCTCTGAGAGGCAGACAACACAATAGGCCTCCTCCTCCATTTCCACTTAAACCTTTTGGAACAGCACCATTAGCTAAATTGTATAACTGTCAATAACATAGTTTATACACTAGAGTGCAAAGGAATCATTTTTGCTTAATTTTCACTAAAATGCGTACTCAGATTCACTTATGTGGCTGCGAAATGAGCACATAAATTAAACCAGTATCTCTCCTGCCTCTATGAACTCTAGTGTCTGAAAGTGTTAGCTCCTTCAATACAGTTGTTAAATGTATGCTTTATTTGTTTCTATAAATTTATACTTCAGTTGTGTAATCCATCACAGTTCAACATCAATATCTGTCGGTTACATTATGTGGCTGTGCAGTTTAAGTGCACATGGATATGGTCAGGATTTGAACTGCATCAATCAACTATTGGATGGATTAAACAACTCAAGCAGGTTTCAAGAGTGTGCTCATTGATTTTCAGAAAATACAGAGATGAGTGGACACCAATGGCGGCCTGCAATGTAGAAAACAATACAAGTAAAAATAAACAACAAGTAGCATGGTTTGTAGAATTGTTGGTTGTGTGTTATGTAGGCTATTAAATGTAGATTATAGTGACTGGGCTATTAAATGTGCAACAACCATTATACTGTATGATATAATGTAGTAGAGCTGTTGAATGAAACGTGGGTCTACTCTATTCAGTTACTCTGGATTATCTGACATCGACACGTCGAGTCTGAAGATCAGTGACAGAGAGAAGAAACAAGGAAGTTTAGTTAGCAAACAGCAGGCAAAGTACAAGCTAGCTGTTGACTACATCAGTGGGTCTGTTAAACCTGCGACACAAACTGTTACCCTAACACTACAGCAACATGCCCGAATTAAAGACACCGAGGTAAGCATGCTCACCATTGAATGGTTTTAATGTGACAAGTCGAGTTACACGTATTTAAATAGTGCATTGAGGTCACACTCGTTGTTCCAATTACCGCTAAATGTCAAACAAACGGCTAACGTGAGCACTGGTTACAACATTGTAGCACACACGCGCTCTGTGTAGCTTCACCTGCCGTTAAACTGATCGTATATTATTGAAAATGTACGTTTCCTCCTCAAGAGCTGTTTGTGGACGACCGTCGGTGTTCTGCTACTTGGTTGTGTAATGTTAGCTTATCCTCAGCTAGACGACGGGGGGGCAGAACGATGGTGACATCCTGGATTTAGCTGTTGTATGATGTTCAGACACGCCGCCTGTGAACCGTCGAGGCTGCAGTCTTGATGCACCTTTTATCCAATTTTGAGAAAGCGATAATTAGCTGGGCTGTGTGTGTTTTGTTGAGTCCCGTCAGAGTGTGTGACTAGTGGCTGGTATTTACGTGATGATCTGACATTGACATGGATGAACATAACGTTAAGGTTACTGATCCAGTGGCAAGATTATACAAGATAATACAAGATTATACAAAACAAGTATCAAAGTAAGGTTTGATCAATACTCGTTTTGTCCATGGCCGCCATACAACGTTACGTTTCTGTGCTTTCATCCCGTTTGTGTTATTGCTTACTTTCCCTGCTCAATCTCATGCCTTCTAGGATTAAAGCCATTCACACCAGTGCTAGTGACGGACTGGAGGGGTTCAAGGCTCATGCTGTGTTCCAGGAAATCAACAAGAAGCTCCAGGAGGTGATTACATGACCTACACTAGCAGTCAATGTTGTTAATCTCAGATTATTATCACTTGTTATGTCTATGCATTCTCATTATTAGATTTCATTTCAGTGGTTCTTTAAAAAGGGTTAGGGTTAAAAGTTTTGTTTGAATTCATTCGTTGTACATTTCCATAAGCATTCATCAATCCTTCGAGACATATACAGTGTTTCTAAGCCCCCCCCCCCCATCACTTCACTGTCATTTCATGTTGAATCAATCAGACAAATGGTTTCCTCCAAAAGTCAAGTGTTTGTAAGCGGTTACCTTTGGATGACCTCAATCACACCAGATTCATCTTGAGCTCGCCAGCAGCGCTGGCTTTGCGATGAATGGGATTTTTCATCAATGAGAAGTTGACGAGAGCGGAGCAGGCTGGATGCTTAGAGACACGGCTTAGTGTAATATCTCAGGCAACTGATCAGACAAACAGATTGAAGTTTTTAGCTGCAGAGCTTATATTATGTTTAGTGAGAGAACCTGTTGTCCCACTTTTGTATTTCCATATTAGTATATGTTGGGAAGGAAGTGGATTTTTCTGTTTCTAATCGGATCCCAGTTGTTTGGGCAGATTTAGGGTAATATTCCCTACCTTTTGTTATTTGGTATATATTCAGCTGTAGAGTGATGTTCATGAACACAAGTATGTTTATCATATAAAGAGAATGTGAGGAAGATAGTTGGCTTGAAACATGTTGCCTGTATAGAATACCGATTCAAAGGTTCCTTGTAACACATACATGTTCCTACAGATCTTTACTGTGTTGAAAACATGTGGTTATAACAACCAATAAGTGAAACAATTTGAAATGTTTTTAATATGAAATGTCTTTGAATTGGTATCGTGTCACATATGAAAGGATGGTAAGAACAATGTAGTGAATACTTAGTTTACATGTAATACAGATGCTGTAGGGTTTACTGTGTGTAAACTTCTGTGTACTTTGAACAGGAAGGGGAGCAGTTTGTGAAAAAGATCGGGGGAGTGTTTGCCTTCAAAGTAAAGGACGGCCCAAATGGACAGGAGGCCATTTGGTATGTGGACGTGAAGAACGGCAAAGGCTGTGTTCACAACGACGCAGGTAAACAATATCTGGCCTTTCTTATGGCTCATGTGACAGTGGGGAAGTTATAGACACATGTACTCATGATAATATTCAACTATGGGTGGAGGTTCAAAGTTCAAGGTCTGCACTGGGTATTTTTCTGCTCAATCTGTGTGTCATTTATCAGATGTTTACATTCCTTTTTGCCTTAACAGTAAGTCACTGAATACACATATCCCTACAATGCATGTTCCACATTTTTTTGAACTGAACTATGTGTATCTCTACCCTGCAGCTAAGAAAGCAGATTGTACCATTTCTATGTCGGATACAGACTTGTTGGCTTTGATGACGGGGAAGATGAACCCGCAGACTGTGAGTATTCAATGAGGTGGACTCGTGTGGTGTTGATGGTGATTCGGTTTTAGAGACGGCGCAAGTTTGTCCTTTACCTTTTTCCTTCTCAAGGTAAAGGGGGGAGGGGGGGGGGCATTTAAATTGTCCCCGTCTCACCCACAATGTGCGCTGAATGCAGCTAAGTCATGTTGCGGCTCTATTGGCTGCTGGAATGATGTCAGTCTTGCTATTGGGCCGACGTTAACTGGTTGCACAACCCGAGTGTCCCTTTCTGTTTTCCTGAAGCAGCTGATCCATTGTTGTCAGCAGCTGATGTCTCTAAATGAACTAATGTATGCCTGTATTTAATCTACTCAAAGTTAATATTGATGCACTTTGTCTTTAAGGATAGGTTCACATTATTTGTGTCTCTACGCGCGTAGCATCCCACGGTCAGCCTGTGCATTAAAACAGCTGTGGAGACGACGACGTCACAAGCTGTCAAACCTCTTTCAAGCTTGTTTTCATTATTGACTTATATTACACTTTTCTTTGCTGTTTATAGTCTAATGAGAGATGAGGGCAAAATTGGACTTCAAGGAGTTTCCTTTTTACTACAGCATTTGTAATATTCACATAAAATGGATTACAGCGACAGCCCATAAGAAATGAATTTGCTCATATGCTGGCCAGTAAACAAATGAATAGATAAATGGAGTATATCCTATGCACACATATGAAATAACAGACCTGGCTTTGTTGAGCCCGTCATTGCGTTTCGATGCCCGGGACAGCGCGGCAGCTGAGGCGCCCTCCACACTCAACAAACAGGGCTATCAGTCTGAGAACAGCTCCTAGTAGTTGAGGTTGATGCACGATGAATAATGCAGGATTAATATTCCTCATTTCATATATTATTTCACGTTCCATTTGGGGTTATGCAATGTATTAGAAAACCCCCCCGATGCATTGGAATACTAATTTGGAAGTTGATTTCTCTGGCGATGATCGAAGCTTCGAAGCATTCGGGTCAGCGTTAGAAGAAAGCTTCTTGATTTGTCTGACTCGGACAGCTGAAGCCCCACATTAGCTGAAGAATATATCTGTTTGTATTTAAAACGCTGATGATTCCCATCCAAGTCTCATCTCATCTCAGTTGAATCGCTGCAGTCTTCTTTTGTCAATCATTGTCATTGTGCCCAGAACGATGGAACCATCCCCTAACTACAGAACTGCAGAGATAAAGAGTGATCGACTCTCTAATCAGGAGAGATGCTTCATGGTGCGCTGGGATTTTACAACTGAACTGTGACCAGGATGCACACTCTGTATTTTGCTGACTGTGTGAAAATGGATATTTTAACGTCACAGATGATTGACAAAGGCATGAAAACGTCGGCCGTAAGCTGTCATTTTGCACATTTTGTACGGATACGGATCAGTAAGAGGTTACATGCGCACAGAACAAAATAAGGAAACGGCGGAAAAACCCTGATTTATAAAACCATCTGTACCCTCATGTACATAGTTTTTCCTTTTCAAATCACAGTCAGCGTGAGTTGTTGCGCTATCACTGCCACAGTTCAACCAAACGAATTTACTTCAACCTAACTTATTTATTTAGATTCAATGGGAAGATATTATTTTTTTAAAACAACAAAATAAGAACCCTCTGAAGTAGTTTCACGTTGGTGACGTCTACATTTGACGTGTTCTTGTTTCATGTTTGGGGAGTCGTGTGTTTTATGCTGGCCATGAGTGGTTGTACAATGAAATTGTGTTGACAAATCTGGTGCACTGTAAATTCTTATTAAATCATTTTGATTACTGTAGAAAAGTTTGATTTACAGTTAATTATATTCTACAGTGTAAATCACTGCGTCATTAATGTTAGCTTAGCTTATATTGCGGCTCTCCTTTCGGTGGCATTATGTCCGGCCGGGTGGTCGGTTATCGCCTCGAGGTCCGCTCACCACGAACAAATCCAATCCACACGCTCACTTCCCCGACGTTTACGAGTGTATGCTGTCATATATTATTTGCCATAATTAAGACAAAATTTAGACACAAATTTAGCAAAATTAATTGCAGCTATAAGTGTGTGTTTGGATATCAATGGGCAAAAAACATTTAATTTCAAATACAATGTGGCTGAGGTCTAAATCATTCAACAGCAACTTTGCCCTTTTCAACCGGTGAGCTTGGGTGCTGGCGACATGGAGGGAGGCCAGGCGCTCTTGTGACACAGAGCCGGTTGAAAAAAAGGTTTCCATTGTCCTCCTCCTTAGATAACAACAGCTGGGGCAGAGCCTACAGTCCTCTGTAGCTCCGTATCTCCCGAAGCCAAAAAATGTCCCCTTGTGGGATTAATAAAGTACCTATCTAATCTAATCTAATCTAATCTAATCTAATCTAATCTAATCTAAACTCTAAACCCACCCACTTTTTAGCGGTCCAATCAAATATGATTTAAATCTCTCTTGTAACTGTACACCGCTCAAATATTCCGTTTCACTCTACAGAAGCTAAAGACGATCTCACTTCTGTTTCCCCGGGACTTTAAGTGTGTAGGAATCTGCAGCTGAAATGGTCTCCAGTAAATGCACTATTTACTTCTGTAACGTTGCTAAAAATACCTGCAGAGCCCATGTGTTTTGGGAAATGAGTCTGCCTTTTAAGAAAACTAAGCCACATATTTGCATTTAAAGGTGTTTGTCAGCAGCAGGAACAAATGGGCTTCGGCCTGAGAGCCACCAACAGGTGATGGACGTTGGAAAATATTGAGACAGACGATATGAGTCTCAAATTACACAGTGAGGGTCAATATAATGAATTTAACAGGAGTGAGAAACATCAAATTTGATTTAGTCTTGCAATTGGTAATGCCAACATGGTCTCCATTTCTCTTTTTTTGCAGTATTTGCATCTACAAATCTTTTCCGTGAGGAATCTCATCTCTAATTCACGCCTCTCTGTCTTGATTTCCATTGCTGTGTTTTCTCTGAATTGTTCTGTGCAAAAGCAGTGAGTGACGAGGCCCCACCAAGGTCATTCGTGCTGGCAGAGTGGCGTGATGACACGCCTCTCTGCCAGCACTCCACGGCGATCACATGTATCAGGAGTCCCTGTCGCTGCACTGTGCTCTTGTAACGAAGGAACAGCTTCGCACGCTCCAAGAACACCGTTTTTCTGCTGCTTCATCCCTCGTCATTCAGACATTCGGACCGGTTGACCTTTTTAAGACAAAAGCAAAATTAAAAATGTCAGTTCTTCCATTCACACGAAAAAAGATTTAATTTTCCTTCTGAGAACCAAATATTCTAAGAATCTCTGCTCACTCACAGTCAATTCTTCACCTGCTGCACACCAGCCCACGGACATAATTTCCCTCTCACTCGACCCACTCTGTGCCTGTGTGCCATGCAGTTTCCTGACATTTCATAAGCTGTTGTTGCCGCTGCCCCACTTTCCCTGGGTTGAGTTAATCTCTCACGGTAACTCTTAAAACTAGCAGCGCGTGTAGTCCAATACAGACTAAAACCGTGCATCGGACGCCTGACTGACGTTTAGTTTCTTTTTTTTTTTTTCACCCTCTCTTTCTCTTAGGCGTTTTTCCAGGGCAAGCTGAAGATCACAGGGAACATGGGAATGGCCATGAAGCTTCAGAGCCTGCAGCTGCAGCCGGGCAAAGCCAAGCTGTAGATGAGACGTCGGGAGCCGAGCCGTAACTACAACCTCTGTAGAAGCGAACAGAGTTAACCACGAAGAATTTAACAGCAACTCTGGTTTCAGATCGATGTGGAAGGTCTGCGAGGCTTCTCGTCACAGGAATGAACCACTTTCCCTACTCGCGACCTCGCTGACCGACCAGGGGATTAGTCAGCAGCCCTGCCGATGTAACTGGAGAACACGTTAGATGGACTAATAATGAATCCTCTAATCAAGTCCCTCTTATTATATCAGTACACTCGAGTAGAGAAAGGTGCTCCCTACTTCTAGATACTAATTCAGTTTGTGTCCCGTTTTCAATAACTTCCCCGATGTCTGTTGCTAAAGAAATCTTTCTTTGAGTGTATTGTGTCTGGAAATGTTTTGAGTAGAGCAGATTGATTGTCATTTTCCGCAATCATGGACACCACAGTCTAAGTGCCTCCTCGTCTCAGACTTTCAGTTTGCTCTAAGGTTTTTAAGCCAACAACATAGAAATGTTTTTCACTGTGGCCGCCCAGCGTTTTAACAGGGGTGGGTGGGGGGCTGGGGGGTTGTGATTTCCTGCTGTACTATCATTGCATGAATCTCTAAAAGATTTCTACGAAATAAATTTGCCTCTGCTGCAACTTCCATTGGGTGGTCTTGACTATACTTTATGTTTCTAATCAATTTGAACACAAAACAGCCGGAGTAGTTAATCTGCGAAATGGCACATACAACTAGACTTAACAACATGCTGGCCCTGATTATTAAGATGAGGGCTTCACGACTGGGTCTGCGTTTGTTTCCGCTTTTTGGAGGACCTTTCACTTTTCCAACACAGCTGCGACCTTGTTCCAGACTGCCACGCTGTAGTTTTTCCATTTGTAAACGGAGGGAGCATGGCTGAGCGACAAATCTGTTAACTAGCTCTGACCCAGATTCCACTGCAGCTTTGCTTTGGCTCTTGCACTTTCGCTCTGTAGTTGCGGCGGTGTTATTTCTTTGGTCGCTAATGACTTATTTTGTGCATGAGTGAGATTTCATCTTATCTTAGATCTAAGTTTGATTAGGAATGTTGGCATCAAACCTTTATTTATAACAAGTAGAATAGATGAATTCTTTAGATGCTGTTTTTAAAAAACGTGTGGTAAGAAAGGCTGAAAGAAATTGTGAATCTCCAACTTATTTTCCCCAAGATGAGAACTTAAAGTCACATTAAGTTCACGTAACTTGTCATGGAGAGTACTACTCAGCTTGTAAGAACAGTTCCATAATGTGTTCTGTGGTTCTGGAGGAGTTTTGTCTAGTCTGGCGAAATAAACCCTGATGATGTCATCAGGGTTATTTTGACTTTGAGACAAATCATAACAACCAAGCAGGAATTTTAACAGCCTGGGTGTTTACCAGGAAGAGAGGGATTATCAAAAGATGCTATTACAGTCAGTTGCATTATGAGAAATGTAGGACTCATTGTTTTTTAGGAGCAGGCCATACAAGGGGGGCATAAAAGTCCTACGTTTAATGTACTGCGACACTATGCATTATTGCTGTAAATCAAATTCCATCATGTCTCTGCTTGCTCTGCTGCAAGCCTGTCTCCTACAAAAAAATATGACATTGCCATACAACAAAACTCAACGTACGTTACGGTTGCAGATTTGAACACTTTTTTTTTTTTAAACAGTTCGAAACACGTGGTCGTAAATTGAAACAAAAATTGCGACAAAACAACCCGGTCACATAGGACATGAACAGCATGTCCTGGGCAAAAGCACTGTGTTTGTGATCAATCCAACAACCCGACCCCCTCCCTAAGCAGACTTCCACACACTCATTTGAAACGTATCTGTTTTTCTGGTCAAAAGCAAACGTAATCCACTTCAAAACATATTTCCCTCGAAACTAGCGTAGTTCACAATGCAGTTTTGCTGTATGGGAACGCCATTTCTAGGAGACCGGGCTGTCTGTTGTCACCATGAACCCAGCCTGATTAAAATGTTTGCTACTTTCTGAGAGTTATGCAACACAGCAGTGGCTCAGCTTGTATACACGTCATTGCTGTCCTGGGAACTGATTATCTGCAGCAAGATGTGCTGTTTTGTACGTTTGCTTGCAATATACTAACCAACAAATAGACTGCCTGCTGTAAATACTGCATGGTGTAATAAATGTCACACTTGTGGGATTAGCAGAGTTGGTTTAACAGTGATGACTTAAGAAGGCAGCAGCTGAGGAGCTTTATTGGACACTTTTTGCATTACAAACACACTGGTGTGTCCGACTTAGTGGGACTCGAAGCCTTGTTTCGTGGTCTGCTTTTACATGAGACAGGAAAGATGCCCTTTTAAAGAGCGGAAAATAGTTTATCCAAGTAAAAGATGAAAAGAATTGGTTTATACAAATGCAGACAGGACCAGGCAATATCCCATCTGTAATTGATAGGAACTGTAAACAAAATAGTATTATGCTGCGGCTGTTTGACCATTTGTCCACGCTTTAACATGACAGGGGGGCAACAGTGTCGGTGTCTTTTTTAATAGCTCGCACGATCCCTGCTGTTCTGTGTCACTTATGAAACACAGCCTGTTCAACACAGTTGTAAAATTAACTTGTTGGAGGGGCCATTGCTTTAAGAAAGTTGTCCAAAACATGTTCCAGTGAAACAGTGGAAACTTACTCAAAGCCTGACGCAGTGGCCAGAGCCCCTCTGAGGGTAAAAGAGCCTGCCAAAAAATATGATGAGTAATAAGCAGAGCATGGATCCGAGTGTGTTTTCTCCCATTTCAGGGTGTGTGTGGGGGGGGGGGGTTCAAGGCCTAAAAGCGAGGAAAACAGCAGCTCAGCAGGCATGTGATCTGTAAGTGATGCTCCCAAAACCCCATCACTCTCACTAACCGCAAGGGACCCAGTCCAGTATCTTCCACCCGAATGAAGACAGTGATGAATACCATCACTGTCTTCATTCTTGTCTGCACTCGCTGTCTGCAGTTCCAGCACAAATAGCTTTAAGCCGGAGATTTATATTCGAGAAGACAACACTGGAGGCTTCAATTTCAGATGCAAGTGGAACTTGACCGATAAATGTTGCAATCACTGGAGCAGATTGTGTAGATGTCCCTTAAATGGTCTTAGTGAATCACTCACATTGTATTTGTTCATTGTATGACGTAAACGGCAACTTTCACATCTTTGATTCTAATGGAGAGAGCACTCAGAGGTTTCTTTTATATCAATATATAATAGGTTGTCTTTCTTTTCCAACTGTAGCAAGTGAACACTTTTAGCATTCTTCTCATAGATTAGTAATATGACGCAGCCTTTTCCTTGAAATCAAAGAAATCAATTAAGTATAAGCAAATTTTTAGGACATTAATAGAAAAAAATCTAGCTATCTCTGGGCAAATTAGGGACCCATAAGAATGGAAAAAAGTAAAAAAAGAATGTTTTACATGAATTCAAAATTGGCTGTTAAATACATGTGGGTTCATTTGTCTGTTTCTTTTATAGCTGCTAAGACCTACAGAAGCAATTAAACTGGCTGTGTAAACCCCATAACAGATACAAAGGTTGTAATGCCTTAATTTTAAGCCTTTTTAGGCTTGTGAATTTAACTAGGACCTACAAAATACCTAAAAAAGGCCGATACTGCTCTCTGCCTTCGGATAATCTTCAAAGTACGTAGAAGAATCCGATCAGTAATTAGTTTTCAGTTTTAATTAAGGCTAGCCGTGCTTAGCTCACCAGCTAGCTTTCATGCTGTTTTCATGGAATTTAAAGGAATATTTTTAAAAATGTGCTTTGAAAAATTAGCCTTCGAGTCCGAAGTGAGCTGAGAAGACTTCATAGCCTACCGCTCTCATCTCTGTGCAGTAACGTTTAATATTAATATATTTAAAAATATATATACAGCCGGTGCTTAGCTTAGCTTAGTTTATTTTAGCTTAGCTTAGCTCAGTTTAAAGACTGTAGAAAAGGGGAAACAGCTGTTGTCACCGTAAGGTTGGGAGGCAATCAACAGAGAAAACTAACTAAGTAACTGCTCCTGGCCAAAAAATAGCATCCCATTAATAATTGAGCCTGGTTAGCTGTTTCAACCTGTTTCCACTCTTAAAGCTAAGCTAAGCGTTATATTCCTACTGCACAGACATAAAAGTGGTATTGGTCCTCATATCCAATTTTCTTATGATCACTTAATTATTTATATAGTACGGACGTCAAAAAGCCAGATTAACTACATTTTGTAGTTAGGCTTTGTAAACCGTTTTATTCTAATGCATTCCACACAAAACAAGATCAACTCTGGTAGTGGAGATGAGAAACAAGGTTCTAATCTTTTTAGGCTCTTTAA
Organism: Pholis gunnellus; assembly: GCF_910591455.1. NCBI lineage: Eukaryota > Metazoa > Chordata > Actinopteri > Perciformes > Pholidae > Pholis > Pholis gunnellus. Next base: position 22,783,064 of record NC_136530.1, on the reverse strand, counting down.
TCAGAAGCAGAATGTAAGAAAAGTGTGGAAGTGAGAAAACCAAACCAAATAAATGTTTTGTTGATGAATCATCCCAGAACTCTTTTGCATGTAAAATTGAAGTTTAGTAAACTGTGCTAATGGAAGGTAATAGTAGCAGATGTTCACATGCTGGGCCTAACGGGAGTCAGGCTTGCTGAAAAAGAGGCCTAATCCAGAAACACGTGGGACATTAGATCGTATCCTGACGCCCCTTTATGGCAGGCTACTTTGTCACTTTTATAATCTAACTTGAAACAATTGGCAAGTTTTTGTCGAATCCAGTGGAAAATTGACCAAGTTATAACAACACAAACATATTCCACTAAAACTGGGGGAATCAATTCCCGGGAAAAAATATGACAGAAAAAAGGGAAAGAATGTTTGTTTTTGGCTCCAATTCAGGTCGGAACCGTCTCTCTTACTCACTCCCTTCCTTTTCACTCTCGCCTGTTCCCCTTCCTTTCTTTCTCTTAACTTTCCCTCTCCTACTCTCTTTTTCTTCCACATCTGGAGGGTATCTGGTGTGGCTGTGTGACTCCTCGTCTGCTATGGGACAGCCTGCGTTTGGACTGGACGTCAGACTTCAGTGCGTTTCTGCAAACATTGGTCGGACGGGGTAAAGTAGTGGACCAGATCCTTGCTTTGGCAGACTTTACTGCTGCGTGTTTTACGGGTGGCTGTTATGTTATGTTTTGTGGAGCTTGGATTGTAAGTGTCAGCGTCAGTCATCCATGCATGACTATGTGGCATGTGGATTTCAGACCAGAACCAGACTACTTAACGGAATGGTAAAGCCACTTTACAACTTCTGCTCAGCTGAGACGCATGAAAACAAGATTACTTTTTAAAATGCTCAGCATCTTTGCATCTATGCATGCTGGCTTTCTGTGTGTGTGTGTGTGTGTGTGTGTGTGTGTGTTTGCCACTTTACCTCTGGTAGACAGAAAAGGCTGATGGATGGCTTTTAGACATTTGCATTGAATGGCCCTTTGTAATATTTCTATCAACATTGGTGGACACATTTAGAGGGCTTTTTCCTGGCTTTGCCAAAAAAATAAAAAAAAAGGCTAGATACATGTTATTCTATTTAATCTATACATGAAGAGTGTATTGCAAATACCTGTAAATGCTTCTGTGTATTAATTGGAAAGCTTGTGACTCTTATGGTCTCTTTTTTTCAAATTGGCCCTTCCAGTTGCTGAAGATTGAAGCTTCAGCCACTGCAGAGAGAGAGAGGACAGATAAACCTGCTGTCAGTTGTTGTTGGCCTGGTGCGTAAACGATGCAAACGATCCAGTGATTTAGTGTTTGGTAGGGTCCCTTGAGGGAGAAAAGAGGTGGAAGATACTGAATTTTAGTCCCTAGGTCAAGCTCCAAAAAACCCTGGATCCTACACTTCCCATTATGACACTCAAACATTTACATCCTCCCTGCCCGGTAAATGACCACGTCTTTTTAACTCCACACCCCCCAATTTCTGTTATTTGAAATCTGTAAACATTTGGAGCCCAACCTGAGATTACTCAATGATGTCATCTGAGTCATTTTACTCAGCTGCTCCTACAGAGCCCCAGGGGGGTCATATTATAGAAAGATATATAGATATGGTAAATTGTGCGAGCATATTGATAAACCTGGGGATCACGACTTCTGATCTGTGATCCACTCTTTGGCCTCTGCGTCGACCTAAATGCTGACATCAGCATGCTAACATATTGATGTTTAGCAGGTATTATGTTTAACACGGTTAGCATGTTAGCAGGCAGGTATTGGCGCTGACGATGGCGCTAGAGGAAAGGTCAGAAGATCACCAAAGTTATTACAATTCAACCTATGGGAAACATGAATGTCTGCACCAAATTTCATGACAATTGATCTAGTATGAGACATTTCATTCTGGACCACAGTGATAGTGGCATCTCTTGAGGCATACTGGGCTGAGAGTTACATAATGTAAAAGTAATGTAATTTGCTTCATTATCGCAGCTTGGAAAATATAACACCATAACAACCGGCCTCTCCTCTATGCTGCTTATAATAGGTCTCTTTCAAGGCGGACAATTTGACATTGGTCAGAGCAGGAAATACAAAGGTGTGAGAAAAAACATTAACGGTGGCTCTGTTCTGTTCAAGTGTCACAGTGAGTCAGTGAGCCAGCATGCACCATACCAAGAAGCGGAAACTGAAGCAGATAATAAAAATCAGCAAAATCATTCATTTGGTGATTGACACATGTGCTTTTATTTCTATGACACGTCAAAATTTAGGCTATTTCATTAAAAATGACTCATTGAGTGACGATCAGCCCTTCAGAGCTGTGTATATTTCAGACACTGTGCAAGTCCTGTTTGAGGCATTAGGCACAATTAATATATGATGAGTTGCAGGCTATTAAGAGCTACTAAGAGTAGTACGCTCTCTGACTCCCTAATGGACTTTGACATGTAAAATCTATGCAGTGCCTCTTTAAAGTACCCATATACAGCTTTTTGCCTTGGAGCAGGATTTGTTTTCTCACTCTCCGGCCTATCATTGAGCATCAGTCAGCGTCCGGCCTAAACACTTGCCTCTCGTCATGACGAGCTGTCTACTCTGAAACAGTTACCAGTTTGAGGTTGAAGTAGCTGCTGTGCTTAAAGCCAACAGGTGGCGAACACGGAGAATATGCAATTTATTTTGGGGTGCTATGAAGACAATCAGGGAGTGAGTATTCAACCATGTCAGTTGCAGAGCTTCAGTTATACAGCTGGAGTTGACTTGTTGACAGGGGTTTGACCCTTGATGAATCCCTGAATCACTTAGTAGCTGGCTAACAGGGTGTGCGCTGATTGAACGTGATGGCTCTGTCAAAAACTGTGATCAAAATTACCTCAGGAGGTGCGCCCCACGCAGATGATTCAGAGGAACCCAGCTTGATTGCATTATATGTTTACTCAGAAAAATGAAGTGACTTTCCTTCTAGACCTACCAGTCTGTTCCTGTTTCCAGGAACAAAACGCTCCTGATGTTTTCAACTTCACTGTCCATGTGCTTGTGCAACAGGAGAGCAGTAGACATGGCCTTCTCCAAGCATTCCTTCCTGCAGGCCCTGAGTGTGCTGCTCTTGGCCTCGGTGTTGGTGCATTGCCAGGCCCCTCTCGAACCAGAGGAAGAGGACGAAGAAGAGCTAGTAAAGGAGACCTCCATCGCAGCAGTGGTGACGAAATCTGAGCCGCTCGAATGTCCGCCGGAGTGCAGCTGTACGGCAGAAGGGGCAGTGGACTGCGCTGGAGTCGACCTCACAGAGTTCCCCGCCGAGCTGGATGAAAAAACACGCCAGCTCTCTCTGCAGGTCTTTCACACAACTGCACGTGCACATAAACAGTGACGCACGTCCACATTTTGTAATTCTGCTCAGAAGTTAGCGAGTCAAAAGTGCAAAATCTCTTCTGAACTTGTATTTGCCGTCTGCGTTTTGTCCCCTGATGCCAGAACAACAAAATTGCGGAGATAACGGTGGAGCACATTTCCCATCTGCATCAGCTCGAGACGCTCAACCTTCAGAACAACTGGCTTACCACCAATGGTACACACTCTAAGACAAAACAGACAGTGCCGGAAGGAACCTTGTGTACAGGGTGGACCAGATTGCAGACATATTTGTCTGCAATGTTTGTTCTTTTGTGCTCATTGGTTGTGCTCAGCAGTGGGTCTGTGTCGACTAGCTCTTTAGTCGGAGCCTTTAAATGTCAACTAAATTTGGAGCAATCTTACACAGCAGTGGCAGAGGAAATACAGTTTTCCTAGCTTCCTATCAATTCTTACTCCAATTCAACTCTTCCTGTAACATCAGACTTTGCTTCCAGACGATAACCGCTTCCAGGAGAGGGAGGGAAATCAACAGGGACATCAGAGTGATTTTATCTAGATAACAGGATGTTCAGCAGAACAACTATTGCTTATTTTGCAGCCATATACAAGCCGTTAGAGAACAATGCAGCAGGCATCTGCTCTCTTGTTCCTACGAGCGGTGATGAATTCTTTGTTTGTCTTACAGAAAGTTTCAAACCCCAGTTGTAGGTCTGTTATTTCTCTGACTAAGCCTTTGTTGTTTCTGCTAGAGGTGTAGCTGAACGCCAGTTGGTCATCATCATTCTGGCTAACAGCGGTGTTAAGATGATCAGACAGCTTGGTAGATCTTTTTCTCCCTGACCATTATCCTCCATTGGAAAAAAAAAAAGTCTGTGTGATAACACCATAGGATGAGATTGTGTACCTGGCTACAGTGTAAAGAAGAAATGACTGGATGTGTTTTACAAATAGTAACATATGGGTGGACTTCTGAACCTGCCATGTAATTGCCCCCACAGTGTTCTGATCAATGCTTTGCTGTTCACCGAAGTCTTTGGAGGTAGAAGCCATTAGTGTGTTCCTTTTATTCCCAGAGACGATTGATTCCTAAAATATTACGTCAGAGTCTGAAGTCAAACTGAACTGAGCATACATGAATCATCAGTGTCACTGACCGAAGGTTAGCAGTGATACAGTTTGACATACAATACGTTATCAATAATTGTGCAATACTGCAAATAGCTGCTAGCATTTAGCCTTATAAACAAAGCATTGGCTATTTCTATACAGTGATGGCAGATACTCTTAATACCTGTCAATGGGTCAGATTTCCTGTGACATCAGGCTTAACGAGCGCCCAACAAATCATTGTGTTAAACCTAGCGAAACAATTTATATTAGGTTATTTCTACCTCTGTGCAGATTAGTCTATCAAGTCAGGCAGACATGTATCAGCTTGTTATTCAGTATGATTTTTCTTTATAGGCCTTGAAGATGAAGGTTTTGAGATGCTTGAAGAGCTGGCCTATTTATACTTGGCAAATAACAAGGTGAGTCACACATCAGACTTTCATGTGTTTGCTCTCAATGCTGACCTCAAATCTGCTTCCATGATTCAATGGCAACTTCATCTTTTCTGTCTTCATCTCACAATAACAGCTCTATTCTCTTCTGATATACTGACATGAAGCCAGCTGGCAGAGAGAGGTGGCAGTCTCCTCTCATACACTCTTTGCGAGCTTATGCTTGTGATCACTTCCAGTATGGCTGTGCCAGCTGGTGAGGGCTAAAATGTTACTGACCCTTTTGGACACAGAGCGACAGAGAAAGGATGGACAGATTTGTTTGTGCCTTCACAGAGATGAATAGGCAAACAGGATACAGGAAGAATAGAGGATTTTTAAGTGCTCACTAAGCCTCAAAGACACCCATGCTGCTTTAATCCATAAACCATGTTATAAAGGAGAGAGCTCTAAGTGAACATCTAATCTCACCAGTGCTTCTCGGATTTAATATTTGGTACAATGTAACGCTTGTTCCGGTACGAGTGACAAAAGTGAAAAAACCTTGCTTATTTTAAGGGGCACACAACTTTCCATACAACATTTCTTCCCTGTACATGCTGCACAAAATAGGTCGTTTGTCACTGCCTTCCAAAACATCACACATGCTCTTCCCAAAAGTTCATATGAGCTTTTTCTCTGCATCTATGGTTAAGGTTTTGGTTATATTTGGGCAACTAAATCTAATAACTTGGTTAGGGTGTCATAGTTATGTTGGATTCTTTTAGTTGTTTTGGTTTTTAGGGTTACTTAGATTATGTCCACACTAAACCATTTACACTTTTACAACCACCAAGACTGTTTGTCTTGGTGGTTGTTTTTTTATAAGTTGAGTTTCCTGTGCTTGCTCTGTGTGTTTCTGATGTGTTCCTGGCCAGCATGTCATCCCTTGTCCAGCCTCGTTAGCCCTGCCTTTGTGTTGCTGGTCCTTGTTATCTTGTTTCCCAATCATAGTGTTTCCCTTCTTATTCCGGTTATCTGCCCACTCCAGCTGTGCCTTGTCTGGTAAATGGCATCTTGGGTCTGTTCTCTTGTGTTATTTTTCAGTTTGTTTGTCACCATTTCCAATGTTTCTGCCTTGCATAATTAGTTGGAAAATAAATGGTTTATTCTTTAGTTCTGCAAATGCAGAGACAACACAGTCTAACCTTTTTAGGGTGGACATAATCTAAGAAGCTCTTAAAACTGAAACACTTGAAAACATCAAGGATTCCAACAGAAGAGTCCAACAGAACCATGACAAAGGGCTATGGAAAGTTTGATCGTGCATGGTTAAAAACAAGACCACTGGTCTACAGCCAATCCATCGAGTAGATGTGGAGTATATCCTGCGTGTTTTACCGGATAAGCTATCCTACAATCATTGACCTGCTGGTGGCACAAATAAAAAATCATTACGATACATCAGCCGGGGACCATGACTTTCGGTAATCATCAGTATTGGTTGAGAGAATTCACTCAGAACTGATGTGGTGGACTGATCGACCAACCGACCGGTAGACATTGCAATCTCTACAGTAACACTGTCCCATCATGCTTCTTTTCTTGTGCTTTCAGCTCAACTCAGCACCAAAAGTCCTACCACCCTCTTTGGTTAGTGCTGATTTTGCTGCTAATCAGCTTACAAGGATCTACCCATATACGTTTGGCCATAAACCGAAACTGAGGTACGACTGTGCATTTTTGTGTAAAATGTAAATCTTGTTCATGGAATCATGTCCACTTATACATGGCAATGTCCCTTGATCATGGCTCCTAGGTCCGTGTATCTCCACAACAACAAGTTGACTGATGCAGGACTTCCTGACCATACCTTCAATGGTTCTTACAACCTGGAGATCCTCACCATGTCCAGCAACTTCCTACGTGTTGTCCCAAGGAACTTGCCCTCCAGCCTTTACCGTCTTCATCTGAAGGTCCAGCCCCTGTTAACTTTGTATTTAGATGTCAGGTGGAAGATATACATTGTGTTTCTTTTCTTTCATGAATATGGTAAATGATGATAGCACAAAGACTGCTCTTTTTTGTTCAGAGTAACAAGCTCGAGAAAATCCCAGAGGGGGCCTTTGACAACTTGTCAAACCTCAGAGAGTTGTATCTCCAGAACAACCTCCTCAGCAATGAGGGCATGGACAACGAGACTTTCAGGTGGACAAACCCCTAGGGGTTAACATATTCTAACATGTTGATGCTATTGCCAAGTGTGAACGAGGAAAAGCCTTGATTTATGTGTTTTCAAGTGTTTACCAGAAAAAAGCATTCACTCTACAAAGACTATGTGATTTCTGTGTTGCGGCATCCGACTGAAAGCTCCCAGAACTGATTTAATGACTTTCTCTCCTTCTCTTCTTCTCTCCTGGCAGCCAATTGAGCAGCCTTGAGTGTCTGGACTTGTCAAATAACAACCTGAGTGTCGTCCCCAAGGGTCTGCCTCGCAATCTAGTGCTGCTACACCTGGAGAAGAACTCCATCAATAGTATACCCGGAGACGCTCTCGTTTCTGTCCGAAAACTTGAGTACCTGCTCCTCCACAATAACAAGCTGCGCTCACGTTCCATCCACCCGAATGCCTTCCAGGTACAGGTCTATGAAATGTAAAATCCTTTTGGATCTTTAACATGATAGTTGAGCTGTGTAAACACATGGACATTTCAGGTTGTATCTTCAATTGTAAGAACATGCTGGAAGAGATGCTCAACTGCTTTTGCATAACACAGTTGCATTTTCACTAGGGCTTGAAGAAACTGCACACTCTCCACATGTACAACAACTTGCTGGAGCGAGTTCCCAGGGGCTTGCCTAAACGGGCCAAGACCCTAATGATGCTCCACAACTTCATAACCGAAATTAGCCGTAATGACCTGGCCCTGTTGTACTCCCTGATCGAGCTCAACCTCAGCTATAACAAACTGACCAGCCCCAAAGTACACCGCGAGGCATTCAGGAAGCTGCGTATTCTGGAAACCCTGGATCTGTCGGGGAACAACCTTCAATCTATGCCCTTGGGTCTTCCTCGCAGCCTGAAGGTGCTCGAAATCAAGAACAACCAGCTGAACTCTATCCCCGACGGTGCACTGACGGGCATGGAGAAGCTACAAAAGCTCATCCTCAGCGACAACCAGCTGAAACTGAATTCAGCCTACCAGGGAGCTTGGATGGAGCTCAGTGCGCTCACAGTGAGTAGCTGGGGGAGGAATAAACATGTCAGATGTTAGTGCAAGATGTTTTGTAGCCCTTGTCCACTGCAGGAACTTAACCTGCAACCTGAACTTTTACGATTCTTGTGAGGCTTTAGTATGGTGTTCTTCCTTGCACTTCCATTGTGTTTCACGAACCGTTTTGGATGTACTGTATGTGTGTATATATATTAAAGCCAGGAAGTGCTTGAGGCTTGAGGCTTCAAAACAACATCCCACAAACCAATGGGTGACGTCACGGTTACCACGTCCCCTTCTTATAGTCAATGGTATTTATTGGGTTAGACCTCTAAATATATTAAACCTTTGAGTTTTCGGATCTTTGAGTATCAGGCACACTAAGAGAATATGTCAGTATTATGTGGAAGCAGAGAAATTCATTCTTTATTATCCGGCTTCGGTATTCTCTGGTGTGTGGGAAAAAGTTTAGCATGTACAGGAAGTGTTGATAGCACCGACTGCCTAGGTGAGCTGGATTCCCATGTGTCCGAGTCAAGTCGAGTCGAGGCCAGTGTACGGGTGAACAATCTCAGCAACGATTTAATTTTAAATGTGTTTCTGCAGTGGAAAAGGGATATGCATTTCACATATTAAAGCAAAATTCTGTATAATTCTTCAATATTTACAGTATTTTATCACTTTTCAGTGAAAATATTTCACTATGTTCATTATTCATTGAGAATCTTGTAATTTTAGACGCTAGACCTGTCTGGCAACCAGCTGTCACACGTCCCCTCTGACCTTCCTGAGTCTCTGGAGTACCTTCACCTGCAGAGTAACCGCATCTCCATTGTTCCTGCTTCAGCATTTGAAGGCACTCCAAACATCAAAGGCATCTTCCTCCGGTAGGGGAAACTGAAACCATTTCTTATCAATCAGAAGGTTATAGTCATTAGACTCAGTCTTTTTACTGGTAAATAAGTACTTTCTTTCTGAGCGGGTGTTAAACTCCATTCATCCCCTATGATTGTTTGTATAAGCTGTTTTACTTCGAAAGTAGCTGCAAGACACATGCAAGAGGCAGTAGGCCTTAACCTGACACGCTTCACCGTCCTCAGGGCTTTTGTTTCCATTTGGATTGAGCTCCACTCAGGAAATGATGATGCAAGTGCAACCAAAGAATGGCCATGAGGACATTTTTGCTTTTGTTTATGCTGCTCTGTGAGCATCAAAGGGACAGCTGCAGTCGGGAAGACATACACCAGTGTTATTTCCCCTTTCAAAAACATAGTTTCACAATTAGCTCAGAGTGAGTTTAGGGACAATGAAAAGGATTGGATTTCTGTGCTTTTTATTCCTGTGAAAGTGTCAGAGGAAAGACAGACATTCACAGTGCGTCAACCTCACGAGTGCTCACAAGCGCTTTGAATATATGAAAGTTGCATCAGACTGTGCATGAATTAGATTCTGAATCTTTAAATGTAAAGCAACAGTTTAACATATTGGGAAATACTTACAGTATATAGTGTATGTTCTTTACAAAGATGGCTTGCAAAGTGTCACCGGAGCCAGATGTTTATGTTGCTGGTGAGAGACTACAGGTAGTGTCAGATTTTAAATATTTAGGATTTTTTATTGATTCTAATCTCTCTTTTAAAAAGCAGGTAAAACATGTGACAAAGGTCTTACAATGTAATCTCATGAATTTGAGATATATAAGAAACAGTCAATCTCTTTTAGCAAATCTACATTCTCTGTGAAGGCAGCACACTCGTGGAATACTCTGCCATCACACATATGCACAAAAAACACATACAAAATATTTAAACATCGCCTTAAGGAATGGCTTGTTGCCAATCAGGCATGCAAGCATTGATGTACTGTCTGTCCTGCCTTCATGTTTCGCCTATATGTGCATTTGTCTTGCTCAGTGTTGCTATTTTCCATTTTGATGTGTATTTTTATGTGCCTCAGTGTTATACAATGTGCTTGTACTGTAAGTGGGTTTTTCTGCTCGGCTCTAGTGCCCTATGTACATTTTTCTTTTGCGTATTGGTTTTGTCTATACGTTACTGTCTGTTTACCTAGGAATTTTAATTCCATTTTAATTTGAAATTTTGTAATTTTAGGCTGCCTTCAAACATCTGGCCAGGGACAGCAGATGAAAACTAGCCTCTCAGGCTAACTCTGGCTCACTTGCAGTTTGACTGTTGATTGGTGGGCATTGATCCTGCAAAATAAACAAATAAAATAAATATGAAGCTACCGTCACCAGCTGGTTACAGTACTGCCACTGCTTAGCACAAAGACTGAAAAGAGCTAGCAATAGTAACATAACATTTTAGAGTGACATATTTTTTCTACAGTACAGATTTGTAACTCTGCAAATTAGTAGAAACCTGATATTATTACATTAAATCTTTCAACTCACACTCAAACTTACTTTCAATCTTACATATAGTTTTAGTGTTATGTGAATGAGATTTTGCCTCATAAAAGTGAACCTTGAGATAAACTTTTCAAAATACCCCTGCTGTCCTGGTCTGTTACTAATCAACTAAATTTACTATGAGTTGACCGAGCTTCATTTTGCAGAGTACTGCAGTGCGGTATCTAATCTCTCCATCTCTTCATTTGCTGTGCATTCAGCAAATTTTCCACTTTGGTTTATTCCACATAGTGCAGGCTTATAACAAGCACTGCAGCTGAAAGCAGCGACCAGGCAGCAGGGTAAAGAGGTTTCAAGGCTTTTGTTCGGTTTGGTTGTCAGCCTGACCTCAACCTAGCTGCTTTGCAGCTCGCAATTATGAGCCTTGACCCCTTCCAGGCTGTCGTGCTCTTCCTGGTGTTCATATCAGCTGTTGCCACATTTCTTTTATTTTTTTTTCACCAAAATCCCCCCACAGCTGGCAGCCTGGGGGGGGGGAAGTGGATTCATGTGCGTGCATTCGTTATTAATTGCATGTTTATTGCATGTTGGCTAGTTGTTAAAGTTCATGTGCAACATATGCACATTTTCACTGATAGATAAGCCTGGATGCAGGTGATTACCATGCTTCAGTAGTGCTTTGATGTTAAGTGAGTGAAGCACCTGTTCCATAAACGAGTCCCACTGTGCTGATCCTTGAGTGGAGCAAAGCTGTCAGATGACACAAGTGATTTGCAAATGTCACCTGCTGTCTTTCAACCGTCCCTTCTGCATGAAAGGGATTTAGCTTTCAGCCTCTGAAAGGTCATCAAAAGTCTATTTTGATCAACTGTCAAGTGGGAAAAACACCTCACAAATGCCTCTCTTTTTCCCCTCCTTTCAGGTTTAACCGCCTGTCAGTGGACTCTGTGGACGAGAGCTCGTTCGCACACCTGTCCAACTTGCAAGTGCTGGACATCGGCACAGGAAACACCGACCTCCCCTTTAAAAGAGAGGAGATGGAGGAGGAGCAGGAAACATAAAGATGCGCTTGATTAAACTGACGTTGGACTTCATTGTGTCAAGGGCAGAACGGGCTTTTAAATGCCATTTCAGGTCCATTTTTGCATTGTGCTGAGTGGCAGAGTTACATATTTCTGGTGCAGGATACCGGATGAAGTTACATGAAGTTTCCATTTTTTGGGCTGGTTAGTATAGCATATCTTTATATCTGAGCTTTAAATATTTGTTTTGGACTGTTGACATGCAACATCTATCATGTAATTGTGTTTTCCAGCATTCACAGAAGGGAATTTTCCCTGTAAATGTTTCAGAATCAATACCCAAAGTCTAAGCAGAGTGAAAAAGGACACATTGTTTACACGGTGTGCGTCTTTTTCTGCTCTATGTCGTTCTGTTACTTACTTAAAGTGATTTAAACAGAAATTCTGCGGCAAAATTTGTGTTTTCATCGCCAAGGGTTGCAAGAGAAGCAGTTTCCCGTTAGAACCAATGAAGCCTCTGTAATTTCAAACTGTTGAAGGAAACACTGCAACTGGCAGACTCAATTTTGTTATTGATTAATCTATTTTTCAAGTAATCGATTCATTTCTTAGTCATGAATTTTTTTTAATAACCTCATCTCATCAAGTCAACAATCCAGAAAACTCATTCGGTTCATAAAGAAAGGGAAAAGACAAACAACCTTTTCATTGTTACTGGCGGAAGACGCTTATGTTGCAAAATTCAAATTGAGAATGAATCCACAAGGGATTCATTGGACGGGATGCACATATTTGATCATGAGTTCAGTATTTCTGTGTTGGATGACATTATATTTTTTATTAAAACATTGTAACTTGATGAATTCTTTTAGCCCACCATTTTGTTCGATTCGCTCTAGACAGACAGAGTCGCCACTCCGCAAATTGCACTTGCTGTTAACACCAGTTCCTACAGCGGTCGTCAAACCAACCAGGACTGAAATGTTAAAGGGACAGTTGACCTCAAAATCAAAAATACATATTTTCCCTCTTACCTGTAGCTCTATTTATCCATCTAGATAGTGTTGGTGGGAGTTTCTGTACCGTCAGCTAGCTCAGTAGTGCTAGGTGTGCTAGCTGTATTGAGTATAGATGCACGGTTCCTTCTGCGCTGTGATACTGTTGGCGGGTGAAGCTCATTAGAAAGAAAATAGTTCCTACATGAAACTGCTCACAACAAGGTCTGTATTTCCAACACTCAACAATTCAAACCAAAACAACCAGATTGATAAATAGAAGTAAGAGGAAAAATATGTATTTTTGTTTTTGGGGTGAACTGTAACTATTGGGAGGACAGCAGCAATCTTGAAATACCAATAATTTACCTACAACATGGATGATTGTTGATATGATCATCATTTTATGTTATTCTTTTGCCATGTGCTTGTGAACGAAATATTCCAAACATAAAAGTAATTTCAATATATCTGAAGCTTCAATCCACGCCGCAGCTACTTCCGTCCACTCCTGTTTCTTTTCTTCTTCTTTTTTTTAAATGATAGCAAATATTTTTATATGACATTGAAAAAACTCATATTATTACACTCACTATATTTCTATGAATACAGTGTCACTTTCACATACGGCAGTATAGTATTGTCACATATACAGTCATTGAACACAGCAATAAATTATTTGAAAAGGCTGAAGAAGACTGTGCATTTCCTAACATTCACCAGAACATCTGATTGATATTTCAGCAGGTTCTCCCGCACAAAGCGGTGTCACTGCTCATTTCTCATTTGTCTTCCTCATACATTATATATATATATATATATATATATATATATATACTCTCATATGCAGCTAGTGCATACATTACATCCTATATCGTAAATATACGCCAAAGACTGTAAAGGGCAAAAAACACATCTCAGACTACAATCTGTTATCTTCCCATGAGAAAAATGCCATTCCACTGTAAAAATCTCTGACAGTTGCTGTATTTGACCAGAGTGAATTTGAGCCTTTATGTGCTAAGAGTGAAATGTACCGCAATGAAATTGCATGTGTAAACATACAGGTTTAAATGATATAGGTTCGGATTTTTCAAGTTTACTTACAAAAACACTCACATGCTGTAATAAATCCTCCTGATCACACTGGCCACAAAGCAAAACTGTACAGGTGAATTTTAGAACGAAAAATGAGGCAGCAACCTCCAGGACTTTAAAATGAAGCCAATGAGGAAGTGTCTAAAGCTTGCATTCTTTCTAATGACCATCAGGGGGCGACTCCTCTAGTTGTATAGAAGTCTATGAGAAAATGACTCTACTTCTCATTTGATTTATTACCTCAGTAAACATTGTGAACATGAGTTTATGGCTCAATTGCTAGTTTCAAGTCTTCTTCAATACAGCATGATGTTCATTTAGTAAATTATGGTAAATTTAGAGTCAAATAGACCATAAATCAGATTATGCTTTAGGTCGTGGCTACCTAGCGATCGCTAGTTGTTGTGTTTTCGTCTTAGAAAATGGTAAAAACAGTAAAATACCCGAAACTACTGCATCTCTGAAATATCTCTTTAACTAGATCACACCCATTTACTGAAAGCTATTCCCTGTGCTCCTCTTTTAATAATAATAATGCTTTTTATTTGTAGCGCACTTTTCATTCAGAGAATCTCAGAGGGCTCTTTTGAGTCCTGCTTCCCACTTTGAAAACCTCTGCTGTAGAGAAAACCGTTAAACGAATGAACAGTGAATGATGCAACAAAGGGGAACATTTTGTCCCCTATGTCTCACAATAGAGTTATCAGGGTCACTTCATGGCCCGTGTGAGTAGGAGTATTTTGTTACCTTCAACAGAATGGCGTTGTGATGGTGCATAATGGTGAGAGATGTTATCAACTAATACATTAGCTTCAAAGTAAGTTCATGTGTTGTAGATAAAGAAAGTTCAGCTCTTGTTTGAAATTTTTGCGAATAGCAGCAAAAATAAATTCACTCCACCAACAAACTCCAGGACCACTCGGCTTATGTTGAACGGTGGATGTTTTAGGCTGTTCAAGTGCAAAGAAAGTTTAATTCAATTAAGTGCTCCTGAGGCTGTATAAACAAATCTCTATGTTGCCGCTTGAACACCCAGTTATATCATGAGGGAAGGACAAATTTACGATCTTTTCTTCAGCCCTGTCATCCCGTCAAGCCGAGCACCACCAACTTTGTTAAGGCAAAATTAAACAATTAGGGCATTTCACTTTGCCTCCTGATCATTCAACTAAAACCAGACACTTGCAACCCTGTCTTGTCTCCTATAATGACACAAACAGCTGGTTGCTTGGAGTCGTATGATATAAAATAAACACTTGTCTTATTAACATACAGAAAAAAAAAATCATAATCATAAATGATATAAAATATAGATATCAAATCAGTTCATCAATGCATGTACCTGTAATCAATGGTTTAGGTGCTGCAGGTCCACACCAAGGACGAGTTTTATGAATAAAATCATAGTGTTGTCCTTTCGGTGTGATAAGTTCCACTGTCAGTGTGATACTTGTCCAGTCTTACAGAAAGCATTTCACTGCTATATAGTTTCCCCACCACGAGGCTTTCTCACTTTTCAGGACAAGTTGTCACCAATGAGTATTGCCCCAACAACAATGAGATGAAGAGATGAAGATGAGCCTGGCTGCGCTGTACTCCCTTGTGTAAGCATTCCCTTTGCTCCGAGGTCAGCACACAGACAACACATCAAACTCCAGGAGGAGGCTATACGTTGGTCTCAAGGCCGTTCATGTCAATGGTGCAGTGCTCCTTGCTCTTCTTTAGCTGCCTCGCGGGAACCGGAGGCTTCTTCCTGTCGGAAGGCGGCCGGACGCCCTCCTCCAGCTGCATCAGCCGGGCCACGTCGGAGGGGACGAGCTCGTGTTTGACCCCCGAAGAAGGGGGCCGGTAGTTGCCGTTGTTGTTGTGGCAGTTCATCAGAACGGGTTTGGGCTCGCAGATCAAAGGCACCTGGGGGCCGACAGGGTCACAGGCAGGGAATGAGGAAAGTGGAAGAAAAAAATGAAAGCATGTCTGGAAGGAAATCGAGCTGGAAAAGAATGTTATACCCTTTTCCCCCCATAATAAATGTTTTTATATTATTTGGTGAAGAAGTATTATAATTACAATTTATAATTTCAATAATTTACAGACAAAAAAGATGCTTCCTTCCTAAACGTCTGCTTTTATGGAGTGTAAGGAAAAGCTCTGATATTTGGGTCTCGATCGATCAGAACCAGCGCTCGCAACGTTTTGAAGCACCTTTTTTAATGATACATTAGGTTTGTGTAACAATTGTGCAAATCTCAGTTAGTGTGATCACTTTCTGCAGAGAAAAGAAGCTACGAATAAAACTCACCCCATCTCCCTCTTGCATGAAGTCTTTCCTGCAGATATGTGCCATGATGCCTGTGGCCAAAGCATCACCCATTACATTTACCATGGTGCGGAATCTGTCTCTGTAGAAAATGAAGACATTCGAGAGAATGAGTTGAACTTAAAGCAGAAATGTTTCGGAACATTTTGGCCGAATGAAGAAGAGATGAAGAAGATGGGGCTCATGTGTTTTCTTGACGAAAGTGATGGAAGTGGACACACATGCTACTTACAATGCCCAATCTACTGCAATGATGAGAGTGATGTCATCAGTTGGCAACCCGACGGATGTTAGCACTATCACCATGGTGACCAGTCCAGCTTGCGGAATCCCTGCCGCACCGATACTGGCTGCAGTGGCTGTGATACTGCAGATTTAGAAACCTGATGTCAATTCGTAAACATAACACCTGTATGTAATGTGACATTTATTAAAAGATAATAATGGCTGTTGACCTTCAACAGTGCTTCCTGTGGGATGTCATGAGAGACCGATACACAGCTAAAGGTCACAAGGACGTGCTATTTTTAATCCTTGACTTTTTTATATCACCACTCATCTTTTCCGTTTGACTGTCCATCTCTTCTGCTCTCTTGTAGAATTATACAGAAAAACAAAAGCAAAAACAGCACCACTGAAATAAGGCAGAGGCGACAGGGACGGACTCCTCCAGGCAAAGTTAACCCAGGAAGACCAAATATGACCCAGAACAGAACTGTGAAGAGTGAGCCAAGGTGAACCTAACTGAGGGGGAGGCTCAACATGTTGCAACGGAGAGCAACAATGGAGGAAGTTCATTGGTGCCTTCTGTCTCTCAGGGGAAAATGTAGTTGTTGTAGAAAAGTTGTTTATGAATATACCAACCCATTGTTTCTTTACAATAACCATTATGTTTCCCTACCATAACCATATAGACGTGGCCGTGTGCAGAAACAGTCAAAAGAAAGAAAATAAAAAATATTAGCGTTAGCACTTAAAAGAAAAAACAAACTGAAAAATATTAAATAAACAGCAAATTCTACAAATGGTGGCTTAAAGGGTAACTTCCTACAACACAACCCACAGCCCTGCTTTAGTCTCTGTGTTCTCACAGACTCAGCCGACCGTTCATTGAGCTGAACTCTCTCCGTGCACAGCTGATCATGGCAGCTGTTACTGATTTACGAATGTGAGGGGGAAAGTTGAGCGCTTACATGCACTCCAGATTCAGTTAATGATATCGTATTAATTTGTTCTCGGGATAAAAAAAAAAGATGAGCCTGGCCTCATGAGTCAGACAATGTCTCCATAGCAACTGTCCGGCTACATATGATTAAAAGCATCCTCTCCGTGAAACGTTATGAGTGCATAAAAGTAGAGATTGTGTGGAGGGTGAACTACATGTTAGTGTACGTCTGATATCTGGTGCAGATCCAGAAGCTGAGGATGGGATGATCCCACCGCTCATCATGGTGAGAGAATGCAAAGGGGGGGGGGGGGGGGGGGGGGGGGGGGGGGGGGCGGAGGTCTGGCAGTGGTGTGACTTGGATATGGTGATTTATCGAGGCCACATGGCTCTTTTCAGAGAGAGATAAGCGGATAGTTTCAATCTACGGTTGCTTTATGGAATTATATAGAAAGGCATACAGTTGCAAATATAGGGGAGCATGACAACTGATGGTGGTGTCAATTATATTCCTACGTTACTGATTTATGACACTGTCTTCACAGGTATAGTCAACACAACAGTGAACGATTTGTTCTTGAATACACCAGGTATCTTATGCTTCATTAGTATTTAGGCCAGTCACACTCGGTGTTGAAACGTTAATAAGTCTTCCTTGTGTGCATCGGGGATAACGGCTACACTGGACCTGCTTCAAGGTTCATTCCCTGGTTTTTAAAAATGCCTTATATTGGAGGACGTACACAGTATTTTTGTAATTCGGGACAGCGTGAAACACAATGAGCATCACTCTTTGCTTTACTCTCAAAGCACAATGGAGCCTTTATCATGTATTGCCTTTGTCTGCAGATTATCTTCTGCGTGCTGTACCAAACACCCATTTGTTTTCTGCAATCTGGGCTTCAAATTCTCGCTTAGGAATCTCTTGGAATGCCCTATTGATGTATCAGTGTGAAAATAACCACTTTTCCGTACTTCAGAAATCAAAAAGAACAACTGTAAGACATTCTCTCTAAACATACGATGGTTGTATTATCTGGTTAAGAGATATAAGAAAGGCCATCATCGTCAAAGAAAAAAACAAACGTAGTTCCACTTCTAAAGGCATCAGTAAGCTTTAACCGCAGTGCTTGTCGGTAGTGAAACAGTTTCATCAACGACCTCCGATATGTTTACTGTGATTTCTTAGATTGTGTGAGGAAAAGCAGGATCTTACTCAAACTCAAAGTATTCATAGATGCTAATATAACAGCGTGTCCTAAACATGAAGGAACCTCAGACGCATCATCAATCTTTACTTCCTTACTCTGCTGCTAATGCGTCAAGTTAAAAACTAGCACTTTCAAACTGATGTCAGACATCTTCCTACAGCTGCAATAAATCAGGTCCGAAAATCACAGAAAAGTGTATCGTGCATATTTAAAAAAAAGAAAAAAAAATGTGTAATGCATATCTGCTCGTCAGTTTAAAGGATTTAATGACGTTGATATCATTGCTTTACAATCCCAGTAATATCTTCCCCACGTTAATGAGCTTAGAGGCACAGCTGGTGTACGGCGCGGTCCACTGACCTGATGGTGATGATCTGGCCAAAGTCCAGCTCGTAATTGTTAACTTGTGCGATGAATATTGCTGCCACGGCCTCGTAGAGAGCTGTGCCGTCCATGTTGATGGTGGCGCCCACGGGGAGCACAAAACGGATGATGCGGCGGTCAATGTGGTTGTTCTCTAAGAGGCACTTGAAGGTTATAGGCAATGTGGCAGAGCTGAGGAAGACAGAGATTAAGACAGAGAGCTCAGAGCGTTCAAAGGTCAGGCTAAACAAAAAAAGATCATTACATAACCATCCCATAATTTCTCGCAGGCATGTGTGTAAACAAGTGATGTCTAGTGGTTTGCTGTGTTGGGAGAAGCAGCTGGAACTCTTATGAGACATTCAGGATGCAGCGCATGCTTTTGGCTGATCTGAGTGCAGAACCCATGTGCGCTGATGGCCGTGTAGATGGCACTTACTCTGGCCTTGGCACGGCGAAATGAATAATAAAGTGTGTGAATCTCGACACACACTGGATTGATCTCAGAACATTTTATGGTCCATGCCGAACCTTTTGTGCGTTTTATAACCAATTCATGTAAAATCACATAACCCTACATTGCTGAGGCGCATTTTCCAAAGCACGCTGTTGTGTTTCAGATTTTCAGTTTGTCGCTTTATACCTTCCAGGCCGCCACTGGCTGAAGCGCAGCGAACATGTCTGCTAATGTGAAGAAGCCAAAACATGCAAAATCACTGACAGTGTCAGTGCCAGGTACATTCACTGGTCAGTTTGTATGGAGGAGCTATGTCACAAAACATCAACAACATGTGCATGCACGCACGCAGATGGATGGGCGCCAGTCTAATCAAATGCGTGGAATGCTCCTTTACATTCCCATCTCCTCCCACACACACCAGATGTTTCCTGATCTCCCACAGCCCCTTTCAGGCTTTCCATGGTAGGTTCCAGTAAATGGAAAGGAAAGGAAAGGAAAGGATAAGTGGTATTAGGATATATCATTTTGATTCATGGGAAAATAAAAACCACGTACAAACCTTTTTAACAACACTTCAATACAAACAAAAAACAGGCTAATTAAGTTTGATCTCCCTGCAGTCGTTTCCTTTACCTGGAAGAAGTTGCCAGGGCGATGAGCAGGGCTTGCAGGATTCCCCGTATATAAACGATCGGGCTCTTTTTGGTGATGAAGAAGTACATGGAAGGCAGGATGAACAAGCCGTGCAACACCAGACCAAACACCACGGTTATGGCATAGAAGCCCAGCTTTTTCCCCATGGCTGACGGGTCACTCATCTCCAGGATCTTACCGGCCACCAGGAACACGATTCCGAACGGGAAGTACCTGTCAGGGCGAGGAGTTGCTCAAAGGGTTAGCAGCAGTCGCTGGGCAGTCTTTTATAAATGATACAACCGTTAGATTTGTTCATCTATAGACTGGTTCCCACGCAACGCCATCATGAGATGCTCAAGTTTGGTGTTAAAGCATAAATGTCCATGATCCCAAAAATAGTATTGCAAAGGAAATGTTGTTCGGGCCGTGGATCATGATAAGGTGATGGGTAGTTCTACACAGAAACTCATCAGCAAAACTTGTGCAGCAGGCAAACAGCAGGGATCAGCTAACTTTACTCTTTAATGCTAAGATCCATAAAACTAAATAGAATACTTCTGTACTCGTACCCTGTGCTGCCTGTATTCTTATTTAATAGCTATTTATCAGCTGGTTTGCACAGATTCAGCGTTTACAGTAATGTGGAGATGAGGCAGCTATGGTAGCTCACTAAAGTTATGAGGTCAACCCAGAACGTGTTGGACTGATTTATGCTTTCACCACAGCGCCATCATAACAGTGTGGCAATGAGTTGTTGACCCTCCTGCTCCAGGTGCATCTTTTAAAGTTGTCTACAGCTTCCCTGAAGTAAAGTATGGTTCAAGAGAGCATTACCATATAACAATGGCAACAATTCTAAGGACGGCCTCGTTCAGGCTCTGGCAGAAGTTCACCAAGGCGCTGCCATTTGGCCCCATCCTTCCCAACATAATACCTGTGAAAATAAATGGTTCCATCATTAAAATGCACATTTCAAATTGGCAGTGATGAATTCTACTTGAAACCACAGCAGAATCCAGACAAAAATTATGCAGATTTTTACCCATGGTGGCTGAAAATATAACAATTCCAAGGACATTCATTCCGTCGCTTGTTCCTTCCCGAATGCGTACGAGCACATCAGGGGGCGGAGTCAGGTCAAGGGCGAAATTCTGGATGTCGGTTCCATTATCGTCCTGGATACCGTAAATGAGCGCCCGCCGCGTGGTGGACTCTGATTGGGCCTGACTCACCGTTGGCTTGGGTTTCACAGTGTACTCGCTGCTTGTTCGATACTGTTGCCAGGGAATAGAAGCAGAATCAGAAAAGAGACCTTGACTTTGTTTTTTAAAAGCGATCTGTGTGTAATAGCGATTATCTCACCTGCTGAAATGTGGCCTGGACCAGGTTAGATGGGAACATGTTGCTGCGAAGCAAAGATGCACATATATTAAAACACTGTTGTGTGGTTCAGAAATCCTTACTTAGGAAAGTAAGCAAACAATTCAATACTATATGCTTTTGGGTGTAAAAAGACCCTTTTCCCATTAGTTTAATAAGTCTTAATCAGAGTCAACAGGCTTTAAGCATAAAGTGTTCCCAGTGTTTCGGTGTTCCCAGTGTTTCGGGCAAGCTGACATAACAGCAGGATCCTGCAAGTGTGAACTGTTCAGCTTTCACTCTGTGACCTCTTTCAGGAGCGTTGGTGGCAGGAGACATACTTATTAACATTCATACAAAATAAATAATGAAAACAAACAACAAAAACAAAATAACTGTTCTATTGTGACTCCAATGTAAAAAAAAAAGAGATGTAATTTGTTACCCTCCTGTTTGCTGTGCAACACGGTGCCTACTCGGCAGGTGTGACCTCACCTTATGTTCCCAGTTATTTGGAACAATACTTTCTAATTTACAATTCAATAACAACAAAAGGCAGAGTTAATTTGACTGAAACAAATAGAGGTTTCCGGTGTGACCTGAAGTTTAACTTCATCCCACATCCATGGAGTTATATTTAAAAAAAAAACATCTGCACTCCACCCACCAGACAGAAGATGGGGGTGTATAAGGTCTGACAATATTCATTGTATCTCTGCTCCTGACTCTATTTACAGTATCACCAACTGCACAGCCGTGCTAATTGCACACAAAGGTGTGATAACTCAAAAATGTAAAATATAACTTACTTATTAAGATTCACTACCACAAAATATTCTCTCTGACCTTAGCCAGAGGAACGGTGTTGATACGGGGATCCAAACCCCTTGTGGTCTTGTGTTGACTGACTTGTCGAACAATCTGGATACAACTATGACTGAGAACATCCAATGCAACACAGACATTTTTTTAAAAGCCTTTAGTGCCACCAGTAAATGACTGTATTCCGATCCAAGGTTGCATTGTACCGGTGCACTGCAGAGACACAAATGGATGTCTTTTAAGACCCGGAGTGCAAAGAGAACGCAGCCGACTGCCCAGAGTGACATGCTCTATGTTTTACAGACACTCTGTGATCTTGAAATCCTGTCATTGTGGCTGATTGAAATTCCAATTGTATTTCACTTCATGGAGCGTTTTCCAGGCTCACAGTGCAGCTACTGTAGATATAAAGCCCATTCAAAAAGCACAATGGATGTAGATTGATCTCAAAGCCCAAATTAGGCGTTTTAATTCATGAAAGTAGGATCTCACACCTTGTGACATTTAACTGATGTTGAGTCAAAAGAAGTAGATACCTGTCCCTCTTTCCAGAGGAAGAGATGTGATTCAGAGATAATTTAATCAGCCAAATTTCAAATTTCTTCTGAAAATATTCCAATTTTCCTTTTCAAATTATTACGATTTCTTTCTCACAATATTACATTTTTTTTCTCAAAATATTGTGACTTTCTTTCTCAGAATAGTATGAATTTTCTTTTCAACATTTTACGACATTTCTTTTTTAATTAAGTATTAGGACTTTCTTCAATATATTAAAGTTTTTCCTCAAAATATTACGACTTTTTTTCCCCCCTTAAAACATTCTGATAGTTTTTGTTGTGAAACTGTGACTTATTCTCAAAATCTCTGATTTTCTTCCTACCAGTGGCCCTAAAACTCCATCTTAACATCAAGGGTGGTGAGATGGAAAGTCATTGGAAGTATTTCTTAATGCACCCTAAGTAATTGTAGCACAGTTACAAGGTATACGTTAGAGTATGAATCCAGAGGTTATGAGAATTAGTTCACACACAAATTGTTCGATGGCCACTGTATACTGCATTCAAATACCAAACTCAGGAGTTCTTCCCTATGACTCAGTTTGGACTCAACAGAGACCCACAGTGAGATAGAATTATAACTTCAGGCTGTACTAATCAATATCTATTTATTAATGAATAAAATACAGGTTTAAGTCTACAAAGTCAAATATTAACTGTAATAACAAATATTATTTTGTATCTGCTCAGCTTCATAATTGCAAATGCAAACATGCATTTTGAACCAGTCCCACTGTTGAGAGTTTATACTGACTGCAGTCTTAAGGTCATACTGATCCATTCCGCCTGCCTACGCAGCTCTGCACATGTGCTCTCTGATTAACGGCCTGGACTTAGACTCACCCCATCGCTCCAACAACAGCATGAAATAAAATGCTCGGATTAGACTTGCAGAGGCACAATGTATGACAGGTGACTGTTAATAGTCCTGCTTACTGATGCTAGGTCTGAGAAACTGGGTAACAAATCTTAATAAAGAGGATTAAATGGTTTTAGTCAACAATGAAGTCATCCCCGAATACGGGAACTGAAAAGCTTAACCAATGTTTTTTAATCCTGTCTCAGGATTTGAGGCAAATACAAAACAGTCTGAAAAAGTAAGATATTGCCAGGACGACATTTGGTCTAGTGAGGTGTTTTACTCCCGTTTGGTCCACCTTTTATAAGCAAATATGCCTGATATTATTTTGTGCCATCTTGTACAAAGCATCAAATCATTTCCATATTCATTTATATTCATGAGTAACATCACAGAACGTTTCTTAGCTGAGAAAGTAAAACCCTGATGAGCTCACAGGTTTTCTGTCTGCAGGACAGGGGACATACCTCCTTGATAGCACTCAAAGAATAGAATAATGTATCATGTTGTTTCCCACTTTAAATTTGTTGAACTACACCACTGCTACCATGCTGTCTGTTGCCAGCAAGCAACAAATGTCTGAATGACATTGCCATAGGAACAATATATGCATTTTTTTTTCTTACATATTGAATACAAAACGTTTGTTGTGCTGTAAATAGGGTCATGTATAATAGGGCCGCTGATAAAGCCTTTAAGCCTAAAGGGGTGAGAGAAACCTCATCGACATATAACGGGATGATCAATCCCAATTCACGTGAAGTCCAGTTTACACTTCAGAAGGAGCACCACCTGTGAGTCCAGTTGTATGATGTCCTTCGTGAAGGGACCTGACTAAAAAAAAACCTGATGATGTCAGTAGTCTGTGCCGTTAACCAGCATTATAAACAAAGGGCATGGAGTTTGAGAGACAAAGTAATTTACCAGGAAGTGAAGATTTGCTGAGTAATGCCAATTAAATTAATCATGGCAAGTGTAGCATCTAGCATTTCTGGATCTTGACCATAGACTGTCTATAAAGATGGACTTAAAAGTGAAGCCAAAACATCTCCGTCGCCCCCTGGTGGCTGGCTGCAGTATAGTTCATAAACCCTGCCTGTCCACGGAATTAGGCCGAACTAAATATCATATCCTTGAATGTAATGTGACATTCCTGATGCTCGAATCACGAGTCTTTGTAATAGAACATGTGTCAATTTGATTATACATGTATTTATAGAGATGTTATGGTTAGTTGTTGTGTCGTTCTTGCCAAACAGCTACCGTGGTGGTGATGTGGCAGCTAGGTGGCTCACGCCAACTAGGAGTGGCCGTGCTCGACTCATGATTGGTTTAGACAGATGTGTGGGCGGGAACTCGATATCGCGCCACCAATCACTACTGCACAGCCTCTGGCTCCCAGTGACGTCAAAGTCTCAAGATGGGAATTGGAGACGTGTTGCCCATCTATATAAAAAGTCTATGGATGGATCCATAGAAACGTGCTGCAGCTTTTGATCATGATTTGTTTTAAACGGGGAAGTTCAATACTAAATCTCCGGAGTAACCCTTTAAACCTATGATAATGTGCTCCTGATGTGCCAAACTAACAATGATGAATACTGACATATACCATCAGATTCTCTCCAGCCCTCATTTGGAAACATAAGCGGACGCACTTATTCATATACACACAGTTCTACAGCTGAGTTATTTTTCAAACATTAAGATCTTCACCCAAGAATATTACAATTATTTTTCTTCAAATGTTTTATACAATTCTGATTTCTCTTTCATAACTGTATCATTATAATATGGCCTCAAAAAAACTGCTGTGAAATGGTACAGACACATTTTCTAAAGATATATTTGTTGTGTACTGTGTATCTATGTACACTATGGATCAATCTCCTTACATCTCATCCCTTTTGGTCCCCTTTTGTATGTCCCTCTCTCTCAGCACAGAAATAATCCGTGTGCAGCTTTCAGTGGGGGTTTTATCAGAAGACGGCTGCGTCTGTATGCCACTGACTAATGGAACACTTACATACATGACAAAAAAAACAAGCTAATAAAGGTTATTCAATTACATCTTTAAACAGAGACACGTAAAATGAGCGTGTCTGCTATTGAGGAGATTTAAAAAAGAACTGAACAGCATGTGCTCCATTTGTACCACTTCAGTCTAACAAAAAGCCTAATACAGTAATTGCCATGCATTGAGTATCGCTCACATATGTTAGACTCATTAATGAGGAAACGGTTGTTCATGGTGTGCACATGTATAGTCGGATGGAGGTTATGTCGATCCTACCGGATGAGGTCCAGCAGGGCATCAGCAGAACTCATGATAGGCTTGCCGCTATCCTCAGAGTCCTCTTTCTGGGCTGCACCACCAGGGTGGATGATGGAGACCATGATGATTCCCACTACCACGGCTACAAAGGTGGTCCACAGGTAATAGGACACTGTGATCAGACCGAGCCGACTGGAACACTTGGCGTCGAGGGCTGCCAGTCCTGACATCAAACTGGAAGAAGAAACATTTGAGTTAGACTGATAGTTAGTGCTTTATTGAAAGAATGCATGTTGAACCACGTTAAAGCAAATGGGTCAATGCAATCCATCAGTAAAAAATGTATTTGTGCATGCTCCTCACTTCGAAAACTCATGTTGATATTCTTGTGAGGTGTAAAACCATGTATCTTCAAAAAGTCAACTTTTCAGCAGCTTGGTAACAATGGTTTCCTGAGTGAAGCCAATGCATTTAGAATTGTCTTGGACAACATTCTTAATCTGTTCAGGAGTATGTAATCCTTCAATCTATCTGAAAACTACAAACACAAAACTATAGCATATTCTCATCGAAAAAACTATCTCACTACAAGGTCCATTTTCTGGAATTTTCTGAGCACTTTAAGATTTTTTGGAATGGAATTGAAAGCTCCAGACAAACTACTGTGGTGAAAGTGTTTCTCAGCTGCTGTATACCCTGTTCAAAAGTGACTTAAAACATCGGTTGGACATTCATGGTTAGGACAGTGTTGCTTTTTCAGATGTAACAAGTTCTCCAAACTAAGGAACAAAATTGTCCCTGCCATCTGTAACCACATTTAGAAGCATTTTCAGTTGACTATCGGTTGGAAACAGGAAATGAACAGCAGTCTGCTGTGTTAAGTGTTGCCTTTTCAGAGAGTTGGAGGCCATTGAAGTTAGTTTTTGGTAAGTTGATATATTGTAATTCTAGTCGTAAAGAGTTTTTCTGCGTAATTTTGTAATATGTCTGAGGTAACTGTTGATATTCCCAACGCTCCCTGGTCGTCATTATACATTTGTATTTCCTGCAGTATGTCACAGAACCTATAAAAGAAGGAAGGGTCATTACCTCTCTGAACCTACAATGGTGCCAACCTGGTATTCATCTATTTGATTGTGATAGAGCGTCTTTGTTATCAATAACTAACCAACTATGAAACTGTTAATGATAATTAATAATATTTAGGAAGCGTAACGTTCGCCAGTTCTCTTGATAATGTTTCATATTATTGTCAGGAAGTGGTGCTAATGGCCAAATCGTCTATGCCTCTATAGAAAATGAATACGTCCTCTTGTGTTATATTTGCAGTCTGGTCAGTGATTATAGTTTGGTTTCATGATGTAGCTATCTTGAGTTGAGCTACATGCAGTTGCTGACTGAGCCATGTTCTGTTTAGAGACCAACAACTGGAAGAACAAACAGGCACATTCAGATAAAAAACATCAGTCAACTCTACATAATATGTCTTTTTATTTTGTGGAGGCATTTTCAAGTCAATGGTGAAAACACAGATATGATGGGTTAAGTGGGACTTGCCATACCCGTCCCATTAACTTCAATACAACTGGTGCCAAACTCTGGTGGCAATGCAAAACTAAAATGCTGTCAGCATGGCGTAATTAATCCTCCTCTTCTCTAATTTACAAAGGTAGGTCAAATTTGCTCAAGAATTCACATTGAAAGAAACATAGAAATTCAAACAAAGCAAAATTTCAATAATATATGACAATCAGAGGTGGGCCTTAACTAACAACACTTTAAGAGCCCCTGGTGTACATGACTCACCATTTTGGAACCACAAACTCAAGTTCCATTTAAAGGAAACAAAAGTCCAACATTATGCTCCACCCTAACCTCCTCCCTTTCTTTATTTTGAATTCATTTTATTACTTTATTTTATTGTTCAAGTGGCTTGTCTTGAGGCATTTTAGAATGTAATATATGTCGCTGCTAAAAAATAATAATGTTCAAAACTTCCTCTCTTTCGTGATGTGTCACGTGACTCACGTTACGCTACATCACGTAGCGGTTTCGTGTAGCTAGCTGCTAACGCTAAGGAACTCGGGCTAATCAGCTATCTTATGTAGATTCCAAAAGACTAGGAGGCAGTGGCGGCGGGGACTCTTTTTGTTTGGACAAAAAGAGTCCAGTAAAGTATGTACTTTGCAACAAAACAGGCAAAGATATCTGATATTTTGGGAGAAAGGAACGTCTGGCAGTTGGAGAACGGAAGCGAGGACAACTACAAGAATGAAGAAACCCAACAAGTGGAAGAAAGGTGTGGCGGCGGCAACACAACACCTGTGTTGTGAGTAGACCAGAGTGAGGAGTATTTCTTGAGGCCGATAATGGTGATGGTGGGGAGATAAATCAAAGTATCAAAGGAAGATACATCTCAACACGAATTGGCTTATTTTGTAATATCCCTTTATATGTAAATAGTGTTTCTATCACTGAAATATTTGTGACAGTCGCGTCCTTGCTCCGGCTTCACTACAGCGAGTATAAACTAAGCTTAAGAGAGTACGTGCCAACACCAATGAGGTGCTCCAACTGTCCAACGTTTGGTCATACTGCCAAGACATGTGAAGGCAGAAGATGTGCCCAGATGTGGAGAAGATCACGAGTATGAACAATGTGATCAGAGACTACCACAATACTGTAACAGTGGTGGCAATCACATTGTGGCTGAAGGGGGATGTGAAGTGATGAAGAGGGAAATACAGCAGCTAAGAGTTCAGAACAGGATCCCATGTTCAGAGACAGTGAGACAGAGAGGACACGATGAAAGAGAGTAGAGAGACAACTTGGTTAATGTAAAGAATCCAGTTCAATAGTAGAGGCAGTGAATGCTACAAAACAGAGAGAATACAAACAATTGCGGAGGCGGAATCTCATCATTTAGACATCAGCAGGATCTCAGCATTCAAGCAAGTTGGGAGCAATGAGTCTGAATTCAAAAAGTACGTAGACAATTTATCCAGTAAACCAGATGTAATTTGTCTACAGGAAGTCCAATTTGCTTTTGCTAGGTGTGATAGGAGGAACGGAGGAGAAACATTTATCAGTAAAGATATTTCATTTAGAGAAGTGAGGATAGCAAATGAGCTAGAATATGTTGTATGTTACGGGGTGTTGTTTTGTGGGGATGTGGATGCATATTGCACGTTATGGGGAGGAGAAAGGATGGATGCAAGTGCTGAGGTAATTGAAGAACTGCCCAGAGAAAAGCATGAATCATATAAATGATGGGTGACGGACTAGATGAGAAGTGCACACAGTACATAGAGTTCTAGATTTAACCTTAGTTTATAGGAATTTAGCAGGGAGATGTGAGTGGGATGTCTCAGAAGGAACATCAGTAGATAGTGATACCTTTCTAGTGTTACGTAGCCGATAACTAGAAAGAAGCAAGGGGAAGTTTAGCAGTACAAAAAAGGATTTCTTTACATTTGATGCAAAAAAGCAAAGCTGACAGCTTTTTTAGTAAAATTGGCAGACCAACAGCTTTGGGAGATGTTTGGAACATGATTAAAAGCATAAAAAGGAATCAGACGGGAATGGCAGTAATTCAGTACGGAAGTAGGCGGCAGTGTCTGATGAAGCGAAGGCAGAGATGATAGCAGAGGTACTGTACTCAAATCCATAGTTCTGACTGAGGAGGAAACTAGAGTAAGAGTAATGACCAGAGCAACTAGTCCTGGATTCTTTGAGAGTATACACTTGCAATGGATGCTTCATTTACTTTGGAAAACATGAAGAAGGCTGTGAATAGGATCAGGACTAACATCTTCTGGGAAGGATAGAATCTGTTATGTAACGCCAAAGCACTGTGTTAGCGTCCATGAAGCTGCTAGGTTTTTATAATAAAGTATGAGAATGGTAAAATTGCCATCTGGTTGGAAAGAGGCAGTGGTTATTCCTATTAGGAAACGAGGCAAGAACCCATGAGCTCCAACGACCTATAGTCCAATAGCACTGATGTCACGTACAAGTATTCTGTGTGTCCCCTCTCTCAGTGTCGGTTCGCCTGTTGTGTTACCTGCTCTGCTTTGATTCTTAATGGTATGTTGCCTGGTTCGCTTCTTATCCTGCTCTGCTCTGCTCTGTTTTTTCATGTATGTATCCCTGGTGTTTTCTTTTCTTTTCTTTTTAACAGTTATGTGGATACCAGCTCACAAAGGGGCTAATGGCAATGATATTTTGGATGCATTAGCAAAACAGGCTCTGAATCATGATGAGATCATGGACATTTCACTCAACCAATCTGAAGCAAAGGGAATAATAAAGTAACATCCTGAAAGACTGGCGGTGTAGTTGATACACAGGATGGCCCCTTTGTACAGTACAGCGAGAAGTGGCCTACGTGAGCACAGCTTAAAGGAGACTCAAGAGAGGTGAACTTCTTGACGAGACCGAGAGAAGAACATGCTAGACTTAATTAAACACTGGACATAAGAGTTAAACATCCCTAAGGATTATTTAGACACTGTCAAGTAGAAGAATTGGTGGAGCATGTCATTTTACAAAGCCAAAAGTACTCTCGAGAACTAGATGCATTAAAGAAAGGAATCAGAAAGCTGGGAGTGGAAGTTGGCATCTTTTCCAATATCTGAAAGATCTGTATTGCTGACATGAGTACGAAGCATACTAATATCTAATTCATTTTTTAAAATATTTTAGCTTAATAAAAAACATTAGAGGTATGAGACTGCATACAAAGTGAAACGAGGTGAAAACGTCTCTCGTTATTTACTTATTTTATGAAAGGTTCATTGCATTGAGGTTGGCTATTTGCTTATCGTCTCCAAAGGCAAATAATTCAGAGGGCTGAACTGCTGCTTCGAATCCATCTGGTAATGCGTGTGATTAATTCACATACTGTTAAATGTGTTGTCGATAATGTTTTATTAAGCATTAAACTCACGTCTTCACGCTAAATGTATACATCAGTAACCACCAGACGATCCACAGTAACCACACAGAGAGTAGTGTAATCACAGAACCAAGCGGCATCACATCAGTGTTAGTGGTTTGAAGGATTTTTCTTTTGAATAAAGAGGCTTAATCCCCCACTGCTTTCATTCAGGGACAGAATGCCACACACTCGCACACAGTGATGTATAGATACTTAAAGCAACAATCCAGCTTCCTATAAGGAAAGGAATCTCTGTTTGTATGCGTGTGTGTCCTTCACATATCTTTAGAACTGTCAATACAATCTACTTTACAGTATGTGCCTGTGTTACTGGGGACCCAAAGGACGAGCAGAGTCAAGGTCGGCCCACTTTCGACACGCGACAGGTTCAATATTAATACACTCTGTTCAGCTGTGAGGGAGGGGCTTCAGGGCTCTGCGGATTTCAGCATGTGGTCCACAGCAGGCCTTTACAGGCTGCTGCAGTTCATTTCTGCTGCTGGATACAGGACATACCGACGTTACAACTCAACTCGTCTTCGCTTCCCTGGAGACGACCAAGCTCCCCAGGAACTCACTGGGATTTGGAGCCAATTTGACACAGTGGCCAAACCAAGTAATTTAAGACTTCCTGGTCCGTCACGTGATGGGCCCAAAAAGACTTTCCCCCTCAGACCTACACTGTGAAAGACATCTGGAAATCAGTGGATGATTTCTTTTTAGGTACATCAACTTCCCAGTACGAACGCTTAAATGGACCTTCTTGATCCAAGTTATAAAATTCATTATTGGCCTAACTCAGAGTTATCCAGAGTTGGGAGGTGAGGTTAAAGGTGTTTCTGGACAAAAGAATATAGCCCTACATGGTAACTAAACACCACACCAAATTCCGTTTTTAAATTTAACACTTTTAGGTTTCTTTAAATATGTATCAGTTGCATTTCCTAATTTTTATAAGTCACTTTTGCAATTATGTATCGCTTACTTTTCTAAATTCCCATGAACTACACTCCACATCGGCATGAATTAGATCCACCACACTTATTTAAGAACTCTTCACTTTTAAAGGTGGTTTGCCTGTTACTGTCGTTAGATCGTTTTAGTAAAACCAAATTATGACTGGTGTATTAACTCTATGCCAACTTAAGCAGAATACAAAAGGCTAAATTGCCTCGTATTTTACGACAAACTGCTGTCAAACAATGCAACATTTGAAAGTCCATTTTTCTTTTTAAAGGAGCTTAGTGCAGTGTTGCTCACTCCACAAAAAACAATGTAGCTTTTAAAAAGCTATTTTTAAACTGAGTATGGTGCAGTCCAGAAAACTTCACGGAGAATAATGAGGTCCATGTGAGGAGAGCTTGGCTGGCAATGTCTTGGAGTGTACGATCTATATTCCTCTTTTGTTCCATACTCCGGCTGCTTAAAGTAGAGAGAGTGTTTATTGGGATATATTTTTATATAGCAGCGGCGCTGCGCCACTGTATGCAAGAAAGATACAGGAGCCAGAGAACTGCAACTGATAGACTGTGCACTGTTGCACGACACTAACGATCTCTTTGTAAAGGCAGATCGTGGAGACATTTCAATTGGTACCGAATAGTTCAAACTGAAAGTATCCGTTTGCAACTTATAAACGTGATCGTTTATGTCAACCTCTCTGGCGAGGGTTAATAATGCTCATGCACTGTGTTTTACGGCGCCTATGACATATGCCGGCATGGCTACTGCCATCAAAAGAGCGGAGACATCATGCCACGGTCTATTCCAGTCCCTCCTCCTAAGTCATCTTGGCGAGTGTTGAGCAGATGCAAGCGCTATAGGGAGGGTCGGGCATGCGCTCATAACAGCCCTGTGCTCCCGGGACCGCGTTTGTGTACACGGAGCAGAAATGCTCCCTTCCCAGGATGCTTTTCCTCTTGCAGTTACTCCTCTGTGGGTTCGTATATAACGATCGCGCACCGGGTTTTTCATGAGACTCATTTCAGGCCATAGCATCCAACCAGATAAAAAAAAAATGTGAACAAGGTCATTTTTTGGGACCGTAGACTTGGTTCAAAATTGTGAACTATTAACCTGAACTAGTTGATTTAACTTTGAGGTGGTGTTTGTGAACTGTGAACTTGCACAACACTATGCCTGACTGTACTCAGCGCTTGGTAGCTACTCCTCCTGCTGCTTGTGGATTTTGGCAAGACTCGCTGCTACAGTTTGGTTGATTATTAGACTGCTTTTGGTGCACTGTCATGGCAGTGCACATTCTGCTACTGCCATGATACAATATACATTTGGGTGGGTATTTCTTTACTTTTGGAAAATAGCATGAATTGCCTTACTTCTATTGGATATCCGCACATCCTGGTAGAAGCTGGGCGTTAAATCAATTCTATTCATGAAATCCAATTCATGGTTTAGGATTAAAAATGAAAATCAATTTTCACTTTAACTCGCAACAGCTTCCCTGAGCTCTTATTGGTGTGCCTGCACTCTTTAAGCTTGAAAAGTTTGCGAAGAAAAATGCTCAAACAATGTATTTTAGGATAGGCAGCGTGGGTTTCAAGTTCAAATGAGGGTTTGTTAACACCAATTTTGTGTTTTGTAAAAAATGTGTATTTACTTTTTTGCAATAAAAGTGACTTTGTTATGCCTATAGTCAAATTGGATAAAAAAATGTAAAGGTATTTTTTTAGTGCATTTCACATCATCTCGCTGGTCATTTTTTACTTATGTCCACTCCACCCTCCTGCGAACTTGCAGTGAATGCGAGTAATAGCGCACAGAATATGTCACTAAAAACTCGTCGTGGTAATCCAAGGGGTTAAAGCTGTGAGGGTTATAGGGAGACTACAATATAGGGAAACAATAATGTAGTTTATAATACAGTATAGTGTGTATGTATAATATAGTAAACTATAATATAGGGTCTGCAGGTGACAGTCGTCGGTACCTGGACACAACGAGGGGAAGAATCAGCATCTTCAGCATCCTCATCAGAAGCTCTCCGGGAAACTGGAAGTACTTCACCTCCTGCCAGGATGAGAGAAGAAGAAATTATAGTAACAAGACATTTGAGGAGGAGCATTAGACAGCTAGTGGAAAGGAACTGTTGTTAAAAAAAACTATTATGAACAGGAAGAAGACATTGTTGGGGCGTTTGGAGAACAGCGGGAGCTGAAAATATGCTCCCTTTCTTCAACATCATGAAGAAGAAAGGAAAAGTAATTCCTTTTTTTCATCTATCAATGTATTTGTGATTAAACATGACCCATGACTTGATAAGAAACTGAGCAATGCTGAATCATCTCCTGAAGTGGAAGTCTAAAATAACCTACTGGACTATTTTCTTTGTGCTTTTTTGGATATAAAATGATATAAATGATATTGTCTTGAGTGTATGGACCAATGCCCATACAGAGTTTCAAAACATATTTTGTTAATATTTCAATATATTTTTTGTCTTCATTTTATTCAAGCAGTACAGTTTCTTGACTTTATTTTTTTGTGGTGAATATGTATTTTTCTAGTCAGTAAGCCATGAAACGGTTGCTCTCTGGGGTTTTTTCACACAATAGCAGTTCATCTTTTCTTATTATGTTTCTTTGCATCAGAACATGAAAAGTAAGACTGAAGATGTATTTTATACTTTTGTGGCTGTAGCTCAGAGGCAGAGCAGGTCGTCCACTAATCGGAAGATTGGTGGTTGGACCCCTGACTCCTCAAGTCCGTATGTCAAACTGTCTGAACTTGGAAAGATGCAGAACCCCAAATTGCTGTACCATCAGTGTGTGTGTGTGTGTGAATGTGCATTAGTTTATATCCCTGGTGGTCAGGTGGCAGCCTCTGCTATCTGTGTATGACCGAACGGGTGAATGTTTACATGAAGCGTACAGGACTTTGAGTGGTCAAAATACTACAACTGCTATATCCATTTAGCATTTAGCAGGTTACTATGGTGGTTATTTGCATATGCTTTGATGCTAATGTCCACACCCTAAACATTCAAGCAATGGTCTGAGATTCACTCTCCTTATAGCTCAAGATTTAGTCTACACCTACAAGTTGGGAAGTTGTGGGCCATAACACCGAAACAATGAGGAACAAATGCCAAAGACCTTTGAGCAAAAAACAGAGTGTTTCATCCATCGATTGGTGCTATCAAAAATCAACCAACGATGATTTTTACCAGAGACAAACGTATCTGGCAGGCACTGCAAACTGGTTTACAGAAGCATAAATCCACCGTTAGTCCATTTAAACACAGTAGACACTGTAACAGTTGCACTGCCACAGAAATCTAACCAAAGATTGTGCTGGAATGTGTTTGTAGAGTCGGCAGCCACGACATTGTGTGCACTGTCCTGGACTTCACTTTTCCAGTAAGTCTCCCAACGCGTCAATTAGTTTCGCTGTCAGGCTTTCCACCGGTGTATTGAAAGCCCGGCGTATTAGCGAGTGTCCTGTGTGCATTGAGTATGACACAGTAACGTTATAGCTGTGAATGTAGCAGTGCGGTATGTGTACAGTTTATAAGTCGGTGAGTAAATACTTAAAACGTATAACCAAAGCCAAGTTGTCTTGTTAGCCAGCCACTTGCAACCTGCTGCTTTGAAGTGATTGGGTTAGCCCTGAAGCTAGCAACAAGTGCTCAGGTGCCCTTTAGGTGGGCTGATCTTCACGGTGGACCAGCTATTCTCCTTTCATCTTTTTAAAAATGTGTTAATATCTTTTTTATATGTTTAACTGATGGCAATAATCGGTCAAAATTCGTACTGCCGGTTAATGGTCAACATTCCTAGTCGCTAACTACAAGTTAAAAGGTCACAGAGCTGAATATTACTGCATTCATTCAATGCCATTGTCTGAAAACATATGTTGAGATTATATTTTTGTAACAGTTTGGCTAAAGGTGAAGCTGGTTAAATGTTTCCTCTGAGATGGACCTCAGGAGTGGACGTCCTGTGAGGAAAAGGTATTCATTGCATTGTTCATTTACCATCTTTTGGCTTACAACAGCTGACCTTTTTATGAATTTCAGAGGAAGTTTAGATTTCATTTTATTTAAAAAATAATGTTAGTCAACAATGTGTATTATACACATTCAGCAATTTTCTTTTTTTTGCTTTTCCATGGCACCACCATCTGCTTTTCATACTGAATGTCAAGTATGTGGTTGAGGTGTTATAGTTCAGCTCAAAGATGCTGTGTTACAGAGCTTGAATTGAAGTGTTGACCTAGATAAATATTTCCAAAGAACAGAGTATAACAATAAAAAGGTCTCTTCTGGTTCGCCCATGCAGTTACTCCAATGTTAGCCCAGCAGTGGCAGTATTAGATGCTCAGAGAAAGTGCTCCAGCAGTCAGGTGACAATGTCAAAGTCAAAGCGTCAAAGTCCACGTAGGAAGGCGAACAGATTCAAATAAACCTCAGATCTGTTTCACCTAAATTCCACCAGCATGTTTACATCTCCAATAGAGGAAAAAATACACTGGATCATGTTTACACCGATATTCCTGGCAGCTATAATGCCTCCCACTTTGGACCATCAGACCATATTTCCCTGCTTCTGCTGCCTACTAACACCCAGCCTATTAAATAGACCAAACCATAGGTTTGTAGAAGCTACAGCTGCTTCACAAGACTGCTTTGAATGTACAGACTGGCACACATTCAAGTATGCTGCAAACCATGAGAACACCAATCTTGAGGAATATACATCAACAGTGACATCATATATCAGAAAATGTGTTGATCAAAATCAATCAAAATGTATTTGTATAACACCCAACAAAGACTGCCCAAAGTTCTGCACATAGATAAGCAGTCATACATGATGCGGTGATCACAAAGATGATACATTCATTCCCCAACCAGAAAGATGGAATGAATGGAGAGGTGAAGGCACCATTCAGAGTCCAAAAAAGCTGCTTTTCTGGTCAGGTGACAAGGAAACATCTCCAGAGTTGGACTGAAAGCTGGCATCAAGGAGGCATCAAGAGAGACTGGAGAGAGACGCCAACACCAACAACAATAAAGATATGTTGATTTTAGAAAAAACTCACACATAGACACACAATTGTTTACACCATTGATGTAGACATGCTGTATTTCTTTATGAAACTTAAGAAGGCAAAATTGCTCTGCCAAGTTCATGTTAACTTTTACAGAAGAGCATTTAAAAGCATCCTGACTGTAAACATTACAGACCGGCATGGGATGTGCACGGACCAGGGCAGGAGATACAGAAGTATCAGCTGCCGTGCCACCAGAGCAGCTTCTTTCCTCAAGCTGTGAGACACAAAATGTATCCTCCACCCTCCAAATATAATCATTTTGTTTTTTTGTGTGCATGTTCTTCTGTAGCAAAGTGGGACTATAAACTGCATTTTGTTGTACAACCCTGTTGTGCAATGACATTAAAATGAACCGTATAACCTTTCAAACACGTTACTAAACGTTTCAACGGCATAACATGAAGTAGGCTTGTCCTGTAATACTGTGCACCTGTAGATAGACCTACTTGGATGAATGAGTCAAACAACTATAGGCGTTTCAACCAAGAGATAGCTGTTGTTCTGTTTACTCTGACTACTTAACTCACATAGGCTACACAACTTTACTCCCATAACAAACATACTTATTTTAACCCAAACCACCATGTTTAACCTAAACTTAACAAAGTAGTTTTTTTGCCGAAACATAACCAAGTAGTTTTGTTGGAATAACCAAGCGTCTGGATGTGATGCGTCCCCTTTGTCCTGTTAAAGATGCTTAGTTTTTACACTGCCAGTAGGGAAGTTAAGTATTTGTCCGGAAACCTTGTCTTATTTTATAAAACAATATGTCTTGAATTAAGAAAGTATAAATCCGCTGGAAAGCATAAAATAAAGAAAGTGATTAAGCAAAATATGCATCTGTCTGTCATACTACTATTTGACAGACAGATGTTGATTAATTGACTACTGAATAGTTTTAGGGCAAGAAAACCTTTACCACTGACTTCCAGACACTCCCAAAGTAAAACACAAGACTTTGCTGCCAGAACCAGACCTTAAACTCAATAGGTTGTGTGCATTGCCAGGGACATGCATATGTGGAACCAATGTTTTTGGTAAAGTGATCATTTGTATCACTGGTCAAAGCAGGTAAAAGAAGGTTATGATTATAAAAGGGAGTCAGAGAGTCACAGATAAACACAGACGGGTAAACCTAATTTGAAAAGAATAGGAGAGCAGCCATAACATAACAGATAAAACTCCAGTGACATGCTTCCATGACCCAAGAGTTTTGGGTGACATGTTTGACAGAAGCGTTCAGATCACACCGGCTTTTTGTGTATTTGTGTCAGTGTCCACTGGGCTTAACCTAACACTGGCATCCATCCGGCGCAGCAGTGAACAGCTGTTCTCTACCGGCTGTGCTGTTCCATCCCCCTGCAGCCAGACCTCATATCTCCAATCTGTCAAAATTAACTTTGCAGTGTATCAAGAGTTTGAAAAAGCTTCTTCCCTCCCAAGTCATCTCTGTGGGTTCAGTGGGTTTTTTAGGATATCTGCCACGAGTTGATCCTGAATGAGGTTGATGAAATGTACATTCCGGAGCTCTGGCCAGAAGGGGCATTTGTCCGGCGCTTTTATGAGCTTGCGCAGGGCGGGAGTTATCGGGTCAAACCCCACACATGCTGTGGGGGGAATAAGTGTGCCTGCTGGCGCTTGCTAAATGATAATCTGTTTTTGTCATACAATTGTCTGCGTGTGGGCCGCAGCGCAGGGGATAAAGCTCGCCGCACGGTTGTTGACAATCTTTTGAGAATTGTGACACACTATGCAAGAGACATTCTTAGCAAAGCAAGACTTGAAAAAACTAAATTCTTTCAATGATAACTTTAATGGGACAGGGGAGTCTACAACTGACCGTGGCATGGGAATAGTCAGAGGAAGGATACCAGGGGGTGTGGCTATATGGAATAAGAAGCTTGACTGATTGATAAATGTGGTCAGGCTTGGTGTTGACTGGTGTATTGTAATACAGTTTACTCACGATGATAAATAATGAATTACCCTAAGTGTCTATACACCCTAGGAGTGCAATCAAAATGAGGATGAATATCTAAATAAGCTAAATTAAATCAATTCCTTCATTCAAGATAATACTTCTTCTAGTATATATATCATTGGGGATATGAATGCAGATATCTCAGACACAAGCTCATTATTTGCCAATCACATGGCTCAGTTCTGTAAAGATAATCATTTAATATTGTCAAAGAAAGTGCTTTTGCCTACAGATAAATATACATACATTAGTGAGGCCTGGCACACTACATCATGACTGGACCATTGTATTAGTACAGTTGATGCACATGCTTCATTAGGACGTATGGGCATTCTTTATAAGGCAGCAACAACTGATCAATGACCTTTTGTGATGTCGATGAATGTTGTACATCTACCGGCGCTATCTAGAAGTGGAAATAGTGTCAACACAAAAGAGGGCATCTTAGCCTATTATTCTCGTACAGACAAATCCATAAGTAATATTCGTTGACCTAAGATGCAACTATGTGTACTGACGTCAATTGTAAGGATTTGGAGCATAGGAGAGAACTCTGCTCCATGTATAATAATATAGTAAGTGCTCTGTATGAAGGCAGTAAGCCTGACTACAAGCATACAAATAAGACACATAGCATCAGACCTGGTTGGAACGAGTATGTAGCTGAGTATCGTGCTAAAGCCTGTGAAGCTTTTAAATCATGGGCTATCGCAGGTAGACCCAGGCAAGGGCCTGTGCTTGAGTACAAGAAGCTCACTAATGCAAGATGTAAGTATGTCATTTGCTTCCTTTGTAAAAAAGAAAAATGGCCAAGAAGCTGATAAGTAACAATGTTGTTGATTTTCTTAAAAAAGTGAGAGGTCTTAACAAATGTAGAACATCTTTACCATGCACTGTTGATGGAATTTGTATAAGGTGGACAATATTCAGAGTAATGATTCAATGGCAACTATGTCACATGAGGTGTACCAAGCTATAAAGAAGTTGTCTCATAGCAAAGCAAGTGGTTTAGACTATATTACTGCTGAACACCTTAAATACGGTTAGCTCCTCTCCTTGCCATTTTGGCTTCATGATTCACGGCTTATTACCAGACTCGATGCTGTATGTTCTGTTAGTGCTGGTCATTAAAGACATGGTATTACTGGTATGTCCACCAGACTGTACAAGTAAAATGGGGCAATAGTGTCTCAGCCCTATTTGGGGTTAGCAGTTGGTGTCCGACAAGGGGGAAATTTGTCCCCAATTCTTTTTAATTTATACATCGATGATCTGTCCAAGCAACTGAAAGCCTCTAATACTGGGTGCATGATTGCTAATACTCTAGTTGACCATATTATGTATGCAGAGGATCTTGTGGTTCTTAGTCCATTTGTGCTGGTCTTAAGAAAGCTCCTTACTATATGGTGTGGAACATGATATCAAATACAATGCCAGTAAGAGTGCCATCTTGATCTATAGAACCAAAGAGAACAAATGTCAAAAGTTAGTTAACAAAATAGTTAGCTAGAATACCAGTGTGCAGCCAGTACTTTTTATTTTACTTTAATAATTACACCGGCAACTATTACTGGAGCCAACTTTTTTATTTTGCCGTATGCTGATAAGGAGGCCATGAATGAACCACCTCAGCTCATGCTCGTTCACAGCTGCACATAACACAGAGCGAGCCATTAGCTTTCTAATGCTAGCTAAAACCAATGCTGCATGCTTCCCCTTCTTAATTATACATCCATGGTCTGCCCATGTTCAGCCTACCTACCTCACTGTAGCTATAATTTGATGTTGTTGTTCCCTTTCAAGCGTGAACTGAACATACTGAAGCGGAAAGTGCCCTATTTTCAGTCTCGGCTAACGTTTGATTGCACAGTTAACTTTAGATATGTTCTGCTGTGTTTTTGTGGGTGAACGTCCGGGTGCCGTGCTACATAACGTTATTGATTATCAGTGGTATTCTTCTTGACTATTGTAGTAGCATGCTGCTGGGACATACATCACATTACATGGCTCGTGTTGCATTGACTGGCGCCACTCCACACCGACACAAACGGATTCTCACTGGAATATGCGGCAGCTACCTGTGCCACTAACTGTAACTTCCTCCCCTGATCGACACCACTGTTCGCTCCCCTCTATCACACCGACAATAGGCCAATGCAGCTATTATAGTTTTAAAAAAGTATGGGCATTGCGCTGGTATATATT
Source organism: Pholis gunnellus (assembly GCF_910591455.1). Lineage (NCBI taxonomy): Eukaryota > Metazoa > Chordata > Actinopteri > Perciformes > Pholidae > Pholis > Pholis gunnellus. The sequence continues at coordinate 22,742,286 of NC_136530.1, read as the reverse complement.
AACGTTCTTTATATTCCAAAAATCTTGAAGAAAGCAATATAATGAGGCATCGGAAGGCGGAAGTAGATTGACCCGGTTAAAGAGTAACCCACCATCAGGGACGCTCTCGTAAAGCGAACACACCCGCAACGAGGCAGGAATCATGTCATTGGGCAACACTACACCTGGCATTCTATTGGTTGGGGAATTTTGACAGGGTTTTTGCACAGAAAAATCCAAGAGCAGATGTTTCACGAGCACACAGAAGCAGCCTTAGCAACTGAAGCTGGAGCGCAGGAAATCTGTACAAACAACAATAACAAAAACTACTTTGTGTTTAGCACCTTTAAGCACAGTGACAAATCATCTCAGCAGGACTCAGGGCTAAAGGCAGAAGCGAGACAAAAGTCTCCATCAGACAGAACTGTGTGGGTGTATACGTACGTGGTGAAGAGCATAGAAGCGCTTTTTAAGTGTTGGGAATTTACAAAAACACAACAGGCCTCACCACTATGAAATTGAAAAAATGAGTAACTGCCGCTGCTTGGATCATGACTATACGTGCTGATACGATACCGGTAAGCCTTCTAGGAGTAGCCAAGCCAATCTCATTTCAGCTATACGTTTTCAGATTTTAAATACCAAATAAAAGCTGCATTATATTACACATTATATATTGAATTATTCTTGTTAAATATGTGACGTCCGCAAAGAAATCCTAATTTGATAAAACCGTTTCCATAGTAGGTTTGCTGAGAAGCGCAATGGATTTCATCCCAATCGTGCCTATGACCATTTGAAATAGTTCCACTGCACATTACTGCACCGGGAAAGTCAGCTCAAAATACATTGTAACAAATAATCATGTTTAATCTCACAAAATACTTTCCTTCAGTGTTTGCCGAAATGTCAAATATAATTCTATTCAGGATGACCCTGACTATGACCATGTACAATCTGAAGTTGTATTACTTTCTCACTCCAAAGCAAATTGAAAAGTTGACAGCCCTGAAACTGAATATGTGACAAAGGAAAGAACAATTAATGCCACGGGTAAAGGCCGACAGAGGGCTCTTGGGAAAGGTTACACTCGCAGCCACTGGATGACTAAATCCAGCCAAAGTCGGTCAAAATCTTGAAGAGCAACTGCAGCAGTGCACAGTTTCACAGTTTCACAGCGTCTAAAGGGAAAAGGATGTTCTAACAGATCAGTGACCCAAAGCAAAAAACTGTGTCAGTGTCGGCATGTCCCCAATGTCCAAAGTTAATTCCAATGAAAATTTGTGAGATGATTTTAGGACAACACTTCAAACAGGCACATATTCAAGTCGACCAATTTTAAGGGATACATACCAAGATAAAAGCTTTAAAGATATCAGACATCTGTCATTCATTGTTGCATTACCGTTGCAATCGTGTAGCAGCAGGCGATAAAGTCTTGCTAGTCGCAAGTGTGTCTCAAGTCCCAAATCAAACACAAAAAGTCCTAAGACTGGTCCATGTCCTAAAGCAACGTTAGGCTGACTTTCGTCTATCCATCAACTTAGTCTTTGTATCTAAATGTAATAATCTGGGCTATCATCTTTTGTCAGACTGGAAGCCTGCAATTGCAACAAATATTGTTGTACTATCATATTATAATATTATAGCTAGCTTTTATCTTGTTATTACAAAAGCTAGGATTAGGTAAGAAAGGGCTGCCTAAACCTACAGTAAGAAATCTTTTACTACTACCGAGGTGGGATGAGCAAGAGGCCACCGCAATGGCTGTTAGGTTGAGACCCCAGTACAGTATTGATCTGATGATTAATACACATCTAAAAGTTGTGTATTGTAAAGAGCTGATGAAGTGAGTGTGAGGTTAGGGATGTCAGGGGAGATGGGAGGACGGTGGAATGAGGGGCTGCGGGGCGAAGCGGGTGCATAATGACAGCTAAAGAGCTTTTCTTTTGGGCATTAAGCAGAGAGAGCTTAGTTTCCTGTATAAGAGCAGGATCAGCACTCGCATCCAGCCAGCAGAGAAGGTTTCTCTCTGCTCTGCTCATCTTGCACTCATGTGTATGGGTTGGTGTGTGTTTGCCTGCGTGTGTGTGTGTGTGTGTGTGTGTGTGTGTTGTTCGTGGTACATGGTGACACAAAATGAGGCATTAGAATGTAACAAAACAGAATCACTGGTAAAAAAGGTACAAGTTTGACTATGAACGCACATTTTTTCGCCATGTTTCCACGAATCATCAAGAATACAAATTAAAAGCAAAATAACTCACAGTGCTCAATTTACCATTTGTCAAGCCCCGTCACCCGCTGATACTCCGTCAAGCTGTCAGAGTTACCATGGAGCCCACACAGTCATTAACTGCACTGAATAGATATAATTGAATTTGAGCTAAAAACAAAAAGGTAATTGTATAGAGAAGCAGGCAGAAGGGTCTACAATAAGCATTCAAAGGATATATTCAGGATGTCAAACTGAGTGAAAAAAAGGCTAGAACTATTTAGATAGGAGCTAAAGCCTACAGATCACAGTGTAAAAGTGAACCACCACATCACCTGGTGAGCCAGACTGGGTGGGATTTAGCGAAGGTTAATATTAACAAACTTTACATATTAAAATACTTGTGAATTTGAGGAACGGTGACATTATCTTTTCTTTGTAAAAATGTGTCATACAGAAGCTACTGATTTAGGGAGCATTCTGGTATGGGTTATTATTATATAAACCTGAAGATTGGGCACAAGCCCTTTAAAATTAGCCTATACCTTTTGCTGAACAGCAGAAACTTTGGCAAGTGACAATTACAGAGTAAAAGAGCATAGCAGTAGCTAGAGGTAGAAAGTAGTACATTAGTATAGCATGTAAGCACAATTGTGAGGTACTCCGTTAACTTTATTTTACAGCTATAGTTAATTTTAAGATTTTACTCACAACACATTTGGTTTTTGCTGGACCAGTTCATAAAGTGTAATGCATTATTATTGATTAAACTAAAAGTATACGAAGCAGATACAATTAGCTCCTCCTCAAGATTGAGGTACGCCTTAAATATGTATTATGCATCATAAATAATGACCCAATAATATAACACTGACATGGCCCATTCTGCCTCATGACTACTTTTACTTTCAATACTTTCAGTACATTTTGTTGCTTTTACTTTTAATCTTTAACTTAAGTAATAATGTTTAAAGCAAGGTTTTTACTTTTAATGGAGCATTTTAATAGTGTGGTGTTGCTGCTTTTACTTGAGTAAATGATTTCAGTAATTCTTCCACTGTTGACAGTAAGACTTAAGTCAAACCACTAATACTGTTGCTGCTGCTGCTTCTTCTTATGTAATCTGTGTTATAAATCTCTGACAGACTTCATACTGCCATTCAGCATCACAACAAGAAATGAATGTTTGAGGTATTCAGTTACATTTGACAGTCAATACAACTTTCAGGAACAATGACCATTGTGTTTCAGGCAGAGGCTATGCTCACCAAGTAATTACATCGCTATAGTAGATGCTTTCAATACAACAGCGCTTTGACAATAGTGGACTCTGACCTCAGTCACCTTTTGCCAACAAGAGAACTGCTGCTGCTAGCAAGAATACTGGGATCCCCCATCGTACAATTGCAATTCTAATTAATTTCCAACCACTTGACAAAATAATGTCTCTATAATTCAATACCCATAGCATTTTTTCTTTGTTGGGGCTATGGAATATGTGGTAAATATATGAATAAGCAAGGATAGAAGCAGATTGGTGGCATTTAAAAGTCAATTTCAAGTACAATATACTTACTACTGTTGATCTAAAAGTACTGCTCTAAAAATAACTTTGCAAATATCTCCAAGGTGTGTCTTCAACAACTACTGCTGTAATGTTTGATTGAAGAAATACAAACCACAATTCTGTTTAGACTGCAAGTGTGTCAGGTGCGTTTTTCACTTGCACATCTCATGCAAGTGACCGCAGCGCACTGTTCACTCATCATGTCGACTGTTGTGCCCTCGGACTTGTCAGTGCTGCAGTGTGTTTAGGGTCATTAGCTGTTAGCCCTGTGCACTGTATTAGCCCCGTTAGCTATTAGCTCTGTTAGCTTTACAGCCCCGTAAACGGTTAGCACCGTTAGCTGTAGCAGCCCTGTTAGCAATATTAGACTAATACTGCTAAAAGGGCTGCTAATACTATTAGCCCTGTTTGCTGTTAGCTGTATTAGCCCCGTCAGATGTTAGCTATTGTGAGGGATTTAAGTTTTAGAGCATTCCTAGTGCTGGATGTTACAGTGTGTTTAATTGTAAGAGTTTAGACCAAGAAGTAATTTCATCATCAGAGGTAATTTCATACTGTAAGAGGAAGGTGTGAGGAGTGTACTGGAAGCGGGGGTTTGGTGAATCAAACAAAGGAACTGGCCCCAAGAATGTAAGGAGGTGTCTGCCAGCGGGGGTTGGAACGAAGCTGGCCGAACCTAGGTGAGCAGAACAGAACAATGGGTCATCTGCCCAGGAGGGGCTTATTGGATGAGCCAATCGTGGGAGCTGATCGATGGGCTCAGGAATGTAACTTTGGGGGGACAAAGAGCTGTGAATCCCAGGAGAGAGTCAGACTTCCTTCGGGCCATCCAGTGAACACACCAGTTTGCTGGGTGGCCTGAACGGGGTCTCACATTTATGGAATATTATGTTTGTTTTATCATTCATGGTGTACATCAGTTTGCAGTTGTCTGGGCTGCTTTTCTGGGCTGCTTTTCAACATGCGGCCTTCCACAGTTCTGAGAGGTTCTGAACCTAACACTATGTTTGCCAAACACACTGCAGAACTCTGCTTCCAAGTAGAATATAAGACGATATGTTCAAATTTTTCCAACCGACCATCATCTGCTCAACAACCGATATACCCACGCAGGTGTACAGTATGTGTGCGTAGGACAGAGTTAGTTCGACAGCAAAATACCAATGCAGCCAATTAACAGCCTGCAGATGGAGGCTGGTCATGTTTTAGCTGAATTAATTAAATCAAATTTAGATACAGTCATTTAGCAGACGCTTCTATCCAAAGTGACTTACAATTCGAATTCTCTTTCAATTCTACACCGTAGGCACAGCTACGCGAACAATTTTGGGGTTAAGTGTCTTGCTCAAGGACAAATTGAGCTGCAGTACAGATTTGAAGGGTTTGCTAATGCATGCCTATCTCATACAGCCTATTTGCAAATGACTAGTTCGGGTGGTACAGAGACCAAATAGCAAAAATCTATTCTGGTTGGTGAAGGACACCATTATTGCAATTTTCTGTGGAAAACATCCAGCTTGTTGTTTGGGTTCTCTTCTATAAATATGGACTTGTTGTGTTCTGACACAGTCGTACATTGCCAACAGCTGCTGATTCTGTTTATCATCCAGTCTGTTCTCTGTTCTTCCATCACTGTGTGGTTTAGATCGGCCACTAAACAGGACAAGAACAGACTACAACGAACTGTCAGGTCTGCAGAAAAAATCCTTGGTGCCAGCCTGCCCTCCATCCTGGACTTGTACACTTCAGAGTCAGGAAACGGGCAGGAAAGATCACTGCAGCCCCATCACACCCTGGACACAACCTGTTCCAACCCCTCCCCTCTGTTAGGCGCTACAGAGCACCGTACATACACCAATACCACCAGACACCAGAACAGCTTCATTCTGCTGGCCGTCACTCTCATGAACAATTAATCAGACATACTGCACCTCCATTTGCACTATTACCACCATTCTGCACTAATATCCCAAATCCATTGTCTATTGTCATTGTTGTTGTTCTTTATGTTCATATATATTCTTCGATATATATGTATATTGTACATAGTAGTTAAATGTTTATGCTTAGTTTCTCTGTTCTACTTTGTTGTCTTTAATGTCCTTGTTTTTATATTTTTCTTGTTTATTTGTATATTCCATGTATGTACGTTGAGAGCAATGTGAAAACCGGAGTCAAATTCCATGTATGGTACGCATACATGGCCAATAAAGCTGATTCTGGTTCTTAATTCTGCTATGACATTTGGTAAATTTGCCAGTATGCTGCAAATACAGTATACAGATTTGGATTGACTTTCACAAAATAATACATTCATGAAAAATGAAAAATGTAGAATCAGCTTTTTTGGAGCTTACGTGACACGACATGCAAAACAAGTTTTTTCATGCATTGGTCAATGTTGAGATATTGGCTCTTTTGCTTCCATGGAAAAAAAACATAGAAAATACACATTTAAGTGTTTATTTTACTACTTTGTGTCAGTAGGCTTCTCCTAAATATACAAAAAGGTAGCATTAGATGATGCCTTTTTGCATATTAAACCATAAACCTTCAGAAAACAATAATTGTCTTAATGTAAGTAATCAATTGGGGAAGTTTCATAGTGATATCTATTTGTTATTTTGTTTTAACCTTTTTACCTGTACTGTCTTGAAAATGTATTTCATTTTGCAATACAAAGGCCATTTTCTCAGAATTAGTACATTTTTTTCTCAGAATCTCCCCTTCAGTATACACCAAACTTCCCAGGTTCATTTCTATCTATATTCTGCCATTTTTGTTAATATAGCATTCATAGCCTGATTTATAGAACATTTTATTCCTAAAAACATGGCTAAAATTGTCTATGGCTGTTGTGGAAATGTATGCAAATTGGCGCCTATTACATACGATAATGCATCATTTGCATATTTAAACATACAAAGCCAGTAAACTTGTGTTATAAAAAATAAATGTCGTAATGCTAGTAAGCAACGTTTTTCAACATTTTACCCTTTTCAAATGTAGTGTCTCCCCTTAAGCCACATTAGGGACTAAAGTTCAGGATATGTTGGCTACTGTTTGTCAAATCTGTTTCTCACAAGTCCCCCTGCACTTTATTAATACCACTTCAACAGCTGTTTAGTTTAGTTTGGTCATACAGTTCCCCTTCAATCTTTTAGTCGTTTGTCTTACAACGTTAACAGATTTTCAATCTGGAATTGTGATTTAGAAAGGGTTAAAAAACAATATTGTGATGCGTGGTCAGTGAGGGTCCTCTCAGGTTGAGTAATATTGTGTGTGTGTGTGTGTCTTATTCAGGGTCATGATATGTCAGCTTAGATAAGAGGCTGAATGTGGATGCAATCAGTGAACCATTCATTGGTTAACCATTCAATGGTTGACCAATGAATGGTCACTGTTGTGCAGATGTCCTAGTGATGAACTCCTCCTACCCCACCATGTGCTCAAGGCCTTTATAAGTCGTACACAACCAACACTCTGGGTTCATTCCTCCTTCAGACATTGCATTCTGTATGATGATTGCACCTTCTCTGCGCAGAAAATAAACACATTAAAGACAAATTTCTTCTCTCAATGTTTCTTAATTTCAGTATCATAGGACTCACTCGGTACTATTAAATATTTTTTTCCACCACACCTCAGTAATAAACATATAATTGCATTTGCACATTCTCAACAATGTGAACACAAACTGAAAATGATAAACTTTGTAAAGGTAAACAGCAATCTATGTTGTATTGCAATAGATTGTGAAGGTGCAATTTGTAGTGGCCACTGAGTGTATGTAACATGCAAAATGTCCGTCTGTCATCTGACTTTCAGTCATTTTACTTTCTCACGGCCTACTAAATCAATCACTGTCCTCTTTCTGTGTGGAGGCACAACACTGTTTAATAAAGACAACTGGTTTGAGCTGCTATAATTCACTCTCCAACAGTCCTGTGGGCTTTGAACGATTCAGTCTTACTGGGAATCAGCATTAAAACATGACACAGATAAAAGCATCCACACCGTTTCATGAATAGTTTTAGGTAAACTAAATAATGTAAAATCCTGTTCACGATTTCGATATTCAATCAAACCATTATTAGTTAGATATTGTCTAAAAACTGGTATTTTCTGTTTCACATGTTTTCCTTCTGGAAATCTGCAGTTGATGGTGGGACTCTGCTGACCCCCACCCCCCTCCCTAATACTATAATCCAGATTTATGTCATAGATTCATCCGTACATTGCTACTCTGTGTTTTCTGTTCAGCATGTTTACATAGTTGCATAGTTTTTAATTGATATTCTTTTTTTTTTTTTAAATTTGGGCTAATCCTTCAGCATTTTCCTTCTGTCTGCCAGACACACACACACACACACACACACACACACACACACACACACACACACACACACACACACACACACACACACACACACACTATACCCTCTATGCTCTCCACTCTCAAACACAGAGGGATCAGGCCTTGATAAATTGTCTGAAAACATAAAGGTCTGTGCCTCCTGTGTACTTTGTCATCACACAGACAGGCACTCTCACTTGATATACAATTAGAGAAAGCATTTAACATGATTGAATTGTAATCCCCTATTGTGAGAGCCACGGGCTATTTTTAGGCCTATTTTTAGGAGAATATGACAGAGCTTTAGTCAGAGGGGTGATGGGAAAAGAAAAGGCTGCATTTTGTTTATGGAGCCCCTCCATAAAGCTGCTTGGCTGTATTTAGAGCAATGTGCCGAGGCTGTGACACGTATTAACCTCCGTGTATTTACAGTGGGTTTGTTTGTAGCCTGGTTTTTGTGCATAGATGTTTTCACACACCATACTTCAATGCATGTACCGCCAACTGGAGCATTTTTCAGCTTGTATATTTTTTATTTAGTTCAGACGGAAACTGGTAACACTGCTCACCAATTAATGTGAGTTTAAACGATTTGCCGACTGAATATTTACACGTTAGAAGTTTCTCATTTTACGCTTATAAACCTTCCAAAATTAAAAAATTCACAACACTCTAATCACAGTAAATGAAGGATTGACAGTTTAAGGATATACAGACACTTTTGTGAAGCCTTTAATGTGCAAAAGGTGCAAATTATTAGTGTTGGCAACTCTGATTTTCCCAGAGTTTCTCCCCTTCATTTTTCTCTCTGTAGAATTGAAATGACGTTTGAAAGAAAGTATACTTTATTGATCCGGCTCTTTTGTAATTCATATTCACACACACAGAGACAACCAGGATCTTTATGGAGAGATGTCAGAGCGAGTGGGCTGCCTCACAGGATGACAGTTGGGGGGCGGGGGGAGGTTGCCGCCTTGCTCAATGGTTTTTTCGGCAGTGCCATGGACGCAAACTAGCCACCGCTGCCCCAAGTCATCGTGAGGGTCTAAACAATATTTGGCTGCATAGCGTAACTTTGGGATAACTGGTTATCATCCGTCTAATACTAGACTTTTTAAATGTGTTTTTCTAAGCCTCCAGGCAGTTCTGTTAATAAATACAGATCACTGTGGTATGAAAGTTAATTAGCAGACAATAGAGGCTAAGTAATTAATCACAGTGAACATCACGTCTGCTTGTATTATTGCTGCAGGTGTGCTGTTGTTGCTTGTACGAGTAGATTGATGAAGGAAGTCTGCACTGTGTTACAATGTAACAATAACAAAATGGTATCTTTTGAAAATAGAAGCCAGAGTGATGTTCATCGATGTATTACCTAAATTATAAGTGTAAAATGAGATTTTCACAACGCAGTGACATGGATGGAAATGAATGGACTTCCTGAAAGGAAACCCCTATCAATAATAGAAATACTAATTAAGAAATACTCACATCCTTTGTTTAAATAAAGCACCAACACATCACTTAAAAAAACAAAAAAACATCATGACAAGTAACAGTCCAAATTTGGTTGTACAGTCAGAGTTCATCAGATGTGTAGATTACATAGAAGCGTTGTTTCATCAGCATTCTAATTAGGTTGATTAATTTTTGAAATATATTGCTTTAATTATCCTGAATCCGTCTCATATCTATTAAATGAAGCCATTAATATGCGAAATATTATCTGTTTGGTTGACATCAAAATCATTTTCACATTTCAACCACATTTTCACATTGATCATTTGATTTATCTCAGCTATGATGTCCCCAAGACTTGACTGAACTGATAACATCATCTGTGAGGTAGAATTACAGAGTATGAATTACTCCTCCCCCACTCAACAAACTTGCTGGATTTAATTTGGTTTATTTTCATTGTAGTTAAAAAAATAGTCTGTACAAACGGGAAATAAATCCCCAACTATAATCATGCCACACCGGGGCTCCCCGTAGCTCACCTGGTAGAGCGGGGCGCTATGTACTGAGTCTTCGCTACAACCTACAGAGTTGGAGCCCCCTCAGATTTATGTGACATGATAAATGAAGGAAGAGAAACAAGTTAGGGTTGTTTTCTTTGCTTTTTTCACTTTTCTCTAATCTTTCTTTTTTTGTCAAGTATTCAAGAATTTGGGGCTCAAACCATTATTTAAATGAAACCATGGGAGAAGTTTAGAGGGATAATGTCTCTAGTGGAACGGCCAGCAACTCTCACACAGGGCATGAGTTGGTCTAAATTTTAACAAGTTTACACCTTTTATGTAAAATCTCAATCTCATGAGTGTTTTCCTCTGAAATTCAATAGAGCAGAAGTAGCATAAAATGGAAAAACTCAAGTAAAGTACAAGTACCTCAAAATTAGTTCGACAGTACTTGAGTAAATACACCTTTCACCACTGCAGAACTATAATAGACAATTATATGCTTTTGGAAAATCTATTAAAGGGTGTTAACATGCAGATAATGACTACAAAGCACAGAGGTCAGCACTGCTATGGGGCCAAGTATCAGTGTGAAATTGTGGGGGAGAATGCATTAAAGCAGGAGAATAAATGAGGTGAAGCACTATAAGTGTAAAGCCCCGCAGGTATTAGAGGCCATCTTCTGCCTGCATGACGTCACACTGGGTCAAGGGGAGGAGACACACCGACCTGCTCCGTGAGGCGCCGCGTCCTCAGGAAGAATCCCAAAAGACACCCAATGACCACAGCCAGCACCGACATGATGAGGAGCCCATTCTGCTTGCAGACGTTCTTCACCCTCAGCCACACTGCGTCCAAAGCCATCGTGAGTCAGCTGTCCTGCGTCCTATTGGCAACCCATAAATGTTCCCAACCCAAAGCCTAAAATCCGGGTGCAATGATGAAAACGCGGGCAAAAAAAAAAGATGAAGAAAAACTCTGCCTTGTGAAATATCCAATCCTCTGTGATGTTTTAAAGAACCTCCGGCCTCAACATCCCTCTCGTCCTCTCGCTGCGGCGATCTGCACTGAGCTAAGAAGATCCACTCTCACTTTCCAGGCATCCCCTCCCACCCTGCTCCACCCATCAGCGGCCCTGTGTGAGCTGACCCGCCGCCAGGGGGGTGGAACAGCTGGCGACCATGTCCCCGGGGGTTAACATCACCAATCCTGTTAGTGTGCTGCTGTAATAAACAGGTCTGAGGCTGGATTAAAGATCCATGAACAATTTGACAAAGGTTAGCAGAGCGGAGTCATTTCGCTCAGTGACCACAGAACAATGTCTAAAAACACAGTACACAGTTAATGTTGTTGATGGATAAATCAGCAAAGCACTTTGTTCCTCATTGAGGTGCATTATACAGCCATTTGGCATATGACTAGATTTAAAAATCATTACTATATGTAGTACAGGTTGACTTAAGAGGTGACGTTGTCATTGTGTGTGTATTTTGATCCTCTTCAGCTGTTGCATAATAAATTAGACATTCTAATTTAATTTAACATGTTTTTATGAGACAGATTAACAAAAGTCAAAATTTAGATATTCTGCCTTTTTCCATTACATTTCCCATAATGCAACTCGTTAGCATGTCTTCTTTGGACCTTCACTCGCTGGAAAAGTCACGAACAGCATCTATTTAACTTCCCTTCCCCAGTTTGTGACGCCTGATGACATCGTTCGGGTTGATTTTCTCAGACCATATAAAATAATAAAAATAACTACAAATAACTGTCCCCATGAGGAATGAACTGAAAGCAGAGAAACAAAGAAACAAACTCCGGAATAAAAAGTGTTTAGTACAAAAAAACATGAACGCCCTAATCATTCAATTACATAATTAGGAATATTATTACAATCATTATCTCAGCTACAACAAGAATAACAATTATCCTCATTACTATTGTAATCATCATTATTATAAAATTATCATATCAATCTATACAAAGGCTGTTACCTCAGACGCCAGATCAATAGACGATGTGAAGAGAGGCAGCACCGATTGGTCCTCATTGGGCTCTTATCCAGTATTGCCCAAAGCAAGACACTTTGCTCCAGTTCATGTACTCTAATCCTGAGGATGACAGCTGTTATTTGGCTGCTTAACCTCTCCTCAATGAAAATACAGTTTAAATATTTTTATAATAATCATTTAATTTATCATTTATTAATTTAAATGTACCCCATAAGCCCCAAAACTCATTCATTCACTATTTGAAATCTGATATCTAACATGGAGTTTACTGTGTTCGAAATCAGGAAAAAACCTTATCGCAATATTTTTCTCCTTTCTGATTGTCAACCATCATCCGATCTCATCTGCAGATCATCTTCAGTGTCAAAAAAGTTTTCCTCATGTAAGTTTTTGTACTTTGAATATACATTTGAGGTATAACATTGACAATTTGTACCTAGCACAACCTTCCAGGTATCTTCACAGAAAAACGTGCTGTTAATGTAAATGTAACACAAATATATGCATTGACTTTGGCCTTGTCTGCTTTCACAGGAATTGGATGAAAATCTAAAGGGCTGATTTCATTCTTGGCTCATTTCTTTATTCATTATTTAAATTCCGAACACAATGACAAAATGTCAGAGCACGGTGGCTATGGAACAAGTGAACATTTCTGCTAGGACAAAACTTGCCATTGGTCTCTGAGGCTCCTACCTACATGGGGGCCTGTCTATTGTTCACACAACATAATATATTTTAACTAAATCATTCCTCTTTTGTTGCTAAAGGTTAAACGCAGATGCGAAAACAAAGTATTTAAACAACCTTGGAGCCAGGGTTCAAGACCACTTAAAGAACAGTTACCCTTACCGAAGTGGGTAATGGTGAGCAATGTTTTTGCCTTACCTACACCAACTGGATGTTTTGTTTGGCCTTTAGTACCATCATAGTTTAACTGCCCATCTTAGCACAATGTCCCTAATTTTGTCATTATGTTTCTGTGCTACTGCACTAGATGAGTTTGACAATAATAACACTCCACACCATCACATAAATGATTACCTGGTGTGTGTCTGCTCTCATGTCACCACCAAGAACCATATTGGTGATGAGTTAGCAGGCCGTTACGTTACAGACGGTGTGTTCACTGTGGCATTAGCGTCACCTATAATACGTTCTATTAGGTTGCACGCTCATTGGGGTGGGAAAGTGTTGGAAAGTTGGAACCGCATATGGAGTGAGGTGACAATGGCAGGCTGACAGAAATTGCAACTCGGCCTCCATGAAGTCTGTGAATAGCCCTCTCAGATTGTAAATGTGCAAAGCATTGGTGTTGCTATCGAGGGACTGTCCAGTCATCTGCAACGATTTGACAGAAAATAAATAACCTTTCTCAATATTGATCAGTTAATGAGCTGCTGTGGTACACAGAGGCCATTTGACCTTTTCTTGTCTTTCTTCCGACCTCCCGGCATATTCAGAATTTGGTATGAAAAATAGAAAAAACATTTTAATAAGGTTAATTAACTTTTTGCTCCCTCAAAATTATTTGAGCAGTTTCAAACTCATTCATAGTGGAAGTACAACTATTATTAATTGCTTGTATTCTACTTTTACATCTCTTCATATAAAAACATGGGCACGTTTTGAATGAGCTTTGTCCCAGCCCCATATATAGTATTATTTTTATGATAAATTAACTATTAACTAATATTTCCTGTGCACTATTTGGCATTTAGCCTATAATAGACTACAGTTTTCTAGAAAGTTATACAAGTAAGTTGACTTTACAAAGCCTTGCAGTGCTTTTGAAATCTGCCAACATGAAATTGCGAAACAACAGGTTAGAGCAGCGTTTTTAGTCCTTTACTTTTTATTTTCTCAACACCATTCATTTATTTTCCTCCTAGTACAGCGGATTAACTCACATATAATAACAATTGAGCATTTAATGAGAAAAGCATGACATTCCTAACATAGTTAGTCTAAACTATTGTATAAGCTTTATTTTCAGATGTGGATGACCTCTAAAGGTCATGAGAGGTATAAAAAACAAGATGGCCGCCAGTTCCTTGGTCATTCATTCAGGCATTCAAGCACTGGTTGGTATATGTTGTAGCGGAGCTGGCTGCTTTACAAATTCCTGCTTTTCTCATGAAAATGCACAATTGTTGTGGTTAAACTCTCGACTATTTAGATAGATGTGAATTTTCTGTCAGATGATTCTGACAACCGATCCTCCTGTTGCTGTCAAAATATATCCACCCTGCAAGAATTGCATATTGAGAGAGACCATTTGAATTCAGGGAATTCAATTTATGATACAGGCGAGCCTTTTGGTAAATTATAGATTCTTCTTTTATTTCAACCATGTGTATTGTTCTTATCCCCAATGAAGGTGCTCTGGCTGAAATGATAGGAATGTGTGTTGTAAAGGCTGTGCACACGGAGCTTGCAAAAATGTCCTAAACATGTAAAGGATCATAGCTTCTAATGTATGTTGGACGGACCAGATAAAAGGCCAGTTATCATGCCACATTCATCGCATTTTTATGAAAATTTCAAATCCATTAACGCGGCGCGTTTGACGCGTCAAAACGCCGAAACGCCCCAAACGCTGAAGTTGAAATATTTGAACTTCTGCGAAAAAATCGCGTGACGCTCCAGCGCGATAGCCAATCAGCGTTGAGTTGCTCTCTCCGTCATCAGTGAAGTCCTGCCGTTGCTAAATCAGAAAATAAATGCTGTAGCCGCTATGTTCACCCAGAGCTCTACGATACCTCATATCAGTAGAGACCGGACCAAACTATGTGTAGACATGTTTGTGTGTAAACCATATGGTACAAACAATGAATAGACGCTGCCGTATTTACGTCTATATGACGTTATCGTAATGTTAGCATAGCCTAGCACCGATCGATCCGAGCTTCATTGATAAAACAAGTACAAATCGGCATCATTACGTAGTTATTTCGGAGTCCCTTTTTGTCGGTTTATTGCCGTTAAATCACAGCCAAGTCAGTTTATAGTGTGTTCATACAGCTGTAGTAAACAGCCGACGTGTGGCTCGCTAGACACAGTGAGCTCGATGAAATCCACGGAGCTCCTCCGGACTATGTTATGAACCAGA
Source organism: Pholis gunnellus (assembly GCF_910591455.1). NCBI lineage: Eukaryota > Metazoa > Chordata > Actinopteri > Perciformes > Pholidae > Pholis > Pholis gunnellus. The sequence continues at coordinate 22,727,080 of NC_136530.1, read as the reverse complement.
CATGACGGCGTTTAGTTCCCCGTGATATCTGGGACTTCCACAACACGTACTGAGCAGAAATAGAGGCTATTTTTCTACGGTTGATGGCGGACAGTTGAACAGCTTTCAGGCCGATAAGCCACGCCCCCTTTTTGGCGCGTCCAGCGCGTTGGACGCGATGGACGCGAATGAACACAAATAGTCCCCGGCGATGCCGGCGTTGCGTTTGGCGCGTTTGGCGTGATTCGCGACGCGTGAAACGCTTTTGGTGTGAACGCACCTTAAGCCAGCTGGCACTGAAGGTCACCTACCAGTCATGAACAAATTATCCTAATGCCAAAACAAAAGTGGTTAAACATAATTATAATAAGACATAAAAGAGGATCCAAAAAGGAAACTAGACTTGCATTTCAACTTGAAAATGGGTGGACAAAATAATTTCAAAGTACTTCAACAAAATAAGTAAATCTCTTAATCTCTGCGGCCCCCACTTAGTCTACTCCCTGTATGTGATTTGATAATTGGAGGGAAATTGGACACAGCCACTCAGCACTGTTTTGAATTGTTTTGAAGTGTAGGCCAATAATTCAGTCAATTTTGTTACTTTATTTCAGCAAAGCATATGTCAGAGAGAGAGAGAGAGAGAGAGAGAGGGGGGGAGGTAGAAGACATGCCCAGTGTGATCTCCATCCAATCAGTGACGTGACATATTGAGGTTGTAATCTATTCGCAATGCCCAGTATTTACCATTTGTACCACCTTCAAATTGTGCGACTGTTTATCCAGAAAGTCCTGCAGCTGTGTCTAATGAGGATAACTCATGCCGTCCAATGACTGTCCGTATTTAAAGGATCACCTTCCTCTGCTGCGTGGTAGGGAAGTGGCGTGCATGAGGGCTTTACACGTCAGATGGGTTTCATTCTGTAATGTATGTATGAATGCCTTTTTGAGAATAGCCAGGGGATTAGCAGCAATGCATTTGACTGGACTTATGTCATACATATGCACAGTAAATGTCAGTTTACTGGAATCCAGGCTTGTCACATGAGATACATTACATTTTCTCTCCTTTGTTGTCACAGCTGTCCTGCACTTCTGGTCTGTGGCAAGGTACTGTGTTGTTGGTCTTTGATTAAATACAAAGAGGGGTTTTCCAACCCTCATTATCTCTGCCAGGCATATGTATCTATGGTTGTACCACTATCGCTTAGCAAATTATAATTTCCTGAACCGAGTGCTGACAATATGACTATTTGTTAGCAGCCGTGGGCAGCAGAGTCCTGCACACAGACTATACAGGCTATAAGAAGTTAATGTAGTCACTGTGACATCACTCATTAGTTTGTGGACTGCCGTTTTGAAACCTCAAGTTCAGCATTTTAGCCAATCGCCATCTTGTTTAGTTTTCTTGCAATTAAAAACACGAGAGGGTGGAGCTAAGTACAACCAAGTGCAGAATAAGACCTTTTAAGGCGACCAAAAAGGTCACAATTAACTTTCATGAACTGAAAACTCATTGTGAAAGGGTTAAAGCTAACAGGCCTAATGCAGCTAACAGAGCTAAACACACAGCAGGACTGACATTCTGTTCAGAGGAAGCATTTAACAGTCAACACAAAGCTTTACACGGTGAACTGCAGACAGCTGGATTGGTTTAAATGAGAGCGCATCTGTTGCGTGAGACATGTGAGTGAAAAAGAAAGAACTGCTGTTGCTGGCAAGCTAACGGGTTACGTTCTGTTTACATGCTAGAACTAGTCAGTCATGTTTTTTTTCATGCAGCCTGCCAAAAACCCTGAATAACAATAGGAGTTTGGTTTGTTCCAGAGCAGAACGGATAAAGTATGGGAGCTTTATATTACATTTGTAGGTGAATGTTGGATATTATACCTTTTACCTAATGGTATATCTCATATCCCATACTATATCATGATTACTGTATTACACTATCTTATGTTAATATGGTACTGATTATTGCACCATATTCTATATTATATTCATATTATATTAATATAGACAAATGCTAAGTGTCATTACTTAATCATATCAGTCCGGTGTAAACTGACGTTTTGCTGACTGCTGCTTTATATTAAATCACTACTGTCAGTTTACCTTGTTGTTTTGTTTCTATATGCTCTTTTTATTCTTACTTTACTTTTGTATATACCTCGTATCATTTCTTTCTTTTACTTTCTCTATGTATCTGGACAATTGTTTTTCTTTGAGCTGCGGCAACAACCAAATCTCCATTCTGGAGACCATGAAAGATGTATCTTAGTTCTTGGTGTTGGGCAGGTGTTAGGCAGCTTTAGCTGTTAGGTATATTATTGAGATTTGAGACTTATGTTGCATGTTCCTCTTTATCAACTGCTATAGAGCTCACAAGTGACGCAGTCTCGCTGCGTGTTTGCACATGTCCAGCGCTGGACCGTTCTGTTGGCTGCACAGATTTTATTTTATTTATTTATTTCACCCAGAGAGGAGTTTTAATCTTTCGCTAGCCCAAAGCCCGAGTGATTCAGGTCGCTTTGTCCTTCACAGTCTGTCCTCAGGACGAGACCATGTGTGTCACACAGATTCCGTTTGTCAATCGAATGTTTCGTCCTTCTTCAGCAGTGCGTTGCTCCCATTAAGGACTCTAACGCTCACGCCCTCCTAATAACACACATGCTCTTTGCACCCTCCTCACATTCACTTGTGTTACATGTGGAAGAATCATGAATGGAGGCCTGTGCTGTGGCGTGTTGCCTGTGCGCTAGGGGAGAGCTGCATATGTGTGAGTAAAGTATGTGCTTGTGCTGCGATCACATGTTTTGCCAGACTCTATGGTCAGTAATCCCTCTCTTTTGCCAATATTTCCACTCTATCTGGTTTCATCAGGCAGGGATTACACCGGATTAGACAACCTCCCAGAAGCTGACATGCATTCATTCATTAAAAACCCAAATGCAGTTGCTCACACGCCTCCAATTCAGCAAAATGCACCAATTAGACCTAGAGCAAGGACATATATATATATACATGTATATATGATCCAGTTGTTAGAATGGCTTCATCACATGTATTTACCGTTGCCAAGATCGTGTGCTATGGGATTATGTAATGCACTGGCGATGACAGCGTGGGGACCCTGATGTCATCAGGGTGGGAGTGGTATTGAGGTTGCGGTTCAGCAACCTTAGCTTGCCCTTTACCTCGGAGCAGCGGGCAATCAGTCCGAGCGTGATCCTCTGGCGGCCTGCTTCTCTCTGCAGATATAAAGAACTGACGCTGGCAGGCAAGCCTATTTAAAAAAGATTACAGTCAGCTGACATTGCAACATTGTAAACAATATGATCGTATAAAAATACATTTTAGAATAATCTGACTGACGATTGACAAGTTCTTTTTTCCCATCCCTCCAAAGATGCACTTTATGCTTTCATTGACTAAATGTCTTGCAAACAAGCTTAGTAAGAGTGTTTGAATGTACATGTATGTGTATATATATTTAATTGTTTTATATGAGAGACTGAACCAGTTTTGATGCAATCTGGACTCAACCAGGTTGTTTTGTTTTTCCGCACAAAGCCAGGCTCTCATTGTGCTCTGCAAAGGCTCATGAAGCATCTGCTTGGGACAGATGTCATTTCAAGTAAGCTGCACAAAAAAATGATTGACAGGCCTCTGCTTCAATCAGAACAACACAAACACCTACTGACGGCTGACTGGGTAAATGCACCCCTCGCTGGACTGGGATTGGTTATAGAACAAAGATTCCATTGTTTGTCAATTTCTGTAAAATAAATTATCAAAGAAATTCAACTTGGCATGGTAACTGTATTACACTGCATAAAAGATATTTTTGAGTTAACTCTACTTCAAGCCATGGTTGTGCTGTTTCCATAGAAGTGCAGGACTTATAGGACTTATATATATTGCAGTGAAATCAAGGCTACAGAGAGAACAATGTGATGGGAGTGAAAAACACCCTGAAACCGCTTGGCATTCAGAGGGTTAATGGTGAATGCAATAAGGCCAGATTGAAACATGTCAATATTTCATTTTTTCTAAATGACCAGAATGCAAGACATCCACTTCGAACCCCTCAATGCGAGTTACAGTGACTACAGTGACAACAGCAGCACGGACTAAAGGTCAAAACAGCACAACCAGCAGCATCATCATCCCTCCATCCCCTCTGATGGTGTCAGAGCCAGACCAGTGATGTAGGACATTTGCCCTTTAGGTTTGATGCCCCCATCAGGCTGATCAGTGTTACTGCTGAAATTCCACAACACATCATCATCATCCCTCCAGTGGTCCAATACTAAGGTTTCTGCAGGCAAAATCATTTGTGACATTAAGTATTTTTTCAGCAAAAATACGAATAATATTGTGTAAAATGGACTTTAACAAGTAAAAGTCCTGGATTCGAAGAATTACTTGAATAAAAATACAGAAGTATCATCGCTTAAAAATGTATTTACATTTTTAGGTTGAAGTCCCCAGTGAATTAATGTGTGGGAAAATTACTTTTTCTTTTAATTAAAGAATCCATTTCTTTTGTATACTTGCAGTTCCAGACGAGTTCTTCACAGAAGTTGTTTATTTTGCTGTTAGGAAAACGGGAAACGTTGATGTGTTCTCTCTGGCTGGAATTTCTTCAGCAATTTCACATGTAATCATATTTTTACTTTTTAAAATCAATTGATCATTTCAATGAAACCTTGAGTAATTGCTTTAAGTATAGCAACGGTAAACGTATGTAGATCGCCCGTTTCACCACAGGACTTATACCTGATACTTAAATGAATTGTTTGTGTCCGGTTGTTAACCATGTGTTTGTTATGGTTTAAAACTTTAACCGTTTGGTCCAGAAGAAAATACGTTTTCCTCGAAACGTAATTGCGAGTGCAGTTTAGTTGTATGTAAACCAAAGTTTTGGGACACGGTTTCAGAAACCAAGGGTCAGGCCCTATTATTGTTTCATGAAAAACCTGCTACGTGCAACAATCCGATTGAAACCAGGATACTGTGGCATATAAACACCTTATCCTGGGTTCTGAACACTCTTTGTATAAAACAAAACTTCTGAACTGATATTTCATTTAATATATGTGAAGGGAGTTTTAAAAAAATGTTTAAAAGTCAAAGCTCATTTTCATCTTAGTCTTAATGGCTGAAGGATTTACTTGGAAATGGACATATGTTTTTATCCCTTTTCTTCCCAGGTCATTGCAGTTAGCTTGATGGAACAGTTTCCCTCTGGAATGAAAGGTGCGTTACCTCAATGACCATTGTTACTCACTAGGGAAGGTTCAGTGAGTCCATCCAATATGGAAGGCATGCACACAGCAAAATCAAACTTTGAGCGCATCAGTGGGCTCTGAGTCGCCTGTAATTTGTTTGATTTGTGTAAATACCATATCCTCCCGGGTAACAGGAACCGTCTTTATCATGTTCCTCTAAAAAACGCAAGATGCAAGATGCACGGTACCCGGGCTTTTGACTACCAAATGTATGTGCTTCAAAATTCAAAAATTCAATTCAATTCAATTTATTTTGTACAGCCCAAAGTCACAAATCACAAATTTGCTTCAGAGGGGTTTACAATCTGTACACATGCAACATCCTCTGTTCCGGGACCCTCACATCGGAACAGGAAAAACTCCAATAGATGTCATGTGTACAGAACATAACAGAATTGCAACACATTCAATACTGACAGAAATTATTCATATAATGAGAGTAGTAAGCATAATAATGATGAATGAATGAAAAAATGTAAACTAATAATAACAGGAGTGGATATAGTAGAATAACAATGATTACAAAAGCAGTAATGGTATCGGCAATAGCAAGCAATGCGACTACTGATAATAACGAAAGTAGCAGTGGGTGTCGGGCACAACAGGAGGCAAGACCATGGCCCAGATATAACCACGATCCATGGAAACCTGCGAGGCGAGAAAGCACAAAGACTCCGGGGAAGAAGCACTGTCAGTAATGAGCGTTAATGGGCTCCTTCAGATATGATGGTGTCGGACCAATTAAGGCTTTGTAGGTGAGGAGAAGGATTTTAAATGATATTCTTGATTTTAGTGGGAGCCAGTGCAGAGAAGCTAATAATATGGTAAATGAAATAATGATATATACTACTTATCAAAAGCAGTGACAGACTGACACCCTTTATAAAGGAGTAACTAATAGCTTTATCCAATGGTAAATAATTCATTTACGTATGCTATATAGACGGTTTACCCATTCACAAACGATGATACATGCTGCAGGGGAGTAGAAAACGTATAGCTTGTTTGGACAATTTCAGTTTTTAGTTGCTGGAAACCAATACCAATTGCTGTTTAGAGGTAAATTGGCAGTCATCCACCACGATGTGATATAAGTGTCATATTTGCCTACCAACATGACACCTGGAGTTAAAGTGTGAAATGGCAGCTAGAAGCAGTGATAACGCTCTCCCAGACTACGCTAAGCTAATTGAGTGTGCCATGTTGCACTGCCATGTTTCTACAGTAGCCCAGAGCGGACAAACCAAACACGCCTTTCGCGTTTTTAATGTAACCTGAAGGCCACCGTTGCTCTCTTGGATGCAAATTTGATGTTAAAATGCTAATGTTTGTCAATGTCTATAATAGAGTGATGAAAAAGGCATGTATCTTCAAGTCATACCTGAAGATTTCACAACGCAATGTTGGCGCCAAACCTCATATCAGATGACTGTAGAGTAAACTGCAAAGGTAAAGCTTCCCGAACAGACTCAAGACAGGATTTAATGAGGCTCCTATCCAGACCCTCACATTGTTCTGTACCACCCTCACAGATGTATTCTGTTATAAAAGACTTGTCAGAAAAGACGGAATGCCTGAATGTGGATGCTGCCAGTGGCCTTGAGAGCTCAAACACTGCAAATACAGAAAACACAGAAAACACAACCAAATGCAGAAACGGGCTGCTGTTTGAATGGGGACACTAAAAGGTGATGCACACGTCTGGAACACACTTGTTATTGCCATTTGATGGGAAATTAGCAAACACATTTTTTGGTTTATTTAAACATTAAACATTGTCATCGCACGATTCAGATGTTTTTGCAGATAGTCTGTTAAGGCTAGCGTTAGCCTTTTGCTTATTATTAGCCAGCCAATTCAAATAATCTGACAAAATACACCCAAGTGAAACAGGCTAACGTTATGTTAGCTGGCTATAGTTACTTTCAGAAATGTCACCTAAATTCAAGGATGAAAATTAATTGCACCTTGTTTAATAAATGGTTTAAAACAAGTCAAAATAAGTTGCAGTTTGACGGCATTAATAATATTTAAAAACGTTATATATTTGTTTTGTTTTTCCACCCTGCCGTTTGTTTTTGTCCGTGCCATCAAGGTGTTATTTGTCTGCCATTTGCCTGATTCTTTGTAAATTACTGTTAGGTTGGTTTCATACTTAGTACAAAAAAATCTTTGCCCTATAATTAATCAACCACAATGAGGTACGAGTGGTAAGTGCTCATAAGAAGCACTGCTCACTACAATAAAGGGGGCCTAATGTATCAAAAACGATCACTGCTCTCTTAATCAATGCTCAATCTTTTAATCATTACTACATTTACTATGTCATTCAGATTCAGATTCAACTTTATTGTCATTGCACAGAGTACTACGACAACGAAATGCAGTTTTAGCATCTAACCAGAAGTGCAATTCATTCATTATGAATGCTGGCTATTTTTTGTGGTTTCATTAACCACAAATTATTTTTGCATCCATGCATGATGTTACCGAGGACGCAGACAAGTGAAGTATGCATGATTATTCTTAACTGATGCTAATTGATGCGTGCAGATGTGTAGCTTCATGTTCTTATATGACTGATATTTATTATGGTGTTTCTTAATTATTTGGGAAGGTGGTCCTATGATTTGTTTTCAACAATCCAAATTGGGACTTAAGTTGCAAAAGGTTTGGAACCCCTGGTCTATGGCTTTCTTTCGGTAACACTCATTGACTTCTTACTTTATCACTAAACATTTATTGTAGGCCTTTATGCTCTATTAACATATTACTAATGTTAGCATGCAGGAGTCAGAGAGAGGGAGAGAGAGAGAGACGGTCTGCACCTCCACCCTTTCTGGAGCCTGCAGCTCCACGCGGATCAGACTTGGAGATGGAGACAGGGAGATGTGCAGGCTTGAGCTCGCGTTTTAAGGTTCCGCCACAGCGCACCCGGTTGTCCACGTGCGCTACTATGGCTGATATGAGCTCGGACTGCGAAAGTTACTACGGCAAGGAAAACGTGTTCGTGGAGGGCTTCACGTGTCCGAAAGCGGACAGTGACACCACGGCACTTTTCTGCTGCGGGTTCAATGACTTGAAGTACTGCTGCGATGACCCAAACAGCTTTTTCCCTTACGAATATGGATACATGTGGTGGTTAAGGTAAGGGGTGATAAACGCAGACCAAAAAGGTGCCTCATTGAGTCTTTTTTGTTCCCCGTGTCAGAATGTGTAGTGGAGGTTGAATGTACCCGTTAACTTCTCATATGCTTTACATATTTTAATTAAGTGCACCAGGCATCGTGTCAGTGAAGGCAAACTGTAATTCTGCACAGAATCATTAATTGTGTTCAAGAATTCTAGAAATGTGGGTTTTTAAGGGTTTAAAACGTGCATGTGTGGGTTACTAAGAACGTAATGAAGCCAACCTGTTACTGGCATTTTGCTGCTTGTCTCCAGTTAGGCTATTTGGCTGTCAAAAGAGACTATAGACTAATTAGGAATACGTTTGATGAAAAAACGACAACACTAATTGATGCTCATTAATGCATATCTGAAACACACCTTTGAGGACCACATCTATAAGTTACCTATCATTGCCTCTCATTCAGTAAATGACAACGATCTAGGGATGCAGTGATCCAACTTTTCCAATGTTGACTTTTTTTTTTCAGTATGTTCCACTGAAACAAGGTGTGAGGATATCATTTCTCAGTGCACTGCAAACAACATTTCACCTCCATTGTATTGTGTTGGGGAGATTCAATGGATTTTGCAAAAGCTGCATAAAATCCAAACTATCTGAGGTGCTAGAGAGCGCTACAGGTAAGTGAAGTAATTTAGTGCGAACTGAGCCTTTAAGTCATTATATCGAAAGGCTAAGTCCAAACTCACATGGTGAGGTATAGTAATGTAAAAAATCAGAGGGTTCATTCATATTTGATTCTACAAATCGATATAATTAATTGTAATTTCATCACAACGCAATGTAGCACGGTACTAACTCATCTCCGTTGGAGTTATGGGCGAGGGAAATTACTTGGCTCTGCATCATTATTTGTCGTTATGTGTGAGTATAGGAACATCTTTTACTGGGTGCTTTTCTCTCTCAGAGCACAGAATTGGCGTGTAGAACACATCACTCCAGCCTTCTGCTGCTCACATTTGAAGCACACTATATAACAAAAAACAGTACATATCTTTTTTGATCTTTACACTCTTCTTCCGTATTTCTTCCAGCTTGATCCATTATGTTCCAACTGGCTGAAGTATTCAGGCAGCCATGCTGTTTAAGTACTTGAATTGATTTGTTTAAACCAAATCACACTGTGGCTCCATGGCCCTTGCCTTCAGTGTATGAATGTGTGTGAATGTAGTGTTCAAGCACTTTGAGTGGTCGGAAGAATAGAAAAGTGCGATACAAGTACAGTCCATCTACCATCTCACTGCATGAGAGAATAGGCATGGAAGGGTTTACTCGAGCAGCATTGTGATTTTCAGAAAATCTCACATTCTGCCACCTGTGATTCAGTATGGTTTGTGTCACCACAATAAATGCACATTAACTGGGACCATGCAAAGGACAACACGCTATTTTCTCTGAATTTCATTTCAGAGCTACAAGAATTACATGAAATGTTCCTTACAGAGTGATCTACTCTATATATTTTGTTTATTTAAAATACATGCATCTTACTCCATTGTGTTTCACAAGATATTTGAGACAGTTTAATAAATTAATATAGATATTTATTTTTCGCCCATGCAATGGAGGGTGGACGAGCAGATGTTGCAGGTCCAACACATTAAAAATACTGCGTTTCTTTCTTTTCTTTTCTTTTTTACCAGACAGGTAGAATCATACAGTACATTTAAAGAAAAAGTTGATTCCCACATATAATAAAACAAAATATCTCTCAGTTTGACACAAAACAAAAAAGACAACTATAGAGCAACAAGTTTACACCCACAGCAGCTCTGTGAGGCTACCCATTGACATTTAGCATTGCTTTAAGCTAAATGCTATTGTCAGCATGCTAACATATGTACAATGACGATGCTAACGTGCTAATGTTTAGAAGGTACAATCTGTATACAGGAAGTGGACGTAGTCATCGTCACGTCACCCATTGGTTTGTGGACTGTCGTTTGAATCTTGAGTTTGGCGATTTTGCCGTTGCCATCTTGGATTACGGGCGTCGCCATGTTGTTTTTTTAGACTGCAGTGTGACGTTTTTCTTCCGACCGGTAGCTCTGTGTCACTGTCTCTGCGTCCCCCTGTCTTAGAGATAAAATAATACATGAATATATATAATGTATATATATATATATAATAACTTTTCAGGGAACACAGATATGTGGTAACTATTTTGAATGTGCTGAAAGTTTTGAACACAAACAGAATTCTTGCTTAAAAACATATCCAGGAGTTTATAAATTGATTAAAATGAATTAATGTGTCACTGATGTGAACAGATGCTTCATGCTTGTATTATATTTTCAGGGAATTTCTTCAAATTTGTTAGAAAAGTCTACTTGGACTTAAAGATGAACTGATTAGAATTTGGTGGTCAAGGTCACTGTGACCATAACTCAAGAATGGATATGCCAATCAAGACTAAGGATAAAGTGATGGATATGCACGGACTGTATCCTATTTCCTTTCTGTTGTACAACATGCTGAGAGCCATGAATTTACAATAGTCCTGCTGTGTCTTTGTTCTCTGTTTCACAGTTTCGGAGCTCTGGTGGGTCTCTCTGTAGCAGCTGTGGTTCTTCTCGCCTTCATCGTCACTCTGTGTGTCCTCTGCTATCTGTTCATCACCACCAAACCCAGAGGTCTGGACAATGGGCTGCCGCTCCGAGCACCAGGTACCGACTGCAGCTCCGTCTCTCGGTGGCGGGAAATTCTGCAAACGCGTCGATAAATTTCACTGAACCGTGTAGCCTGACATTTATTAATGGCCGACACGGAAGTTTTGAAAGGAATAAACTACCAGAATTTAGCAAGCTTGTTATTTTTGGTATCTTAAAACTGACTGCTCATACATTCAACACTCTTCGCGTGGTTAATGATTCATCTTCTTTGTTGTTGTTTATTTTGACAATAATGAGAAAACTATTGAATGAGCAGTCGATTCAAGCACAACACAAGATTTTCAGCTGCTGTTGAGTCACTTTTTGAGAACGTATCCTTCCTACTCCTGACTGAACACAGGTGATAGATGCCACAGGTGTCCACCAAGGACCTACTGTCCTTAAGATTTGTCTCAGCTGTTCAAACTGAATACGTTTTAGGAAACAACCAGTCTATATAGAGGCTGAGTTTTGCAGATAAAATAGATGGAAATTGTAGTTTGATTTTAAATATAATAAGAGTGTAATTTGTCATGTTGCTTCACAGCCTTGTTTAAATGCTAGTAATTACACTGAATCTGGGCTATTTGACCTTTTAATAAATCACATTTAAAAGCGCCGCACACCCCTGGTACACCCACACATGTATTTTCTCTCAAGTGGTCTAATTAGACCTCTCCTCAGGACCGTGTGGCTTGACTCACATCTCTCACTCTCCTTTCACAGCTGTTGTTGCTGGACACCTCACGACTGTATCAGTGTTATTGGCACGATGAGTCAGGTCATGTAAACTATGCCTTGAGTTATCAGAGTAACACAATTTATGTTGAATGAATCAGCTGTAATATGTTTTTGGACTAGACTGCCATGCAAACAAACACACTTGCAATGTTTCCATTCAAATATTGTTTAAGCTCATTTTCTCATTAGAAAAGCCAAATGGAAACAGCAAGATTCGATGAAGCGGAAAACTGTTCTTATGCACGCTTGAGGTGGTTTTTGCCTAAGTCGAAAAAGAATTGATGCGATAAATGGAATATTGAAACGTCTTCGTCTTCAGGCAGCATGAAACATGGTCAGTACTGGCTTTTCTCTCATAGATGGGCGGTATTTGTTCAGATGGCCAAGCCGACCTGTTTTGTTTGCGGTTCGCAACCTTTTCTACTCTGTTTGCTGGCGGATTACAGACATGCATAGCCTATAACACCAACCTCTAACCAAACTACACTGTAGCCGAGTTTAATCACTCCAACCCAGTTGATGGAAACGTACCGTATTCGCATTTTTTTGCGATATTTAAGAGGTTTGCTTAAAGTTGGCCTGACAATTCAATGGAAACATACCTAATCTAAACATTATTCAAAGATAGTACTAACGGGTTTACTTACTGGTGGTTTGCATAGTCGGTCTGGCTCTTCACACGCAAGTTTCTAAGTGAACTTTCTGTCTTCTAGGCTCTACATCGAGTCCACAAAGACCAGGACCGAGCCATTCCAGCGCCCCCGCCGGTCCTCAAGGCCTCAAGAAACACTTCCTGAGGGGCAGGCTGGACTGTGACAACCAGCCCCCGGAGCCTGACCGCCTTTTCCAACGTTGTTTCATGGCCACTGTGACATCTATCAAAGTCGAGGGTCCTGCATAGACTGGCGGACTATTTGACTTTTTGATTGTGTAGTTGCTAAAGAAATTGCTCAATGGCGCCCCTCAGAAACATTTTGTGTGCCCCCCCCCCCCTCCCCCTCGAACGTGACATGAAATCCATGCATTATATTTGAATCACCTGCTGTCCATTTCAACACATTCACATTCCATAGCCTACATTTAATACACTACTCGGCCACTGCGTCAAACAGTGCCCCACCCCCGAACAAGCATCTGTCAGGTAAGGAATGACAATTTGCAGAAAATTACTTGTTGCATGGCAACCAGTGGCATCTCACGAAAGTCACAGGAATTGACTGTGTCGGTCTTCAGAAATCCTGTGAAAAGTAGCGAGGGTGTAACACAGGCAAGCTATGTGGTATCCCACCAAATTGCCAAGAGTGGTGATGGAGAGCTGGTGAGGGACTGCTAGGTGAAAGAGGCCGACATACGCCGGCTCCCAAAATTGGCATGCAGTCATCAAAACTCTGAGAACCCCTGGTGAAATCACAAGAATTGAATACTGATCCTTTGAGATGCACGGTTTAGATCGGCTTTGGATTGATGAAATGTCCATAAAGTCCAGAGGCTGTTAGCAGCTGTTGGTCATGAATTTTATGTTTCTTAAAAACTGGAAACTACGTGCAGAATTCATCACTGAGATCCACCAAGAAATGAACTCAAAACACTCATTGAAGGATGATTAACCAAACAACATTTTAGCCTCAGACATGATTTTGTTGAACTTGAGAGACGGAGGGATTTTGGCAAAAAGCATAAATTAAGGGGAGTGTGCTTAAACTGTGCCGTGTGTTTGATTTCTTTGTGGTTTCTTGTTGTTTAACCCCCTGGAGTCAGTAATTAGGGGAGTGTGGATAACGGACGTTTTGTGATGGAAGTTTTGAGGTGTTGATTTTCACATTACTCGTCATGACACCTTTAATAACCCCAATGGGATATGGTTGGCAGGAGGCTTCAAAGTTCTGGGACAAATAAACATGGAGTTTGAAAGTTGGTTGTTTACAAGGCAGGAAGGGAAATGCTTATGGAGTGCATCATGGGAATTGCAGGCCTTCAGTGTTTTTTATGCCTCCATGCTGGCGATAGTCGGTCCATTCTTGTAAACGCGATATTTCAAGAATGCCAGGACTGTTCACTTGGACGCAAGGATGAATTGATTAGATTTTGGAGGTATAGGGTCAAGGTCACTGGTACCATACGTCCGTCCCATTCTTGGGAATTTCTAACTTTGACTATAAGTTATCAAGGATAACTTTGATGTAAACTGCAACATGACTGATGGGCGGAGGAATACAAGCATGAGGCGGTAATTCTAGTTTGGAGCTTGACCCATAATAGGGTCCCATACTGCCCCTCTGTTTCCGTGCTTACACTTGTCTTTTTAATGTGAATTTTGTGATCGGATACGCCAGATCTGAACTCAATGTGTCTGCATAAGTGCACTTGAAACAATGCGTGCTGCCTTATCGGTTAGTGTTCATATGTATTTCGTGGTCAAAGTACCGACTGTAAAACATTGGATACACATATTTAAACTCCTCACAATAAAAGTCCCACGTTATTTTTGCTGTTTTCTGGTCCTCCCTGCAGTACTGGTAGACTTTGTTATTGAAGAATAGCCGCTGACAAAGCTCTGGTTATCCAGTGATAAACACATTTTCCTGTAAATTCTTCACAATAAAAGCCCCTTGTTATTTTGTTATTTAAAAGCAGCAAAATCAGGAGATATTACGCTTTTATCAGCAGTAACTTCACAGGACTCAGGTCAGCAGGTCTCAGCTGGGCTCAAGCTCAGGTTTTCCTCCTCTCTTCTCTTGATCGGCCTGTTATACAGCATGCCACAGACAGTTTGCTTTCACCACGCATGTGCTTCGTTGAGTGTCTACGTCGTAGACATGATACCATCTCATACCCAACTGTCAGCCTGATGCTCACGTCCTGTACCGGTCCGTGTTTCGCTTTGATGGTGCTGAAGGAGAAACCAGAGCTTTATGTCGTAGCTGCAGATTCTCATGTCGTGTAATGTGTCAATCTCTGTTCACTAACAAATTCATGAGGTCATTTAAGACCTCAGTAGCACAGCCGGTTATGGTTACTATCATTGTAAGATATTGGGCAGCTGAAGTGCCTCACTGATTAATGTGTATTTTTCCAAAACTATTACTAAAGCTATGAACCACACTTGCTTGTGTGTTGTTCTTTGCCTTGATGTTCTTAACTTTGATCTTTCTGCACCTCAGCCCGTCATATAAGTAAGCATCAAAAGCTCAAGTTCCCATGTTACCTCAGTTCCAAAAGGGATGAAGACATTTCAAATTAAAGATATGTGAGCGTATACTTAGAGATGTTGTCCAGTGTTTCCTATTTATTCTATTTTTTTGTTTCGCAGTGTGCAGCTGCTCATTGATGTGCTTTACATCTGTTTAGATGTAAAGAAGGTTCAACGCTGTCATAAGTACATTTTGTAGATAAATGACTGGCGTAATGAATGTTATTCTTTGTCCCAGCGACAATTTCATCAATTTATTCTGGTGTGTGTGGCAGACAATGAAGCGCAAGAACGACCATGAAGTTCTATTTCTGCTCAGAGCACAATAATTGGAAAATCATTTCGTTTTCAAGCTGTTCTACCACTGGGGAATAAGTATTTAGAAGTATACTTTACTTTACTCACACTATAAAATAGGTACAAGTAAAGGTTCCATGCACAAACTCTTGGTTAAAAAAACAAAAAAAACTTATGGACAACATTGACTTATTGCCACTTTCTAAGTTGAAAAATCCAGCAATTCAGGAGCAACATTGCCATTCATTTGGAGTCGTGTTTTAGGTCACCGTATGTCCAATATTCACTCTGTTTTAGCTCTGTTTTTGGTCTCCACCACCTCCTTACAGAAATATCTGGCTGCTAAATGCTCAACTATGTTCACCACCAGCCAGTCGCTTACTCTGTGATGTGTGCTGCTGATATTTTAGTGCATTCTTTTGCTGAAAACAGCTGCCTTTGTGGTTAATAACTACTGTTCCTTAGTTGTACTGTACTATATGAGAGCGGTGAGAGTGAAATAAAACAGTAGGATTCAGCAGTAAATGTCTACTGCCTGATGAAGACAGTATGGCGGACTGCTGTCCTCTCATTTCCTCAGGAGATGTGCTGCTAACAGACAGACAGACAGCTGGGTCAGAGTTGGTGCAGATTGAACGGTCCTGGAGCTCATGTGTGGCTTTTAATGTGGATTCTCTGTAAACCTGATAATCTTTTTTTGTTTTGTTTTGCCTCATCAGGAGTGCGAGATGTATCCGTCCCACCAACATTTTCAGTTGCCACAGAGCTTCAGTTGCAGTCGCTAGGAGCAGTTGACGTTTTTCTTTTTTTGAGAACTTGCACTGCGGCGTCGATCTCATCAACTCTTGTCACATTTTCTTTTCTGTTGTTGTAGGGTTTCTCATGACTGTAGCTTGCAAGCTATGTGGAAAGATTACGTCCCCATTCTTAACCCCGCCAACAAAGTTACCACCGGTCGACTGTGTCTCCGATCGGTGGAAACAACCGTCCATGTGTCCATCTTCCTTCTTTTAAATTACTGGATTATTTTACCTCCTACAGTGAGACTTCTAAAATGGTTTAAATACAACAGGGAAAAAGGATGACTCTCTGTTTGACCTGGCCATACCCTTAAAATATAAATAAATAATCCATGCTTCATTTCTAGGAGTCCATTTTGGAGTCATAAGCTGATTCCAGAAACTTGCGAGAGAAATGACAACAATCTCGTCAGTGTCGATGATTTCTAACTCGCCACTGTTAGTTCAACCCAGATCAGCTTCATGAGAAACTCCATGTGTACCATTATCCTGCTAGAAAGCAACACATGGTGTTTTAGGATGTAAGTCAAGAAAACCGTTGAGTTGCCGTGACCCTTGAATAACATTTCCACTATTAGGATGTAAAAAACACATAAAATGCTTGTTGTAATCCTTCATGGGAATATAATGAGTTCACTGTGGAGTCATGGCAACGCCTAATATAACTGCATTTATTTATCCAAGGGGTCTATTGTCGGGTCAAATAATGTAATGTGTCTCTTTTTGCACTCTGCTTGTCTGCATACAAATGTTCCTGCATCCATTATGAAAGGTTTGTATGGCATTAGCGTCGCTAAGGGCAACTCAAAATCTACAGGCAGGAAAAACAAAATGTGACGTATCGACAGGCTGCCTCACTGCCATTCAAAATCAACATGGTTTTTCACACACTATTTTATATATTCGGCTAATAATATTTACTATAAGTACCATTTTCCATTATTAATGTCTAAATTGTGTTTTAATGGAAAAAAAGTGAATCTTTTGTCTATTCATGCTGTTGTCGTATAAAGTAGTCACATTTAAATACAGTCATGATTGGCATCACCCAGTTAAATACCCACAATATGTAATAATTCACAATGTCACTCTGTCTTCCACTTTGGTCCAGACTGAAATATCACACCAATTGGATGGATTCAACACGTGAACAGTGAACATGGTAAACATTGAGGTGTTAAATATCAGCATGTAAACATTGTCTTTGTCAGTTTAGAGGCAATAGTCTAACACAATGTGATTGCATTCAGGCTGATACTTTGTAGCCTAATGTGGACAATGTACATGGGGAGGTGTATAAGCAACATTATACTGAAAAAAGGAAGAACAATACCAAGGCCAGGTTTATGACAACATGTTGATGGAATTGCTTGATGACTCAAGCTCTGGGAATGAACAGCAAACAGCAGAGACATTGTCCTTTAGTTCGCGAATAGCAAAGTACAGCCACCAATAAGGGGAGAGAAAACACAGATGGTGTCATATTAAAATGTCAGAACGTCTCTCAAAAAATACAAATTCTTCCTCAAAACCTGAGTCACAACATAAACAAGGACTTTAGCTACATACACTTGTTTCTTATACCTCTGAAAAATGTAATCCCTATCTTCAAATAGCTGCTACATTGGTCCTATTTACTGATTTTTACACTACGTTGTATAAACAATGTCTCGTAATGAACAGTTGGCGGCGCTAATACCCGGATGAGGAATTGAGCTGCCATTTATAATAATGAAGAAGAAGAAAATAACCGCCGTCCCATGGATACAAGCGACGCTTGAGCGGTCGCCATGCCTAAAGTAGGCAGTATGTAACGGCTAGAAGTTGGCAACACTATGAGCCGTTTTATGAAGCGCTACGTTAACCGTATTGATGTGAAATTGTAACTTATATATAATTATATGAAGGGCCTCGAAGTGCATCGTATATGATACCATAGCTTAGCTAACCGCTAGCTAACGTTGACTCTACTGTCCCCCAGTGCAGGATGGAAGAGTCCCAGACGGGGTGAGCCGCTGCTAAAATAAGGTGCAAACATGGAGCTAACATTATAAGAGCGTCAGTATAACGATGTGGAAACGAGGCGGTCGAAGCTCCGCTCTGGACCGAGCTCAAGCGCTGCTGTCCGCCAAGAGGAACAGGGGAGACGTAGAGTCTGTTCAGGGGTCCACAGGAAACACAGTGAGTCTCAAGCTGCAAACATGTTTCCACGATTTGTGGTGTCACTCTCTCGCTGTCTCTCACTTTGGGTGATGTTTGAACACTCTGTGTCTTGCCTTCCTTTCTCTTTAGGGTGCTGTGGGTGGATCTTTAAAAAACAAATCTGCTTCTTCGAGTACACACCCTTTATTGTCAGATCTGAGTGACCTGTCCTCGGTCAGCTCAGCTCCTGAGCATGGAGGGGACACCATGCTGGGCTCTGCTGCTGCTGCTGCTGCTGGGAAGACCCAGGCAAGAGAGGGGCTGTCGACCACGGTAAATGCAACTGGACTTTAGAAACCTCGACAGTGGGATGTTTTTAAATCCTATTAGACAACAAGCCTCCGCTTTTTGTTTTCTTCCGCCAGGATCTCAGACCTCAGGGCTCTCCGGGTGGAGGAGGGAGCCGGTTCTTGAAGAAGGCTCCACCACCTGCAACCATCAGCAGCCAGTCACCTGTCAGCAAGAGCCACATGCAGCAGGTGCCTGAACACAGGTATGGTTCTGTGAGCGTAAGATAAATAAATGTTAGATTAATCAGTGAATTCTGGAACTGATTCTACTCAAAACATTTCCAGTTCTAATAATCACCTCTCGGGCTATAACTCGTTCTTGTGTTATTCTCCACCTTCATCCCTCTCTGGTCAGAAACATGTCATCTTCCCAGCGGGGCTCCCAGACTGCTGCTTTGAGTAGGCTGGCTCAGATAGAGAGCCGCATCCGCAGCCGCAAACCGGTTCAGGTTCAGGAACAGGCCAGACGGGGGCCAAAACCTGCAGGGAATCTAAATTCAGACGTGGAAGTCTCTCCGCCACCAGCCGCCCGGTCCCTGGAGGCCCCTGTGCAACTCTCAGCACAGTCCAGCGGTGACCAGACACGTTTCCTCAAGAACAAGACGGCTGTAGCTGCTAACAACATTACTACGGCTGCTGCTAGGTCGCCAAAAGGCGGCGATGTTGGTGTCAGGTCCAGAGCTGCTGATGCCGTAGTACCTTTGGCGGGTTTGGAGACAAAGTCAGGGAGAGTAGTGAGTGGTGTCAGTCTGGAAAGTGATGAAGAGGACATGAGGAAACTTCTTGGAGACTCGTTGGATTCGGTAGACAAAAGCTTCTTGATACCGGGGAGACGCTCTTCTGTAAGAACAGCAGACAAGGTACCTTTCAACTTTGAAGGCTTTTTCTTGTCACCACATGTTGTTATTTTCAGTTTGCCTTAGGCTAACACCATCATTACACATGGAAATAGTTCTGTACAAACTCTAAAAATAGACTGTCATAATTTCAAACTATTTTTGATTTAGAAAAATTTGACATACACAGTTTTTTCAGTTCCAAACAACACTATGCTTTTCTCCCTCACAGATGGCCCTCTCCTCACCTCCTCCCGCTGCTGTCCCTCCCTCATCGTCCTCAAACAGAGCACCCCCCCGCTCCCCAGCCTCTCCTCCTCGCCACAGTTCTCCTTTTCGATTCACCGGTCAGGCTCAGGCCCACTTCAGCCCCTCTGTGCTCTCCCCATCCCCCTCTCCTCCCTGTGACTCCCCTCACGGGGGGGCGGGGAGTCCCCAGCGTCCCCTCTCCTCCATGTCCGGCCGCGGGGAGGTGCTTTCTCTGGAGGAGCTCTTCTCTGAAGAGCCCCTCAGTGAGACGAGTGCAGTTACCTCTGAAGGTGAGAGAAGTTCATCGGGGCATCACATACACCTGGAAAGGTGGCAGTTAGTGTTGTAGTTATTACAACACTTGTTTTTATTCATTAATCATGTTTTATTCCTCGCTCTTTATTTCATGCATCCTAGATGGACAACAAGGTACATAAATCATCCCTCTGTAGAGTCAGAATGACCAGACAACAGGACAAATATAGACGCTGTGTAGGGCATCACAAGTTTATGACGAGCTTTCATGGGGGGGTTATGCAGATATTATAGCACATTCTGACATGCATCACTTTGGACATACAGTATAACCATGTCATGAGATTTTGATACAGCAGCCTAGAATAATGATTCATTAGTAGTAGTAGCAGACCAAATCACGTGTTGATGACGCGATCATTTATTAAATTCTGTTATGATCGTGTGTTATTGCAGACTTCAAGATTAATGTGATGACATTAGACGACCTTGGATTTTCCGAGAGGACGCCAGGAAAAGAGGTGGGTAACTAACGACGGCAGGTAATCAGGTCAAATACAGTTAAAGATGAGTTGTGTGTATTATGTCATGCTATCTGAACGTCTATATATTGCATTCATGAATTACATAAAAACTAAAAGAGCTTCAAGGAATTTTTGGGGGTAATTTTGGCCATTATTTCTGTCCATTATGAAATCAATTTACACAACGGGGCAAGCAGGACAAGCGGTCAGAGCAAGGTTTATTAAAACTTGCATTGCCTGTTTTTGGCCACTTGAGGGCAGTGTAAACAAGCTGCAAACGCAAAATGAAAGCTATTATTACATGTGAAGTTGATACAGTGTATCGGATAACAAACGGTTGCTGATTTACACACCCAGCAGTCGCATTTGTATCAGTCTGACAAACCCAAGTTTAATATTGTCTCTCGTCTGAGCTTCATTTTGATCTCCGCCAACTCCCGACATTTCTTCGGTGCTGAGTGAGTTGTAGCCGTGGGTTATTAGAGCTTTTCCACTAAAAACAGCTGCCTGCTGCTGGAAACCAGGGCGCTGAGAGCGGTGGGACTGAGCCATAACAGTTTAGGGAGAGTGTTTGAATTAGTCTTAGTCCGTTAGAGGCTTCACCTTCCAACCCCCCTGTTCTTACACTGGTTGTACATGGTGAGAGATATTTCATGTTTGAATGATACCAGTAGGATTACAATAGCCATTCTTATACACCCACTAACTTACACGAAAATGTTTAATGGATTATTGTCAAATGTAGCTTCGTCTCTTTCTATTGGGTACCTGGTCGATTCCCCAGAGGGACTCCAAAGACTGAAACGTTTGCTTTCTTCCTGCGGCCTAAACAGAGAGAAGTCAAACACAGCGTCCCTCCTCCTGAATCCCCCAACAGACATCAAGAGCGGCCCCGACTGAAGAAGAAGGAGAAGAAAGACGAGCAGCAGCAGCAGCAGCAGCAGCAGGAGGAGGAGGACGCGTTGGACTATCAAAGTGACTTTGAGAGCGAGAGCCGGACAGAGCCTGATCACAGTGTCAGCCAGGTTTCAGAGCACTTGCATTCAGACGTGTCCCGTGGGAGGACAGGAGACGATTACTCGAGCACTCTCTCAGACACAAGTCGCTCCTGGACCTCAGATCACAGTCAAAAACTCAGCGACTCCAGATCCTCCCGATCCTCTTCATCACGTGGCAGCCGGACATTATCTCGCCAGTCAAGGAGACGCGCTTCAGCTAGAAAGGTTTTAAAAGAAACGGCAGTACAGACTCAGCCTGATCCTCTGGCTTACACGTGGACCCCCGCCGGTTAGTCTGCCACTGTAACATTTCTTCACAGTAGCACAAGTCCTCAGGATCGATGTGACACATTGTTATCTCTGGCTCTCCTCCCTCTGTAGGTGTGGCTGCTTTGGGTCCTGCCGTGGCCATGACTTACATGGATCCCACCCCGGCGGTTGCTTACACTCTCAGTGCAGAGATGGTGGAAGGTAAGAGAAGAAAATACAACATGAATACACAGAGAGCACCGGAGAGCATTCTGAGAGAGCCGACCCTTCTGCTGAGGCTCAACTGTATTATGTCGGTAGAAATAGATTAACCAGTTTAAAACCTGCACCTGGATCCTGATGGTAACTATAATGGAGACATCACGGTTTGTGCAAGGAGGATGTTAAACTTCAAGTGACTCATAATCTGGCCATTTTCCGCTCGATATTCATTCAAAATAGTTTGATCGGTGTTCTCTATAAAGATCAGATGACGCATTGGTTCTGAATTAGACATTTGCTCTTTAATTTGCCGGGAGAGCCACACAGCTGGAGCTCCGTGACCAGCTCACCGTCTGGTTCACCGTGGTTTTGCCGCCTGTCTGATCTATTTTAGCTGCGAGCGTATCTGGCGTGAAAACCCACTAATAATTTACGCGTAGGCCTGATTAATAATAAAACGTGCATCCCATGATTGCCAATCTCATTGACTTTTCTGCCCCTTTGTGATCATTTCCGGTGAAAATAATTCCCTCCGAGCACAATTTGAATTGAATTTAAATAGGCTCAATTAGAGCAGAGGAGCAGAGTCTTTTGCTGGTTCCATTGGCTGATTCTGCTGCCAGCGATCAGCGGTTGGCCCCAAAAATCCTGATCGGAGCACCCGTACGCTGCTAAAGCCACGGTACTGATTGTGTGTGTGTGTGTGTGTGTGTGTGTGTGTGTGTCTGTGTGTCCCTCAGCTCTCAGCGTCTCCAACCCAGCTGCATTTGCACTCAATGAAATGCTGAAACAGCAGCTTGCCATGACACGGCGGTTCATTGAAAGCAGACGACGCCTTCACTCCAGCCTGGTGCAGAGCCTGGGACCACCGAGCTACAGATACACCACGCTGGAGGACACCAAGGAGGTAATAAAGCCTCACACGACACAAACACTACATAGTGGTATGTTTTCCTTCATTCGCTGACTGTGATGGAGTTGCCATTCAGAATAGAGGAAGATCATTCCGTATCCTGAGACAGACGAATCGAACAGTCATCCTTTTAAATCCGTTTACATTGTTACATTACATTGTAAATTCCAAACTGCTTTAAAAGCATTGTGTCCTTCTTCCCGCAGTACATTCGTGAGCACAGACCTCCCAAACTGAAAATGGAGGAAGCGTTAGAAGAGGTGCTGCAGGAGATGAGAGACTACCATCATATCTGACCGCTGGTCCTGAAAGTCCCGGATTACTGAACAGCAGACATTATGCCATGTCCTTTTTTTTAAAATCATAATTAAATCATATTTTTTCTAACATGGAAGAATTGTGACATTTGTTGGTTATATATCATAGAATGTGTCGTAAAGATTTGAATGATTTTAACATTTTCCCCTGCTTTACCTTTTCCGACGGGGAACTTAAGCCGTTATCTATGCTCTCTTCAAAGCCACCACTCGATTTTTGGTGGTTTTAAGGATTAGTTTGAATTCATGAAAGTCAAAAGAATAAACCAACTAACTGATCGAGTCAGCAGTAGACCAGCAACCATCGTGTTCTGCAGGGCTAAGTTATGGTTTTGGTCAGTGGAGTCGTCTGGCTTTGAACGGAGCATATATGGATCCAACTGCTTCAGCTCTCTGACGGCACGATAAAGCGGCGGAAAAATTCTAAATATAGCGTACACTTCAAACTTTAAAGTTACTAGAGTGACTCAAGATGTATATCTGGCATAGAATACCTCAAATTATATTTTTCTTGTATATTATAAAATGTACTTTTAGATTGAGACAATACTAAAGTCAAAATCTTGGAAACAGAAGTGACCGTCTTCATTACAACATACTGTATTTAAGAGTAAAGGTCTTCACCGTAGGACGCCGCACGAGTTCATTCATAAAAAAAAGCAACTGTTTAAATAAAGACGCCTGCAGGTGAAGTAACAAAATGTTTATTTAAAAAATAACGTACGTAGTATGTATACAGGCATACCAGATTTTCCAATCTTCATCTTCAACAGTAACTTGAAATTCTAATGATAAGAGCAGGATTTGACGCGATCTAAAGACAAACTCCAGGAACATTTATTAGTGATGGGGGGGGGGGGGGTGAAGGCACAAATTCAGCTTGCAGTTGGAGTCGTCAGTAGAGGTCGTTGAATGGGTAGTGAGGATGTCCTGCATCCCTGGGGACTCGTTCTCCTTCCACCTGCAGCACCCAAACCAAACGTTGATGCTTCTCTCTCCGTTTACCACCACATGACACTTTCTCTGTTAAGTTATCCTTGGAGCCATCAGGGCATTGAGGAGTAACACTTGCACTATTGTGATCACAGGCGCCCATTCATTATATCACAACTGAGCTTGATCAAGATAACATTTTCCAGTTGACTGTAAATAACATCTATAGCAACCATTAAGCAGGTAAAAGCAAAGTCAAAAGAAATGATGAAGAATGGACTTCAATACATTGTGTTCTACCCATTAAAGAGAGAGAGAGAGAGCATAAAGCCCACTTACTTGGATCATTGGTAGAATGTAGCGCCAGCCTTTGTTCAGGGCTGTAATGCTCTTCATTTCCTCGGCTTCGAGGGTAAAGTCAAACACCTTGACGACAAACACAAAGAGATCGACACTTCACGACATACTGGCTATTGTTCCACCAAAACACGATTCACAATGTGCAAGTTCAATTACTTGCAGGCAATAATGGAACCGTAACGAGATATTCTATAGTTCAGAAAATCTCATTAAGAAGGCTGTTGTTTTTTTGGTTTTTTTTAAAATTGCCTCATTGTTGGGAAATGAATTGCCGGACTGAGATTTGACTCCACCTGAAGGTTTTCTTTGATCCGGGACTCTGTCACACTCTTGGGGATTGTCACCACGCCTCGTTGTGTCTGCCACCTGCAAACACAACAAACTTGTGTTGAAATGTACAACACTACAGCAATCATTTGGAAAAGAACGAGCCGTAAAGCACACAGGATTTCTGGTAGTAGGAATGCGAACGTTTGCCACATCAGCTTCATGCAGCATGCTGATAATACCGTATATGTCTCTGTTGGGTTTACAGCTTGTTGCCGGAGCCCCAAGTGGCCAAAAGGTGTATTACTGCGACTTTAACTGTTGCTTGACTGTGTATTTCTGAACCACAGCACCAATTGAATATGTGTATTTAAACTGCTCACTGCTTTTGATACAATAACACTTTTACATATTAAACTGTCACGACACAGCTGTTTTTCTCCTTTTGCACTTACTCTGTGGTTGCCTTCAATAACGTCTGTAGAGCTTAAATGCTCCATGGAATCAATCTAAAAATGCTAAATACAGAAACAAACCTTTTAAAACCTTCAGTATTTGGCTGATGTTGATGTGAAACTGCCAATGTGCACATCAAAGTGCTGTTTAATAAAGCAGATGGATGCATATGTGATCCACATGTGAAAACCTTTAACAACTGGATTTAAGTTTGTTTTTTTATTGTTTTAAGATGTTTTAAGATCTGAAATTTGAAAAAAAAAATGTGAAGATATCTATGTAATAAGATAGCCTGTGTGTTGTTTGCTTAAAGTAAAGTAGATCATGACACACTGGGGTAAAGACACTCAGTTAAGTGAGGAGTAAAATCACCTCAGGAGAATCTGAGCAGGGGACTTCTTATATTTCTCTCCGAGGGTGGCCATCACAGGCTCCTGAAGCAGAACCGGTTCATCTGGATGTTTCCAGGCCCGGTCCGCAGAGCCCAGAGGGCTGTAGGCCGTCATCACCAGGCCCCGGTCCCGACAGTGGGCCAGCAGCTCCACCTGGGCCAGGAACGGGTGGCTCTCTACCTGCCCAACCAAAACACACCGATACCAGTGGCTCGGTTAGTGGCTCACACTTAACCTGTTGAATTAAGATGAACTCTCTCATCGCCACAAGCACCCTGTACCTGCAGGACAGTGGGTTTGATGCTGGCGACTGACAGGACGTCGTCTATCTGCCTGCTGTTGAAGTTGGACAGGCCGATGGATCTGACGAGGCCCTTCTCCACCAGCTTCTCCATGGAAGCCCAGGTCAGCTTGTAGTCTATGTCGTCATACAGCAAGGTGCCGTCCTCCTTTTTGGGGAAGGGAGCATCTCCTTGTCTGGGAGGTACAAAGTGAGGATTCTTGGGATTAAGATACAGCAAGTTAATTAGCTTGTTATGCAAAGAAAACAAAAGGGCAGTTTTTATCAGAGCTTGGTGGAGGCAGAGCTCACTGAAAGGCGTAGGGCCAGTGGATGAGGTAGAGGTCCAGGTACTCCAGCTTCAGGTCCTTCAGGGTCTTCAGGAGGGCCGGCTCCACGTCCTCGGGGTGATGCCGGGTGTTCCACAGCTTGGACGTGACGAACACGTCCTCTCTTCTCAGGGCCTGGTTTACAGAAAACACCGTCAGGTAAACGTTTGACACACCTCGAGCTTCTAATGCAACCTGGTGGAGCTAGTTCTACCTTGCCGGGGCCGAAAGTCTCCTGCAGGGCTTCGCCGATCTCAACCTCATTGCCATAGATGGCTGCACAGTCAATATGGCGATACCCAGCCTCCAGTGCCCAGATAACTGCTTGTTTCACCTGTGATAGTAACAAAACAGGACAAACATTGTTTGGCAAAAAAGTGTTACATAGGTCTCTGTCAAAGCTATGTATTTACAGCAGCATTAAATGAAGTTGTGGCAACAGAATGTGCAACATTGACTTATTATTACCATATTATAAAGTTGATATGGCAACGGTTGCTCATTTACACATCAGTTACAGAGCAAATTAGCATTCATTAAGAGTAATGTGTCCACACATCTGAACAATATAATATTTACTGTCCTTTTAGCGCCGTTTTGTCTCCACCAACTCCTGAGGAAAAGATGTGGCTCTAGAGCTGCTATGTTCACGTGCTAGTCGTTTAGTGCTGAGCAGGCAGTGTGCAATGGGGGGGGGGGGTTTCACAGAAAAAACTGTCGCCTGCTGGAACAGAGGTCAATAAGAGCACTGAGCTAAAACAGTGAGTTGCGGGCCTCGAAAATCAAAGTAAGTTAAAAGAAGCTCAAATGCTCTGTAGAGCCGACAGGAGCCAATGCTAACTCTCTCTGGATTCAGCACTAGGAGCAACACGTCACTTAACACACATTCATTGTTAACATGAAGAGATTGATTAGTGCAGCTCTCATGCATGACCGTACAGATCCACTTCTGCATTTGGATGGAGGAATGAGGGGAAGTGGAACTCAATGTGAAGCCATGCTATGACGTACAGCTGTCAGAATAAATAATATTAAGAAGCCTATTTTTTCAAATATTTTGGAAAGAGGACACAAGTGCAGCCTCTACCTGTCCTGGCTCACTCTTCCACGTCCCCAGTCCGAGGAGGGGCATCTTCCGCCCCGTGTTGAGAACTGCAAAGTCATTCATGCCTCTCAGAAGCACCTTGAAGGGACGAGGAGAGCACGATTCAGTCAGTGAGGGTTGCAGTTACAACAGTTCTATATAAAAATACACCCCGGTAGTTGCCTCATGAAGCTATTTAGACTGCGACACTGGATGATACGCATTCTGTGCACACATGCTTTCCTCTAAAGTTAAAACTGAATTTCCTTGATCTTCTGATTCATGTCTCTACTGTACTTTATTACATTTGGGGGAACGTATTACTGCACTGTAAAATGCATTCAAACATTTCATTCTGTTATTTTTGGCTCTTTGATTTTATTCAGCAACAGATTCTATTTTCATCTAATGCATTATGTTCTAATGCATTTCTCTGCTTTATGTAAAACACCCTATTTGCAGAACAGAGATTCCACATTGTAGGCAAAGCAAATTACTTTGTACGGCACTTAATTAACCTACTCTGACTAATGCACAACATCTATCCCGCTAAAAACAGCATGCATGCTAAACTTAAAACAAACCCACGTTTTGCCTGTTTACTTGATGTGAATCAAAACCAAAGTGACTTGTAGCGCCACTGCATTGTGAAAGAAGGACAGACAGACGTGTTCCAGATCTTTCCTAAAATCCAGGAGGTCTGTCAGCTGATTTCCTGGAAAGTCACGCGCAACCGCCACACCTCAGCGACTGACCGCGCGAGCTCAGCAGCTGTGACACCTCAAAACCTGCTCAACATTAACTACATTAATATGTAGCAAACGTTAGCAGGCAATGTGTGGGGAATGACATGAGTAGCATTAGACAATGTATTGAGACAGAGCAGAATACCTGTGTGGTCACTCAGTGTGCTCACTGTGAAACAGTATTGAGCCAGAAAACAAACAAAAACGTCTGTAAGAAAAATCGCTGCAGCTCTTGATAAATGACAGCTAGCTAGCTTTAGCTTCTCCTGAAGCAGACTCCCGCACTAGACTTTGTGTTACTGTCCGCTTTTTGTTAAATCTGCGTCCAAGGTCAGACCTTTTTCATCGACTTACTCACCCGCTTGTTGCCAACGTCAAAACATAAACGACGCAACATCTGCTTTAGGACCTGACACCTGAATGCCTGCATGGTTCAGCTCAGTGGAGACATTGCATAACATGAAATGATCCGCAGCGGCTCTGCCTACAGTTTAAGTCTCCTACTTACTGTTTCAAGGTTGTAAAACGTGCGGCTTCAAACAAGGACCTCTTCTTCTCGTCCTCCTCAGCGGGACAGATAAGCAGGAGTATCGTTTTCTGCCAAACGTTCAAAAACACCACCTCATTTTGTTGACGTTTCCCTTTCCGGGATGCTGGTTCCTCTATTTCCGGTGAAAACACTTCCCAGACCTGATGAGGAGATGACAGATGGTTGTAACTGAATCTGGAGAGACTTGTATTGATGTAGCTGGCCTAATAAAATCACATGGAAGTGACTTTTGACTGTTAGTTCCTCGACTACAAGAGCTGAAAGATTCTCTATAAGTCGCATGATGTAAAATCCTGCTTGAAAGGACATTCTAGCAAAGTTGTAAGCAGGCAGCAATTGGAGAAATATGTGCTGAAGATAATTTAAGTGGTGTGTTGTCTAATACTATCAAAGGTTTGACTTTTGAAAACGTAATTATATATTAGATTTTAAAATGTAATTGATGTGTACTTTCTTTATTTGATTTGACAGTTGTTGACTACACAGATACTTTGTTACTACTACTAGGCTTCTTGAATATATATATGACACTAAATAGCGCAAGTTAGATATTATTGTAATGTTCCGGACCTTTGCATGAGGAGATTTTCTCAATCTGGACCTTTCGGAATTTTAATTGAATACCCCTGCATTAGAGAATGATTGATACCATGTGAAACAATTTAATGTCATACCAATGAGAGCAACCGAAAGAAAAAATCAACATGACTGATGATTCCTTTTTGCTGTTTTGGTTTTGTGGTACAATATAACGTTCACTACATGTCTGAGGTCTTGTCTGGTCTCAACAGGATCACCTAGTATTTCAGCTGTTTAAAAAATAATCACACACATTAGGTATATTAATAACCTTATGAAAGTAAGCCATGTTCACATACATGAGTAGGCCTATACAATAGTTGGTAAAGGCAGATTAATTTGATCAAATCAAAGGAACAGAGCAACGGAAAACACAGTGGAATTTGAATGAAAGACAATTTCATATGAGGAACCCTGAAAGGGAAACAAAAATACACAAACTAAACAACAATTTTAACGTTTTGTTGGAAACAACAAATATTGTGCCCATCCTCGCCGGGAGGGGGCGGACTGCAGGAGAAGATGCACCGCAAAACTACAGGGAGAAAAGCAGAAACGGAAGTAAGATTAATAACAACAACCTGAGTTGCAACTTGGTCAAAACTTTACTGCCGTTAAAACATTTGTATTTACGTTATTATAGTCGTTACGGACGCCGTATTACGGGGGAAGAATTGTCCTGCGTGTCGTGGACGTGGTTTGTGCTGGAAGTCAACGGATAGTTTAGCAGTTGGAGCGGCTACGTTAGCTAACTCTGTGTAAGACTAGCGTGACTTCTTATTGACAACCTGAGTAAGCAAACAGTAGTATAATATGCAGAGGTTTTGCTCTGTGCTTAGTTTTAACAAGGCGCTGGCTGTAGGTGGACTGTCTGTAAACTGTCGTTGACACGTCCTGGTAGTTTTTATGCGGCGCTGACAGAGCCCCGGTTCGCCCGCAATGCTCCCGCAGCTGCTCATACCTCTCAAATAGCTGGCTCCTCTCCTCCCGTCTCCCGTCTCCCGATGGCTCACTGCGGCTCCTCCGAGCCGAGTGCAAAGGCACCGCGTCCCGAGAGCAACACGCCGTCACAGGGCGGCGTCGACCAGAGCATGAAGCCGGTGCTGTTCGAGATCTTCGGTGAGATATGGACCGTCCAGTCGCGGCTCGGCCAGGGAGTCTCGGCCTCGGTGTACCGGGTCAGCTCCACCGGCAGAGCCACCGCCACCGCCGCGGTCAAGGAGTTTCAGGCCGACACCCAGGGAGGAGATTACGGGTATCACAAGGAGAGGTCCGTGCTGGAGGACATCCAGGGGCACAAAAACATCGGTAACAACATGGTTTTACTAAAACTATTTGATTAAAAAAACGAAAATGCTGACATGGAAATTAAATGTAATTTCTTACTATTCTTGTAAGTCACAGGGTTTGTCACAGGGTTCTGCAAAATAATCATGGCTGACAGCTCTGTAAACCTATTTAAAAAAACATGAAACAGTTACTGGCATTACCCTGTAGTCAATGCTATTGCCTTGTTTTGTTAAATGTGATACAATTCCAACAGTACAGGCGCAGCTGTTTGTAATGACAGTCTTTCCTCCCATCAGTGACACTGTACGGGGTGTTCACCAACCACAGCTGTATGGGTGTCGCCACCCGCTGTCTGCTGCTGGAGCTCCTGGATGTCAGTGTGTCTGATCTGTTGGTGAGAAGCAGCATTGGTACCCAGGGTGCCAGGTGAGTGACGTCCAGTCCCTGCTTCCAAAAAGAAAAAGAAAATACATGAGCGCTGTTTTGGCCTGCAGGTCTTTTCTGTTGTATTTGTCCGGGTTTCATTCTCTGTTGCCTCCTGAGGACCATGAAGATTATTTGTTTGTGCTTCTCAAAGCACAACATGTGCTCACTAGTGATGGTGAAATGAAGTAGTGACACATTGTGTAATAACCTGCATCTAATTATTTTATATTACATACATCTACACCTAGTTCAAACTTATGCAGGAATAATACCACCGTCATGCAATAACGTCTCCCTTCATTAAGGTCATGATGTTCAGTTTTTTGTTGAAAGTTGCCATCTGTAGCGCTGAACTGTACTGCATTATACACAGAGACGTCTGTTATTTAGCCTGCCCTCATTGATATTAATGGGGTGGACGAGACAATAGGAACAACTGTCAGTATAACAATACAATTCTACAACCACAGACTTCAGCCTCCAAAATGACCATACAGTTGCATCGAGTCCTTGCAACAATAGCTTCATGACAGGAGGATTTATTTCAACGCTATTGCATTAGTTTTAGCTAGGAGTTGCTAATAAACTGGTAATTAAGCATAAGTAGCCCCACTATGCATTTGTACATACGGCTTAATGGCCAAAACCTTTGCCTCCCATACAGGAGAAGACTGGTTCATTCCCCCTATTTTGAACTCGTGTTTCCACTGATCATCATGCAGCTAGAGGCCCATGTAATTCTTAAATTACATTATTAAATCACAAGTACATTTTGCGACATTACATTAGAAAAAATAGCATCTTGTCCACCACGTAACACGCTACAAGCTCGATAATTTCCCTCGTAGTGAAAGCCGCTCCTGTTTCACAGATGTAGCACCGGCGTCGTTCTCCTCCTTGATTAGCTTTGCCACCCACCAGTGTTGTGAAGCTGGGCGTATGCAGGTGTTTCTTTAAATTTGAAGTGGAGTGCTTTGCAGCTGTCAGACACCCGTCCCCCAGGCACAATTTACATTTCACTGTAACGGATTGCTCATTTGAAAACGTAACTAAATATCTGATCACTTTAACTGCGTTATGATGCTGGGTATGATGCATGCTGGATGTGGCCTTCACGAATGAAAAATGTATGTTTGCCGGCAGACCCCAGCAGGGCCACTCCATGTGGCTCGTCCAGCACTGTGCCAGAGACATCCTGGAGGCTCTCGCCTTCCTCCACAGGGAGGGCTACGTCCACGCTGACCTCAAGCCACGCAACATTCTCTGGAGCGCCGACGACGAGTGCTTCAAGCTCATCGACTTCGGCCTCAGTTTCAAAGAGGGCAACCAGGTGGGCGTGCCTGGGAATCTGAAGGTCAGTAGAAGTGTAGTCGAGTATTGCATTTCTGACTCGCTCCCTGCCTCACCTCCTCCAGGACGTCAAGTACATCCAGACAGACGGGTATCGAGCTCCGGAGGCCGAGCTGCAAAACAGCCTCGCTCAGGCCGGGGTGGAGGTGGACGTGGAGTCGGGCTGCACGGCCGCCGTGGACATGTGGAGCCTGGGCATCATCCTGTTGGAGATGTTCTCAGGAATCAAACTCAAAGAGACCGTCCGCTCGCAGAAGTGGAAGGTATGACAAAGCTCTGCTCGTGGTGGACAGGGAAATATATCTGTAAACAAATGAAGGTAGTTTGTAGAAGTTTTGAATCAACTGTTCAGTAAGGGCGAGTCACATAAAGCAGAACCTTGGTTGCAAAATAAAAAACATGTTGTCCTCTTCTTCAGGATAACAGCGCCGGCCTTGTAGACCATATTTTTGCCAGCAACAGTGTGGTGTGCCCTGCCATCCCTGTCTACCACCTCAGAGACCTTATCAAAACGTAAGTTTTCACACATATAGCTTTGAATGCAGACCGCTTAGACATGACTGCAATGCTACTTGCTGTGCTGTGTGTTGACCGGCTTACCTGTGTAAGCAGAGGAATATTGTCTATTGTCACTTTGGTACTTTGTGTCTACAGCATGCTTCTCAATGACCCGAAGCAAAGATGCACCGCTGACACTGCCCTGCTGAGCCCATTCTTCAGTATTCCCTTTGGTATGTGTCAGTATTTCAGACGTGTATCACATTTACCATAGACGTATTCTGGATACCATCAGCTATCATGGAGGGGGCGGGGTTTATGACCTATACTGCAGCAAGCCACAGGGGAGCGATGGAGACGTTTTGACCTCACTTTTAGGGAGGTGTCATGTCGTCTTTATATAACGTGTGTGTGTATGTGTGTGTGTCAGCTCCTCACATTGAGGACCTGGTTCTGCTGCCCACTCCTGTCCTGCGACTGCTGAACCTGATCGATGACAGCCATCTGCACAATGAGGAAGAGTATGAAGGTACAACACTCTTTAAGTTATGAAATGAATTGGTGAATTTCTGAGTTGATTTCCTGGTTTCTTTCGGTAAAAGTAAGTCAAAATGTCTGTCGTTGCTTCTCCCAGACATCCTTGAAGACATGAAAGAGGAGTGCCAGAAGTACGGCTCAGTGGTTTCTCTGCTCATCCCCAAGGAGAACCCTGGGAAAGGACAGGTTAGATATAACAGCAAGTGTTTTTAATTAAACTGAGAATTTCCTATTACTGCTTCCAATTTTAGAGTCAACAATAACATTTACAGTTATTATTGTGCTATAAAGTAAGAAAAAAAGAAGGCAATATTCTCTTTATCATTTTTTTTAACGCAGGTGGAATATAAAGACAGATGATTTTAGCAGTTGTATTCTGTACAACTACTCTTGCTACACTGATAAAGTGGTCTGTCCTTTCATTTGAACTAATTTCCCCCAATGTCCACTGGGTGCAGCTGCATGGCGCTCCTCCCTGGTGCTGGAGATGAGCTACTTGTGATTGTATATCAATGCTTGTATTTAACAACAATTATGTTGAATTTTATTGACACATTTAAATTGTTATTGATATTGTCTCAACATATTTACAGGAAAACAAATTCTTCTTGTCTGTAGCGGGTGAGAAGAAAAAGGAGGAGATATTCGTGTCCCGTGTGAATGGGTCAACGAGTTCAGGTTGCCGTCTTTTATTGTGCTTTTGTAACGTTACTTATGTACTAACGTACTTAAGTTACGTAACAAGTGTGCTCATTTGATCCCAAACCACAACCTTTTCCTATACCTAACCGAGTAAGCATAAAAACGAAGAATACCGAACAAAGCTTTATTTTGAAAAGACGCTGTATGCAGGCAACAAGCGGAAACTGTTTATTTTGAAAAGTTTATTTTGAAATTCTGCATCCCTGATGCTTCCAAAAAAGCATAGGGCCACTGTCCAAGCCGTTGTCATCTGACGAGTTGGGAGTGAGAATAAGTTGACTACACACAACAACAACAAAATTCAAAAAAAACATGGCTGCTGCTTGAAAAAGTGGCGCCTCTGAAACCCTTTCAGCGGACTTTGATCCGCAACGAAAGCCATGGTGGGACCAGAGTGTGACGGGGGGGGGGGGGGGGGCGCATCCAGTGGACATCCGGGGTTACACACACACGCTCAAGTCATTCACGCACTAACCCATCAACATGTCCTGTGTGTGGCCATCAGGTGTTCGTGGAGTATGCCAACTCCAGCGACTCCAAAGAGGCTCAGAGGCTGCTGACGGGCCGCACCTTTGACGGAAAGTTTGTTGTGGCCACCTTCTACCCTCTCAGCGCCTACAAACGAGGTTACTTGTACCAGACTGTGCAGTGAAAGTGTTTGCATGAAAGAACACAACCGTATAGCCCACCACAGGGTCCATTTCCTCCCTTGGTGGCTACGAGTTCTGCATGTCATTCATGTGTTTGTTCTACCGCGAATCTGTGTTTCCTGCAGAGTGTAAATTGAACTCCGCTGTCATCTCTGCTGCCTCCAGTCTGCACTACTCTTTAACTGTGCCAGAGGTCTGTGGTCTGGGTACAGCGGTTCCTGTTTGAGATTTCCGTTTCACCTCTCATTCATTCATAGAAACGACCCCACTGAAAGAATGAGTGATGAATGAATGAATCCCAATAATAAGGACGAGTGAAAGCCTTTATCAAATGAAGCGTTACGTTTGGGAATCTGTAGAACAAGTGTCAGAGAGACACTTGAGTCAGGTATGTGATGAGAGACGTGTAGCAGAATGTTTGGGAGTTTCTTGTCTGTCAAACACATCCTGTTAAATTCATCACACTTATCATATTATCATTTGTTATGTTGAGAATTTAAACTAAGGTACCTGAGTGGTACAAGGGCATACACAGTTACCCTCTGCTGGCTCTTCAGGCAGTCATCAGGGAGAAGTGGTTTGGAGTGACCCCTCCACCAGCTGGTAGTCTTCACCCACTCACCCACCCTCTGCCAACATCTGAGCAAGCCGAGGGCCCCTGGTGCCC
Organism: Pholis gunnellus; assembly: GCF_910591455.1. Lineage (NCBI taxonomy): Eukaryota > Metazoa > Chordata > Actinopteri > Perciformes > Pholidae > Pholis > Pholis gunnellus. The sequence continues at coordinate 22,691,790 of NC_136530.1, read as the reverse complement.
TGTCCTGTAGCCTTGAAGCTTTCTTTTTGCAACAGTACATACTCAGAGGATATTTCTATCAGTTGATTGTGCGCCCGTTTATGACAACACAACAGTGAGTTCTGTGTTTTGACTGCAACACTTAAAAGGGCACAGGATCAATTAAATGTTATTGACTACGTGCGGAAAATGATCAGAGATACTTCCTGCTTGAGCGGGTTAGAAAACGACCGACGTATCGATAAAATCTGAATTGTTAAGTACGAACAGAATTTGCAGAAACGTTAGATCATGTTTTCTAACTCATAAAGCCAAGTACGCTTTAATTTCACCTTGTGTGATTGGCATTATCGTGTTCAGAGTTCTATAGAGCGACAGTAGCCAGTGTACACAAAAGGAGGAGTTTTAAGCCACTGTGTGTAACGTTTGTAGCGTCATTCTAATATAGTCTGTAGAAAATGAGGACACTCCTGGTGGAAATTGCTGCAATTTATGTGTTGCTTTTGCCCAAGTTGGACATTTTCAAATCCTACACATAGTGGCTGTCGCACTATGCAACGTGAAGAGATATTGCGCGGTGGCTATTGTACTGAGTAGACCGATAGAGTGTAATCTTCAACTCATATCTTCAATCTTTCATTTAGTTTGCGCTTGAACCAGTGGATTGATGGGTGGACTGCAAGCCCTCTTGGGACATAGGTCTGTTACCCACAATGCAGGGCACAGTATCGTGTCATACTTCTGTCAGTTTACGAGAAATGTAGCTAGATGCATGACAAAGTATGTGAGGGTTATGAATCAATAAGAGTTGTAAAATATGCTGTCATGAAACAGAGATTTCTTTGAACCAACAAAGTAATATAAAGTTATGTTGTATTATTATATCGGGGCAGTTGGACAGTTTTATATAGAAGCGTGATTATGTTGCAAAGCAGCGACAAAGTGGGTCTTTTTTTTTTTTTTTGCAGTAGAAAGTACTTTTTGTTGAACCAGAAAGTTTTTGTTCTCTTGGTTCCACCTTTAGATACCAGTTGACATCCAGTACCCATCAAGCCCACTGCGTCACACTGAAACCTTCGACGATTTCTACATTCACGCTAGCTAACTAACCAAAATGCTGCTATAACACCAGGTTGTGCTACACCTGCATTCGTCTATTCCTCGAGTAGCCCAAGATGCAGACGCCTTAGAGAATAATCCCCATCCAGCAGATAAAGTCAACTCGTTCAGCTTCTTCATGAAGCCGAACGACACACATTCTTCACTGCACTCCTGTTGAAGCCAGACTAAGTGACTTTTACTGAACAGCGGCCACTGCAACTACCAGTGACGATGATGGTGTTTCGCTAATGATGGTGTTAGCTACAGCAAGTGCTAAACTGATGCTATTAGCTAAATGCTAAAAATGCTGCACTACGGATTAGCTTTGCATTTAGCAGCACTGTTTACCATTTAGCAAACAGGCTAAGTCATTGTAAGTCATTGTAACGGTCGCACAAGTGGAGATGCGTATATATATATATATATATATATATATATATATATATATATGAACATATATTTACAAAATGCTTTAAAAGCAAAGAAAAATGAAGACACAAGGCAATATATCAACAGGAAGCCAAACACAAGCAATACAAACTAAGGTCAAATTTGAGCCCCGATAAAACAGCACATTAGATGAAACCAATACAATAAATAAAAAGGAAATGGAATAAGAGCAAAGGAAACATTAAAATAAGCAAATTAAAAGACGAGCATGGCCGTAGCAGCAAAACCTCTGGTGTACTGACTTGAGGAAGGCTGTGTGTTATTGCTCATTTAAGCAAAAGAACGAGTTATTCCTTCTCTAGAACTTCCATAGTCTCGCTTTACAGTCTGGTGTGTGAAGAACTGCAGCTGGTTCATGTTGTAGAGCACAAATAAACATTTGTAATGTGATTTGAGTATGTGAGAGAAACTTTATGTTCATTAAAATAAGACAATATTTAAAGCTTTATGGACGGATACATCTTCCTCTGTCAAAGTATATCAAGTACTAAAAACAAACATATTTTTCTACCACCTTTATTTGTACGTGCCTAAAATGTGAATTCCAGAGTTTCCAGTCGAGAGTGTCGCTGGCCTAAAAATCTCGATTTGAAACTCCAACTACTTGACTATTCAGCACTTTTAAATCAGCAATCTGTGGTGCGTCAGCGAGATGGTGAGTGTTGTCAGTGACTTGTCATCACCCAAACAACAATACCAAGTTAAAAACACATTGTCTTCCATACTTTGTCACAGACCTGGTGCACAAAATTGACCTTTGGCAATGTCGAGATGTTCCTTTTTAAGGCATTTGAAATTTGATTTTGTTGTTGATTTTCATTTATGAAATATTTAGCTCCATTGTTATCTTCTGTGTGTATGATTCTGCTGCTCACCTCTGACATAACAAAGGATAGTGTCAGTAGTTTTTGGCGAAATGTTTACCGACTAGGTTCCTGCAAGACTAAACTCCCCACAGCTTTACTTTACGTTATCAAATAGTAAGTACGGACCTTCATCTCTGTGGCGTACAACGTGCTATTAGGAAGAATCAGTTGTTTGTTTTGCTGTGTGAGTTCAGACTTGGATAATTCGAGGAGCTGTGTTAGTGAGTTTGTGTTTGTGTCTCTCTGCTCGTCAATAAAAGCTTCATCCCTTTTGGAGAGAAGACCACTGAACCACTACAGCTGATAACACGGAGAAGCACAGAGGCGCGACGTTCAGGGACGACTTCTAAAAGACAGGATATGAGTTGTATGTTATGCACCAGACTTTATTTACATGAATCCACTATTTAAAGCCACACTGCCATTGTTTAATGCACTGCAGCCTGATCAGTTTGTAACGGGTTCGTTCACATCTTGTGTCACACAGTACAAGTGTGTATTAATGTTGACTCTAGCTTATTAGTTGTATTTTGGGTTTTTATTGTTTGTAGTTTAAAAAAAGGCAAAGCAGGTTTCTCCATTGATGGCTGCACTTCATCACTATGACATTATTTCTTCACTCCTGGTGTGTGTGTGTATGTGTGTGTGTATGTGTGTGTGTGTGTGTGTGTGTGTGGTGGGGGGGGGGGGGGGTTCCACATTAAGTGTGTTCTATGCAGGTGAAAAACAGACAGTCTTCTGTTCACTCTGTTCTCCCGTCTAATGTGATGTTATTGGACTTTTCTCTTGTGTCTCTCTCCATCACGGTGGCGCTGTGTGCACTTAGTTAATGCTCACTGTTCCAGTTAACCATTAAGAGACGTGAACACAATCAGACCTGACCTGATTTCAACATTTAAGTCAAGCAGCTTTGTGAGATTGTCAGACGTGTTTTCTACCCATTGGGGACAATGTGCAGGCTAAGGCTCGATTAATCCGTTCATTGTTTTTGATTAATTACTAGAATAAAGTTGAAAAATACGACTTGTTTTGTCCAATAGTCCACAACATACGGATCTAAAGCTGTGGTTCTCAAACTGAGGGGAAATGGAGACTTCAAGGGAGCAACGTGAGCCTCAATTTGCGTGACAAATTCTACTCCTTCTCTGAATCATGACTAAAATCTTGACATCCAACAAATAATGTCCATCACGAATAAACATCCCTAAATACAGTAAGAAATCATAGAAAAGACGCTCCTTATAACTACAGAACTTGCCAGAGAATCCTCATGTTTGAAAGTTTATTTCAGTATCTCAGTTACTCAGTCACAGCTGCTTGTATCTGTTGGTACATTGCAAACAGCAACTGCAGATCGCTAATTCAACATACTTTTAAGAGTGAATATTTGCCAAATTTGCAAAAACATTGTTTTTTAGTACACAGTTAACTCATTTTGCCCCCAAAAATGTCACTTCCTGTTCGAGCATGATAATCATGAGGGTGATGTCTCAGCTTTGTAAACCTCTATTGTATTACTAAGATTGTTGACAATGTATATTCTATTGATTGACTTATCAGTTAACTAACTGTTGCAGCACTAATAAAGTTATTCACTTTCTCACCAATAACACGAGAAAAAAAAATAATATTGGCACAAGACTGTTTCCATGAATGCGTCTGTTAGCTAATACGAAATGCTAAAAAAGAGCGTAGCTTCAAACACGTTGATGCTCGAGCTCCCTTGTTGATGTTGAACTTTGTTGATATCACACTCCAGCTGATTCATAGTGGTCTGTAATGAGGCCCTGCATGGCACAGTATTGTCTTCATAAATGCCAGTTTCTGTGTGGAAAGTGGCCCCGTGCATCCTTTTTTTGCGCACTGGCTTTAGTCCTGTTCAGAGCAGCAAGCAAGAGTGTCGTAGTACTTTGTGTGTGCGTAGTGGTCGACCGCAGTACTGATGGTGAGCACACGGTGGAGAACAGACTCTGATCCCCTTCAGAGAGCGCTGTCTCACTTGTTGGGGGATCCCGAGCCTTCCAGTTATTACCTCACTACTATTATTAGTACTTCCTCGTCCAGCTTTTAATGCTGTATTAATACTACCTGTCTTCCCATCGGTTTGAAGTCAATTCTGCCTTTGTGTGCGGACACTAAAAGCAAATCTGCGCTCACAGGACATGAGGGCTTAACCCAGACAGGCTTCTGCAAATGCAGCGATGTGCAGTTGTTGTTGTCTTTTCGTTGCATTACAGGATTTCTTGGTGTTTTAAGTCTTAACATTTCAAACACTTCTATTCGTGCTCGCCAATGAGCAGCTTTAAATCAGTTTATCTTCCATTTTCTGTCATCTAAGAAGACATTTGTGTTCTTTTTGTCTTCGCTTTAATTTCATTGCACCTGACCTCTAGGAGCAGACTTTGATACGCTCTCAGCACATCTGTGCATTAGTGTGTGTCTAGATAACGTGTGTGTGTGTGTGTGTGTGTGTGTGTGTGTGTGTGTGTGTGTGTGCGCACATGTGTAGAGGATGAAGTTGCAGTATTTAGTTTTTGGTGGCAGTGTTTATAAGACTGTCTGTCTGAGGCCCATATGTAACATTGTGTGTCAGACTATTTTCTTCCATTTGTGTGTGTGTGTGTGTGTGTGTGTGTGTGTGTGTGTGTGTGTGTGTGTGTGTGTGTGTGTGTGTGTGTGTGTGTGTGTGTGTGTGTGTGTGTGTGTGTGCAGTGTTATAGCTGAAGCGCTGTATGCCTGTTTTTGCTTGCAATCTCAATTTTGAAATCACAAGAACAAATGTGAGTCAGTGCATTATGCAAGAGTGCAGCCAGCTATTTATACTGTGATGTCTATATGATCCATTCCTAATAACAAAGCACACATTGTTTAAGGCTCGTCTTTACAGCACAGGACATAAAGAATAGGATGTGACGACAGGTAACCAAACGCTTGGTTCCGCTCAACAGAGCGTGACGCAGCACTTCCCCTCAAGTCACAGTCAACTCGAGGGTTCATCAAGAGTCACACAGACTGTGGGCGAATAGGAACAATCACACTACAACTCATCATCTGTGAGCAGTTAATGTGATACACATTTAATAACAGACGTCCTTTTTTTTCCCTAAATTTAAAGCTGCATAAATCGATTTGATTTTGCCGGCCGGAAAAGCAAAACAACTTTCCAAAATAGACTAAAAAGCTCTGTAGAGCTGAGATATGCAGAGTTGGGTAATAATTCTCTGATTATCTGGTTTGGGCTTTAAGAATGACCTCATATTACACGTTGTTCTTGGTCCATTGTTAGTATGAACACATGAATGAGTACAGCTTTAAATGTCATTGAATACCTCAGAACAATGATTTAAACCCAAATCTGACCGCGCTGCTATTAGCTAACAGAAACCAAAAATGATTTGATGACGAGGGAGAACTTCAGACAGTCTTCATCACAGATGTTGCCTTTTTCGGTTGAGGTTTTGGTTTTCTTTGTACCAGTTTGGTTGAGAGGCGGTTGTGACACACTAGAGGATTTCCCAGGTAACAGTGGGATTTTTGAAGAAGTGGGATGTTTGATTTGGCCAAATAAATTCTCATGATTTTACTCAATGAAACGTTAAAATATTCAGAGTTCATGTTCATTTCTATTCCCGGGGATTCCACCCTCAGTGAGATGTCCTGCTGCGTGAAATGCCCCACAGGTCAAACTGGACTGAAAGCAAACGATTACGCTTAAAGAAAGCACAATGTGAGAAGGTACGCGAGACACATGTAACATGTATGACACTGTGTGAGTTAGTCCATGCTTTACAGCCTTCCAGCCTGGAGTGAGTCATGCTGTCGTCTGAGTGTCTCATAATAAAAATGGTGATTGACTTGAACTGATGTTTGTCTGGTGTTTTTGGCTCAATAAGTGACTGGTCTTGTTTAAGCAATTTAAGATTTATATTTGAGATGTCCACAAGGTAAACAGTTTAACTTCACTAAACTCAAATAGATTATATATGATATGTTCACATTCAAGGTTTTATTCTGAGCAGCAGTTTTGCCATTCATTCGATTTACAAAAATGTTGAATTGCACCTTTGGAAACAATATAGTGTTTAAACATTCTGTGTACTCAACTGAACAGCAATTCTACTGAAGAGACCAAATCATATCCAATAATGCTCTTAACGTGTTCAGGAGGTCCAAAACCAAAGTTGTGGCTCTTCTGCTAAGTGCTGATTTCCTCCTTTGGATCGGAACATCATGGAGTTGTGAAGACGGATGTTAAATCTTTTGTCGGCTGCTCCTGTAATAAAATGGAGACGTATGTTGTACATAGTTTTCAAACACAAGCCAACAACGTGACCGTCTGCTGTAGATGCGTGAGCTCGAACGAGGCATGGTTAGTTATTGCTGTGCTGTGAATTGACGCTGACACTAATGTTTGACACTCACTTCGATGAGTCCAGGCATGTCCTGTATGATCCCCACCTCGTCGCTCTCCTGACGTCTCCTCAGCCTCCAGGCCTTCCCTACGATCACCGTGGTAACCAGCAGCATGGCCGCTGCCGTGGAACAGACCACAGCTGTGACCACCGTGGGGTTTCCAGCACCTCCCTGCGGAGGAGCACCTTGGTCCGCCGCCTTCACCGGCCTGCCGTCAGTTCGGACTGCGGGGCGGACGAGGGGCTGAGAGGCCAGCAGATCGGATATATCTGAGGACGAGCGGACAAGAACCGTGACGTTTCAGAGACGGGCTGATCTTAGATGTGCATCACAGATGTCTGAGTGACTCCACACCTTCCAGACTGAAGAGGAAGAAGGCATCGTCTCCTTTGATGAAGTTCCTGCTCTTTAGTCTGCTGTGGGTGATGAAGCTGCTCGTTCCGGTGCCTGGGCCCCGGTAGTAAGAGCTGCCGTCAGACGCAGTCACTTTGGAGCCCACCTTCCTGGGATCGTCCCAGTAGAACTCAGTGCCTGTGGGGAGGAGGGGAGGGGGGGACAGGTGATTCTCCGTTTGACGAACAAAGCAACAAATTAGCGCGCAAAGAACAGAATAAGTGTCTAGTCAAGTTATCCACCCTTCTCTCACCGTCAGAAGACATCTTGTCGGGGTCGGTGGTGATCATTCGGTGCATGTTCATCTGCTCTCTGACGTCAGAGTGCTGATCCATCAGGGCCATAGTCGCCTGCTGCCACGGACACGGCCACTTGAGCCTGTGGTCGTTGGGGCCTGAGGTCAGGTAGAAGTAGGTGGCCATGTATCCTGGACGGTCGCTTCTTCCGTTAATGTACACGCCGACCTGCAGAGCGGTGTGAAGCAACGTTAAAGCACCGTGTAAGCATGTGACGGTAATGTCAAGTAAATTGACCATTTAACTAGAGGCCTCCCCAGAACAGCAGTTGTCCAATTGTAGCTTAGCAACCACAGCTGTCCACAGTTGGCGAGTCGAGCTTTGGTGTTCTTCAAGATTGAGAGAATCGGATATTTAAAAAGGCGTTTACCTGGAAGGAGTAACCTGCTGGTGACAGAAAGCGAGGGCTGTATAGCTTTTCTCCTGCTGGAGTGGTGGCCAGCAGGCGGGTGATGTTGCGGATGTGCCAGATGTGCTGAGGGCACTTTGTGGATGACAGGTTGATGTCATCCAGAGAGAAACCTCCTTTCGATGGACCCTTTCCCCTCACGCCCTCAAAAACCACACGGGCCTTCCGGGTCACATTCAGATTGATGTTCTGCAGTTCCCAGGAGCCCATGACGCCTCCTGTAAAGAGTACCGATAGAATAGACATTAAACACTATTAATGACGCATTTATTACTATAGTTGAGGTTAGAGGTTCTCAAAGTCGAAAAACTTATCCTCTCGTGCATACTGTATATCACACGGTATGTAATATTGTATATTTAATTTGTGTACCTGAAATGCTCTTGAAGAGCTTGAGTTTGCCGCCGGGGTTGACCTCGTCATACTCTCTCACCCAGATGTTGAGAACATCATCCGCTGCGGCGGTGTTGTGGAGGAAGAACTGCAGACACTGGACTCCAGGTTTGGGGTAAAGCCAACGACTCTCCAGGAACGCACGGTCAGCAGGTTCTGCAGAGGCGGTGCTGAAGTGCATGAAGTAGCCTTTTCCTGGGGGCAGGGGAGGACAACAGTGGGTAATGTTGTCACATTTGTCAATTCAGTGAGCGTTAAAGTCTCCCCCAAGGTTGCACTGGCTGGACTACGAGGGTCTCAAGTTTTATTAGCCAGCATAGGGGCGGATAGCAGCGAAACCAAATGATGTCTATTTCTAATAAATCACTTATAATTAGCTATTGATCTTGAACAACACTGTGTTTTTACTGCCAGCCTGTACTTTGTACAGGTCACGTTATAAATCACTTGAGGCAACCTTTGTTTTTAAATATCTTCAGACAGTAACTCTAATCAAGGCCGTAGCTGAGGCTCGATAAGCTGATAAAGTTTATTAACTGCTAATTGGACAACAACACAGAGAGGTGCATGATAAATTATTATAGCGTATGTGCTTTATCCGCATTTTCCGCTGTTTGACTTTGCACAAAGTTCAGCACCTCGACATGTATTTGTTTTTAATGGCAGTCACCTTTACACTGTCCCATGTGGGAGAAGTCGGTCTGAGGCCCTCCGCTTGCAGAGCTGAGTTGTTCCCACTTTGCCTTGCCGGGACCCTGAATCATCCCACAGATGTTCTCCAGCTCAAAGTTACAGCTGTCCACGAAGGCAGAAGACTTGGCTGTGGAGAGGAAACGGTAAACTTACACTTTCACTACAGAGACTTTCATCTTATCTGACTGGAACTTTCTCTCCCATTCCTGTCATAATCCTTGAAAGCTGCTAAAATGTACATATATTTTAATAGATAATATATAGATACATAGTCACTTATTTTACATTCTCTCACCATTTACAATCAACGAAAAAGTAACAAAATAAGTAAAACATAAACAACGTAACATAAGAACAGAAACGCGTCACAAACATCACTAACGTAACTTCACAATAACTCAACAACCGTTTGGGACACAATGTCTCTAACACCGGTCTCCTGGGTTAAAGTCCTGTGTTTGTTCTCAGTCAAACCCTCTTTCTGCTTCAACCAATACTAAGATCAAATCTACCGTAAATCATAATTTCTTTTGTAATATTCAGTTAGACCTAATACTCTCCTTGTGTTGTTGTTGTCAGCGGCCATGACTGAAGATAAAGATCGATATCTTATAGAGAAATAGGCCTATGAGAGGAAGTAGTAGATTCCAGACTATTCTATCAGTGAATGTACATTCTCATCGCTGCACCAGTCTCAATCATTATAAGATGCAAACTTCTTAAGTCAAGACTTTTTAATCAGGACACCTTCGGTCAAATATGTTGATCCAGCTTTTATTTGCCCTCCATAAAAGGAGTGATAAAGGGAACAATATATTACAGAGTGCTCTGACAGTCGGCCTGATAACCGAGGGGTGATATTGCAGGTGGAGAGCAAAAGTACCACCACACACATGATTACATCATAGAATAAAGAACAGAAAGGAGCTGTCTGGATATATTACTGAATATCTGAAGCCTGAAAACACTCTGCATAAACGAGGCCATGGCTGCATGATACGTATTACCAAGGATGATGAATTATAGATTATTGCCTTGGATTATCAATGTAAATCAGCATCATTTTATGACAGATAAACTCTGACCTTTACTTGTAACTCTGCTAGGTTACTATGGGACAAAAATCATTCTTATTTTATGAGGTGATTCCATTTATTGATTGTTCAAACACTTAACCGTGAAGGTTTTCATGTCTCATTTATTGTTTGATGGACAGAATGACCGGTTGAGAGGACTCACTGCATTTGTAGAGGCTGTTGAGCTTGGTTAGGTCACTGGCACTGAAGCCCATCCTCTGACCAATCACATCCATGAAGTGGGGGATCTTGGTGACGATGCTGGGCTCAGAGCCGATGTTGAAGGACGTCTTGCTATAGTGCATCACAGAGCCGTAGTCGTAGGGGACGCCTAGGGCGCTGGACACTGCGTCGTTGTATGTTTTGAAGTTGTGCTCTTTACCTGAGGAGGGCACAAAAAAGATCAGCAGGAGGCGTTCAGTCCTTTGTTCTTGAAAAAGTCAGACGAAAATAGTTCCTGTAAAGTTACCACACGAGTAGAGATTAATTCAGAACAAGTGTTGATCTGTAATTCAAGGTCACCAGGTTCAATGCGATCCCACATGATGTTGACGTAATCGTCCCGGTCGGCTCTGGACTGCTCATGCCAGAAGCCCAGAGCGTGCAGGAACTCGTGCTCAACGGTTCCCAGACGGTCACAGTTTCTACCGATGGACAGCCGCTGCTTCCCCACATGCTGGTTGCCCACAGAGGAGAAGCATCTACGGAGAACGGGAAAGCAAGATTTTACTGTGGTGGAAAGAAAAAGATGACTTTTAATCCCCGGAGAGACATTTGTGCATAACTAATAGCACATTATATTGATATTAATAATGCTCTTTGATTAGGTTCCTGTTGAAATCCCCTGTGTGCTTAAAGCAGTAATAATACATGTTTTGGGCCGCTTGGGGACAGCAGATTGGACTGTAAACAGAACGCTGTAGGTCCAACATTCACTCTCCTTTAAGCTCTGATTGGGTCTCCATCAACTTCCAAAAAAATATGTATGACGGCTAAATGCTCCACTATGTTCACCTGCTGGTGGCTAACTTAGGCTGTCTGCCGTTTGGTGCTGCATGAGCTGGTAGTATATAATCAGTCTATCAGAATTTATTCACTGAAAACAGCTAAAGTTGTGTGCATATTGCGTAAAAATAAATAAAATAGAAGTATCAATTAGTGCAGCTTCAAACATTTGATGGGGATGCAGTGTATGCATCGCTACACTGCATGTTGTGGATTCATAGGACACATTTAACCAAAGACCGTCATAGCTAACAATGATACAGTTTATATGAACTAACGGCAGCGCTCACCCGCTCCCTTTGAACACAGAGATGTAGTTCTCCTCTCCTGTCCATGGTGTGAAGTCAATGCAGGTCTTCAGTCTGTACTGGTCGAATGCCTTCAGGATCACTCCCTTTGCATTCATATCTGCATGTTACACAGTGTGAGACAAAGAAACATATGAAAAAGCAGCGTTATTTGGTGCATATGACAGCATGGTATAGGCACTGTGAATGTGTCTTACCCAGACTGTCCTCTAGGTAGTAGGGAACGGTTGTTGGCCAGCGATACTTGTCTCCTATGATGGAGTTTCTGCTGTCTGTCTGATGGGAATGGAGAAATCAAAAGGTGCAGATGGATAATAAAGAAACAAAGAGTGCAAACTGAAGTGATACACCTGAAACCTTGTGTTTTTAAATGGCTCGCTTTCCTTCATTGCCACGTAAATTAGATTTCCTTCAAGACAATGACGGTGTTCCGTCCCACTAGAAGACTTCACCATCTGTAAGCTTGTCGCTCTATAAAACAGTTCTTATCTGAGTAGGGGAATTTACTCAGTGTCTTTCCAAACAATTAGAATTGTTACATCTGTACATAGCCACCATTTACATTATTTAAATGTATGATGTCAAGCAGATATTATTGTACTGTTACATGAGTTGAGTCTTGTGATTATCATATTTATACTGTTCATATCACACAGCTTTAGCAAATATGGCATCATTATTATGCAAATTATAACTCAATTTGAGGAAGCAATCAATCATCCACATAAGCACATGATAATTGTGTGTGTGTATATATATATTTACTGTATAGAATCAAATTGAATAATCAGAGTAGGTTATTTCTGAGGAACATCGGTGACTAAGAAACGACGCACTCTCTTAATGTGTGAGCGAAAAACCCTTTCTGTGCTCAAAATGTCCTATCGTGCCCAGAATTAAAGACACAAATATAATGTTGTACTCAAATAGACCTGAATATGTAGATTACTTAAGGAGTCTTTGTCTTACTTCCTCCTGTTCGATATCTCCCTCCAGCAGGTCCAGCCCAGCCGCTGCAAAGCCAAGTTGTTTTTTTTTGATACAAGTCCTCAGAGACAGAGACATATTGTACAACAAAGCAAAGCAAGACTAGTGTGTTCACAAACCTTCATTGATGTTAAAGATGTCCCAGTCATGGCCCTCATCAACGTCCGTTTCTGTAGATGTGGAACCAAAAGGGGGGATTACAGGATGATCTTACTTACGATGCAGTTAGCATTGAGCCCTGCCCACAGACCTGAGACCTGTTTATTTTTTAAAATGTCACATATATTTTCATTTATTCTTACATTTAAATTCTGCCGTCTGACTATTTTAAGATCTGAAATGGACTTCCAGGTCGTTCTGAGTGAGAGTCCATATGGCAATAAGCAGATTTATTTCAGGTATTCAATTTGCTGACACCCCAGCACACTAAAATACGTTCAAGTAGGAAGTAGTTAGAACGTTCTCTATTGAGCTGAATGTACAGTGATACTGTTCAGCAACCGCGTACAATGCAAGACATCAGGATCGTGGATATGCTGCCTAAAGATCCCAGGTGTGTAGGGGGCCGGGGAATTTTTAAATCTAAGAGTGTAATCTAACCTCGACCTCAGTAATGTACTTTTTCACAGTAACTAACATGAAAACCATCATTACGTGACTCACCTGTATCCCCTGTTAGCTTAGCTGCTGCCTAGAAAATGCATTAGAGAATACATGAATCAATCAATAGAGAAAATTGATGACATGATTTACTAAATATTGAATTAACAGCTTGAGGTCACAACTCAACATTGGAGCGATGTCACTGTTTTGTACTGGAACATGTTAAAAGATTTTACAAAAATGCATAAGCATACACATACCAGTCCCAGAAAAAAGAGCAGAACGATCCACCTGAGTGCCATGGCTGCAGCTGCAGACATACACTCACACACTGTGTTGGTTCAACCTGCCTCAGTCGTGCTGCGTCTTTGATTTTGTACTGAACAAGAAACACTGACGTGCACGCAACATTCACATGATCTGACTTTTACAACTCGGGTTGAGAGAGATTACATGGTTGTCATATTAATTATTAATTTATTACTCATGATTAGTTTATCTTTCTAGAACCTATGATCTTACAAACATGCACTGCGGAAGATGGTTTGCATGAGTTCCAACATACACACACACACACACACACACTCAGACGTGACCTTAACTGACAGTCCACTTTGTAACACAGTTTTAACCAGTGGTTATCGCATAATGTTAATTTAAAGGAACAGTGTGCAGGATTTAGGGGGATTTATTGGCGGGAATGTAATATAATATTAATCAATATTTTGTTTGTGTATAATACCCTGAAACTATGAATCATTGTGTTTTTGTTCACTTGGAATGAGCCTTTCATATCTACATAGGGAGCGGGGTCCTCTTCCCCATGTTCCACCGCCATTTTTCTACAGTAGCCCAGAACGGACAAACCAAACACTCAGAGAGGGCCGTTCACATTTTTATTTGACCTGAAGGCCACCGTAGTTCTCCGACACGCTTGGAAACAGAGGGGTGAGTAGAGTGGTATTCAGTTGGATGTAATCTACAACCTCACCACTAGATGTCGTGACTTTTCATCAAATACTATACTATTGCTTTTTTGACAAAGTATAGAGGGACTTTTCCAATTTTTTTTGACATATTATACTTTTGTTTTTGACTGGCTATACTATTACTTTTAATGACCTTTTCGACTTACTATACTAAATTCAGACGTGAGAAGTTTGACAGCCGGAGGCAACTTGACACTTTCTGAATTCCAGTTAGTTGCGTCCAATTAGCCAGTATGACTACTTGAGATTCAAGTACATTAAGATCGGGCCACTCGTGGGGCTTTTATGAGCTGTTATTAACATTCTCAACATTAATATAGCAGCAAACAACTAATAAGTAATGTCTACCTGAGCAGGGAATGAAGTCGCTCTCCCTCTGTGTGTGTTGATATCCCAGCTTCTATTTGCTACGAGCAGGCCGGCTGCATGTGCTTTTAGTGCTTTTAGTGTTGGTGAACGTGAGCGTGCTTCACTTTTTAGCTCCCTTCTTATATGATGAAGCCCACCCTCCATTTACCCTCCAGGTAAACACCGTTAGCTCCGTCAGTCCTTTCGCCATAGTTTGCATCATTAGCACTGTTAGCTGTATTTGTCGCCATGTTGAGAGCCGTTGAGAACCAATCAAAATGCTCCTAGTCTCAGATCTTGCACCGTTGAATGTGGCTGGGGTCAATCAAAAGTAAGTGATGAATTCATTGGTATGAAACTCATTGGCATACAGCCTTGGTGAGCCGGAGGGGGGGCGCCAAAGACTTCAAGTAAAGCAGCGTTGTAGAATTGTACCTGAATAATATAATGCTGTATAAGACAAAATATAAAACAACAGCAAATACATCTGTACATTAGTACACATTTACCTATTTATAAATACATTTTTGAGTATCTGTCCAAAATATATTGAAAGTTTAACGAACAAAAATGTTAATCCAAGCAGGAATCCATTTCTAACCTTGCAAATGTCTTGAATATGTGTTTTCATTTTCCAACTATTTGATGAGTAAAAGGATGAGCTTTCTTGGAAACTGTGTCATTTTCTGAGTGATTCAAACTTTTAAATGGCAGTGTATGTTTTTGTATGTTTTTTTTAATTGAACCAGATATTATGAGACTTAATAAAATTCCTCCAGATATATTGTACTCCAAATAAAACTAAATTTCTAGCAACAACCATAGCAGGTTGTCCTGTCTCTGTAACACCTTCGATCACATCATTGGACCAGTCGGTCCTTAGCAGTTATTAGACTGATTGTACAGGTACGGGCCCATAAGATATTTACCACCCTGTCAACACAGGGCGTGTCAATGATGTCAGTCATCGTGGAACAGTTATAGTTGAAGCTATTTAAGCGTCAAACTTCATTATCAAGAGGTAACAGGCACATGGTGTTTATTGATAGTGCATCATTTATGTAACAAAACATGTTTGGATAGAACATTTAAAATCAGTCACAGGCAGCACTGGTGTAGTGAATGAAGCTATGAGTAAACACTGTTCAGCCTGATGAATATAGTAGAAAATAGGCTTCAGTGGTTTTCCTTTTCGGAGGCCATTTCCTTAATTGCACTGCTCGACGCACTATAATCAGAGATGGGCAGTATTTCTATTACTTGTATTTGAAATACGTATTTCAATTACTTTTGAGTATTTTGTAATTTGTATTTGATAGGGCCGATTAAAAAGCTAACGTAATTTGTAACAAAATACTTTAGAGTGGAGTAATTTTGTATTTAAAATACTCAAAATACTTTCTCCAGAATCAAAAAATAGTTCACGAGTTCAGTCTTCAGATCTTCAAGTTCAACAGATTATCTGTCAAGTTAAATATTGTATCTGAGTGTGACAGATGTCAACTAGCTTGATGTATAACTTATGTCTGGGTCTGGCTACATAGCCTATTATTGTATATACATGGTGATGGTTATAATATCAAGCTAGCGATCGATGCTAACATGCTAATGACGCTAGCATGCTGTCTAGGCTAGTGCATAGCCAGTGTTTAGCAAGTTAGCTTATCAGTCGTGTAGCTAGCTATAGGAAGAGGGAGATTGGGAGCTTGTATGTCATATGTGATGAATATTTTCTTGTTGATACAAACCAAAGTTTATGGGCTGTTAAGTCCCATTAATAAAAATACATATATATACATAATCAAGTTGTTGTCTTTCAATAGCTTTGCTTAGTTAGACTAACATTCTTTGACTGTTCTTCCTTTTTGTGCGGTTCACCAGAGCTTTGTGTACATTATAGCCCAAACCTGAATGCTCTGCTATACCAAATTGTGAGAAAACAGAAAATCCAGAAAAAAATATTTCCTATATTTTAAATACAAAATACATGTATTTTGTTACATTTTCTGGCACCAGTATTTTGTATTTTGTATTTTGTTGTAATACATTTATTTGGGGGTATTTTGTATTTTGTATCAAAATACATTTTGATGTATTTTTGCCCATCTCTGACTATAATATGCACAATACTGTATCTGAAAGGCTGCCACTAACCCATCCTCTGGTCTTTAGCCTGAGAGGAGCTAATCAAAGACATTACTGAATGTGGTAAGTGAGCAAACAGTGGAGTGAAGCAGAACATCTGTTTGTTGGTTACTGTATGCACTTTGTCCACTCAGTATTCACACTTTCTAACACCACAGCAGTGCTTGGTAAACAGGCAGGCCTACATGGGGACCCCGATAGCCCAAAGAGCACTTTTTGGAAGTTGCAGTTTAAGATCTGGCTTTAAAGAAATACTTCGACATTTTGGGAAATACTGCCCAGTCGCTTGCTTGCCGAGAGTTACGTGAGAAGATTGAAACCACTCACGTGTCTCTATGCTAAATATGAAACCACAGCCAGCAGGCTGTTAGCCCAGGTTAACACATACTGTAGATCGCTACCAGGGGGATAAACAGCTAGCCCGTGTTAAACAGGATATAGCGTGTTAATTCGTGAGCTTAAGGGTTGTTGCCTGCAGGCAGATTTTGTTGCCTTTGCACCTAGCTTGTTGTTTGACCTCCACCCTTCCAGTATTTGTGCAAAGCCGATCAGCTGCAGCTTCATATTTGATGGACGAATACAAGAGTGATGTCAATCTTCTCATCTCTCGGCAAAGAAAGCACAGAAGCGTATTTTATGTTGAACTATTCCTTGAACTACCAGCGTTGTAAAGCTACATAATGCAGAATTGTTAAAAAAACATTGAGTCACATTTGTACAAATTCTTCAAAACTACTGATTGGCCGACAAGAATAGTGGAAATTATAGTTTCAAAATGCGTGACTGACTTCCACCAGCAGCACGTCTAACTAGTGTCAAGTTGCAAACCAGCCTCAGACCCTGTCTCAAAAAGATATGCTTGTCTTTCTAGCAGCTTTTAGGTTGTCTCTGATACGCATTCCAGCTGTCACAGACTGACCACTTCTCTTTGCAGGGCTTTCCCTCTGTGTCCTTCAGTTGTCCCCATGTCCGTATATATCGGGAGCTTCCTTTTGGACTTCGGGCCTTCCTTCCCCTTCACCTCTTAATGCGGCTTACTCCCTCGCACATGATGGACAGGTACTGGGTCAGCTTCACCATGGCGATGATGATGGTTCCTCCAATCAAGGTGCAGGTTGGCCAGAACAGGGAGTGGAAGACGGCCACCCGACCGTAGGTCTGTGTGAGGATGGCGCTGTCCGATCTGTCGGTGGGGTCCATGAAACACTGCACCGTGTGCTGAGACCTGAGACGCTCCGAAATGTTCTGAACCACAACGTGCGTGGCCGCGTAGTCCCTCCGGCACTTTGGGATGTAGAAGCACTGAAGGGAAGAATACAAAATAAACATTGTTTACTTGTATAGAGCTTGTTCATCTTGTGGTAGTTCAGCGGTCATTAAGTTTACAGAAGTGCTTTTGGCCCTTCACAGTCCACACCTCGGGATTGCTGTCGTGCGTCTCCTCGTTGTGCAACAGTTGCACCACCTTCCCTGAGGAGTTGAGGCTCACGAACACCTGGAGACAGGGGTAACGGGAACTCCTCCGGCACTCCGTTCCGCAGCTGTACGAGCAGTTTACATCACACACGATGGTGGAGTTCACGACGGTGCAGCTGGTCTCGTCCGTCCACACGCTGTAGAGAAAGAGTAAAGGTTTCCAATGTGAGCTGCAAAACGCACTTTCAACGGTTCTGGTGGTTAGTTAGTCACCGAGTGAGAAAATACACATGAACACAAGATTTGTATTAATAATTACAGCGAGGTCACACGCAAAAAAACAACGTGCGTTTCTGTTTTCCGAACTGACACTGAGTCTGCGGGTGAGCTTGTGACTTGTTATTACCGGTCAGAGTAAGAGCGCAGGACGGGGATTCCCAGGACAAAGTACATCATGATGGACAAGCCGACCATGCCGAGGCCCAGCAGTATGGCTCTGTCCTCCCCTGCCCTCAGAGCGGTCACTGTCTTCTTCTTGTCCAGGACGTCATATTGGATCTTCTGGTTGACGGATCTGAAAAAGAGGTCAACTTTATTAAAGATGCACCTCGACAGTTTGAAATGTATTTGTTTCCCTTTTCCAGATAACATTGGACACATCTCCAGGCGTTCAGTCCTGACACTGCCAACTCGTTTGTAGAGTCCACTAAGTAGGGAGCTGTGTGCTGAGACCTGTGGCCTTTACCTTTTTAAAGCACTATATGACTCATGGGGGAGAAATAACACCCCAGTCCGCATGGCTAGAATTAAAGTCGGCTTAAGTTTTGTTTTAAAACATGTGAGGCCCTTTGCATCGCAATGCAATAGCGATGGAGATTCCTGCATTGACGACCTGTGACTTTACAATCTTTAAACGCAGGTACGCGTCTGCATTTATACTTTTTAGAACCTTGTTCTCCTCATGAGCCAGTATGCTACATTAGATCCTCGGATATATAACCCTGCTCGATGTTCCTAAGATGACCCTGGAGACTTGATGTGACCATACTCCTGGGCCTCGCAATATCCAGCATGAGATCAGAAAAGCGAATCATTTTTTTCATCTTTACAATCAATTCTGAAAACCAGTTTTCGTAGACTGGCTTACTTCTGTTTTTGTTACGCCTTTCAATCAATAGTTTACTCATCATTTAATTTTCTAATTTAATCAACTTTTCTGCATTTGAATCAGATCATTTTAGATCAATGACTTTCAATTATTTACTCTTCCAATCGTAGGTCAACTACTTTTCAAACATTTGAATCTGTTATTTTCAGCACTCGTACATTTTATTCAGAAGATTTTCTGGACAGTATTGAATACCTGCTCTCACTTCTTCCATCTGCTGCGTTACCTCCTGCCCACAGAAACATCCTGTCTGAGGAACGTGGGAACTGTAGTCCACCTTTGCTGCCAGAGGAGCTGACCCACCTGCAAATATAAGAGACCGTTATTCAAAAAGAAACTACAGAACCTACGGGATCTGACTTCAGAAATACTATGCGCTCAGAGAGAAGTAACGAGCGACTACATTTATCCAGTAAAAAGTGAATTATTTCCCTTTCAAGTGGTATATGAATATGGAGATAATTCATGACTTTCTTGCACTGTACTTTTGTATTCCTCGTGTTTTATATAGATTAAATTTATTTCATAATAGGGATTTTAAAAAAAGCTGTACTGGGACATGCAAAAACATGTTGTGTTAACAACGACTGAGAATATCAGTCTAAGGTAACAATATCACACATATCAGGTTCACTAGAGTGTACCAACAGAAGACAACATCAAAGAGGACAAAACAACCCCTTCTGGTTGAAAAACCATGTCATCACTGAGCTGGGCCAGCATGCCTCACGATTATTTACAACCCAGGATTAAGAGCAAGAGCCTAATCTTATCCCCGACCTCCTTTCCAGTTGTGTATACAGGTACATTTACTTGATTTTGCTGTGATTGTGTGAAATGTTTTCAATGTAAAATAACCCTGATGATGTCATCAGGGTTAGCTCCGATTGGATTTTTGGGAACTAAATATATATATATATATATATATATATATATATATATATATATATATATATAACAGGAAGCCTGCTTTACAAACTGGGAGCACGGGGTTTGAAAGATGTGGGCATTAACCAGGCAGGGGAAGAATGGAAGAATAATGAAAGAAGTTGAACTGCATTATGGGGAATGTAGGATCCAGTGTTTGTTGGTGCTTGACCCGTATACTAGAGACTAAAAAGTCAGTTTATCTCTGCGTCCTTTTCAGTCATTTTTTTATATGTCTATTGCAATTCTCCCAACTTTGTGAAAGTGCGATTCGACTACAACACACCTTTTAAAAAAGGTTCCTTCCTACAGCCACATTAAATGAGGAACTTCTGGTGGGGACTAGTGCTAATATTTAGGTGCTCCTTTCACTTCTCCCGCTGGAACCTCAATACCAAGACATGTCTGTGGCATCAATCATAGAAAAGTGAAATATCCGAAGTTGCATGCATGTTCAGATTCTTAGTCTTTTACATGAAATATCTGTAGAGAAACATGCAGCTTGACAGCTCATCAACCTGCCTGCATGTCCTCCTGTTAGTATGAACAAACATGTAACCTAAAACAACTGTGGGGCTGACATTGCGTGTGTGCACGTGTCTCCCCTGAGAACATTTGTTGGTTTGATTTATGGTTGCTGAGTGCGTTGACTGCCTGCATACCTACACAGGTCTGCATGTACAAGCCTACAGTCTAAAGGAAGTTAATTTTGTAAACCAGTGGAAACACACACACACACACACACACACACACACACACACACAAAATGGTATGTGGACACACTGTATGAAACACATGGCTATCATTCCTTTTTCAGTTTCAGACCTCACGCACCAATGTGAAACACGCTCTGTCGTAAACACTGACGTCGTAAAGGTCAGACAACAACACTGTCACCGAAGCCACGACCTTGCCGTGACATGTCAAAATCATCCATGTGATGGTGCTGTTGATCATTCTATCAGTCAGTGAACCTCAGAATGGTACACACAGTGTCTAACAAACCAGTGTTGTCCTTATTGTCATTCTCAGTGGTTCATAGTGTTTTATTTGAAGTACTGGACTTGCAAAAGTTAAGAAAAAAGTACTCCATTACCAGTAAATGTAAAAAGTATGGAAGTATTATCAGCTGAATGCATTTCAAGCAACGGTGGACTGGCCATCAGGAAGATCGAGAAGACTCTTGAGCGGTGGATCCATCCCAGGCTAAATAGACCGGTGGGTCATAATCATTTTATTTTTCAATTCCAGACGTAAGTAGTTACTATATTGTCCTCGGCCGTGGCGTGGACCACCCTGGCCCTCTCACAGTTGCAGACACCACAGAGCATAACGCTGCCCGTCAGCCTGGGACAGTCTAATACTTTGAATATTGAAGGGGGACACGAGCGACCCCTCCCAATTGGACTGATCCTCGTTTTTCTTGGAATCTTCTACAAAAGGCCTTCTCGTCTCGCATTCCCGGCTGAATTTCAGTCCCAGCACGTCCCTGACTTCAAGTATCAAAAGTAAAAGTACTCAATGCAGTAAAATGTCTCCTGTTACTGATTTGTTATATATGACATTATTAGAGTGTTGATACTGATGCACCAATGTAATTTTAATTGTTGTAGCTGTTCAAGACAGAGCTCGATTTAACCACTGTGAAGTTGGAGCGCCCTCCAAAGGGCCCTCGAGATAAATCTGAGGAGTTATGAGATGGTAAATAGAATATCTATTCTCAAATCTTTGCTTTTCAAATTGAATCGTTTTCCTCTTTAGGCCTCAAACTGTTATTTAATTGCTACTAACTACTACGTTTAGAGGGCCAATGACTTGTTGGTGGAACTGCTAACAGCTCACAGACATTTGACATGTGACAAGGGCCCCAGGAGCCAAAAAGGTTGGAACAGGTTTAATCTTTTACATTGCATTGTATTACAAGCTTTAATGTTTGTTTGTTTTTAAGTCAAAAAGTAATTAACTTTAAATGTAAAAGTATCTGCCTGGTAAACACAAACCATGAGCGATATTCTTTTTCTCATTGTTATTTCATTATGTTGTGCCAGTCTAGAGCACACGTGTGCCATCATCAAACGCTCCAAAGCCAACTACAAAATCTGTCACATCATTTATTGATCACTGTTGAGGAAAAACTATCGATGTCCAAAAAAATGTGATGCATGTCGTGAAGCCGCTGCTCAACAACGTGTTGATCCTCTTCTGACAAACAGCCTTTTCAAGAAATTAGCAGCTCGCTGAGCAGCAAAACACCGCCGTCACACGTGTTTAGACAAAATGTAATAAATAGGAGTTCTTACAGACAGTCTGTAAATCCCTCAGGTGGAGAGTTCAACATGAAGGAGAACAAACAGAAGATCAAAACAGGAAGCTGTTTGGTACCTGGAGCGGTCAACATGACGGGACTAAATATTGACTGAGACATGCTCCACTACACACACACACACACACACACACACACACACACACACACACACACACACACACACACACACACACACACACACACACACACACACACACACACACACACACACACACACAGAGACACGCTTGGCCTATAAAAAAAAGTAATAGGGCCATGAATGACGGACCACCTGACGGGTGCCTGAGTCAATATGTGCTTATCCCGTGTGTGTACGCTGTCTGGTTGGTTGTTGTGAACAGTGTTTCAGACGGAGCTCTTAGCAGCAGCTTAGTGACAGCCTGAGTTTATTGAAATCTACACGGGTGATAAGACGGTCAGTGGTGGGAAATGTCAACGCAGCTAGTGAAGAATCAAAATATAAGATTGAAATCCAAACTCTCTCATAAACCAAGCTGGGGGTTGAAGCCCCCCCCCCCCAAAACTGATTATTTGAATATTTTCTTTAATTTTTGTATTAGGAATACCTTTTCAGGCCACTAGCAGCTATCAACATGAATCGCTTTTATATCAAAGTAGTGCATTTTTTTCTTAGAGCAGTATGAAATAATGAGTAACAATTTGAGTGTACTGAACTGAACACTAACAAACATGTATGTATATTGTATGTAGTGTGCTGCAGAGAGGAAGAAAGGCTCCGTTTCTTTGTGTGAACACAACTGCAGTAAAGCAAGACAGCAAGTAGATTCAAACCAAATCACAAAAACTCAATAGATTAACGCGAGCTGGCTCACAACACGACATCCACAGCATCCCATTTAACAAATCCACTTACCTCAGCTTACATTTCTAGTCCTATTGGTATACGTGTAAAATGATAGGGTGATGATGATGAATTGGAGCTCACCTGATTTCTGATGGTGGTGTTCGGACAAAAGTCAACGGTCAAACTGTTGTAGCCGCTGTCCCCTAACGTGGCACCTCCCTCTTTACAACACCTCCCCTCATGGCCTCATCTTTACCTCTGAACCAAACTAGCTTTCATGTAATGCACTTAGTTCTGCCTGACAGCCTGCTCGGTATAGTCTTCACCTTAATGACTTTCTTTTTACTTCCAATGTCACAAACTGAAGCTTTACGTCGTAGTTCAGAGGACAAGAAAAAAAAGATACAAAGCTAACTTCAGCACTTAAAAAGAAAAAGAAAAAGTGTTTCACAAAATGTTCCAAACCGAAGTGACTCAGGACAAAATATGCTAATGGGTTCTACAGTACTTAGCAGGAAGCAAGCTAATGAAAACTGAGAAGAGAACAGGAACCGGTCAATAATGATCCATCCCCTGGAGCCGCTCTACAAATAATAACCCACAAGCCTTTGTGGCTGAGGTGAAAGAAGCCTCATGGTTTTTGTTTTTGACTCTTCTGTCTGAAGTGCCAGGTCTCTATAACAGCAATGTCACAGAGTTTAGGTCAGCGTCATCAGCATCTGTCAGTGGGGATGTGGGAGGTGGCTTGACTGTGTGGATGGTGGTTTTTTTTGGTGTTGTTGTGTTTTACCCTGCGACATAGCCAGTATATCTGTTTCACCCTGCTTCAAGTCGTTATGCTAAGCTAATCAATTGCTTACTCTGTCTTCATATTAGGACAGTGATAATAATACAAACTTTCTCAGCTAACTCGCTCTTTAAAAAATGAAGAAGCATATCTCTCAAAAGTTCAAACTGTTCCTTTAAGGTTTGGTAAAGTTTGGGGTTATAGCAAGTAAAGTATGGTTTAGTTTAGGCAACTAAAAACACTAAATGTTTGAGAAAGAAATTGTGGTTAGGGTTATAAATAAGAAAACAATAGTTGATTGTGGGGTCATGTCCATGCCCCAGCTGGACCTCCACACCTGCACTTTCCTCTTGGTAGCATGAAGGCATGTGAAGCGACATGCAGAATCCTCCAATACAGATGTAATTCGTGATACTGAGCAGTGGAGACCAAACGAAACGCAATGCTGGAGTTCTATTCATCAATTGGCAGAAATGCAACTTTTGTTTTCGTATTGGGTTGATAAGGTTGCTGCGTGTCATCAGGATATTCATGTGGACAGCTGCTTGCTGACAGTTGCCCACGCGTCCTCTTATGTATTCTTGTGGCCAAAGATAGTGTTTTCCATATTCAAATGTCTGTCACCACAGCAGTATGAGACACACTGCCTTTGACCCTCCGATGGATGTTAGGTATCTGAAACAATAGCTTTGTCTGTATGCATATATACAGTATATATATGAGAGTGGTGTTTGCAATGTAGCACATTATTGTTCCAATGCTACATCACACTGGATTCAAACAGAGGTATAAATAGGTGATGGTTGTGCAAGAATGTAAAAAGGAAGAGGAAGAAAAATTTCACTTTGACATGAGTGCTGTCACTCTTTGCACATGACCTTTTTAACACTTGTAAGAAAAGTGAATAAATAGCTCTTTTCTTACAAGTGTTAAAAAGGTCATGGGCAGCATGTCTTGAGCTCTTAAAACCCCAAGAGGAATGTTCTCTGATGTGGTCATACATCTTATGCCACATACACAAATGCACATACTGTCCCCAACTCTTTGATACATGAACCCCGCAGCTTTTCTGGAAGGCGAGATCGTCAGGTGGCACGGTGACGGCACATGTGCTGCAGCTCTCTGTGACAGGGTTTGTGACACACACACACACACACACACACACACACACACACACGCCTACCAACACACACAGACAGACCTCAACATGATATCATCCCGTAGTCATATTTTGCCATTTGGGCAGCATGGGGGCAGCCTTTTGTGCGGTGTTTTGACGTAGAAGGTTTGCCAGTGCTTAACGTTGGGACATTAATGTGGTCAAACGGACGTGATTGACGTTGAGAAACAATGGGGGTTGGGTTTAGGCAACAAAAACTACTTGGTTAGTTAAAGCCGGTCCTCTTAGTAAAAGTCCTGTGTTTGTTCGACCCTTCCACAACCCCTTCCTTTCTCTCCCACTCTCAGCGGGCTTTCTCGCTCTTAATAATACTTAATTTGCTCTGAGGGTCTAATATTGATGCTGATGGAGTTAGTGGAAAGCCCGGTACGTCTCATACAGACGCTAAAGGGGGCCTTGTGCGTTGGTATCTACACTGATCGCCCTTCGTAAGGGTCTGTATTTGACGCCACACACACACACACACACACACACACACACACACACACACACACACACACACACACACACACACACACACACACACACACACACACACACACACACACACACAGCTGTGATGTCATGGTTCTGTTTCTGGAAGGTTATCTGGATGGCATGCATTTCAGCGTTCAGTTGTCTTTAGCCACCTGCCTGATTGCAGAACAGATAGGGAGAGTCTGACACAGCTGTTGTTTAGAGTCAAAGAGCTCTGATACAGCTTACGAAATGCAGCTGCAGTAAAATAAACTCAATGTGAGATCAATCCTGGAGATACACGTGTAGGATAAAACAGGCTGGATATTGCTGCTGCCACTGATTTCAGCGTTGGGTTTCCACTGCTGTTGTCAGACCAAACTTATGGTTCTGCAGTTTTTTGCTACGTAGGTTGGTTTACCACAAACAGCCAGATGGCTTTAGCTGTCATATTAACTTGCAATATATATATATGACGCTGGAAGATAACAGCCCACAACTTTTTCATTCAGATAAATGTGCTGCAGCTTCAGAAACAATGGTTGTGGATGCTGAGATAGTCCTGATGGGCAGATGGCACCCTGCATGGTGTAGCCCCTGCCATCAGTGTATCAATGGGTGTGAATGACATATAATGTAAAATCGCTTTGAGTGGCTGGAAGACTAGAAAGGCTCGATACTAGTGCAAGTCCATTTTACCATTAGGCCAATGAAAGTTCTCCAGGCCTCTAGAGGGAGAGCTAAGTGGAACAGCTTGATGTTTAGACCTGAGAGAGAGAGAGAGAGAGAGAGAGAGAGAGAGAGAGAGAGAGAGAGAGAGAGAGAGAGACTATGAGAGAGTGTGTTTGTTTCTGAAGCGGGAAGAAAAGTCGAGTAAAGAGGCGACAAAAAAAAGGCACAAATTATTTTTTACATTTGGCCTTGGTATTTTTAACCTGACCGGCCAGATGGTTTGTTACACACAACCATCCGAGAAGCCGTCATTGGAAACTCTTTTGAAAAGATCAGCGCTTTCAGAAATATGCATGGCAGCTGATTGGATGAACCATCTGTCAATCTTGCTGAACCAGTCGGGAGAAGAGCAAAAACATCTTTTCCATTGAGGAAAGCCTTCAGTGCCGTTCTTTGCTCTTCTGTCGATAAAGAAACGCTCTCCAGTTCTGATAGAAACCGATGCTTATTGCATACAATTATTTTACCAGTCAACGGCGGCAACTGCTGTTTGTGGAAACCTGATTGATTCCAATTATGATGCACATTTCTAAACAAAATTGTGTTTAATCAGTTACTACAAACACATTTGTCACACAGCAAAGCTGGTTGGTATCAGCAGCTCCAGGCAAAATACTGTTTAAATGAAACTGCCGTGTGTAAACCATTTACTCTGAACTTGCGAGGGCAGCTCAATATTGCTCAAAGGTCCTCGATGGGTTTCATATTGCAGCACCAAGAGACAGCCCGTCGGCCCACAACACGGTTGGTTTGAGTCGAACATGAATTATCATAAATACTTGAATCAACAGAAAGTAAATTATAGGAGTAATAATGATTTATTAAAATAAATTAGCTTGATTAAAGGGTAACTTCTGTCCATGGGACTATGATTTTAGTATTATTGACACATAACACCAGCTCATTGGCCGGCTCTTTGTTTTAGAATACCATAAAAATGAATGAGACTGAAACAGGGGAGCACAGGCAGAGAGTTGAAAAGACAGTATGATATACTGTAGATGGGATTGGACTTGGCTTGTCTGATATTTTGATATGAGTGTTAGAATGGGTGCTAATGGCAGAGAGGTAGAGACAGCTGCTGTTAATCGTTCAGACCAGACTTCATGGCTCCCCACAGTGAGGTACCGTTAATGGAATGATCCAGACTGCTGGGAAGTCATTTTAGTACATGCAATTAAATTATCAGCTACAGTTTACAGTAGCTTGGGCGCTAACTGAATTCAAATTTGGAGAAACTATTTTGAGACTGTAACAGCTATTTTTGGATTGACAAATCTTAAAGAAAGGTGTTTATGTTTTATTTATTTTCCTTCTGTTTGCGTTTACTTCTTAAAGTGTCAAACTGAAAAGTAGAATGTTCTAAATAAAGCTTTGCAGTTCACATTGTCAGTGTTGCCAGTAGATAAAATGTAATTTTCCCTGTAATTTGTGATATTACATCATAATTCTGTTAAAAAAACATTACCTTTAAGTTGCTTTCTCCATTCTGCTTTCCATCCAATGGGTAGCTATGGTGCAGCTTAACGCACACACAGGCACACACACACATATTTGTGGCTATTGAAAGCCAGACACAGTGGAAATAGCGATGAAAAGAGTGGAGTGGATTTTTAGAGCTCTTTGCTGAAAACAGCTGCGACCAAAAACGATGCTAAGAACTGTGAGAGTAAACCAATACAGTGGCGTTACGGGCCATAAAACTAAAACTATGAACCGAAAGATGCTAAACGCTCCGTAGAGCTGATGTCTGATAAAACAGGATTTACTCACACGTACGATGACTCTTGCTCGTTCTTTCGCTTCACGGGTGATAAAAAGAGTCGTTTTATGAAAACACGTCACGTAGGATAACGCTTCATTTGTGCATGGACATAGCTATCTTAACTTGCCAGCTAGCAGGCCAAGGTAACGGGCGTGTTGACGACTTAGATTGTGCGAGACGAGAGATGTGGTTCACTGAGCTGTTTCACACTAAACTAAATGATTCCGCAACAAATCTATGACAAATTGCGACTTTCTTGACTTTCTAAATTATCTTTTAATACACAAACAAAAACAAATCCTATGTTTGTCTCCAAAAGTTGTTGTGAAGCAGGCCCTGAGATAAACGTGGTGGAAAATCTGGAAGGCGGCCCTCGGCTGAATGCTTTGAACTGCTTTCTGCCATCACTCTCTGCACGTTATTAGTCTCTTGAAACACGGGGAGGGCAACACTTTCCAACGTTAGGGACTCGTGTGCACTCACATGCACGTGTGCCTGGCTACCAAAGCAAACAGAAGCTCGGATTACAGAACACACACACACACACACAGAGGGAGAGTGACTTCATTCTCTGCTCAGGTAGACTCGACTCTACTGTATCTTTACAAAGCAAATCGTCGCTGCTATAGTCATGTTCTATATCTCACAGCTCGACTTGGCTGAGAGTTTGGTCCGTGCAGGAACATTGTGGCAACAAGCATTTAAACCACCATAATGGAGGCAAAGCTCAGACGTCAGAAATTACAAGGAACATATGACACATTGCATTGCTTTTTGTTTTCATCGACAAAGGCAGCCATTACAAAACAGAATTTACGGAACTTGTCTTATCTACTCATGTTAAATAATCCCAAACTTTTGGGCAAGGTAGTCAAAACACCTTCTTGAACACCAAAATGCCACCGGAGGACTTTGCTCCTCTAAAAGGTTTTCCCGCCTTCCTTGATTTTGTCAAAACTGTCTAAGCTTACCTTCAAATGCTGCTGAAGTCAAAAAGTTTCTTGGCTGCAGGTGTTTTCATTCTGTGGCTTAATCCTAACGTCCTCTAAACTGAGCCAGCACGCGACCTTCTGTCTACCAGGGACAGAGCAGCCCTCAGCATGCCTCCCATACTGCAGACTGAGGGACATTAACGACACTGCCCCTCACTGCTCACTCCAATAATGAGTGTGTGATGATGATAGTCTGTGGGATTTAGTGTGTGTGTGGGGGGGGGGGGGGGGGGGGGGGGACAGGGTTTGGTGTGGGAGGGAAAATGGGAGAGTGAAAGGGAAGAGATGAGACTTTGGAGTAAAAATCAACAATTTAGGGGATGGACCAAATAACAAAGAAAACACATGATGAAGCACTTTAAAGCTGCAATATAGAATTGTTCTCATTGAAGCACCAATAATTAAGCCTGGCTAGATGAAAATCACATGGAATACATGTTTTGGGGCCATGTTGAATGTCATTTTAGCTCTATTTTTGGTCTCAACCCTCTCCTGAGGGAGCTTATATGCTAAATGTCAGCATGTTGTTAACGGTGTCTGCTGTTTGGTGTTTGGCATGAAGTGTACAGTGAGCATTTATACTGAAAACAGCTGCCTGCTGCTGGAAACAAAATTGATGAGAGCCATGAAAGTAAAATCGTTAAGATGCAAGTTGTAAAAACAATGAGCTAAAATACGCTAAACTGCTTTGAAAAGCTGAAGGGAACTGCAGGGTTGAGTGATACATTTTCTGTGTTTTTGTCAAGTGGCCCCATAGAAATATGAATCAGTGCAGCTTTGAGTTTAGAAAATATTGTCAGAAAAGATCACATTTAAGAAAAATAAATGCCGACCACTACGGAAACTCCCTATATGATTCCACTTTTAGCTTTCTGGGAACTTAATTTACATCAGAATACATCAGAAGACAAAACCACAATCTCAAAGAAAAAGACAAAAGAGCAGAAAAGCACAACAAAGCCATCTTCAAAGGATGAAAATATGATATGACACTGCTGCAGTATCTTACTCACTTAAAAAAGGCTTCAAGTAAACCCAGCTTCAGTTACATGGAACATTCAAGAACCATGAATGCAGTGGTTTTAATCTGTCAATGACATGAAACATGTATGTTATATTTTGTAACGGTTTATAACGGTTGCTCTCTTGTCTACCCACACAGGTGTTTTCACTTGTGCTGATTAGTTCTCTCCTCAGGTGTGCAGAGGTCGTAGTTCACTGACATCTCTCTCACTCTCCTGCTTCACCTCAGGGCAGATCAACTTACACCTTCCAACATTGTCCTTATTGTTAAGTTCACATTGGTGACATATGGCCTTTTATTGAATTGAGGGAGAAATGGCATTTTATCTCCTAATCTCCATGTACTGCACTCGTTGTCCTTAAACCTTGGTTAAGCTATACAGTCCCGCTCTAGTGGCAGCTAGCTGGCTCCTACAGGTCACTGCTGCCGCCATCAGGCTGAAACACAGCTGAGCATTGAATTACAACATCTGAGGACACAGTGTTGTCAGAAACCTCAAATGTGATCTGTTCCAGACAAAAGACGTGTAAATGAATAGTTTGACATTATGGGAAATATGCTAATTCATGTTGAGACTTCGATAAGATGATTGATACAACTCACATATCTGTCTGTTGAAAACGAAGCAGGAGCTAGGAGGCAGTTAGCTTAGCACAACAACTGGAAGCAGGGAGAAACAGCTCCTGGCTCTGTCAAAAAGAAAACCTACCAGCACCTCTAAAGCTCAATAATTAACACGTTACTTGTTTTTACATTTCAGTTTTTGGAGGGATTAAATGACTCGGCTTTAGTCCCTTTTCCATTCACGCTATACACAAAAAGGCCAAAAAGAATGTTACAGTTCTTAAAGGGCAACTTGCAGGTTCAAAAATGTCGAATGGATGCGTTGCTCAAAACGGCTTCTTTTGCAACCGAATTTCTGTCCTTACGTCTTGAAATCGTTTTCAGGAAAAGGGTTAAGAAAAAGAAAATTGAACAGCAGGTCTTTAAGTGTGAAAGATACAGGTGAGGAGAACAGTGGGCTCACCCTGTAGTGCAATGGGCGCTGGCCTTTCTGAAGCTCCTCTGGTGTAGCATGCTCTGCTCTGTTCGTTTCTGATTGTCTGAGTGAGAGAGAGAGAGTGCCACACACTACACTCTACAGACACACACACACACACACACACACACACTTAAGGACCACAGGATGAAGTGCAATCCAAAAAAGCAAACAAAGAGAGAATTGAAGGAAGGGGAGGCTTTGCTGCTTTTCCTGATGGTGGGAGAGGTCAGCTGCGATCAGACGTTTCCATCCAGTTCAAACTGTGGCGAAGTTTGAACTTTGATTTGGTGAAGGCAGTTGTTGACAGTGTTCATTGAGTTCATCGAAAAAATCATTTTTTTAATAACAAAAGGGCTTTTTATACTGCATTCAAGTGTGCAATAATAATGTTCGGTTATTCTCATTAATTAATTAATGTGGGTTAGGGAATTATTCATGCAGCAGTTTCAACCTCTCTCATTGTTGTTAGACTACCATAATCATGAAGAGCACAATGTCCAATTCCACTACAATTAGTTGTTTGCGGGAATGATTTTTTTTTGTGTGTTTCTTATTGCATAGGCACAGATAAACATAGATGACATAAATTATTGGCACCATAGTTAACAGCTGCATTTGATTTCAGTTTGTGCAAAGAAAAAACAGGTTATCCCAACATGCTTTATTAGAAAATGTGTCAAATCAACCTGTCACCACTAGGTGGAAGCAGAGAGGTGATCTGATTGTGATGTGAAAATGGATTGTGGTTGTAGTCTTGAACGAGGCTCAGCAGGTGGCAGTGTGGAGTCATACACGTCAACACGGAGGGGCTGCTGTTTGTCCATAGGAGGCACTATGTCCCTTACCTTCCCTACTCTCTTTCTTACACACACACATACACACAGACACACACGCACGCATACACAGGCAGTGTTTTGAAACCGGGTTCACTCAGGGCTTAGCTTGGCATTCTATTTTAGCACTCCACCCTTAACAGCTCTAAATGGACTTGGTGGCTCCACCCCAGCCCCATCCTGCTGCAGGACTGTGTGTGTGCGTGCGTGCGTGCGTGCATGCGTGCGTGCGTGTGTGTGTATGTGTGTGTGTGTGTGTGTGTGTGTGCGTGTGTGTGTGCGTATGTGTGTGTGTGCATGTGGCTTTTACTGTGTGCAGAGGTGGGAAAGAAGAAAAGACGGGGAGAAATCAAAGGAGCAATGCATGAGGAGGAAATGTAGGTCATGTTAGAAAGGAGGGAGGAAGAAGTGAAGGGAATGGAGATAGAGAGGGACAAGAGGGAGGAAGAAAGAGGGGGGACAAGACACTCGGCCTCCCAGTATCCCTCAAGTGTCCTTTGGCAAATGAACAGCAGAGACAAAGAGACCAAGAAGAATCACAGAGGGATGGCGAGCAGCACTGGTCCTGGATCTGTATTCTGTGTGTGTTTGCGAGTGTGTCTTTGCACGTGTGTGTGTGTGTGTGTGCTTGCAAGTGTGTGTTCTGACCAATGAACAACCATTACATTGGGATGCTCCTTCCCTCCTCCTTCTCTCCTTACACAAAGAGGTGACCTAAATACTAATGCCTCCAAACTGTTGGAGAAAAACTAAAGAAACTGCTCTCTGAGTGAGTGGGTGTGTGGGTGAAGGTGGTGGTGAGGGGGGTGGGGGGGGGTGGGGGGGGGGTATGGTAAATGTTGCATCAGTCATGAAAGCCACAGTACTGCAGCTCAGAGCTTTATTCTCGCCTGTTGGCATGGCAACCACTGAGTCAAACCAGGATGATCAAAGAGGGCCTGATTACCCTGTGTGTGTGTGTGTGTGTGTGTGTGTGTGTGTGTGTGTGTGTGTGTGTGTGTGTGTGTGTGTGTGTGTGTGTGTGCGTGTGTGTGTGTGTGCGTGCGCGCGCGCGTGCGTGCGTGCGTGCGTGTGCGTGTGCGTGTGCGTGTGCGTGTGTGTGTGCGTGTGTGTGTGTGTGTGTGTGTGTGTTTGTTTAACACACTATTGGATACAGAATATGATATGATGTATCAATGGTACAGAATTGCTAGAGCCATAAAGGTGCTACTGGTACATCAGGTAAACCTGCTAATGCTATAAAGCTATATTTCCAATCTGATATCAGCAGAAACAGAGAAATATGTTGAAGTCAACAGCAAGAGTCACAATGTGGATGTTTAGTTCTATAAATCATTGTTGGAAGTAGAGCGGTTTTCCAAGCATTGGTTATTTCAACCGAGAGGGAAAAAAAACAGCTGTTATCAGAGCGTACTATCGCCAACTAGCACATGTTAGCTGATTTACTGCCAAGTAATAACTGGTCTGGCTGTAACTGAACACAAAAAGCATAAGTCAAAAGAATATATGTCCTCATGCTGAAATGACAAACTAGATAGTTTGTCATTGCCTTCCAAAGACTGTTACAAAAGCATTTGCTTTGGCAGCGCTCTCTGGTGCTTTCTTCCATTTCATTTGAACGTTCTGGTTCTTGGAATAAGAAGTGCTTTTCGCCTTTGATGGATGTGTAAATGATGCGGTATTTATAAATGAGTGTTTTTTAATGTAGGTAATAGTGAGTTAGGGACACAGGGAGTGGTGTAGGACACAGCCATTGTTTTCTGATATGGTAGTTCAGTTTTAAGCGACCAAAGCTACTGGTTTAAGATTTGTGACAGATCACGTTCATTGTTAAAATACGCCAACATTGACTGTTGGCAAGAGATAGGACACAAGTTGTGGTCTCCAGTAATGTGTTTGCCTCCTCCATTGGACTTGTCATGGTGGTATTAACAAAATCCCGCAGCAAATTGATATTCTCAGCTGCACAAAATATTAAGATTAGTGCCAAGACCTAACCCAAATGGAGCAGTCTAAGGAGCATCTTAACGATGGGAGATTGCCAATTCATTTTAAGGAACCCTCTTTCTGAAAAGCTGATGATCTCTTTAGCCTTTGCTTCCTGTACATCTGTTTTTCGTCAATGTGACACGGCCCACACAGCACACATGAAAAGTTGCATGCAAAGATGTTGGCCGGCACCTTTGCGAGCATCTGCACACTATGCCCGTGGACTTGTTTCAGGCTTAAAATAACTCAGCGGTTCTTGAGCAAAAAAAAGAAAATGTGTGCAGAGCTATGTATAGACAATCTGCACCACCATCACAGCTGTCTAACAGAAGATTAAGGTCCAGTGCAATTTCCTGCTCAGTTTAAAGGTGTTCATTGGTTTCGAAGATGGGACCATTTCAGATTTCATTACTGACATCTTCTGTCCTAACTTGTGCATCTATGGCTACTACTGTACATTCATATTTTATCTCAAGATATATATATATATATACATATATATCAAGTGTTGGATCACAGGATGATTATACATCGTTGGCACAGTAAATCTACCTTTGCTACTTGATTTGTAGGCATCGGTACACGTTATTCTTAGTCTTTAGTTCCTAAATGACTATTTTCAACAGTCAACATTCCAACGGTTAGTATTCAGGCAGCTTGTGGCTTTTGTCTCAGCTCATTCTCTCTGCGGACGCTCGAGGTTAGTGACATAACACCAGAGAAACCCTACAGGCCAAGTGTCTATTAGAGGGTTCACAGATTGTCCTTTTTCCTCAGTCCAGTAAGAAACAGAAAGCCAGTGAATATGGAATTAATTAACAACATTTGAATTAGTGTTTGGAGAGGAGGACCAGGACATACAGGGTCAATGCTTTTGTTGTCGACTGGGAGAACTGAGCTGTTTTTGTGTTTATGTGAGAGAACAGAAGTGTGTGTGTGTGTGTGTGTGTGTGTGTGTGTGTGTGTGTGTGTGTGTGTGTGTGTGTGTGTGTGTGTGTGTGTGTGTGTGTGTGTAGGTGTGTGTGTGTGTGTGTGTGTGTGTCTGTGTCTGTGTGTGTGTTTTAAGTGCACGTATGCCATCATTTCTCAGAAACCACAGAGCTGGTTGCCATGGGAATGCTGCAGGGAGCTCCTCATCCCCCCACCAATGGGCTTCAGTGATTTGTTACCGCGGGAAACCTGGCTTGTTGCCTAGGAGACCAGAGGCTGTGTGCTCCAGCTCAAATGGAGAGTTGTTTCTGCTTGGCTGCTACTGAAGATGAAACACTCAGTGGTGAGGAGAAAAAGAGTTTTACACAGATATATGGGTCTGCTGGTGTATGGGGGCCATATTGATTTGTTAAATGAAAACTGGATTTAGCCAGTGAGCGTTGCGTATATGAATTATATTGCAGCCTTATTGATTCTGTTTTGTAGTACAATTTGTCATTACTACTGTATACTGTCTTTGTATCATATGAATATCTTAAAGGAAGTATCCGCACATATGGATACAAATATACAATGCGGTCAAATAGCATAAAGATTAAAACATCCACATTAAAGAGTAAAGGCAGGAAGAGACTTCTATTGTATTAACATTGTTCTCACGAATGTAATCCAGCCTCAGGAGCTGTTTGTAATAAAAAGCTCAGGACAAACCACACATAAAGACTGCTTCCTCCAACTTGCATAGATGTTTTAGTCGTCACACCCAAATCACACTCATAATCCGCTTAGCAGTCGTAATGTGTCTCGCCGCCTTCACCTTGATTCTAGCTACATTTACGGTACAATACCTTTCACTGGAAGTGTCTCCTCACACTCCTTTTTTGCAGGGATGTAAATACCCAAAACCAATGAATTGCAAAACACAATTTGATTGGATGTAGCCATTAATTAAATGTAAGCATTTGTTGGTACAAAAGATTAATACATATAAAATATTGCACATACAGGCATGTAGCTGAATCTCCTAATACCAACTCTAAGAGTTTAAAGGCTCAGTCACATCAGCCTTTACAGTACATTTGTAGCAAAAACCAATTCATGTCTATGGAAGCGTCGTGATCAGTGCACTGTGATGCAAAATTGTATCGTTGACCAATTGCGAAAAGCCTCGACAGTGCTGACCTTTGAATACAAAATGGAGGAAAGCTATCTTAGCTTATTAGCGTTGTTGAGCCGGCTAACATGATTTGTTGACAATTACGAATAAATAGTACAAATACACCTCTTGAATAAACTTTGTGAACATAAGTTCCCTTCAGCAGATATTCTGAGCGGCAAACGCTAGCATGTTCCCGGCTCGCTAGCATGTTAGCAATTAGCTCGTCAGCTACAGTTGCTCCGCTAGTCCTGCATGTAGTCGCTACACCACCAAGCTTCTAACACCACCTATTTTAAGACGATGCGCAGATGAACTTAGTTATGCCAGTTTGTGGTGAGATTGGGCTGTAATTCACAAATATCGAGTGTTGAAAAGAGTCTTGCTTATGGGTGCAGATCTGCCCTGGCTGTTTTTCAGAACTTAAAGAATAAGGCTGGGGTTATCTTCATTGTTGGTTTTGGACTTTTAATGGGATTTGTTGACAAAATATAAATACAAAATCATACTACCATAGAGACAAGTATTCTGTATTATGGTGATACATTTACTGGGGATTTAACTGTGAACCACATTAACACAAAGATGTGATAATCAGAATAGGGTGATGAGCTGGTTTTGACTCTGAAGAAAGTGTCGTGAAAAATTAGCTGCACTGCTTATTTGTTTTGAAAATCCAACTTTG
Source organism: Pholis gunnellus (assembly GCF_910591455.1). Classification (NCBI taxonomy): domain Eukaryota; kingdom Metazoa; phylum Chordata; class Actinopteri; order Perciformes; family Pholidae; genus Pholis; species Pholis gunnellus. The sequence continues at coordinate 22,655,123 of NC_136530.1, read as the reverse complement.
AGTTTGAAAGATTTGTGAGACCGCTTTTCCTGGGGAGCATTCGGTGTGAAATCTAGATGTTTCAGTGCAACGAATGAAAGTGCAAGAGAAAGTATTCAAAACATAATGAATTATTGATAAGTGAGCCATCTGGAGATGCAAATAACCTCCTACTAATTCACCAAGGACATCACCTGTGTGCATGACAGCACCGCATTGCAGAGGAAAATACGCCGAAGCATATTATATGACTAACTGTTGACGACCCGTCTACCGTAAATACAAGGTGGGGACAAAATTCATTACCTGGAGAATTTGGTATTTCAGTGTACCTTGTCTCATTAGGGCCGGCTCTGCTGGATGGGTCTGATGTGGCATAAATTAATAGTTGTACACTAAAACAAATCAGTATGCCTTTTGACAATGCATTACACTGCATAATATTAGGTTTGATGTCAGGAAAAGCATGCAAACAAACAACACCCGTGGACAAATTGGATGTATAACCCTTTATGTAACCCCGCCTTCTTATCAATATTTCAGTTGGCAGGATCTTTTTTTTTACTTTGAAGCTTAAATAACATTGGATATTTCCAAGAAAATGTTGAAATGAAAATAGCAGAGGAAATCAGTATGAAATATAACATTTTGTAATAGTAGTCATCGTAAGTATAGGCATTCAAAGAAAAAAAGAAAACTTCTTAAACAACCTTGCTTGTGGGGTTGTGTGTGTGTGTGCGTGTGTGCGTGTGTGTGTAGGTGTGTGTGTGTGTGTGTGTGTGTGTGTGAATGCATGCGCGTACGTGGTCGCAGCTATTGCAAAGTCGCTCTTGTTGATACACAAGGTCAGTGAAATACTGGCTTTTAAATTGCTAGTGGTTTTTGTTCATTGTAAACTGTATATAGCCTTTGAGTGTTTGCGCCACTTAAAAAAAATGAGCAACACTTATCCACATTGTAGGAACGCTTTGTGGTCTTGGAACATATATAGGCTCTTAAAATGTTCGTCACACGTTCAAAAATGAAATACATCATCTTTAAAGTACACTGAATTGTGAGCTTCAATAGAGAGGCAGAATTGTCACTGGCCCATGCCCCTGGTTTGTGCAACGCGTACGTCAGGGCAGATGTTGGTGTGTGGTGTTTGTGGAGTGCTTCTGTTTTTATCTTTTCAAGAGAAAGAGGTCATGCTACTCCTCTGAGTATTTGCTCTGCACTGACACAGACAGAGACAGAGGAAAGGGAAGGTTTTTGTTAAAGCTGGATCCCAGACCAGTGCGTGAGAATAAAACCACAGAACCATCTATTCCAGAGGCTCTGTGATCAGATGGAGATGCTGAATGTTGGAGGTGGTTTTTTCTCTGCACAGGGAAACACTACGTTGTGAATGTATATAAGGTAAATCGTCTGTTAATGAAGCCATCATTACACAGTGATAGCCAGGTGTTCAGAACATCATCTGCCCAGTTTGATGTACTGCCTGTTCATACTAAAAAGTGCACATTCATCCTTGGGTCAGGTTGAAATGGGATTTGCTGCAAGCTTGGTGACATAGTGACCGTGGATATATACAGTATTAGGAAAGGTCTCCTGGCATAGTTTCTCATTCAGCAGGTCAGGCATTTACACATAAATGCTTATCTAATCTATGTGTTTCTTTAACTGTCATAGGAGACATTAAACCTGCACATTAAAACTTCACAACTGTTCACAACTTCATTCAAAATGATTGGACCGAATGTTTCAAGTTCTTATTATACAAAGAATAATTTTGAAAAATGCATTCAATGTTTTACAGATGCTCCTTTTCCAGTGATTGAGTATTTTGGGTTAGTGTGCGTCACGTGAAGAACGGACAAAACCTGGTGCAGCCTCCGCACCAAATTTGCTTTGCGGCCCAGCTGCATTCTCAGGTTCCTCTCTGTTTGGTGCTCAGCAGGTTTAGTGAGTATATAAGAGCTTTGAGAGACACTGTGAGAGCGGTGAGAGTGAACCAAAACAGTGAAGTTGTGGGCCGGATGGATAAACAATGAGCTGAAACTCTCTGTGGAGCTTCGTAAAGCCGAGCCAAGCTGAAGATGCGGGTGAGAATTCTCCGTATAGGTTCGTCACTGCCAGCGACCCCTTTCACGTTGTCATTTCATACAGTGTTACTAGAAACCATATTGATTAGAAGTACATTCAAGTAAATGTCCTACAGCTTCTTCAACCACAGCTCCCATGTTGACTGAAAATTGGTTAAGGCGAAACTGAATCAAATATATAGAATCAAATATAGACATCTGCTGTAATTAACTAGGTTGCATGTCTCTGTTGTTATTTTTTGGCACACTGACAAGCTACTATAGTTCAAGGTTACCTTGATGAGACTGGGTGGAGGCATGGGGGGGGGGCTTTGATCATCCGTGTGTGACAGGATAAACTCTACACCTCCTACCATTAGAAGTCAGTTGAGGTCATACATTACTTAAAGCCCTTTAGACTTCACTTGACCCTTTGAGACAACAACAGGGATTGGAGGCTTTACAACGCGACTTGACAGTTGGAAACAGCTAATGACGCGTCAACAGTTTAACCAGAGACGTAGCGGGGAAGCTTTCTCGCACTCACCCCCCTCTTCTCACTCCGTCGACCTCCTCCTGGCTCTCTGCCTGAATCCTGTTGAATATTTCACGTTATCCCTAATGAGGGAAGTTATCTGTCTCTCACTGCGGCACAAGCTTTATATAGAACTGGAACATCAGTTCACTGCTGGCAGTCCCAGAGCTGTGTGTATTGGTGTGTATATGTGTGTGTGTGTGTGTGTGTGTGAAATGAATTACATTATTGAGCATGTGTAGTAGATTTCAATGTTTCGTTTAAACTGCCCTGCAGTCTGATGATATTAACTATAAGATCAGAACATAAAAGGCCTCTGAAGCTCTGCTGCAGTTAATGGCTCCTGATAAATCAAGCACATATTCAGATCATCAGGGCTCAGATTAAATCCCCACGGATGAATGTGTTTCATTTTATAGCCCGGCTTTGTTGCATCCCCGTTCTGCCCTATATGGATAATTAAACACATTGTGTGTGGCGAAACACTCATGTGAGGACCAGATGGAGGGCCGTCATATCTGTCAGTTTGATAATGTCATTGAATATCTTTTTGTTGAAATGAGATTATGTTGAGTCAGTGTGCTCTGCCACTGATTTGATGGACTCAATGAAGGTTGATTTATTACATATTTTGGAACAGAATGAATCGAAGCAGCACTGTTTATAACTTAAGGTTTTTTAAAGTACGTTGCTTTTTTTCCCTGCCAACTGCAGAGGACAACAATATTAGAGCATGCAAGTAAAAAAAAACAACAATTTGAAGACGAACAGGTGCAATAAGATGTACTCGATTTGGAGAAAATTGCAGCCTGTGTGCAAAATGACCTGCTGTGATGGTGAATACAGCCGTCTGTTCCCTCAGAGATCTGCTGTGTCTATCGAATGAAAGTCCCTCGGTTTCACGCTGTGTCGCTGATTGAAAGTCATCACTAATGCAAACGTTGCAATGCACAAACATAAGGTGGGGAAAGATGAACTACTAGCTGATGTAAATATTGACGTAAATAATGCAGGCTTTGCAAGTGTTTTATGAGGAAGGCAATGTATTGCCTTGTTAGGCCTTGAGGACACACACGAGATGTTTGGTTGAGAAACACTGACTGCTTACAGAATATTGCCCGTCCGAACCTGAGGTGCATGAATTGATTATCAGAAAATAAGACTCGATCGGAAACGGACCTGAGGATGATTGGACCTGATCCAAAAGACAACCTTGGGTGTGTAAACCAATGAACTCAGACAATAGTGAAATAGCTAGTTAGCTTTCATTTTAAATCCTGACGAAATATGAAACAAACAAAAATATCCTGTTTCTCAGTCTCCCTCCCTCCTCCTAACCCTCGGCTTCTCTCTGTTTCTCCCTCCTTTAAAGAGAGGAGAGTAAGAGTCTTCAGAAGTGCTCAGTATCCAACAGAGTTGAAGAGACAGACGCACAGAGGATTGCCAGAGATAAAGGCAGGCACTGAAGAAAAGATGGCACGTCTGCAACACACAGATTTCCAGAGGAGAAAGAAAAATAGAGCGATGATTAAAAGAGAAGCCTGGCTGCATTAAAGTTCAAGCTAAGTTAAGATGTCCAAGCAAAGTTCAGTGGAGCTCAGTGAACTGAGATGCCTTTATATTTTCTTCCCCGCTTTCATACTGCGTGATTAACTACAGCTTCACGAGCCCCATTTAGATCTCCGCTTTGTCATTGTACAGCGACTGAGAAAACGTTCTATCAGTCAGTACTGGTCCACAGTCTACCGGCTCAATCCAGTCGGTGGATGAACTACGCTGTCTCCTAAAATATTAAATATCAAATACTAAAAGTGCCATCAGAAGGAATCAGTCAAACCAGATAACAACTGCTGAATGTGAGGACATTATTATGTGTATTCTCTAGCAGCATTCTCATGTGCATGCGTGTGTGTTTTGGGGTGTGAGCTGTGAGCACCCTTGGCTACGTTCCTATTTATAACCGACGTTGTCAGAGTTGCATAAGGACACAGCAGCACATCAGACTGAGGAAGACAGTGAGGGAGATGCAGCAGGAGAACATTGGCAGCGACCGGTGAACTGTAAATGCCCCGATTCTACTTTAGCTCTGTATTGTAGAAGGAAAATGTCCTGGTAGTGTGCAGTGTTGTCAGCTGCCACCTTGTACTGATTTTATCCCCGGTGATCGGGTTTTAATTCAGCAAACATTCCTCAGAAGCAGAGCATATGTGGCCATGTATTCACTTTTGTAAAACAACAAGTTCATTCCTATAAAAGCTTGAAGCTTACAATACCCATTTATCACTGTTATGCAACATACTGTATATTGAAATGTGTATGCGGGTTTCCTTATAAAGCTCCACCACTCAATATTCATCACATGAACAATCAATCAAATCATGACAAGCAATGTGACAAGATATAACCAGTAGGCCCCCTCAGCTATATAGTTTAGCGAATGTTGTATTTTATATCCAAGACAGAAATGTCTTGATTTATTAATACACAGCACAGTTGGTCTACTGGTATTTCAGAGCCATGGTCGGAGCCACAAACCTCTGTCAGATAAAGGATCAGGCAGGAGTCAGGCAGACGAGAGCAATACATTCAACCAAACAATCCCTCTGACCCTCCACTTTCTCTGCTATGAGGGGATGGAAGGTTAATAAGAGCGGGTGGTATCCTCCCTCATTCCCCCTCAAATCGCCTACTGGTTCTGACAGTCCAACAGAGAATAAACAACCGACACTGCAGCTCTACAAAGCTATTAGCACCATTAGCTGCTAGCCGCTGGCTCAGCCGTCGTTATGTTGGAAAGCCATTTAGAGGTAATAGAAATGCCCCAAGTCTCGTATTCTGCACCTTAAACCACCTCCAGCTATTCCAGCAAAAATGTCAAACATTGCACAAAAGGGTGAATATCGGATTTGATGTCATCACAGTAACATGTTCGTGTTTTTCTACCCTCTAATGGCCAAAGTATGAATAATGCAGCTTTCGATTTTTCATTGCCTTGCAGAGTAATTGCAGATTAGCTGACAGGTTTTGTGGATGATATGAGTTGATTAAGAGATGCACACTATTGACTCCTATAGCTGGCATGCTGCCAACATTCAAACACCTTTTGAAGAAGATAAAGAAGTTAAATGCATAAAACACTCACAGTCACTCTCATTATTCAATGTCAATAAGCAATTGAGGCTATTAGCAGCAGTAGCTTGTTTTGTTTCACTCTCACCTCAAATACAAATCAATCCTGAGAGTATCAAAACGGAACAGCTACTTAATGGAGGTAAGTGGCAAAAAGTGATGGATGTGGACAAGTCCTGTTGGAGAGGTCTAAAAGGGTCAATATATTTAAAATGACATGCATGATGGATTACAAGAAAATGACACAACAATTACAGTCCATTCTGGGTATGAATAGTAGCTGACCGTAGTCTGATCCAGGGAAGGCGTAAGGTGAAAGATATGGATCCGTACTCTCTCTGTCCCATCAAGGCTTGGCAGTTGTACATGTCTGCAAAAACAAGAGTACTCTGGACAATAGTGGAAAGCTAATGTGCGGTAATAACTATCCTTCTGGTCTCTGTTGGGATGAAATGAAGTGAGCTACACCGGGTATTGTTCCATCAACACCTGAACTAGTGTGTCTCTAATAAAGGCCCCAATGGGAGCACAAATGAAGGGAGTCAAATTAGATGTATGCTCTGCATTCAGAAACACTTAATTTGCAGTCAGGAGTCATGGCTGACTGCCGGCTTTAAAAATAGAAAAGAGTTGATCCTGTCAAGGTTCAACATACAGGCAGAACATAGACTGTATATGAGAAGTGGACGTAGTCGTCGTGACATCTCCCATCGGTCTGTGGACTGCCGTTTTGAATTCTTGATTTCGGCATTTTGGCCATGGCCATCTTGGATTTTGGCCGTCGCCATCTTGGTTTATTGAAACCAGCGACGCAACCATATTTGGACTGCGGAGGAGTGACGTAGAGACACCGTATACAGCCCTGGTAGCGGCAGCGACCTGTCAATCACAGGGTGGCCACATCCTAAACCATGCCCTGCTTTATCGTCTATTCTACTCTAAATGGGACCATAATTTACGTAATGAACATCATGCTGTATTGAACAAAACTAGCGAGAGAGAAAATAAACTCATGTTTACAATGTTTACTGAGGGAATAAATCAAGTAAGAAGTAGGGTCATTTTCTCATTGACTTCCATACAATCAGACTTGTTTTTTGCAACCCGTGAAGTCGCCCCTTGAGAATGCAAGTTTAAGGCACTTCTGGATTGGCTTCACTTGTCAGAAGCTGAGGTTGCACACACACACACACATACACACACATACATACATACATATGTACATTAAGACAGAGATTCCTTGCTTTTTGCTTAGATTTTAGAGCATATTGATGATGAAGAGTCAGACCTTGCAGCAGATGTTTGCTTATCGGTGTCTCCTTGAGGTGTTGAATGCTGTGACTCTCTCGCTCTTCTGACTTCAGGTTGTTTCAGCGCCCTCATTACAGGCACTGTGACCTGGATGCAGCAGCAGGTTGTTGGAAATGAAACCGCCACCTTTCTAAATCCTGAGAGAACAAAATGCGATGGTATCAACATCATAGCATGGTGGTTTTTAGTGTGAGTGCATTGCCAGCACATGTACACACCTTTCATCCTGTGCTCTGGTGTTTGTGCAGCTCCACTGTTAATCCCAAGATCAATAACTGGAGCCTCTCTTTCATGATCGCTTCACAGTGGCCTCAATCTGTCACGCGACATGATGTCACTGCTTACACACACACACACACACACACACACACACACACAATCACACACACACACGCACACACGTTATTTATTTTGAGGCATTTTTTGTCAGATATCACAGAGGAGATTTGATTCGCTATCTGTTCTTTTCAGTTCTTATTTACAGGCGGACTGACCAAGGTCTTTGCCAGCCTTACACCAACCTTAGCTGTCATGCTGGTTCCTGTTACGACCACGATCTACTGTTCCTGTGCTGCAGCATCCCTAAAGGCACCTTGACCCTAAGAGAGACGGTTACTCATTCACTTTCCATGCACACACGTTCTTTGGCAGGCTGAAAATTTGTGCTGGCACCCTTGCAACTTGCAACTTGCCAGTTCTCCAACACTTACATAAAAGTCTTTTTTTACTCTGGTCACATGGCAGAGTAGAGAAAGAAACGACCACCTGGTCAGACGCTGCTCTTTTTATATTTAAAAAAACAGCTCAATAAATATAGATTGAGGAACATTAGTAAAGACTTCATACCGGCTCTAAACAAACCAACAGTTCATTTGTCATTATTAAACGATTAAAGCGATAGAACATTGTGGTAAATTGTTCAGTCATGTCTTGTCTTCTTACACATTACACGTTACATCACCTTAAAGTCTCCCCATCAGGTCAAGTCAACCTTATTTGTACAGCACATTGCAAACATAATAACACGCAACACAATGTGACAAAAACATTTAAAAAAAGAATCACTGCAAAATATACAAAGGCCAAAATATACCAAAACAACACACACACACACACACACACACACACACACACACACACACACACACACACACACACACACACACACACACACACACACACACACACACACACACACACACACTGAAAAGTTAGCCACAGACTGTTTTGAAGAGAAATGCTTTTAACCTGCTTACAGAAGGCAGCCTCTCCAGGGATGGCTAAGACCCTGTGGACCAGAGGCTTCCTGCTGCTATGTATCTGATCAGCATGTTTTAGTATACTGATGTAAGGCCATTGTTTAGCTTTGTATGCAATAGCAGAATTATAAAAGCAATTCCAGTTTAGTAATGTGCTCTGTTACTGTTTAGTTCCGGTAAGAACACGAGCAGCTGCATTTTGAAATGACTGAAGTCGCTCCACTACTGATTATGGGAGTCCGGTTACAAAGAACATCATGACAGTAGTCGAGTCTGCTTGTTATAAATACATGGGCTCTTCTCTCAGTCTGACTTTGATAGAAAGCCCCTTAGTTTTAAGATTTTAGATGATGGAATATGCACAATGTTGTTTGACTTATATATTGTAAGTGAAGACTGTTACACCATGACCGTGTCCGCTGAATTGGTTAGAGGTCTATAAATATCAAGAAACTAGTGAGTGTGTTTTCATCATGGACTAAACGTTAATCACACGGCTCAGTCTAATTCAGAGGCCTTCCTGATGTCACCTGAGCTGCTAAACAACTGCAGCAGCACTTCTCTTTTTCAACCCCCCCCCCACCACCACCACCACAGCTGCCTCTCTCAGCAGCTGTTTCTGAATGATGACTTTTGTCAGAGCGGAACAAAAAAATGGAGCTCTGGCCGTAAACTAGATGTGGCGCTTTGGTGAACAAAAGTCAACAGCTCCCATAAGCCTTGAGCCTTGAGCCTTTTCAGATTCCCTCGTATAGTACAAGGACACTGCCACAGCACAATACAAAATTGATTTGGTGACAGTTTATGTTAGCTTACATTTTGATGATAAATACTCACAAATCTCCCAGCTCCTGTCATCCAACCAAACCTAGTGTGGTACTGATACACACACTGTTGGCACTGAGCCCATCTCAACCTCCTTCACATGCACAATCTGCTCCACACTCCAGCTATTTCTGGTTCTCTGTGCTTCTCCCCTTCTACCCCCGTGTGTATCTCTTTGTGTGTCTGTCTCTCACACACTCTCTCGCTCTCTGGCCGCCTTCCTGTGCAGATTCATCATTAATTCATCCAATTTCTTAATGTTCCTCCTCCTCCTCGCCTTCACATGGCCTCAGTGTCCCTATAGCTCCTCAACCACCCACTGACTGCTCTCCATCTGCACAACTTTTAGATTGAAGAGCTTCTCTCTACTTTATTGCCTTCTGTGTCATTGAGTTCCTCCATGAAGACAGATGACCGAGACTCTTGTGCCTTTTGGGGAAATGAGGAAATGATGTTGGGATTTTATTCTTTCTGCGCCACATGCTTTGCTGGAACAGTTTCTACTGTATATTATGCAACGACTGGGCAGCTATTTGTCTACCAATTATGTAGAATAGAAGTCAAAGATATTTGCATATCACACGTTGATGTGTATGATACTGACATGGGATATCTTTTTTGATGGATGTATATTCTCCCATCAGGGGACACTGTCATCTTCTGTTCTGTCTCATCAATCACTGACTGTGAAGTGAAGTGTGTTCATATTTTCACCTTCACCTAATGATGATTATTCTTAGTCTAAACACTGTCAGCCAGCTCACAATCTGACATAAAAGAGGAACTAACATGAACCCCAGTTATTATAGTATGCTGTCATATTCCCACTGAGGTAATAGTTCCATAGAGATTATAAATGCACAGACAATGAAAATACCATTAAGGACAACAGACAGGCCATCTTAAAATTACATTTGAGTGAAACTTGTTAATTAGTAAAATATTATATAGTTAATATATTAATATATATAATAAATATAGTTAAATATAATTTATTGTCTTCAGTTTTGTTGAAAAGGTTTTTTTACATATATATTTGTATGCCAGTAGCATATCAGTAGTTTTATTACTACAAATAAAATTGCTTCACAAAACATAAAAAAAATAGCCAAGAGTTTCATTTCCATAATTACAGGAATAATTATTTATATATAAATTGTGTGCACTTTTATGAGTGTTTGTTTTACACCTCTTTTTTCCGAACACGCTAGTATCATTATCGGTATCAGCCTTCAAAGAGCTTCATAAAGGATTCAAGCATGCTGAGGGCTCAGTTGGAAACCTTTCAAATTTCATCAAGACTTGCATGAATGTGCAACTGTATGATCCTACCAAAACAGCAAAAATAAAAAATGAATTGTAGCAAGTATGATACCTCAGTCATGCATAACAACATGTTGCAGATGCCATTAAACTAGCTGGAGTTTTTTCAGCGCTGACAATTTATTTGGTTATGATAACATTGTTCTAATTAAAGTATCTGCTGAGATCTCAGAACAAGGTGGCATAGCACAAATATAACTTTACAATGATGTTACTCATTGTTGGTGTTGGAGCTGTATTCGTATGTGTCCCTGTTAAACATTTAATCTGCATAATAATACTAACAAGCACCCAGCTAAAAGTATATAAAGTCTTTATTTGGATGGTGAGAATATAATGTGAGACTTTGTTCTCACACCGCTCAACTGACCTTGATACTGATGATCTGCTTAGAAACAACGAGAAGAGAATTAAACGGAAGGATGCGACACAGGAGAGGAGAGATGGATCATTTTCTCTCCTAACACAGTATCCCACCCTGTTTAATGAAGTATCTTGTTCTGTGTAACTGACTGTCTTGTATTGTCAATCACAGTACGCCCGCCCTGAAGCATACTCCGCTTTATTGAGTATTTGACTCTACATTGGACCATCGTTTAATAAATGAACATCGTGCTGTATTCAAGGAGACTTGAAACTAGCAATTGAAACTCATGTTTACAATGTTTACTGAGGTAATAAATCAAGTTAGAAGTAGAGTCACTTTCTCATAGACTTCTATACAATCTGACTTCTTTTTGCAACCGGAGGAGTCGCCCCCTGCTGGTCAGAACAGACAATGCATGTTTTAAGACACTTCCGCATCGGCTTCACTTGTCAGAACCGGAGGTTGCCGCCTGATCTCTCCAACAAAGTCCGGTGTTGTTACGAACACATGGCTTATAGGTCACTGAGAGTTTAACATGGTCTCCAAACTAATCCCCGCACCAACTCCTCTTCGGCCATTTGATCACTGTCTGAAACCATTAATATGTTATTTACTCGCACTCTTGGGAGTTGCAATTGCAAGTAAATCAGAAAGCCAAGCGGAAGGCCGATGTAAAACTGGAAAACCTGCGATCTGCTTTGCAATGCTGATCGTTTGGTGAAGTTTAAAGAAAAAAAAGCTGAGTTTACTACAGTCTCTTCAGTTTACAATGTAGAAAGCTCTGCAAAAGTCTAAAATGTGTTTAATGACAATGTTTTCTTTGGGTTTTTTAAACCAGTGTCGCCATTTTTGGTAGTCTTGCTTAATACCTAGTCATGGCAACCATGGTGTTAAGGTTTGGGAAAGACAAATGATTTGTCTGACTTAGTTAAGGATATAAGGCGGTTATGGCAGACAAACAGTGCGGTATGGCTGAGGTTGGACAACTAAAATACTTGGACGTAAGGTTAGGGAAAGATCATAGTTATGTCTATAATGGGACACAACCCCAGTCTTCTGCCTCAAAGTCCATCACTCTGACCTCCACACCCTCAACTTTTCTCTTCGCGATATGAAAGCAACACTACTTCCTACTGCCACTGAATGGCTTTATAAACCGTGAGGCATAGAAACAGGAGGCAGCTTTTAGGAAAGACGACACAGAGAGGAGAACACTAAATATTACAAGACTAAATCAATACTTTGTGCTAAAATAACAAATTGAAAGGAGTAAAGAGCAAATCGGTACTTTACCCTGACCGATTCACTCCAAAAGCAGAGCAATTCTTGCCAATTTCATTTAATTTATTCCTGCTGCATTACCCTTCATTATCTTCTAAAAGGAAAGAGAAAGACTAAACGTCCTTGAGTTGGTTTCATTTGCTGTTATGTGTTAGACTAGAGATTTCTGTTTTAAAGACTTTGGAAGATTAGTTTTCATATATTCAAAGTCCACTATAGCTACTGCTGGACATTACCCACTGAATCACCAGAGTACATTATTAGTATGGATACATTACAAGATAATTACGATTAATCTTGCATACTAACCATAGAAATAACTGATTAATGTATATTATCAATGCAGAGTAAAGCCTCATTTATACTCCCAAACGGACGCATACACGACCTGCTGCGGACATCATGGACGTCTAGTAGTTTTGTTTATACTGCCTGTTTGGAGTACGCATTCAACACAAAACTCTTTTATTGCCATATAGATGTATAAACCTGATGTATCCAATTGTGTGTTTTATTTTTGCCATGAAGTAAAATATTGCATTGCACAGTAATCCTAAAGTAATTATATGCACTTGAAAGCCCGATGATACTAAAGATGTTTTTTATTAATCTAAGTATTTCAATGTTAAATGAATACCCCCAATCAAATCTGGGTTACAAAGGAGGACCCTGGTGGCGTTGGGGTTTAGAGGTGCTGGCCGTAAACAGCAAAATCCCAAGTTCGCATATGGTCAGCGGGCCTTTGTAACATGCCATTCCCCATCCATCTCTCTATCCCCTCACTTCTTGTAAAGTCTCTACTCTTGTCAATCAAAATGAAGGAATACAATGCCAAAACTGTTTTTTGGTGAAAAGCCTGAGTCATAGTCTCACCTTGGCTACGTCACACTGCTTCCAAGAGCAAAGTGGCATTTGCATGTCATGACAAATGCGACAAATAGTACTAAAAATAGAATAGTACAAATAGGGATCTGTGAACAATTTGGGACTCCTCCAAACCAATGTTACATTCTGATTTACACCCCAAAAAATAACGTAAGTAGAATGAGAAATTAAAAAAGAATGCTTGAAAGTTTAAAATCATGCCTTTGCACCTCCCCAAAAATAAATGCGCACATTGGGCCTGACTGTCAGATTGTCTGTTGGCACTTTGTTTGAAGCATGCTGAGGCCTTAATACTTATTTACTGCATTGCATATGTAGATAATATGTGTATGAGCAAGAGAACAAGACAGAAATTGAAAAAGCCCATCTTGATACGCTTGTGTTTGACTCTCAGACTGCATTCAAAGGTGCCCCTCTCTACTGAACTGGGTATAACATGAGACAATATTAAAGCTGATAATAGCGCAGGTCTGCAGGTCTGCAGTGCTGCTGGACTTGTCTTCCATTGCCTGTTTCCACAGATCTATAAATAGCAGTGCTGATCATGCAGCACAGCCTGCCATCACCCTGCGTGTTCTCTGCAGCTCACACACACCTACACACTTCTCCCAATGTTTCCTCTCCTATTCTCTCCTCTCCACAATTTCACACTCATTTGCTCTGACTCCTCACTCCTCCTTCCCCCACTCTTTCTCCCTCCTCTCGTTATCTCATTTCCCTCATTAAGCCGCCCCTCATTTCCCTCCCTAACTATAATTTCTCAAGACTCCACATTATCTCTCTCTCTCTCCCTCTCACTACCCCCTGTGATACTTTCCATCCATCCTTCCACATGTTTCCTTCTCTCTTTCTCATAAGCTGTTAACCCAGCCCGTCGCCTCTTTCATCTTCACACTCAGAGATGGATGGATGGATGGAGGGAAACAGGAAGTGTCAGCACTGACTGATTTGATGACAGTGACTGTACTGCAGTTGTAGGATCCACAGTATAGTCTCTGCAGATTGCTGGACTCACTTTCACTGTAACTATGTCACTTCTAATGATTCTTTCGAGCATGATGTGCACAGGTACATGAGTGCCAATCACCAATGGGTCCCGGAGCTCGCGAGCCCCTACAGGGAAATGAGGAAGCAAAGCTAAATAGAGGATTGAACACAGTGTCAAATAACTGAGATATTGGGAAACAAGTCACAGAGTCTACAGCCATGCTAGCAGCTCTGTGAGGCTGTAATTATAGGCACTGTGGTGCTCTGAGCTGATAGACAGAGCGCAACAAGTTATGCCCTGAAAACAGAACCCACCGGAGCAGAAAACAATCTGGGCTCAACCAATCAACCAGGGCTGGAATGCTAACAAAATGCCCGTAGCTAGCTAAAACATTAGATTCCAGCATGTCAAAGGATTATTTTAGCACCCTTCTACCAGGGGTTGTTTGTTGATAACTACGATGATGATGGATGATGATGAAGACCATGAAGTCAGCTGTTAATGTTATCTATGTGTTAGCAAGCTACAGTGGTTAGCTAAGGCACTTGCACGCATATTAACAAAGCTTTTTGATATACCCACAGAGAGTGCTGCATGAATGACATATTTTTGTTGGCCAACCCGGAAGTTAGCATGGTCGGCCCTGGTTCCTTCGACAAAGAAATCGATGGGATTATTCCATCGACAGTCGCAACAGTCGAGACCTGGCTTTTCCATTGTATTGCAGAATATAAGCTCCCACATTTATGACATCTTTATGACTTTTGAAGCATAAATGCAATTGGCAGAAGTAAAAAGCTAACAATAAGCTATAAACGAACTACACCACCGTTGTATGACTTCACGTCACTAACCCCTTAGCTAAAGGCGGACTAGTTTTTGGTGTGATGCGTTAAGTAGCTTAATTTAGCCACTTGTTTAACCACCTTTTTGAACACGTAAAAGCTTAAGAATTCACAAGACGTATTTTATGTTTAACTTTAAAATCTCTTACGTTTTTTTTACCACAGACCTTATTTCAGGCATCTACTCTAGCACGGAAACAATGCCAAAGGAAAGTCAATTTGTATCTTTTTTTGTGGCGGACACAAATTAAACTCATCCTTGTGACTATGCAACGCTCGTTTTGCAGCCTAAACCTATATTGATGAACTCATTTTAATATACTAATATAAGTGCTGCAGGCATGGAAGATACTTCCAATTGGAAGACATTTATTTGAAAGTCTTGCTGAACAACACAAAATAAAAAAAGAAGGAAAATTTGTGTGCATGCTGACATTTGCCACTAAAAACAGAGTACAGCTGAGGCTGATGGGAATGTCATTAGTTGTACGGGTATTTAGTTATAAACCAAATGGAAAGACATTAAATTGAATCTAGCGTCCTGGACTGAAAAGGTAGACTGACGGATTGTCATTGCCATCCTTAATAGACAGATTATTTCAAAAGGCTTGCGCTGATCAAAGTGTCTTGTCCTAAAGTAATATAATTACCTGCTCAGTGCTTTCCTTAATATTAGGTTCTGCAGCAACATTGGAAGTCATTTTTGACACACTTGGCCAAGATGCTTCCCAGCACAGTTCTAATGTGAGCTGCTTCATACTTGACCTTGATGTGGAGTGTTCTCCAGTGCTGGCAGCTCCCTGTGCAGCTACACTTCAGTCTGCTAGAAAGTGCAGCTTCTCTTTGCATTTTGAATCGACTACATTCATTCATCTTAGTCTGGAAACTGTTCTGTTATTCTCTCTGGCCTCAATACTACACCTGGCAGCTGACAGATGTTTCCTGGTTTCTGATTCTAATTCTAATTCAATCTACTTATTTTTTTTACTTTCAGATGTGCATTTTGTGTTTATTCAGTATTAACCCTGCCCTGCAAGTCGCTCAATCTGGGTAAAGATCTAGTTTGTACCACTAACTGTACTAGTATCTCAAAATGAATGCACTATTTTTCAATGGTGGTGAAAGAGATAAGTTACAAGCGGCCAAGTCTCCTCAAGTCCCCATTTCTTTTCTGCCACACAAAGCTGTAACAGTTGTATTAGCTCATGTGACCTGAATGATGAGTGCACTCCAGATAAATACCAGTCATGTCTTGGTGGAAGTAGTCTCTGGTCCAGGGGGACGTTATCCATTAACCCCGACCCAGCACTCAGCTGTCTGCCTTCTATCCCTCCGCTCACATCCCCCCATCCCCCCATAAGTGCTGGCAAAAAATGAACCAACACATTTATTTTCATGTTTGATATGTACTTGGTCTCCACTGATATGTACCGCTTCCAGGAAATAGCCACAGCCTCGCCCCCTGAGTCCAACATTGACAAAAGCGCTGATCCTGTCCCGTCCACTAACTGCTGGTGATGGGAATGGGAGCATTTAACCTTTAAACAGTGTTACAGACTCAGTCGGTACTGTGTGACAAAGTTTCGCTTGCTTTGAAATTGGTAGTGAGTAACTGACACATTGTCCCCTCAGGCCTCACTGTAGCTGTATGCGCTCACTACTGAGGTTGTTAGATATATGCTCAGTACATCCTGACCCGTACATACACCCTTTCCTCGAGACTTCCTGCACATACCCAACGTCTGCCAAAGAATACCAAAGACACCGCCTGAGAATGTTGGGGCTTGCTAAATTTGTTCATGTAACAGAGAAGAGATAGTCGACTCAGTGCTCATTAGCCTGCAGATTCTATTCCTGGCTACCTGTCGAGTTTGGCGAGACTCGCTGCTGCAGTTTGGAGAATAGTTTAAGTACTTGAAGTGCGACTCAGTGTTATTGTATGTTTCACCTGTTGATTTCAATGCTTTAAAGGGGGAATCCAACAATTGTTCCTGCTCCTCTGCTGGAGGCCAGAGGCTCTAGACTACATCAGCCGCTACTAGTGTAGCACAACCCCGATCTCAGACTGAACTGAGGCCTCGTAGCACTGTGGGTAATGTATATGTTCGATTGAGTGATTAATCTGCTTCTGCTGCATTGTTTTGAAGCTATCCATGCACGCCTCAGGGCCGACTGCCTCACCGGCTTCCCCCGTCTCTGGCTCCTCGTTGCAGTGGCCTCATGTGTTTTGCATTCATTCAACATCAAACTGCTCAACAGTCAAGGTGAAGACATTAATTAGCGTGTCGCACACGGACCGTCTTTTCAATTGGATAAATATGGTCAGAGTGCTTTGTCAGTACTTTCAGGGCGCTGTCCAAACCGTGACATTGTTTTATTCTCTCGGCGTCCGCTGTTCAAAGGGGAAACTATTACCGTAAATTCTGTAATAGCGGCAGGTCTCAATTAGCCCACTCCTCCTGCAAAGGTATCTATCAGGCTCGCTGAAGCTGGGATATTAGAGACACAGGCAGATAGGACATATTCAATCCCTCTGTTTCTTAAGGCTATTAGAAGATCCAGCGTTTGCCTTGTTGAAATCGTATACTAAAACTTCATGCCCTCACAACCTACAATCACACGTCCTGTACCATTAAAGCCCTCTACCGTCTCACTTATGTTTGTCATGGTAAAATGAATAACTTGTAAGGTTCTAATCCCGTACCTTAATGTAGACGTCTCCATACTATGGCACTTGTATTTTACTACAAGTACAGTTGTTTTGGACTTTTAACTTAAATACACAGTGGAGTTTTATTATGTTTTATTGTTACATTTTAAATCAAGCAAAGGGAAGTCCTTCATGCTCAAATAGGCACGTTCATTCATGACATACACAGCAGTTATTCACCTCAGCGTAACCCATCAAGTCTGTACGCAGTATCAGCAAGTGCCCTGGTCATTGCTGACTTCATCACAAACCACAATAACCATGCTCAGTTGGCATAACGTTGACTGGAAATTGTCTATCCGTGGACTTTTGAAGGATATCCGGTTCATGGTGCTCAGACTGCGGACTCCCTCTGCTCCAGATTTGATGAAACTGCATCGTGTGAGACTCTCATTACTGGGGCTAGCAATGAGAAACACAAACGCCTCTCTCTCATGCGTAAATCAGTCGTCAGCATCCCGCAATGTGAGCATTCCGCTTCAAGATTCATGCGATAGCAGCACGCAGTTAGCTGCCACTCAAGTCATCATCACAACCTTTCACGTGACAGGCAGTGGCAGTGACTCGCTCTGTGCCTTACTCAGATTCTATTTACATATGCATGTAACTGGTGGTGGAGTATTTGCTTCACAGCTACTTCACTGCTCACTGTCCTCTCCGATAACCTGTTTTTCTGGTCATAGCTCACCTCGACATTACATTCACGTCTTTCTGGTCAAACTAATCACAGCCGTCCTGGAGGCAACCTCTGTAGCAGAAGCGGTCTTTAGTACTTTGCCACTTGCTTGTCTGCCTGTCTGTCTGCCTGTCTGTCTGTGGTCAGATTTGCAACAGTAATAGTGTCACAATAGATGCAGGCACAAATCTTTTTCAGGAAGAAGGCTGGGGCACTCAGATATCTCACATGGTTGGGCGGTCACCCAATGCACCAAGGCTGAGTCTTACCACAGCGGCCCAGGCTCAAATCCAATCAGGGCCCTTTGTTGCATGTCATCCCCTCTTTCTCTCCCCTTTCCTTTCCTGTCTATCACTCTCCACTCTCTCATCTTAGAAAAGACTGAGTTCGAAGATAGGTGCAGTCCGAGCAAGGCCGTCAAAAGTAGCCGGATAAGAAGTGGTGAATGGGCCATTAGTCCAGCACACTTAACACCCAGGCCTGATGGGCGTCATAGCGGTGTGATTCCATCGCAAGATAGCCTCCTTTTTATGTATTCTACTTATTCATTCATTTGTTATTCATTGCGTTCTTCTCAAAAACAACTATTTATAACTTTCTGCTAAAGCCTCCTATTCGGCGTACTCTGGTAAGTGGGTCACTGTCAATGCGTCATGGTCCAACGCAACCTCATACACTGCGTCATGGTCTAATGTGTCCTCATACTGGTAACGTTATTCTTTCATGTGGTATCGCATTCATTGCAGCAGCATTGGGGGATCTGTTAATCATCTAAATTGCTCCGTAATCATGCCTGCCCACATTCTTGATATATGCAAGGTGGTGGTATTTTGGCTCATTGACTATTTTGCTACTCACTGTTGCCTTTTTATTGTCATAGATAACTCATGAGATCTGATTATTTTATAATCCATATAATTCAGCTATAGTTACTGATTTCCATGTGTTCAGCTAATTCACATCCAGGTGTTCTACTATTACTACATTTATTTTGTCAATTTCTTAAATCTATTTATGTTGCCAATACCTACTTATGTGTATTCTGCAATTATTCCATTTTCATCATATTCTACTAATTGCCCATATTCATTGTTTTCTGATTTGCGGTGTTATATCATCGAATCTGGTAAGTAGCGTCCTATCCATTGTATTCTTATTCAATCCTCGTATGCTGATAAGCGGCATCACATACATTGTCTAAGTGGTGTCAGATCCATTGCATTGCTAATTCTCTGGTCACTGTTGACCTCTTTTGGTTAAATCTATTCTCTGCTGAATTTCAGGTCTTCAATGTCTTATGAGTGATGAATGATTCATTAAAAGTGGTAGTTTGCTTAGCCAAGTCTATACAATGCCTGTCATGCCAGTAGACGAGCCACGTTGTCTAAGCTCAGACTGTTGCTGTTCAGGTGACTGCTGACCAATAGCCATTGCTGGTTTAAGTCTATACATTGCAAGCAGGGCATTGCTACCCTCAAGCTATTGCTGGCTAAGATAAAAAAAATGTGTAGATGTTCAGGTCAGTGCTAATCTAATCCTTGCAGCGCTGTTGTTTATATTCATTCAGAGCAAATCACTGATTCTAATCTCTCAACCTCAAAATTCTGTCATGCTCCTTATGCCTCATCTCTTAGCAGCTTATGTCATCTTCATCGATCATTGTGATCCGTTTCATTCCCTCTTGGTAAGTAAGCATTTTTTAGGCTAAATATTAGGCTGCAGTTTATTTTTTAATTTTTTATGGAGGGGGGATATATCTTGCTGCAGACGCCCCTTAATCACAAATCTCCCTGTAGAGTCAAAGCGCCAACGACTTTATCATCACATATCGTCTGGTAATAAACAATTATATCTTCTTCATCTGACTTGTCTCTCCTGATTGAAACACACCACAAACTTTTGTTTTTCTTTTGTAGCGGTTTCTGCTGAGACTGCAGCTGCCGTTTCATCATGTAAATGCTCAACTTTTTAATTGATCAATAAGCAGCAATTCAATTAAATAATTCTAAGTGTTTATATCATCACTTCTATCACATGTCCCCGTAATCCTCATTTGGTTTCTCTATTCATCCAGTTAGGATTTTGGCTCTGCAAAAACCAGCTCTCCCCCAATGGGAAGCATTAAACATTCATCCAGTCTAATCCAATCCATCGAGTGTCGCTCCCTGTCACCCTTTCCCTTCTGCTTCTGTCTTTCACCCCCTTTTTCTTGTCTGCATCCATCCCCTCTACCTTCCATCATTCTTCTGTGATTTGTTTGCCTGTCTTCCCCCTCTCCACCACACTGCTCCATCTCTCATTATTTTCCTTCCCTTTCTCTCTTACACACACCTCCTGTTTTATTAGGCCATGCACTTAAGGGAATCACTTTCTCAGACCATTTATTCCTTCTCACCATTCCCTGAACACTACCACCACCCTCCGCACCCCCACCCTCACACAAACACATACGGATGCTTTTTGGAAAATGCTCCTAGAGCACAGGAGTATGAGGACGTCAGGTTTAAGATGGTTACTGTTTAAATCCTGGATTTAAATGTATACGTGGTAATATTAGTTTCAAAGCACGTTTGTTTAAATGCTGTCTGCTGAATTTCTAGTTTTACTGTCACATGTTGTACCTTGTGTTTATAATGTAAGCTTTTGTTCAGATTTAGTCTTAGGCCTGAATTCAGAAGTTCATGAATCAAGCTATAAATGCACTTGTTGGACAACTAGTTCATTTCAAGCAGACTGACTGGATCGATCTGTACTTTGACACATCCGTAAATCTACATTTGCATTCTGTGGAGCCTTGTTTATACTTGCATGTATGCCGTACATTTTATTAACCACTATACGTTGCAAATAGAGTATATTTAGCTGCATGGAGCCATTCAAAATCGACAATACCTGACATTTTTTATGGACAATTATTTTGTACATTCTTTTGCAAGGCTAGCATTCCCAACACTCCAATTTAACAAATGTTAAGCAAGCGGTTATCCAATTTAGCTGGCCGGCTACTGACTTTTAATTTAAAGGCTAAACCCCCATATGCAAGCAATGTCCCATTGTTGTGAGATGCTAGCAATTAATAATGTTACATGTATTTTGAAACCCAGTAAGCTTAAGTTAATGTAAATTAAAAAGTAATGTAACATTATTAAACATCTTATTGTTATTTCAATTTCTGGTAGCTGGCAGCTAGCCACCAGGCTTTCTGACAGCTGGCGGCACGCTGCAGGCGTGCAAGGTCACCAGGAAGGTGATAGCGTGCAGGAAGACAAATGTGTAGGCATCCAATGACAAGAAGGGGATCTGGTTTGCATGATATTATTCTTTTTTTGTCAACAATGGTGTATGAAGCCACAATATAAGTCACAGCTACTGAGCGTCTCGTCTTTGTCATGGTGGGAAAAAGGGTTCCAGAGCAGTTACGAAAAACTCTTCGTAACTGCTCTGCCATGTCAAGGGACATTATTTTTACTGTACAAAACTAAGATTTCATAAGAAATCAGATCTTAGACTGACATCCATTGATCCATTTCTGTCAAAAATGTCATTACAAAGGTCATTCTATTCGACAGTTGTGTGAGATTGTCAGAATAAGCCTATTAATTCATGAGTTATGGTCAAAGATGAGTCACAGTGACCACCAGATTCTACTTTCTTCATCCTTTATTCCAAATGGCCGTTCGCTCCAGGAGTTCTTGAGATATCGCGTTCACGATGGCTGTCGCCAGCGTCGGGGCATAAAAATACAATGCTGGCAGTGAATGACATAGAAACTGACACGGAAACATGCTCATATTTGGTATCATCATTTGCAACTTCATTGGTTGGTGGTGATTGATATTTTATACCCTGCTGATGCAGACATGGCCTTGGTGTTCTGAACCAATAGGGTGATCCATTGACTCAATTTAAAGGTTGCTGTGCTCAATTCAAAGGTTATTTTTGTTTATTAAGAATTCACTTATATCAGGCTCAATGCGCCAGCTATGTACATGTATGTGTATTTTTCCCAAAACGTTTTTGGGACATTTGGTTCGGTATGCGACTTCCAGTTATTCAAACAATTAATGTCAAAATAGTCTATTTATTTACTATTCGCACCCATGGAACAAAAATGATGGAGCGCAAATTTAACCCGAAAGGTTTTGGCAGTGCACCGGTCGTAGCATGCTAGTGGGCTTAGCCTGGTTAGTCAAGCTCAATGGACGATTTGCGTCAAAATGTATGCGGACATTGTTCAATTGAAGTTATGTATGTCTGTGCATGCACTTCAACATTTTTATTTACTATGGCGTCACCCAAATATGTAGTAAATGGCGGAATTAGACAAAAAACAGACTGGACAGCAAGTCCTTCTCCCCACAGCGTTCAGTTAGCCTCCCCACTGCAGATTCAGACCTTGCCAAAGTAACTAATGCTTTAGTGTTTATCACTGTAAATATGCGACCACCTGAACGTAGAAAATACAGAATTAGAGCATACGGTCAAAAACTTACTAGTGGTCATAAATTTG
This sequence comes from Pholis gunnellus, assembly GCF_910591455.1. Classification (NCBI taxonomy): domain Eukaryota; kingdom Metazoa; phylum Chordata; class Actinopteri; order Perciformes; family Pholidae; genus Pholis; species Pholis gunnellus. The sequence goes on along the minus strand of NC_136530.1, from coordinate 22,632,437 downwards.
ACAGGCATCGGACAGTTACAAGGCTGAATAAAACCGAAGGGTTTCCCTCAGTATAGCCTCAATAAAGATGTCTTGATATTTCAGTTTCTGTGTGTTGCCCTTTGTTTAGTATTGCTGTTTTCATCTACCTAATCCTGTGAGGCAAGTTGGCCTAAAGTGACCTCAGCCTTCCTTGTCTACCTCCTTCCCCCATCTTCAGTCAGCAATTAATTATCTGACCTAGCCAAGCGCACAAGCCCTGATTCATTTTTCTCCTTCCTGCTAAACCTCCCCACCATCTCATTCATCCCCACGCCTGCTTGCCTGTAATTGTTGATTGTCCTTTACAGTTTATGCCTGCAGCAAACTCACATAGACACCCACACAAACACACACAAACACACACACACGCACACACTGAATCTTTATCTTTTTATAGCTCTGTCTTGTTAGGCAGTGAAAGCAGATTTCTCCCCAGTGAACAGTAAGCCTCTCCTGCAGCCAAACTCCTCTGTGTTATATAACAAGGGACTTAAAGGTATGCTACAAAAGTACGAACAGTTCATTTAAACTCCAGTCTTAATATTGATGTTCTCTAAGGAGGAAATACATGAATGTTAATGTTATGGTTGTTTTTTGCTGTTTGTGACAGTTATGAAACCACCAAGAGGAAGCTGTGGTGTTGGTCTGACAGTGTTTATTTATAGCATCTCAAACCCAAAAGTGCGTGGTGTATTCTCATCTGTTGGACAGAAGTGAATAAGCACATGCAATGCAGCTGAGTTCAGCCAGCAAAAGCCAAAAGTGCACATGAATACGGTATGTTCTGGTGTTTCTCAAGTACGGCGTAAATGCTGGATCCTAGAGATCCACAAAGGCTACTCCAAATGTGTGGTCCTGTTAAGACGGAGCTACAGCATAGCGCTAAAGCTTCTTAAGAGTAACTTCAAACCCCTTGAACGTGTTCTTTTTGCCGACCTCCAGTGGTTTAACGTCTGACCTTGCTGCAGTACAGGGTTAGGGTTACAGGTGCACTCTATGACCCCGTGACACCACTGTTGGGTGTGGTTACAGGTGCAGCAAAGTATGAGCAACTCTGAGCTCTGTATCCTCACTGCTCCTCTGCTGCCTGCTCTCAGAAATGTTATGCTCTTCAGCTGTCTTGCATTTAGTTGTTCATACATTTTGAAGTCTTTGTTGTGTCTCTCAGTCTCAGCCGGGAGGAGTTGTGACCTCAGTTACATTCAAGCTTGTCAAGCTTGTTTGTCAAGCTTGCTCATTGTTGTCCCAGAACAATTGGCAGGCAAACACCGCCAAACTAAAATGTGTATTGCAATAGTTGGAAAGAATAAGAAAATTGTAAACTCCTTTTTAGGTGTATGTCTCACATTTTGTATGTGGGTTTTCAAAATGGAGTCAGAGAGTGAAGCAGTGATGGATTTTCTTGATTCTTGAATAACCAGCACAACGGTCTAGACAAAAATGGAAGTATTGGGGTCAAAGTAGAAGGATTTAAGATTTTAAGTCGTATACAAAGCGGTCTAAGACTCTGTGTATTTAGTGCACATATAGACAATTCCTTATTAGACTATAAGGCTTTTTGGTCTTATAGATATGAAATGATGTCATCAGCTTATAGATATACGTTGTGCTCATTTACAGCAGCATTTAAAACATATACGTTATTATGATGGATAGCACCAATGGTGTCGAGACAAAATCAAGGAGAAGTGCGGATAACGGACGTCTTTGGATCCACCTAAACTCTTTTTGTTGCAAATACAAACCCCTTGTAACGGTTGGTGCATGAGTAATGTTGAACTGTGACATACAGTGTTGTGTTTGAAACATATGGACAGTATATATTGTTTTTTTTCACCAATATATAGCTAAATACACAACTTCCATATGACATTTTTAACCTCTTTTGGCAAGCATGGGTTTGAGAATGAGCAAATGAATCCAGCTGCTCTTCTTTTTACAGCCTCATATCAAGGCCACATATGTGATACCGAAAAGACCACGTCTCGAGAGTCCAACAGAAACCGCTGCCTTTACTCAAAAAGTTAATCAAGTGACTTCTGTATCTTTTCTCTCACTGCCCTCCTCCTCCCACATCGATCCGCCTCTCCACCCCACCCCCTTGGGAAAGATGGCGGGGGAGTGTAGATTATAGCTTATCCCTGCTCTGCTCGACTCTGCACTGCCTCGCTCTGACAGCAAAGCCCTTTCACCTACATTCACTGAGAGCCTGCCTGCCTAGTCACACACACACACACACACACACACGCACACACATGCACACACACACACAGTCTGCCTGCCTGATCTTGTCATGCAGTGCAGCAGTGCACTGCAGTCTGACATGGCTCCCTACAGGAGGGAAGTATTTACCATCTGTCTACATTTGCATATTCTCTCTCTCGCTCTCTTTCTTTCTTTTCTCATTTACCCGTTGTCTTCCTTTCTCTCCTTCAGCTCTTCCTCTCTCTGCAATAGATACAGACAGGAGGAGTAAAAGAAAGCAGAGAAGCAGAGACAGACGGAGGAAATGCTGTAAGACAGAGCGTGATGAAATAAAAGGAGCGTAGTTGTGTGCATAAGCAAAATGGTGATTGTTTACCTTAATATTATATAATATATAATGGTGTATATATATATATTAATCAATTTAATAGAATTATAAAATTAAATAGAATTATAAAATGTAATTAATTGGTCAAATGCAAAGCCTCAATATATTATATATTGACTCAACCCAACAAACAAGTTGTCCCTTTGGAGCCTCTTTGCAAATGAGCCGTAGGATGCATCATCTCTGTCAGATTAATGAGAATCAGACGAGTGATGTTGCAACATTGGACTTTTCAGAAAGAACATGTGATAATAATTACAGAGGTTCAATCATCTCCAAACTAAGTTTGTCACAACTTCTGTTTCAGTAAGGGTTGAAGCCAACTCAGCGGTGGGACTTTAACGTTTCTCTATACCATATTTAGAGCATTAATATAGCCGCAAACAACTAGTTGCTATGTTTATTATTACATTTATTGTTGAGTAATGTACCTGAGCAGAGAAGGAAAGGGCTCTCCCTCTGTGTGTGTTGTAATCCAAGCCTCTCTGTGCTTCGTTGACATACAGCCGGGCCGACCGCTCTGCTCGTCACTTCACCACTTCACACATCACCTTTGTCTTTGTTTGCATTGTTTGCACTGTTAGCTGCAAGCCGGCTTTTATTGTGAAGAACATAGGAAATTAGATTTGTTTATCCAGCGTTTTACATCCAGTTATTTACACACACCCTCAAGTGGGTAATACTGTTGTAATGGAAACGCATATCCCTGCTGTGCTGGGCTGACGCGCTGAGTCAAACCGAGTCACACCAAGTCAAGCCAGTGCATGTTGAGGAGAAGGGGTTCAAGTCACATCAAATAGAAGAATCAAAAATATTCAAACCGTAATGAACAATAACACCTAGTCCTTGTAATACATGTGTCACCTTGCTCTTCAATGATCATTTTCACACTCGCGAACACAAAGCAATCATTTTTACTTTCTGGAGGATATGAAAGCTTCACTGCAGCGCCTCTGCTAATTACATTCTGTGCACGTTCTTTGTGCTCTTCTTTCTTATTTTGAATGATGAAAGTAAGTGTGTAATTTCTACCACAGGGAGCCTCGTCTCTGGTGTGCTGTTGTGCAGATCAGAGTCTGCACAGGCCTCTGACGTTTCTCAGTCTTTCTTGAAGTATTTGGAGTGTGTATGGCTACAGTAAACTAGATCCATTGACCTATATAGCACTGGTTCTCCCCAGGTGCCTGTAGCACAATAAATATTACATCAGTTGATTGTATTGATTAAAACGCCCCTTGACAGAATTGCCTTCAAGTTAGACAAAAATAACCCGTAATAATACAGAATTCAACAACTAAAACTGGTCATTTCATCAGACAATACAAACTTAAAGAACAAACCACACACTAGCAATTTTGCTCTGCATGAAGCATTCCAGCCGAGGAAAAAAATTATGTTTTTCCTTAGAGTGACATTCAAGAAAAGGTAATTACTTTCAAAGGGGTTCACCCCTGCTACAACATGAGTGTGCTCAGAACATTTCATGGCATGCTACCTTTTCAGATTATGAGATATTTTGTGTGGAATGTCGTCATTTTGACCTCAGATTGGTGCTGAGAAAGGGTTCGTCCTCTTTGGAGCATGAATATGTTAAAGTCAACCTGCCTCAAAGACATTGTTATATCTCATTTAAGTGTAGCATATCTGGCTCTTGAACAACATTAAGATGGTGGTTAACATCAAAATCATTAAGCATCCTCTTAGGAACAGCAAATGTAGTACTCTGGACAGTTGCTGTTGGCAGATCTTGCCCTGGATCTAGTTTGTAGAATCACTGACAAACCCTCTTTCTGACGGAGCCGCTGGCTGGGGCTTTAGGCGACAATTTGTGTTACTTTCTGGAGAAGAAAATCCGACAATCCAATTGGCCATTGTGATTACATTTTGGGAGGGTTAAAATCCCCTACCTGCTTTCTATGGGTTACAAGGCTCACATGCACACGTTAGCAGATCAGCACTGGCAGTTTTGACAAATACAGCCTCTGCAAACATTTATTAAGCATGGCCCAAAGTCTGCAATATGTATGAACAGGTTGAACAATTAATATAAGCAAATAGGGAAGTGCTGGGAGAAACTACCTGTTGTAGCTTGTCAGTTTCCAGGCCCTGCACACCTAATAACCAAGTAGGGTGGTGCAATTTGTAAACGGAATCACCCTTTCTCCCCCCCTTTCTTTCAGCGGGACAGCTGATTGTTAGCTCTGTCTTCATTAGAGTGCCTCAGGTTCAGCTGAGACTGAAATTAGACCGGGCTGTTTTGGCCATCCTCCACATTTCATTGGCTCACACACATACACACACACACACACAATTATTTCATCCTGCTAAAGCCTCTTGTCAGCAACTCAGAATATAGTGTGACTGCTTATAGTCGCTTCCAACTCATGTCTGTTATCAAGCTCATTCACTCTCGAACTTGCGATTGCAAATATGCAAACTGGCATCTTATCAATATACTAATGAGAGCACATTGCACACACTGAAGACTGTAAACAGAAAGATCACATTACCAAGCTCTTCATGCATGCAAATTACATTTTGTAGAAGTTGAAGGATTGCTAAAAAAAAATATTTGGAAGTGGGTGTCAGCTATGGAATGCCATTTCATTCAATATGAAATAAGTAGATACATAAAATAAAGTAATTATGGCTGATAACATCCTGAAATAAAGTCTTCTGCCACAACTGATGGTCAGCGGCAATTTAACTCTGAAATATAAAAAATGTCACTCCCCTAGACATGCTCTCACTGTTTTGGCTCTCCATACGATATTCAGAGCATTACTATAGCAACAAACAATTATTTGCTGTGTAAAGATTGAGTGGAGTAATGTCTACCTGAGCAGAGAAAGCTTAGCTCACGCCGTACGCTTTGCCCCCCGAGTAAACACTGTTAGCTCTGCCAGCACTGTTGCTGTTGTTTGCATTGTTAACATTGTTAACATTGTTAGCATTGTTAGCATTGTTAGCATTGTTAGCATTGTTAGCGCTCTTAGGTTTAAAGAAGTCAGGTGACGTAGTTTAAAGAGCGACCAAGTACGCAAAGCCAAGGGGTCAGGGTGGATGGATGGGTCAACAAACAGAGAACTTTTACCCATGAGGCGGCTGTTCTTGTCCCGTGTGAAACCAAAAGTCAACGTTGACTTAATGTACCTTACTTTTTTTTGTCTTTTTTTTTTTAAACATACTTATTTTTAGCAAAACCACAATCTCTTTTCCAAACCTAACGAAGCAGTTTTGTAGCTTAAACATGTTCTACACTGCAGAGGCTTATATATGGGCACTGATTTCTTGTGTTCTGGACATCGGTAGCAGAACGCACAAAACTTTTCATAAGATATCATATAAACCTTTGTATGAGGATACATTGCTCTGAGCATTACTTATCAAAGGGATGTTTAATACTGTATCATGCGCTCAAATAACAATAAGGAGAGGATGGAGACAGATGTGGAGCTCTGTGATAAGCCTCTTATTGGCTGACAGTTGTATTCCGCCTCCTTCCTGTCTCCCTTTCTTTCCCTGCTAATTAAGAAACAAAAGCAAAAGGAGGTCAAACCAACACGCTCCAATCGCTTGATGGAAAGGTTTTGCGAAAACTGTTAATTGCGAAATAATGTGTGCTAAATGTTCTGACGTTTCATATTCAGACTGGTTTTAGAAATTCAAACCATCGAGAAACATCTTAATGCAAAGTGATCAGAGGTCCACTTATATGATTATTTGATATACACTCCAAGGCTTTAACTGTGGTAACATGATCCATGTATCAGTGCTGTTCATGCAACTATTTTTGGAATTACCCTGGAGCAGGAGAAACTACTGTATACATGTCTTTCATCCTTTTGATTGTCCTAGAAATAGCAGCCTCATTCACAGCAAAGGTTGCTATAGTGTTGCCAAGGAAACTCAGGATATGTCTGTTATTGGCTCAGCTGTATCCAGGCAGCCTACATTACCACAGAAACACACATATACAGAAAAATAATAATGCCCCCCTCTTACACAAACACTGTGCATATGCTCTGGGGGTGTAGCAAAATCGACAGAATTCACAGGTCGATTCAATTTGTTCTGCTAGCATCACATATTGAATACATTTTACATGTTACTTCTTGTTGACACAATAATAAATAGCTATGAACGCACACCTTTTATATCCATTTTCAATTGATAGTGTTGTAAAAGTATAATGTTGTGGCTTTCAGAATTAAAAATGTAGTTTACAGCTGAAATCAAATCAAATGTGGGGACAAAAACAGGGACCTCTTCTATCATATTTAATACATTTAAAATTATATCTGACCAAATGTGCTTTGTGCTAAATGCTAACACCAGCATGCTATCATGCTCATAATGACAATGTTAAAATGCCGATGTTGAGCAGGGATAATACAATGGTCGCCATCTCAGTTTAGGGTGTTAGCATGCTAACATTTGCTAATTAGCACTAAAACTAAGTGTCATTCGCTTTGCAGGTATTCGGTCGTAAACAGAAATTTCACTCAGAACTACAAATCTCATCCTATGTAATGTGTAACATTGTTCTTTTGTGCATTATTTGAATCCATACTGCTTTGAACGATCTCGTCATGTAGCAGCCTATGACATAAAACAAAGCTTGGATAACTGGAGGACACAGTCTGAAGCCATGCACAGAGAGGATCCTCTTCACCCGCAGAGCTGAGGCAGAAGTGGGGTCTGTTGATCTTGGGAGAGATGGTGTGACATTTGTCTTTCTGTCGAGAGCAAAGGCCAAACAAACTGAAGACGGAGATGATATTTTTCCATAGGTAATCTGCTTTTCTTTTCTCAACTCTCTTGTGTATATTAACTAGAAAACATGGTATCATAATTATTGTGCCCTTTCCGCTGAATGTCCCATATCTTAAATCCATCCTTGATTCCTGTTTTCTTTTTCCAGAAGTGTTTCTAGTTTCATCAACCAGGGCAACGATATTTTTTTGGTTGGCCACAACTTCACTGTCTGTTGTTTTTTCAGCGTTTTGTTAAAAAAAAAAAAAAGGGAACAGAAAGGTTGCATACAGAGGAATCCTTTAACTGGCCGTCCTGGGTTTAAAGCATCACAGACAATCCCATTCAAGTGCCAAATGTAAACCTCTCTTTATCATTTCCCCCTCAGAGACGAATCTAAAACCCCAGTGCCTGGTAAATGATGAGCTGTTATGTAAAATAATCTGGACCTCTCTGGAGATCCTTGGGTTTGTGTTGAAACCAAAGTATCTTTGCCTGGATAATCTCGCCCCATCGCATTACAGTAATGTTAGGATGCTGCAGAGGGGACGGGGGCTTGTGAGCGAGACCACGAGAAAGAAGGGGATGAAATGAAAGTGGGCAGGGTGGATGGAGTGGAGGAAAATGTTAATTTGGTCAAAGCTAAATTCATGCAGACAGGGAATGTGGGGTATGTTTGTCAGTAACACCTATTCAACCTCCACACACACACACACACACACACACACATAGTACTAAAAAGCTGTCAGTGTATACACAAAGGGATTCTCTTGTCAAAGGGAAGGCGCTGCTGAAACACCCGAGGAGATTTCTCCTAATCTGCCCTTACAGATTTCAAATATTTTCTGTGTGTGTGTGTGTGTGTGTGTGTGTGTGTGTGTGTGTGTGTGTGTGTGTGTGTGTGTGTTTTGTGTGTGTATTCATGAAGAGGCAGCAGAAAGTGCCATGGGAAAGACCTTGTCGCTTCCAGTTTGATGCTGATATTTCACATCACTCTGTCCATGTGTGTGTATGTGAGGATGTTGTTGGCTGTATTTGTGGTTATCGGAGAGCGGGAACACGTGTGTGTGTGTGTGTGTGTGTGTGTGTGTGTGTGTGTGTAAGTGTAAATACTTTGATCTCACAGAGCTCCCTGGAGTTAAGCTCTTCTCTGCCTGAAAACAGCCTCTTTACATAGAGCTGAGAAAGAGAGGGGGTGAGAGGGGAAGGAGTGGTGTAACAGAGGTTTACTTCAGAGAGAGGGGGGGTGGGGTAGAATTTGATGTCGCCTGCCAAAATAAATTAGACACGTTTTTAAGAGAAAAAAACAAAGCCAACAGGGAGGTCATAGGACTGTGTTACACTCATAACTCCCAGAGCTGGTGACAATTCAGAGTTCTGGACCTCACCTGAGACCTCTGGTCTACATTCACTGCTTTTAGTTTAGTTTTCCGTTTAAACTAAACCAACTTAGAGTAAGTTACAGACTCACTGAGTTAGGGATTTGTACTAAAATGAGTAGTGGAAAAGTAACGTGAGAGACAGAGTAAATGAGTACAATTTAACAACTTAATGCTTCATCCAGGCACTCCTGTCTAAAGCAGCCTAAAGCACATTGCTATTGCCAGATGAGAGACCACTTTGTTCGGCTTATTTTCTGTGCAGCATTAAAGCGTGGTAAAAATGAACACCGTACTTTACTTCTACACTGGTTACAGAAAAGGAGACTAACAGCGAACTGGTGCCCGGCGGGTCTAACGGTCCGTTACTTACCCAAATTCAAAAATGTGTCCAAAAGTAAGGACAGTTCAGTCATGCCTTGACGTTGGGTTGGGTTCCAAACTTACTTGTAAACAAAGAATGCCAATAACAACTTTCCATTTCTTATATTGAAATGGCTATTGCATTAAGTTATATGAATCTGGGTTTGTCGGGATAATCATAACAGAGCCATTTAAATGTTTTAATGTAACATTTGACCCACATAATCTGTTGTACAGTGCGCAAAGTCATCCACTGAGGGGAGCGCGCTTTTATTGCTTTTGATGGAGATATTCATTTACTTTCAAGGACAATAGTCAGTCAGCTTACACAGTGAAACAAAAACGACTGCTCTTTCCCAGGCATGCCTTGGCGTTCTGAGTCTCACTTTCTGACTTTCATTTTGACTGAGGGTGTGTTCACACCAAGCATGTTGGAGCAGATTATATGACTGGTGACTGTGTTTCATACATTTGATTTGCTTGGCTAAGTGGGAATAATGGCAGTTGAAGTTGGGTGGCACCGAGGACTGCTAGACTGAGAATGAATGTCTGTTCATTTCCGAGACAGTGTGGTTTGTTGAAAGTGTTAGGAGGGGTTTGGGTGAAATTAAACAGACATACAAGGGTTTAAGGAGACGGATGTTGATATCTGATACTCAGGGGTTTGTCATGCTTGGAAAGCCTGGCGTTGCAAAACCAACTGAGGGCAGACCACAGTCTGGACTGATGATAATAATCAGCTATTTCTTCCTATCTTTTGAGAATACAAGGGAGGCAAAATCACCCTGACATTTTTGTTTATCAGGGTTTTTTGGTTTAAATCTAATTGGAAAGTGAGAAGCTAACTGATTTAAATTACATTTTTCCAACGAGCAAAGAAAAAAAACAGTAGATGTGACTTGTACCCTCAGATTGTCTCCGTTAGCTAGAACTGGAAACTGGGTGGACTGAAATAACAGTTCAACTCTGATGGCCTTGGTTTTTTAAACAGATTCAGAGGACCATGTGTACTGTATAAATGAGCCCCTGCTCTCTGCTCACGTTGTCTGTTGGAAATAGGCAGGCAAGTTGAAAAGAAAAAAGAAAAGAAAAAATCCATGTGCAGCAGCCCACAAGAACCACAAATCATAATGCCTGAAAAGAAGCAGCTGACGTTTGTTTCCCCCAAATGAGCCACTTCTTTTTAAAGTAAGGGTTTTCTTGAAATTCCATCCAATCCAGATTCAGTACAAGGTGCTCGCTAAGGAGAAACATCTGTGACAAAAGAATGTGCGGCTTGGAGAACAGGGCGAGTTTTTTCCTTTTTCCTTGAGAGGGTTTTATGGCAGCTCGTGTTCTGCCAAACATTCCTGCCTGCATGATTTCTAGCAAAAACATTTCCCCGGCCTGTTGGCATTTAAAGACACCTCTGTCTCTACCTGTTTCCAACTGGTTGAGCTTTTTTCATGGCAGACATTGCATAACAAACCTGTGGATCAACTCATAGGTGAGCCATTACACGAAACACCCACACTTTCTCCCTATATTAAGGCCAAGGAGGTCAAGCTTTACTGGTGCACCATGGATACAGAAAAACAAAGAAGTTAAACAACTGTTCAGATTATAGGCCTACCTAATTTCACAGTGTACAAACACGTCTGACTTTTTCTAAGAAATCTGAGTTAGCGACAACAAGCTAATTCAGCGAGGTGACGTCGACTCTCAAGAGGATGCTACGTCACGTAAGGAAAGGGCCAAGAGACCGAGCTCGGTAGTTGAGCCAGCACTACCGCTAGCAAGCTAATCTGCTAGCATGTGTACTGCCAGCTAGCAGACCACTTAGCTGTGTAAGCCATTATTAGACCACACTGGCAGTGAGTTTGAAGTAGAGGACTGCATTGGGATTGGGATTGGCAGGACCCAAGGCTGCGGGGTGGTGGGGATGGGCAGTCAGAAAATAAACTGCGTGTCCCGAGATTTATGTAACGCTAACCAAAAGGCTGGAGTCAACAAGTTCTTCTGTTGTTCTGGGTTTGTGTCTCTATCAGTAGAACTCTGTTCAAAACAACATAATTAAACGAAAATTGGATGTCAAAGTCCAACTTCTACTGTTTTCTTAGTGCTTTCAACCGCATCTCACTGTCCTTTTCCTGGAGTGGGGAGCTGGTCAAACAGCCAGGAGGTTGGGGAGTGAGAACCGAGGCGGAGCTCATCGGCAGTCTGGCAAGCTAGACCGGCTAGAGAGTTCCGACCTGGCAATACTAACTAACTGGCTTGTGGATCTGTTTATGAAACGGGACATATGGCTGTCACAAAGCAAAGGGCCAATTTACTGCTAATATAAAATATTAATCAGAGCAGCTTTTGAAAAATCACATTATCATGAAATGAATGGAAATGAGGAACATCACCTTCAATGAAAGGGTGACAAAAAAATACTTCATCCTTCAGTAAGTACAGCACTTAGCAGGCTGATGATGTTTTGCAGTGCATCATAAAATTCATGCTAAATAGGCCACTGAAACAAAGCTTGATCATTTGATAATACACTCATAAATGCTGTGTAATTGCTCCCCTTTCCCTCTATCCTCCAGGAAACAACACACACACATGCACACATATCCTGTGTGTTGCTCAGTTCTTCCAGTTGGTCTTTCTGGGTCTATGTAGGTCACTACTCAGGCCATCTGGGCTATCACTGCCCTGGCTGAGGTATCCGTTACTTGGCACTCTATATGTGAGTGTGTACGTATGTCTGTAAGATGCTATGCTTGTAAGTAGGTGTAGGCCTATTTCTGTGGCAGTATGTATGATTTGATGATGTTGTGTCTGGAGGGCTCCAGCTATTCAGTTTCTTAAGGAGTGCTGTCTTCTAATAATTGTCACAGATAATCATTTTCCCATTAAGGCCATGTTCAGACATTAGCACTGTATGAAAACTGCCCAACACAATACAAGGTTGTCCAGCAAAAAAAATCGAATCTGCTTTTGCTGCAACCAGGTGGCAACCTCCGATTCTACCGAGTGAGGCCGATGCGGAAGTGTCTTAAAACTTGCATTCTCTACTGACCAGCAGGGGGCGACACCTCCGGTTGCAAAAAGAAGTCTGATTGTATAGATTCACATTTACATTCAAAGCTAATCAAAGCTTTGAAAAAAATGTAAAAGAGCCCTAGCCTATAGTGAGCCGGCCTGTACCTATGGCTGACACAATGTCTGTATTGTATACGTAGGCTTCACTGTGGATGATTGGACAGCAATTATGTGACTTGTTGTCGGTGCCGCTAAACTGCAATCATGAGTGATTGTTCATTGCGTGCAAATTAAGCGTGGCTGATGTTTTTGCAGAGTGGATAGGGCAATAGTTGACGAGTGGTGATGCTTGGGGGAGTGGGGGAGGGCCTTCAAAAAGTCAAAGCCCCGGGGCCCGTAGTACTTTAATACGGCCTTGGAGTTTGCACAGAAAGCTGCCGGGGCTAGAGAACAGAGCTGCTGCAAAATGTGTGCTCTCACGAGGTGCTTCTGCTCGCGGTATACTGATTAAAGCGGCTGATACTGACCTCTTTTCAACAGCAGAGGTAATAGTGGAAGTGCCAGCAATCTTATTCATAAGCGTCTTCCGGCTGACAGGAATAAATGCTGGAGAGAAGCTGAACCCTTATATTTGTTATCCAGCTGAATGACATTAAAACAGCCCAATTTGAATAAATCAAAAATATTTCCCAGTATCATCTGTGAGCAGCTTATATTAATATTGGACCGTCATATCTGCTATACACACTGTTGACTGGTTTTCATGTTGTGGCTTTTGCAGGAGTCAATGCCATTCCCAACAACTTGTACATATCACCGGTTGTACTGCGACAGGAAAGCAAACAGCTACAAGTCAGCTTCACTTGGCCGTGAAATTACCTTAATTTCGTCCACTGTGCAGCCTACAGCGCATACACACACGCACACACACACACACACACACACACACACACACACACACACACAAACAGACACAGGCGCATCATCATCGTCCCAGCCACGGCTGAATTAACACACGCTATCTCACTAGTGTTTTGTGTGTGAGGGAGGCTGATTGGGACTGTGTTTGCTTTCATTATTTTACATATCTGCTGACATTACTTTATGGTTTTGGGTTAGCCGTCACACTAGAGGTTTGTGGGAGTGTGTCTGGCATTGTGCAAGTCTTTGTGGCTTTTGAAACCCAAGCATGTATTCATCTTTCCTTTTTTTTTTTTGACATGTAAAATATTTTACTCAATCATCCACTTTGTCAACAAGTGCAGTATTCAGCTGTTTCATGTGAGCAAATAGTTATCCGTGTGTTTCCATCCACCTGTTTTTTTTAAAATGCCAAAGATTCTTGAAATACCTTGAAAATCTATTTCAATTTGCGATACATATTTTTGGAAACCTGGCTAACGCTGGACCTCTCTTTTGTATAATGTGGCACAAAACCAAAACTAAATGTGTACATACTTGACAATCACACACACAACGTTACAATAACACACAGGGTGCTGCTAAGATTCTGTTAAATCCTCCTATGTGCCAGCCACACCACATGGCCCTAAATACATTTACCAATTGTGTTGACAGTTTGTGGGAGCTCATTTTAGCTTTTGTCCATGCCGACATTTCCAACATATCCTTCGATGCCAACACCCAGCAGTTTAATCATTTCTTGTTCTTGTTTTTTTAAGATTATGGGACATAATCTGGTGCTCATTTGCATTTTTCTTCCCACATTATATTATCAGAGAGTTGTATATCTGTTTACTGTAAACTAGTCTTGTTAGTGTCTTCCTACAGGAAACACTACAAAGAAAAGAAGAAAGAAAGAAAAGAGCATTATTTATAGCCAACCTGTGGCTACTGCCTCCTGCTGGTCAAGTTGCAGCAAGCGGACTTTTGATTGCAGTTTGGGGAAGGAGAGCAGAGTATTGCAGCCACGGATTAGCAGCTGAGCTCAAGGCAACTGATCTGACAGAGAAAGCCTTTCACTGGGCCCCCTGCTAAAGCAACATCTAAAGCTTTTTACACACACACACACACACACACACACACACACACACACACACACACACACACGGTTTCCTGTGTGTAGTGGGACGAAAGAAACACCAGGCTGGAATGCTGAACCCTGTGGAAAATTGATTGGAATGTTGTGTAGGCTGTGTGTGTGTGTGTGTGTGTGTGTGTGTGTGTGTGTGTGTGTGTGTGTGTGTGTGTGTGTGTGTGTGTGTGTGTGTGTGTGTGTGTGTGTGTGTAATGGCGGGAGGGCCAGGGAGTTATGGCTGAGACATTGATTGTGTGTGTGTGTGTCTGCCTTGAAGGAATCGTTCAACTTGGCTCATTTGCCTTCTTTACGAGAGGGAGATGAGAAGTTATATTTCTCTCATGTGAGTGAGGATACACGGTCCGACTGGTTTAGCATTAAAGCGAGAGGAAGCAACTAGCCTACCTCTGTCTGACGTTCAAAAACACACCTGGCGACAAAACTAAAGCAGCCTAATTTGCAAAATGTATCTTTTTTTAACCTTGACATGAATAAATTGTATCCAGTCTTTATGCTAAGCTAGGCTAATAATGTCCAGACTCCAGATCCATACCTAACGGTTGTGTGAAGTTGTGTTTAAAATGAACAAAATCTATATTCACGACCAGTATTTCTCTCCAAAATGCAGTGTGTCATCCTTGCCTCAACATGAATGCATTTCCTTCCTCATAAAATATTGTTTGTTTGCAGCACTGTTCGCTTTAGCTTGCAATCTTCTTCTTCAATGCCTTTGTTTGCACATTGCTACATTTCTTGGCACGTTATCACAAACAACTGTCAGAAGGTGGAGCATGTCACCTGTAACCCTCATGCACATGCCAGTAGTACATGATGTAAAAAACAAAATGCATTGCTCTGTAGCGGTTTTGAACATTTTGAGTGCAGGACTTTTACTTGTCACAGATTATGTTTTCACTGTTGTATTGCTACTTTTACTTAAGTCAATTATCTGCATACTTCTTCCATCCACTGTTCACTCCTCTTTATATAATAAATGGCTTCGCATTCCACAACACCCATGAGCCATATCTGTGAAGAAGAATCCTGCCAGAGGCCCAAATGAGAGCGAAATAAATTGAATTCAAGCTGGCCTAGCTGCAGTTAAAAGGTGTTTAGCCTAGCTTAGCATAAAGACCAGAGGCAGAGGGAGCAGTCAGTCTACGAAAGTTGCACAGTGGCGCAAGGAGCTAAAAAATTTGAAATGACCTAGATCTTAGAGCAAGCGCACTAAGCGTTTCCTTTGAACCCGCCTTCCAGCCCTCAGTCCAGCCTCGTTCTCGGGCTGCTTCACATGAACGGAGGAAGAAAAATAAGTATGAATTTGACTATCAGTGCATTTTACAACTTTTAGGACCTGATCATTTAAATGAGGGCTATTTAAGTGTTACTGGGAAGTTGCTTTACAAACGTCTCGTTCCTAATATAAGTCTATTGAAAAAAGGAATTCTGGGCCCCATAGCATCAGTTGTAATTCCACCGTTTGGCCACTAGGTAAAATTAGCTTTGAAGCGCTCTTCTTTGGGGCTTAGCTTAACCTATAAATGACCAGCAATATAGAAACGATAATTTGGCGTTTTTAGGGATTTTAGTATATTCCTCTGTACTAGCCGCTTCTAGTCTTTCCCCGAGCTAGCTAACCAAGTCCTGACTCCAGCGCCGTACTCAACACAAAGACATGAGATTGATACCGACCTTCTCGTCTTACTCATGGAATAAAAACCAAATAAACATGTGTCCTAAAATGTTGGGACTATTGAGTGTGTGTGTGAGTATAGCATCATGTATGAGCAAGTAGGTATTTGTGATTGTGTGTACGTGTGCATACCAGGGAGTCCCTATATACTGTATGTGTGTGTGTGTGTGTGTGTGTGTGTGTGTGTGTGTGTGTGTGTGTGTGTGTGTGTGTGTGTGTGTGTGTGTGTGTGTGTGTTATGCATCTTGGTCTGTGTCACTGATATATCCAGACAAACCAATAGAGCTGCTCTTCCCCTCCCCCATCTCTCTCTCTCTCTCTCTCTCTCTCTCTCTCTCTCTCTCTCTCTCTCTCTCTCTCTGCCTCTCTCCACCTATCTCCACCTCTGGTCTCTGACCTGCATTCGGTCGCTCGGGCCCTGCCCTCATCAGTGGCACAGAGGATGGTGCTCTCTCTCTCTCTCTTTCATATGGCTGCTACAATAAAGGCAGCACTGTATCCTACAAAACCAATGATGATGTCAGCTTGTTATTGACTCTCCCAGGTCTGAATGACTGAGCAGAGGATAGGGGGTGGGGTGGAATCTATCTATTGCAGTGAGGTGACCAGCCAGGCACAAATGAGCTCTAGTGTGTGAGTGTGTCGCTGTGTGTCTATGTGTGTGCGTGTGTTTCTGTGTGTATGTGGTGTGGGGGATGGGTGGGATCCTGCAGTCCTCGTTTCCGCAGACATAATCTGTCCCAGTTGCTGCACACCTCTTACAGTTTACAATAAGCTCTCTCTCTCTCTCTCTCTCTCTCTCTCTCTCTCACCCTCTATCCTCACCCATCCCCCACTTCTCTCTCTCTCTTTCTTTCTCTCTCTCCTCCTGTGTAGAGATGGATGATTCCATCTGAGTAGCCAATCACAGAGATGGACATTATGGGCGGTAAGACAAGAGAAGAAAAACTGAGAGGACCAACAATAATAAAGCCGAGACACCACGCTTGGTAAAATGACCTTGCCTCTAAGATCACACTGCTGTATCTTTTATCTATGTATAAATAAGAAGTACTATTGTTTGGATGATGAATGTACTTTTTCTATTTTGTTCAAAAACGTCATTGGTTTACCTTCATTACATTTAATTTCATTACACAAGGAATACAGGCACACACACACACACACACACATTAGCTTAAAACAACAACAAATGAGTTGATCAACAAACAAACAAAGAATCCTGTTGTAACATTACAACTGTAATACCGGCAACGGTAACGGTAAACAGCATTGCCTTTTTGCCCTCCTCCGCGACAGAATTTACAAGAATCTCCCTCACACCAGAGAATTCTTTTTTTAAAGTTTGAAATAAAATATTCGGATAAAGCTGCATTTTATAGCTACACGTAGAACTAGAACAATTACATAAAATAATATACATAAGAGATTGTTATGCAATATATTTCACTTCATTCACCATAGCAGGTGTTGTCCGTCTGCTGTCTACCGTCTGCCTGAATCCATGAGAATGCAGCAATATTGTTACATCAAAGAGTGCAACATGCGACAAAATGTAGGTTATACAGCGCATGTAGACATGTTCACGCTCGCATATTGCTCTCCACCCGACCAACAAACGGAAACCAGAACACTTCTGATACCAAAAACTTGGCTGGTTGCCATAAACAGATACCTACATATGAATGCAGATATCTGTTTATGGAGATGGAGTGGAATGCAAACAGATGGGTCCAATACATTGGATGTCTGCAAGGGACAGATGGCTTCATATGTTACGTTACGTAAATGTGCAAACAATTTCACATGTTGTATGTTTTCCCTCAGTAGCCTCCTCTCCCTCTCGTGTTCGGAATGATATCGCGTGAGCATTGAGACTCTTTCCGCAGCTCTCCTGTTGTGCTCTGAACAGAGCCATTATGAAATATTTATGTAACAGAGAGCTCTAATTGAAAGGCCAAAAGCAATTACCTTTCCAGACAGATGAAGGTAGCAGTGTTACATATTCCACGTGTAACAGGGCTTCAGTTAGATGGATTGAGATTCACACGTTTGAGCTGCTCCCACACACTGTTTGAAATTCACCACAAGGTTCTTGTCCTCAAAAAAACCTTTCGTGCTCTCCATTCTAAGGGCTTTTCACCTTTTGTGTCTTTAAGTAGAGGCATTGCCTTTACACAAAGAGCACCTTCAGCTCTGTTTTCTTTAGATCGTCCCTGAGCACATTTTGCCCCTGGGATGTGAAAACATAAGAAATGTACAGAATCTGATAAGCATTATGGACATGGTTGGTTGGAAATCACAACAGGACCTTGTATTGAAAACAGTTTCTGAGTGCAATGAAGAAGAACTCACCCACAGATTTATTTTTACGTAAAGAATCTGTGATGTTAAATACAAGATTGGCAGCATATCTATTCCCCGTAGACGGTTCTCAATAGGACGGCTGAGCCATTTCCACTATATCCACCACATTCAATTCCATTTCTATTATTGTTTCAGATTTTTCCAGAGAAGGGGGAAATGTACAGTATGTAGGTGGGGAAAGATGTCACCCTTCAGTTGAATACAATCTCCTGTGGCTGCATCACGTTATCATTTATTGAGAGTGCAGTCATTCCTGTTTTAAATGTCCCAGTTAGCATTGAGTTCACAATTTGCAAGTCAAAACGCGTTTGGACGTCAAAGTTCAACTTTGCTTTAAGAGTTATTTCTAATGCTGTTTAAACAACTGTGATCCGTAACGCCACACAATGTAACATTCACTGTTGCTTTACAGGCAGCTGACAAATTCCATTGTTCCTGTCCTAAAACATATCATCATCTACCTTTGACCGGTTAACGAACAAAATCATTTTTCACCAAACAAAATACCGTAAGGACAGTATAGCATTGAGATTTTAATTTCATTCGATGGGATTTTTTTTCCTGTTCACTTTCAACCAAATTATATTGCCACTCATTGATATGAACGTTAATGTGCTGTTGTTGCGCAACAAAAAAAATCCCCTGGGGCCCCAAAAGCTTTTCCCATAGATCACACATTGTGAAATATACTGGTTCAACCAGACCAAGTGAGGCTGTAATGGCAAAAGCCCGGAGTGCATCGACTTGAACAGGGTGATTGTGTAATTTCTGACATGAAGAGGTACACAGTCTCACTTTACGAAGCTGAGGCCTGACATACACTCATACGTCATGCTATAGATTTATATGACATGTACATCAGTGTCCAAGATGTAAAGGATTATTGTACATTTGTGAATGTCAGCTGTGGTTGCAGAGGGGGGATGTTGACTGTGTGATTGATAGAGCAACAATACCATTCTACAGCTCTGTGATGGAGCTCTTGTTTACATACAGCTTGATGCTGTTTCCTTGTGTGCGTCGAAGATCTCTTAAAAATCAAAGCAGATAAGTGGCAGCCAACATCACTACGTGTTGTTGAGAACAGTCATAGGACTGCTTTAAATAGCGTTTCACTTGATAAAGGGAAGGCTTTGTGGGCCCCTTGGCTTTTGAGTTCTATGAGGAGGAGTTGTTATGTGAACAAACAAACTGAACTTTGAAACCCCAGGTCACTGACCTTTCAGTACACTGTCAGTGGCTTTTACAGTGGGCGGTCGCCATCTTTACATTCTTGTCATATAATTCCCAAAACGTGTTCAACGGCTCTGTGCGGAAATTCTGACACCACGCAGGGACCTCTCGTGAATAGTAAATGTGGATCCAGAGGTCAAAGTGTTCAGCCACCACAGGGTGGTGGACGATCTGGGTGGATAAAAGCTTGATCATCTGAGATGACTTCAGTTATTACCATGTGCCCAAAGCAATAATCAGCAAGCAACAGAGACCGCACTGCCAGGCAGTGGTGGAAGAATCATTTACTCGACTAAAAGTAGCAATAGAGCGGTGTAGAAATACTCTATTACAAGTAAAAATGGCCCATTTCAGAAAATGTTACATTATCCTTGATAGATTCATGCGCTTATCACTTTAATGTTGCAAGGTGGAGCTAATTTGAAGTACTTTATATACTGGTTTATCGTATAATGATACATTATAATTTATTTGTTGATGATATTTTGGATTGATAATGTGAATCTGTAAAGTCATCAAAATATTGTAACAAAATCCATCAAATAAGAAGTACATTTTTCCCCGCTGAAATCAAGCAGAAGTATGAAGTAGAATTAAAATGGAAATTCTCGAGTAAAGTACAAGTACTTCAAAATGATACTTATTGGTGCAGTGTTTGAGTAAAACTTAGTTACTTTCCACCGCTGCTGCTGGGCTAGCTGTTTTCCCCTGCTTCCAGTGTTTATGCTAAGCTAAGCTAATCTAAGCTGCTGGCTGCAGCTTCATACTTTGTATGAACGATGTAATTGTTTTTGCATACAAGAAAACAGAGAAATGACTTGATTTATATATTTATTATTTCAAGGGTAAATCTTGGGTAAAATTATATATATATATTATATATTATATATATATGAATTAGGAATCGTTAATGAGAATAAACCTTATTACTGTAGTTTTACGGCCACAGCAGACAGTTTAAAGTGTAGGAGCATTTCTACGGCTTGATTCAGCGTGAAACTCTCCCAGTTGAATAATCGGTGCAAAAGATCTGCTTATCTAGTTGTCAGACATTGCCAGCCCTAAATCATTTCCACAGTTTCTTGGTTTGTAATAGTTTTATAACACGAGCTCCAGTGAGCATATCCTTAATGTTTTAGTATCTTTTTTTTCTGTTGTGGGGAATTATTGGGTGTTTCAGTGGGAGACTGCTTCTCATTTTAAGCAGCCAAGATGACCAGCATTGACACTCGGTAGGCTTCATAACTCAGGTTTGTTTACACACTCTGGGATGTATTATTGGTGTTCTCCCCTCCTCCCTCTAAGAGCACTCCTTTATCTTTTCATCTCCCTTTCACCCAGGAGAGTCCGTCTGTCTGTCTGAATTGTATTTCCTAGTCGTAAATGTTAATGTGTAACGAGGTGAGCTGGGATCGATGAGGATATTAAACCGGCTCTCCTCGCTTTGTCTTATCAGCCTGATGAGGCAGAACACACGATGCCTCTTTTTCATTCGTACACCCACAAACACACACACACACACATGCGCATATACATAAAAAAGAACACAAAGTTATTTCTTCCACTTTTTCTTCTCCCAGCCTTGCACACCGACTTAAAAGCCCACACACGTTCATGCAGTATCTGTTTGTCTCTGTCGGCATCTCTACCGCGCTAAATAATCTAATCACTTAACGGCAACAGCCAACCATGTTATTCCAGTCTCGACCATGGAGGATAAATTATTGCTCCGTAGGTAGAGAACAGCCATTACTGTAAGGCCTCATGAAGACATATTATGGAGCCATGCTTTGTTGAGACCTTGTCATTGTCAAAGTACTAAATATGCCAGAGGTGGAGTGAAGTATTATATGTCCTGTGAAGTGGATATAGTATAATGCTGGTATGGGTTTTTAAAGGCCAAAGCTATTATTGTTGGATGTGCAGCGACTGAAGAAAAGTGGCCAAATCAAGTGTGTGTGTCTGTATTATGAAGTGCATAGGGGCTCTGGTAACTCTTACAGTCTGTAAAGGACCTAACCAAGCTCTGTAACCGTGGAAAACAAATGTATTTGGTCATTTGTGTGAGTGAGTGTGTGTGCGCATCTCTGTGTCTCTCTGTCCACAGCTAATCTCGCATTCTACTGGACCCATCACATTAATATTGTTTGTGCTCATTTACGACTGTGTGCCTCTCGTGGTTTTGTGAAAACATACTTTATTATTTAAGTATTTAATTACATTGACTGCCGACTCCTCACTACTCTTAACCTGCAGTATAGGGGCCACAAGTGATCAACAACTGCTTCAGTAAGTGCAGTATTTATGTATTTATGTATGTATGTATGTATGTATTTATGTATGTATGCATGTATGTTTGCAAAACTGAACCGAGCGCTGACTACAATGGAGCGCGTCTTCTCATGTCTGTAAGAGGAGAGCTAGCTAGCTGTTAGCAGCCAGTGAGTTTGGCTAAACACCCAAGCAGACAATAGCTACATCCTATAGGAGACACTATTACATTCAGCTTTATGCATTATTATGTGTTATGGGTTTTAATGGCTGTACGATTTCTTTCCTCATTTTTATAATGACTATGTATTTATAGGTGTTCTTCTTTGAATTGCTTTGCCTTTGTATGTAATGTGTTTTGCTGTGTCTACATATTGCTTTAAGTTGACTGCAGCTGTGTATAGCACATTGCCCAATCTTTTCTAATCAGATACAGATTGCATGTGCCACGTGTAAATGGTGTATAACTGTCCAAGTAAGCCATAACAGCGTGAAAGTGATCAAGCACGCACAATACCAGGACCATGAAACTAAAACAGCTAAATAGAAATCAGCCATCATTCATTTGATTATTTACGCCCGCCTGTAGTATTCCTACTGTTACATGTCAACACGTCCGCTGTGAAAAACACCTGATCACTGAAGACCTGCTATGAAGTATAATTTAAAGGTACTTCACTCGAGTATTTCCCTTATTTTATATTCTAACCTGTAAAATCACAGTAAGTTGTTTTTGCATTTTATGCTAATCTCCTATTTTGCTCCAGCTTCATATTTGCCACACAGAGTGATATCGATCTTCTCATCTAATTCTTGGCAAGAAAGCAAATAAGCGTATTTCCCAAAATGCTGAACTGAAATGTTAACCTTGTTATACAGTCCACAAAATAGAGAAATACTTTTAAAATTAGATCTCTTCTATTTCACTGAATTGAGCTCACAATAATGTGGTTTACTTGTGGATTGTTGCATAGGAACCAATGTACCCTTTATCATCATGTGTGTGTGCAAATACAGGAGTGTTAATAGTATGCTAATGTTGTGATTGTATGCACAGTAGCCAAAGAGTAATTATTTTAGGATTTTAAAATCCAGTCCCAGTCCCAGTCCTAGATCATAGCATTAAAACTCATATCTTTCACGAGATACTGTATCAAAGTCAAATCTCATTAGTAGTGGAGGTGGTGTGTTGCTGCTGCAGAGTGATCAGAGAGGAAGGAAACACTGGGGCTGGGTGCTGCATATAGATGGTGTGTTGTGGTTTCCCAGAAAGTCATTACCCAGACAGTGGACCGCTTCGCCCTGAGGTGTTCCACTTCACAATTTGCCACACTGGAGAGCTTTTTTTCCACACCGCTGTTTTTCTCTTCATTCAGTCAGCAGTGATAGGACACACAAACAGTAAAATAACGTAAGTGCTGGGATCGCTGCGTTTCCTCTAAGACAAAACAGATACAATGCAAAAAAGTGTGCAAATAAAAACCACTATCAAAATCAAAGGGGGCCCTCTTGTACCACAAGCCTCCCCGGGGCATGTGAAAGCACAGACAAACAAACACTGATGCCACCCCACCCTGTAAAAACCTCCACTCTGCTGTTACAGCCACACTAAAGCGCACACTACACACCACCCTAGAGCCTTCTGTCCGCGTGTGTCTGTTTGTCTCGGCTGGACCTTATGTGTGTGTGTGTGTGTGTGTGTGTGTGTGTGTTCAGTTAATGCACACGTGCACTCCTGAGTAGATATCTATTTTTCATTGTGTTATGT
Source organism: Pholis gunnellus (assembly GCF_910591455.1). Taxonomy (NCBI): domain Eukaryota; kingdom Metazoa; phylum Chordata; class Actinopteri; order Perciformes; family Pholidae; genus Pholis; species Pholis gunnellus. Next base: position 22,608,944 of record NC_136530.1, on the reverse strand, counting down.
CTGCAGAATATGGATCTGTATGTGTTAAGCATCAGTCTAGCGAAGCCTCCCACTCAGTCTCAGCCAGTCTTTCCTTATATGATGTGGTTTACACTGAAACGATGCTGTCACCTCCAACCGATGGCTACCGCTTTTGTTTCCCCCACTTGGATTTCTTTAGTTTACTTCTATAGTCGCCTGACTTTAGTTAAATATACGTTTTCAAAAAGATACAGAATACAGCATTGTAATATTGTTCAATTATTGAATTCCTATTTTAAAAACAATTTTATCTTTTTAGTGATAACTGATGGACAAGCAAACAATAATACGTTTCACTTTATTGTAACAAGGCTTAAATTATTTACAATTCCAATGATTGTTTGGTCATAGCTCAAACAAACAAAAGCCTTAAAAGCTGTTACACCTGTAAATATGAGTGCAGACCGTTGACGTTGAAATTAGCGTCGTGTTTATGGATTGATCACGAGACATTGCTAAAACCCGTCATGACCACGCCCACTTATGAAATAGGAGGTGTATACCATGTGAAGCCTTTCAAACCATTGGTGGAGCTTGTAATGCAAAAAATAAAAAGTATTTCTGTTGATTGCTTTTACTATTTATTTAAGCAACTATGTCGCTCAAAACATGCACAACTACTTTACATAATTGTGGTGTAACACTAAAAAAAATGAAATAAAAATGTAGACCAATCTTTACCTTTACTGTATTAACAACAGCTCAAACTAGCATGCCTATGCTCCAATCCCCAAATAGATATGTATCATTAATCATAATATTAAGCTTCAAATAATTACATTGGTCTAAAATAAATTCAAACTCAAAACTTGTATTTTATTTTTTAAGAGTTACCGCCAACCTCAGCCCGACTACATCATCCCTACTGCGACACCCATTTTGATGTTTATGTGACTGGAGTGTGCTTCCTGCAGCGAGCAGCTCAGGCCTACCTCATTTTCGCCTGGCAGGTCAGCCGCTCTGTGTTTCAGACTGAAGCCGTTGGCTGCTACTGAACCGTTTGGCTCTTTTCTCTACTAGCGAGCAAAGCTACAATCTAGACCCAACTGTCCATCCAGCTCATTTTAAGGGGATTTATCAGTATATATGCCCGTGTATCCAAAACACATCGGTCATTGGGGATTCCTAGCACCGGTTGGCCGGGTCTGAAGGCCGTTATAACGCTTTTTTCGAGGTTTAATTAGAGCTAGAAAACAACGGTGGTGGAGGAGGAGGAGATTCCATATTAGGAGCACAGAGGAGAAGGCACCCCCCTTTGAGTGATTTGGAGCTTTAGGTGAGTGTTTATCCTCATTTTACGTTATTATTGCCCGTATAAATTGTACCCACGTGTAGCGTAACCACGTATGACCGTAAATACAAGGTTTGGGCGGTTTATTGCAATGTTTTGAACGTTTATTTTTATTTTTTCGCTCGGGGTGGGGGATGGGCAGCGTCAGCGCGTGAGTAGGCGCGCGCTCACTGTGCATGTGTTCGTAGGGCTGTTCTCGTGGTAGGTTTGTTTGTGAGCGCGCGCTTCCTTCCTGCAGCTACTGCTAGCTTTGAATTAAAACCACTTTAGTGATTTTTTTTTAAATTTCAACCATGAAGACATAATTCAAAACATATATTGATGATATTAGTATCACCTCTGAAAATGTATTTGTTTTACTCAGATCTAACTTTTCTACTAACTATTTTTTTTCTACATTTTTGTTCTTTTAGATAGTTTTTCAATGATGGATTCATGCTTTTACTTCTTATTTTAATAAAACTGTGTTGGAATGCACTTTGGTACTTTGATCATACTGTTACATAGTGTTACATAAGTTAGTGTTGTTAAAAAAAACAACAACCGTTATGAATCAAAACTGAAACTGTACTTCTAGCAATGTTAGCATGTTGTCCCACAGCTGTACTCACCAGTCTGAGGTGTTTTGCTCTGCAGGCCCATAGTTAACTCCACGGGTTAGATCATGTTGCTTGTCTGCAGCATACAGTGGATTCTTATATGTGTATTGTTTATTGTAGTATTTTATTACCTTTGTGTCAATGTTACTCAAAGCTTTCTACAGTGCTTTGCAGCTGGTTGTTCCAAGCAGTGGGTGGTGTGGGGGAGGGGTGAACACACACACACACACACACACACACACACACACACACACACACACACACACACACACACACACACACACACACACACACACCCAGGAGGGCCACTTGCCAACCTTGTGAAGCTCAACTCAATGACACAATGTACCAGTCCCAGATAAGCCTTCAGTATCTGTGCTAGGCTGCTAATACAGACTCTGTTCAGCCAGAGTCAGGATTCACAAACTAAACCTAACTGGGTTAAGTGTAACTTGAAATTAAGTTTTACAATTTTAGTTTTTTGACCACACAACTTCTTTTATTTTCCCTGCTACAAGTTATTGCCCGTGTGGTTTTGTTCTGAGCGGATATTGCGGTTACTACTTAAAGTAGGTTATGTAAATAAGGTATGAGAAGGTGTGCTGATATGGTCAGGGTGCTGAATCCAATATTTTATATATTGGAACATCCTTTGAGTGCATTATCCCACATACACCATGGCCACTTATCTAAGGTAAAAAGAGGCAATGTGTATGTATTTTTGTATTGGCCATTTGTAGTAGATTTTGAATAATACTGGATTTTTTTTAACCTCTTACCAATGTCAATATTTGGTATTTATATCAGTGGTTTTTTTTTTTTTTCATATAAATGCAAAACATATCACCTCTAACTATTGCGGTTTGTCAGGTATTATCACGTGTTCAGCTGATTGAACTTGTTGAATACATCTCATATATTTGCATTTCTTTCTCACCATTTGTCAACAGTATAACGGAATTAGTTGTTTTTTGGGATTAGGATCACGGACTTCTCTCTGGTGATTTTCTCTGACACGAGTGCACAACACATGTGCATGTCAGCCGGCTGTGAGTCTTTGTCCTGTATTCAAGTGCAGTTGATAACCGCAGCAACACATCCTTCGCTTTGGTCTTTGTGCATTGAGGTCGAACTAGTGTGTCAAGCAAGGACAGAGCTGCCAGACACACACACACACACACACACACACAAGTGTTTTTTTTCATGGTCAGTGACGAACGTCATCTGTAGCCGTTTAATGCAAACAAAGTAATCGTTACCACATCTTGATGAGTTGGATGTTCAAATTGTCTTAGGGCGGCTGCAGGGCCCATTTAGCTAAGACCACATCCAAGTAGCAGATGTAGTTTTTTTTTAATGTCTCCACCAAAAATCCTTCTTTATGGTGGGTTCTTTGTTTTTTTTTAGATGCTCCCAGGCTGAGAGGAAAACCCCCCAAAACCCCTCAAAGCCAAACTCTACATGTCTGCTCAGTGGTCCTTCAGAATCCACGAGAGACTGCTTCATAGATACATTTACAGATTTAGTTTTGTCATCATAGTGGGTGTTTACAATGACATGAATAACCCGTTATTGGAATATCCCGTTTGTGTTTAAACATGTTAAACACCATATCCTGTTTTCAGACACCCGGATCAGCCCTCATTAGGAATGCACCGACACCACCAACAAGTACTTCCACTAGTGCTTGCCGATACAGAGTACCGATATAAGTACCTAATGATACCATCATGCTGACAACAATGGCTTTGAAAACATGTTTTATTTTTATCAGATGTTCCTAACTCTTCGACAATAACAAATTAAATATATACCGTGATGCTGTTGCTAACATGTTAACGTTGAGCATTGTGTTTTCTTGATACACGCAGAGTATTGAAGTGAAGCGTAGTTTATACTCATAGTGAAGTCGGCGTGCGCGCCAAAAGAAATGGCGTAATCACGGTCGGTGCCTGGTGCCCGTAGGCTCCCAGAGTAGTCACGGAATTTTTGTACGTTGACACGCGTGCCATCACGTGACAAGTAGTTCACATATTTTGGGATTTTACAAAGAAGGCCAATGTGTTTGTAGATGCTTTAGAAACAGGAGGTCTTACAAATCTTCATTTGAGTTTATAAAATAGTTAGCTGTTTTGTTATAATGCATGAAATACTGAACTTGATTCTTGACATGTCGTAGGAAGGAAACCGTGGATTTCAGTTTACAGATAATTATGATCGCTCCTCGGCATTGTGGGGGTTGGTGTGTGGCTTTTTGCCTGTTACACCTACAGTCTGTGTGTTACACACGTCTTTTTGATTATTCACAGTTCATTTTGTTTGTACGCCCTCTGGCGCAAGTAATGTTGTGCCGGTCAGACACATCGCTGACATTCTGCGGTGGAGACTGAATGTGTTTGGGACGATGCACACAACGTCGTAGCTGCTAACTCTCCCAGGTGGATAAACTAGGGGCCGCTGGTTTTTCGCATACACTTGAGGCGTGCGATAAAAGCAGGATTCCATACAGACATAACAGATAGGTATGAGACATTATGAAAATATCATGCAAGAAGTATTGAGTATGAAATTAAAAGTATTGATTATGTAGTATACGGTATTCATAAGGCCGCTCTGCATAAATAATGAGAGAAACGGCAACATTGTGTGAGTCTGTTCTTTCTTACTTGATCATTTCTTCTCTACCATGATGGCGAGCTAGACGTGTTTTTCAAGTCACACGTGACGATATTCACGATTATCCCAATAATGAAAACTCACCGTGATCAACTTATCTATATATGAGTTATTATGAGGTTCTTTTTTTTTATATCATGATCCGTGATCGCCCTATCGCTAGTAACAGAACACTGTCCTGGAAGACGGCGAGAGTCAAGAGTAGCGTAGCAGCTTTCGTGTGTGTGTGTGTGTGTGTGTGTGACTGTGACTGTGTGTGTGTGTGACTGTGTGTGTGTGTGACTGTGTGTCTGACTGTGTGTGTGTGTGTGACTGATGAGCTCAGAGCAGACAGCTGTTGACGATCGAAGCAAGAAATTAGCAGTAAAGTTGTCATGTGGTAGTAAATGTACATTGTAGCAATATTTCCTGTCGCTCTCGTCTCCCGTTGCCGGTGTGTTTTTGTCAGCATCACTGCGCCTGCACAAATAGTAACGGTAGCCTCATAAACAGCAGCACTCATCGACATCCAGAACATGCGTTAAAACAGCATAAAAAACCTGCAATGCAATTTCTGTAAATGCAGAACTTGACAGTTACATATCGCTGGCTCCAGCGGCAGTAATGAAATGTGAAGAAAACCTTTCCGTCAGTAGAATTAATAAGCCACACATGTTTTGTTTTTTTTGTTATAAACCGGCAACACATTCTTCTGCTAATTTTGGATTTTTGTTCACGATGCCGCATTATCGAAAGTAGTAAAAATCATTAAATGGATGAAGTGATTTCTGTTTGAAATATTGGAAAGATTTGAACGGCTATAATTTACTATTTCCCCAGCTGACTGAGAAGTGTGGAAGCAAAGAAGGAAATCTGTCCGTCATTTCTCGTTCACATTGACCCATTTAGCCCGACTGTACGGCAATAAAGGGTTCTGTGACCAGACTGTACTTGACATCAGAATTTGAAAAGGGGCAGTCAGAGTAATCTATTGTGTCTCTTTCTGTGATTAGTCGCTTGTTGTTTCTGTTGCAGCGCCGCTTTGGTCATTTCGACTGAGAAGACAGCGAGACTTGGGCATTTAAAAACCGTCTGTAGTGCAGCTAAGCTGTGACCAGAAGGATCGTAATGTGAGCATCAATAGTATTCCGGTTGTGCTTGTTTTGTCCTCGATGTTGCTTTCCCACAGCACACGTTGAGCACAGGACACAGGCATATGTTTAGCTACAGAGCAGCTGACTCATGTTATCTACACGGGACACATTGATTAGCCGGCCTTATTAAATCACAGCGGACGAGTGCTGGAGTTGTACAGTTATGTAACCGCTGCTCGTCAGCGTGGTGAGTTGAAAAGGGAAAAGACAAAATGGAACAGAAGGGCAGTGAGTGAAAATGTCTGTCTGTGTGAGGTAATGGCAAATATGGGACCGCTCTGGATCCCGTACATGTGCAGAGATAAGATACATATTTAGTTATCCTGTATAATATAAGTGTGTGGATAAATACTGTAAACACACAACTACGTAACCCACTGCAGTACAATAACAGCACAACCTCGAAGATGATCGAAGAGTGGAGTCACACGCTGCTGACACGTTCTGGTTAAAAATCATTCTGTGAGTTTATGTCCTGGGAAGACTTTACACAAATCACACATTTTAAATAAATGCAATTTCTTTTAGTATGACGTCGATGAGTAAAGCGCACTTTGTTTATTACGCTGCAGCTACAGGATTTTGGGGATCCTTTTCAAAAGTACCAAAGCTGCAGCACCAGTAATAAGCTTCACATGTTTCTGTAATCTTTACAGGTTTAAAGAGGTGAAAGCCCTCAGGTCTGCTCATGTGTTGCGATAGTAAAATGTGTGGTATGTACTTTTGAACTTGTGTATTTTGACTTATAACGTATCTGATTAGCGTTTAAAGAGTTCTTAAGCAGCTTGCTCGATAAGCTCGCTAGTTTATAGCGCTAACTTGAATAGAGCTGCAAAAAGCAATGGATTCTGAAATTCGGGCTGCCGCGTTTTAATTGATTAACTCTCAATGATTTTACCAATGAGTCGATTTATCTGACTGATTCATTTTCCTGCCCAAAAAAACCCTCAAGTCAGGGGAGTTGCCTGTAGGTGGGACTAGTTGTCAGACTGGTTGTCAGTTTACAATTGTCAACAACTATTCAACTGGTGCAACGCTTTGTTTGTTCTGCGTGTTCTGGTCTGCTGAAAGGTGCATGGATCTGAAATTAGTCATAATAAACTGTGTGTGTGTGTGTGTGTGTGTGTGTGTGTGTGTGTGTGTGTGTGTGTGTGTGTGTGTGTGTGTGTGTGTGTGTGTGTGTGTGTGTGTGTGTGTGTGTGTGTGTGTGTGTGTGTGTGTGTGTGTGTGTGTGGCAACCCAAGGGGTCAAGTTCAACATTGTGAAGAATGTGTCTGTGTCCCTCCCCTCTTTACCCACAAGGCTTTGAAGCCTGCAGGCCCCCCCCCCCCCCCCCCCCCCCCGCTGCAGAGAGACCGACGGTCATTATTTGTACTCCAGCTTCCGTCCCAAACGCTGGAAAATCACAGTTTGCTGGATATGATTCATCTGATAAATAACAAAATAAGAACTCTTTTGTCTCTATACTTAGTACTTCCAAGTAGATCCGCATATTTGTTGAAGATTAAAAAATGTTTTTGCACCTGCATGGTTGAATGAACTTCTTGTAAGTCAGCTAAATACATGATCTATTAAGTTAGAATACATCATAACTCATACAGGCATTGATGACAACACCATATGAGAACAAAATTACTGCTCAGTGAATAGTTATTGATCCAAATTTAGCCCGATAGTTTTTATTTACGGCTTTTGATCAACTAATTAGCTCTAAACAGATTCTGCATTCAACAGAAATCCGGAGCATTGTGATTTCGGTTTGTGGTCTGAGTAGTGTTGACCAATCACGTTTGAGCAGACTTTTGGTTGAATAGCGCAACCCACCGCCTCTTGTCTGACCATGATTACGTTTTTTATTGGTTCAAAATGATTATGTAAAGTGATAACTTGTGAAACAATCCGGTCGTACACATTGCCTCTCGTCTCAAGACGCTAATCGGACTTTAACAAGCAGAGAGCTAATATACTGGCTACCACTGAGTTTAAACTAGGCTATTTTCTCAGAATATAAACAATGTAGCGATGGAAATTTGTAACGGACTAGTTTTTTAAACGCGCTTTGTCCACGTTGACGTCAGAAGCGATGGTCGTGTGTAATTGGGGCCCTGAGTAGCCTGTTCCTCTAAAAGAGGTCCTGTGTTCACAGCAGTGGAAGATCGCCCACTGATGCCTCTCGTCGTATTATTGTCGTCGTATTATTGGGTATATATTTCGTGTTGCTAAGCGCGTCGAGCTTTGCATGGCGCATAGGTAGAGGTTAATAGTGATGATGGCCGATTTACCGCTCAAATGTTGAAGTAATTCCTCTTTGATTTCACACGGCCGTTCACTTTCGACTTTGCTGGCTGAAGTAATGAGTGCGCTTTCAGATTTTATCAGCCGTCTGTAGCTTACTAGCTGATTGATACTTGGTTCTTTTTTAAATGTTTCCAGCTGACTTGTTTTTTACAATGGGAAACATGTGAAAAGGTCTAATGTATGAATATGCACTTCAGGCCTGAAGGACTTACTGCTACACAGACTTTGTAGCGTATGGTTGCGTGCTAGCTCATTTTCTAGATATTGGGTTTATATTTTTTCAATAATAATGCAGTTGTTTATGCAGGATTTGGAAGCAGAGACTATATCATATGAGTCAGTATATTTATATCTTAAACAATGTTTAAGTCGAGCCTGATGTTGCCTTCCACATAACAGAATGATCACAGTCTCTTCCACACAGTGAGGCATACGGCTCATTGATTAAACAGCCGATACCCAAAGCCCAGGTGTCCCTATCGGGACTGGAAAAAAGTCTGATCGTTGCATCTCTGGTGTTTCCATTTTGAGAAGAAATAAACAAAAAGTAGGTCTGTGAGATGTCCGGCTTCTGTGGCCAGTGAGGCAACTTAAGGCTGATCATAATGGATGAGCTCTGCTTCAAACAGGCTGTGGCAGACGTGTCTGTGTCCCATATATTTCTGCCGTTAGGCTACATGCAGCATTATTTTTTATGTCGTTGCAGGGTACATTGCAACAAGCTAAGTCCCAAAATGTCTCGCAGGCTATCTGTAACTTGTGTGTTTTACTAGACAGGCTTTCTCCACTCTGATGAGGGGCTGCTTGTGTACTTCATTAGAGAGAGAGAGAGAGAGAGAGAGCGAGAGAGAGAGAGAGAGAGAGAAAGCCAAGGTGTATTTAACTCCAGCTGAATGTCATGGGATCTCTGCAGTACTCTGATGTATCGTGTTGCATTATTATCGGGGATAGCCGGGGCTTCAGCACTGCATCACACGTTGATGTGTTGATCTGTAGTACAGGGTTAAACCTGAGCTATGCTTTGGTTGAGCTCTCCTCGTGTGGCTTTGGATTGGCCAGTATTAAAAGACCTCATCATGGATTCTTGTGGTGTTATGTGCACTAAGTGGTATGACCCATGTTTGTAATGTGGCATTGTTGTTGAGTGAAAGGCCTGTGGTCCATAAGCTCCCCATATATACACAGGGGAATAATGGAGGCTCTACTCTATGTACATTGAGCTATTTACATTTTTACTCCCTCTACTTACAGCCTCTCCTCTCCTCAATGCTCTGTGCTCAGCAGGCTGCAGCTCAGTCTAACGTTCACAGACTGTTAAAGCAAAAGGTTTGTTCGGGGCGAGATTTTAAATGTGTAGAAGAAATATTCTTTTCGATGAAATGTCACAATTGTAAGCTTTGTTTTGCTTGCTTTTTCGAACAAGTGCACATGATGTGTTCAAGGACCTTTGTTTAAAACATCTGATGATAATGAGGCTCTTTAATGCTTCTGGCTATAGTAAGTAGTTTTGGCGATTTGTTTAAAGAAAACATTCTTTTAAATCTCGCTGGTGGGTTTTGAGACTCTTTGAGGTACAAAAGGAATCCAGTGTTTCCCACGGGATGTTGTCAGACTGGTGGGTGGACCCCTAGGGGGGTCTGAGGGCATGTTTCCCTGCAAACATTTCAACCATTTTAAAGTTCAAGCTGACCCAGAGATGTAGCTGATCACTGCAATCACTGCCATGTATGTGTCTCTTAGGTTTGAAGAGCATAGAAGGTTGTTGAGAGCTTTCATGTTAAGAGACTTCTCTAGATGTCCTGTTGGCTCCTCACACACATGAATGATGTGAAATGATTTACTGATACGGTTCTTTGAGACAATTCTTATTATAAAAGAGTTATTTCAGGGTGAAAAAACGTATTGATTTAAGGTGGGCTGACTTTAGTGACAGATGATAGAATTAGTATAGCAGTGCTGTCGTGCTTCTGCTACCATCTCGGTGAATCCCGTCTGGGATTCTTTCACTTTTGGAAGTGTTGGTGCAAGACGTGTGTGACAATTGTACTGCTGTGATAAGCCATTTGTAATTTTCAGTGCTTATAGAGCGCTACGTTTGTGGATCTATGACTAAAACACACGTGAGAGGATCGTGGGCGAGGCTTTTAAAGTGCAGCTTGTTCTCCGGGGGATCCCGTGCTTTGAGGCCGTTCTTGCAACATGTTATGCAAATGTTTGTAATGGAACCACCCCGAGTCCTACTGTACTGCTGCGTTCACAGTCGTAACATTACTTTCTCTGAACCACACACTCGCTAATGTGACGCAGTGCCACACCTCCCTTTGGTGGGCTGAGATGACGGGCCGGTGGTGGCAGCAGATTGGCCGCTGAATACAATCGTGTGGCTATAAAGTTTGTAGTTTGACGAAGTCTGAACCCAGAATATCCCCCAAACACATCACATCAACACAGCGTCATAGAGAGCGGAGCGTCTTTATTTGTGATGCTATTGAAAATCATACCATTGGGATTCCTAAATATCCCGTGCCGTAAATAAAGCGTAGCTATCAGCTGTGCGCTCGAGATTAGACTGCAGACCTAGCCACTGAAAAGATGGGTCAGGAGTAATTATCTTCAGACTTTTATATGATTTATGTTGTGATATTTACTGGAGGGAAATGAGTATGAATCATGTACATAACTCCTCCTTTTGACTTCACGGGTTTCATATTCCACGTTCGATCACAGAGATAACCACCAGCTTACAAACCTCATTCCCGTCATGCCAGGGCCGTGTCCTCCGGTAAGCCCTTGGCAACCCACAACACTTTCAGCGTTTCTCTGGCCGCACCCAGCGACTCCTGCTTGTGGTAACACTATCTCTGCCTTTGCTCTGCAGTCTCTGCCACACAGCCTCACCACCACCGTAGAGAGAGGACGCAGGGAAAGCATGACTAAAGGAAAAGGAATCAAGGTCAAGGGGAAAATAGGGAAGGAAGCAGTGAGGCAAGAGAAGGAGCCGGGAAACAGTCAGTGATTTCCAGTCCACTTCTTAGTATTATGCAATCCAGCTACCCTCCATCACCACCTTAATAATTACCACAGAACTGAATCGCAGTACGACCGAAAAATGGGCTTCACAAAGTTAGTGTTGATTGCATTACATTTACACACACGTGTTTGTTATGGTGGTGGTCTGCTGTAGATGTATGCAGAGAACGCGTCTCCCTCTGTCCTCACACTGAAGAGGTGACCCATTGTTCACACATTGAATGAGTGTCAGTCACGCGGTTAGACATGTACGGCTGGCTGCTTCATGGCGTTAGTAAGAGATTATATTACATTTTATCGAGTTTGTCACATAAACATTGTACACAAGGTACCACAGACGGGGATTTATGCACATACAAACGTCATTTAACACAAACTATATACACATCACCATTGCTTTGCAAAGAAAAAGAATAATAATGTAATCCACAAGCAAACAAACGGACTGACAAAATGAATAAAACACAACCCTATGGACAAAAGATGATGTGTATGTGTAGGTCTTCTTACATTCTGTCACAGTGACACATTATATCTGTAAGAAAATGTGTTTGAAAGAGGACCAATGAGGATGTCCCGAGCCTCTACAGTGGATACTCGTGCTATCAGAGCGATATCCCTAAAATGATTGAGCCACTCCCTCATCGATGGGGGATCAGGAGAGAACCATGAGTGTAGTACGGTCCTCTTGGCGCCATTTAAACCGGCAATTATGTTTTTTCTAAGCTAACCTGGAATTATCACTGAGGGCGGAGTCATCGTTGAATTAACAATAAGGTTGGCTGTTTAGGAATACGAAATTCCAGGATCTTTTCCAGAAAACATGGAGGTCTGTGCCAACAGAACTCTGTTATCTGTGAGCCTTATTTTGAAGGCCCTGTATGGTGTGGCATATCATTAATGCACAAACTTATAGTGAATGAGCTGATTCATTTTTTTTTTTTGATGAGAGAAATATGTTAGCCCAGATATTTTTCCAATTGAGCTCAAGGCCTTGTCCCTGAAGGTCACGCTTCTGAGGCCTCACCCCCAGTGTCTTGGCACCTTTCGAGATGAAATCATTGTAAATGGTGGACACCAATCAGACTCAAGTGCTTAGTGGATGAGAGGGTAAAGGCCAATCCCACAGAACCCTGTATTATTTTACATTTTGATGATTTTTACCGACGTAGGTACAGGCGGAGAGAAGGTCTCCTGGTCTCTAGTTAGTGACATACGCATTAAAATCTGCTTTAAGGTCGCCCCGTGGACTAACGCAGTTATGTTTACATTCAATGTGTCTCACTAGAAGCATTGTTTGTGTCGTTGAGGCCTGACAAAGATCACATGCAGAGTTTATAACCAGCGCTGTTTACATCCGTTGGCTCGATAGCCGCTCTCTTCTTCCCTGCCAGCAGGAATCTGTGTTGCATTGTGCACACAGCCTCATTAGGGCTGCAACCTCTTCTAACATCTGTGACTTTTCTTTTTTGATACAAAACTTAAAATAGTGAAAAATGACAAACACAATTTCTCGTCTCGTTTATTCAGGAAATGGCAAATATATGAACCTTCCAGTTACCTTTTTGGAGGTCTGTCAGATGGTTTGTGTGTTGATTCATCTCGTACAGTGACTTACCATAGAAACTCTCTGGAGCTTGGGTTGTGTTTCGGTAAATTTGAGTGTATAATTGCTGTCTTTTTAAACGTACGACGTGACCTTTTGAGTTTAGAAGCAACAGTAATGCTGACTTCCAAAGCGAAAATACTTTGGCTGTGTTTGATCTAATTGAAAAGCCTGACTGTGTCTCCTCCCCCTTGTTGCTGCAGGTTCTGAGCCCATGGTACAAGGCCCTGACTGAACATACTGGTGGGCATACAGACTTACTACTGTGGTGAGTGATCCATCTGTGAAATGTTTCCACCTGCTTATTAACATCATGGGTCATGAAGAGTCACAACATGGCTTTTGAACAACCTGTCATTAGTTCATGTTGCCTGATGTTTGTGAAGAACATTAACATCTCCCTTTCATGAAATGTATACCCGTGGAAATTTTCCCACTGAATCAATCTCTTTGAGTATGCTTGCATTTTTAATAGCCTTCATTATATGTTATCTGTGATCATCTTTTTGTCACTTTAGTTGAGTTAATGCACAGTTGCTGGCTTATGCCTATATAAGGTATATTTTCTGTTCCAGTCAGGAATGTAGCAGATCTGTTGGTGGTTCACAGAATCACCTCTACAGTCTAATGCAGTTCACTACCGATGTTTCACCAACAGTGAAAATCAACATGTCTACTCGGGGCATTTTCAAACCCATAATTGGTTTGCTCTGGTCCAAATTGGTGAATGCGTTGTTTTCCTTTCGGGCGGTTTCTTCTTCCTTTTTTTAGGATATGTCGCCCATTGTTTAAATGTCTGAGGCGAGAAAGTAAACACAGGAACAAAGTGCCAAAATATGAGGTAGGCAACGTACTTCGATTCATTCTCCGACTAGCCCTGACTAGTGTGCCACAGTGTTTGGTCAGGTCGAGGTTGGAGTCTCTAAAACACAGAAGTAGTTAGTGTTAGCGTCTCCGCCCCCCCGCCCCCCATTCGGACCACATCTCCCATGAACCCCGTTGCTTCCTGCATCCCTTCCTCTCCCATGTGTCTTATTTTACTGAGGAGAACAAATGTGTTGGAGTTTATTTTCCGTAAAGTTTGGTTTCCATTGAACGAGCGGTTCTCTCTTCCTGTTTTGAGCTGCTAAAGAATCCAGCAGATTTCCTGTGAACACTACTCAGCACTGCACAATGTACAATGCAGGACGGGATCCATAGAAGCTCAGTCTCCACCGTGATGGTCATGTTTATATGCGCTTGGAGAGCCAAGATCTTTCTGCCCGGCTTAGTGACATTGTTCACTCGGTTCTCTGGTTGAACCGAGATGCTTTGCTGTGACAGCTTCCACCCATTTCTGCAACTAGCTGTGTTAATGTCAGGTCAGCCACATTGGAAGGCTTTGTTTCCCTCGCTGTAGAGCCCCCGGCTCTGTTTGTTTATTGCACTCATGATGCTATAACGCAGCACAGTAGTTCTTAGTCATCCACTGTGATATTTACATAAACGGCCAACAATCATGGCTGCACAGTTTCAATGGTCAGCACGAAAATCCAAAAATCTGGTCTTCTTTGCAAATAGCGCAGGAAGTAATAGTCTATTGTGTTATGTAATGATATGATATAATTATTTTTTTTGTCCAAAATGACATTAGTGCACTGAAACTTCATTGGGAATTAAATAATTATACATAACTATAAATATAAACAAAGGGCCAGTCGTCAAAAGTCAGGTGCTCAGAAAAGAAGAGAGAAATTAAAAAAAGAAAGAAAATGAGCAACCATTTCCTCTCATTTGGGGCATGTGTTTGTTTGTACACCTTGACCGAAGCAAGATGGCCTGATGGGCGCGTTTAGCGAAACATAGCTAGCGAGTCTGGTCTGTAGCCGGTTTTGAATGTTGTATAGCGGTGATCCAAAGTGTTCAGTTTGGTGAAGCTCAATATTGTAGCAATAGCGACGGCCCACGTTTCCCTTCACGTTGGCTGTTTTGTGTTCCAAAGTGCATGTTACCTCTTGTTAGTATAAGCAATGTGCCTTTTCATTACATGCTGGCTTATGTTGTAGTTGTGATGGTTTGTGGTTTTAACCATTAGTGAGGCGGCTGTTTCCTTGACTCCAGCTGTGTTTTGCTACTGAGACTTAACGCTTGTGTCCCGTGTGTTGAAACTGGTCTGGGGTTCAGGTCTCTGGGTGCTGCTTGCCACAGTATTGTAAGTCTGAGCTCTGCTGGGTTAACTATGTGGAGCCAACATTTTTTCAAAATCTTTTACTGCGTTATATCATGTCAAATAATTACACTAATCGGACAGCGTGTATGCCGTTATTGATTTATATATTGTTTATTTCTGCAGCAAAGAAGTCTTTGTTTTGAAATAATTGAGCCCACAGTATCAGTGCAGCAGTTTTCCTCTGACGTAGCTTGTATGCTACGTCTCTTCCACTGCCCCCATTTTCAAAATAAACCACAAATATTTCAGACATTTCTCTAGCGTGTCCTAAAGGAAGCAGAAAACATTGTCCCTGGTTAACCCTGAATTACAAAACCAATTCAGCGCGAGAGAGTGGAAGAAGCGGAGAGGAATGAGGAGGCAGAAAGTGAGATGGTTGAATACAGATGAGGATAATAGTGAGGTACACAATTACACCTCTTATAGCTTAGAGCCCAGAATTAGCCAAATTTAGATTTTGCTGACTGACTGCTGCATGGTTTAGAAACGGTTATGAGACAGGATTTGATCCTACAAATTCTTAAAATATTTCTTGAGTAAACAGTGAACCTTAGAGGCTCTGACTTAATACATGTCTGACCTGCTGACTCTGCCAGTTTTTATAATAACTGTAATTGACAGCAAAGCTCCAGACTAACTTTTCTTTTTTTTTACTACTCCAACATCTATTTTATATTGCTGTGAAACATCGCCTTTAAACAACCGTATTCATGCAGAAGAGCCGGTCTCTGAGCAGCATGCATGGGAATAAATGACAATAGAAAAAGTGTTTTAAGTTAGTTTTTAAGGTTGTTCTTCACTCGCACTGAAGAACTTCCACACCAACGACATGTTCGATGCCACAAACGCGTTGGTAAACAGTGAAATTGCCAATTGGTGACTTCTTTTTCTATCTGTTACTTATTCAGTCTCTCTCTCAAACTCTTAAGCCAGAGTTGATGATTGTTGGAACAGTGGAAAGACTTCTAACAGTTTAATGTTGTGTCATTGTAGTTTGTTTTACAATGAGCAGTTATTGTTTCAGTCAGTGGTGTGTGGCAGCTTCAGGGCTGTGGTGGGAGAGGGATTTAGCTAGTGGTGGTAATGCTTTATTATTGCCCTGTTTTTACAAATAACTTAATTTCTCCAGATTTTAGTGCGATATTAATAGGATTTATTGTTGGGCTATGCCGAACACAGAAGAGCAATGAAGCGCAGTGTTTTTTTTTTTTTCAGATGAGACGCTTTGGATGCGTCTGGTTATGTTATGAAATATAAGTAAAAATGTCGGCATGAGGCATGCTTGCTCTGAACTGAAGGCTGAATCCGTTAGTGAGAAGACCGACTTGTGTGTGTATATTCATTTCTCCTCCATTGTTGTTTTTCTTCAGCGCTGCATGTAGGATGTGACGGTTGGTCTTTGTGGTATTTGTCCCGCCCCTCTTCCTTTGTGATTGGGCGGCTGGGTAAAAAGTGACATTGACGAGCACATCTCATTGTCTTTTCAATATTGCAGACTTGCGACAGCCTGAGGTAGCTTTTAGGAGCGCAGATTAATTATATGTTAGGTTCATTAATAAATTGTAATAATTGTCAAAGTCTCTTCGGCGACAGTTGTGACAGGAGGCCCTTTGTTTTCAGAGTGTCCCTCCGTCACCTTCTCATGAACGCGATAGCCCAGGACCTCTGGGAGGGGGTTCCTTTAGATTTGCCACAAACGTCCACTTAGACTTAAGGATGAACTTATTAACATTGGGTGGTCGAAGGTAACTGTGACCTCACAAAACATATTTTTGGTCTGCCTCAAGAATTTGGATGCGAATTATGTTAATTTCACACAAATGACTGTTGATTGCACCTTTCCTACTGAAGACAGATGTTAGCGGTTGTTAGTGGGTTTTTTTTTAGTCCAGTGTGAAAGGAATATATCTTACATAAAGCATAACTAATTCACCATTTATTCTATTTGTGAACTGTAATGATGACATATGCTTGGAAAAAAAGGCTTGAGTTGAAAACTATTTATTTTATCTAACAGAGTTCATCAAGGAGCTGAAGCTTCAGTTGCTCTGTTTGTGCACACCTCCCACCCGACCTCTGACCTCTGACCTGTTAAGTGTCCACTGACTATCTGCAGAGCTTGTTCATGACTAATACATTTTCTTTTTTAATGAACAATGCTTACAGTAAGCCGTATTTGTTTTCCTCTGTATAAAAGTCGTGTGGTGTGCTGGCAGGTCACTGTGTGCTTACACAGGTGATGGAGTTTCTTATTCTAACCCAAGACTCCCGCTCCACTCACACCTACCCGAGGTCAATAAATGGGCTCATCCTGTTTGTCTGTCGCACTAGCTCCGCTTCCCCGGTCTGTTGCTGGAAATAGATGCTCGTCAGGTTCTTAGGTAAGGTTGTGTGGATTAACGGCTTACTACAATAAAACCACTCTGAACAACTGAAAACAAGGCTGTAATCTGGGACCTCACCACCGTGCCAAGCCTGTAGAATAATGATATTAAGTACATTTCATCAGCATCTGTTGGGTGGGCGTGATAATATGTTGGGCACTTATAGATCAATTACCCAAACATAATTTAAATTAGTGTCGGGAGGTATTATGACATTGGTCTAGGTCAACTAATACTTTAATGATTTCTGGCGATAATTTGTTCCATGTGCAAGCTCAACCTAGCTCTAGTTGTAGTTTTTAATTGTAGTCATGTAGTCCTTTGTTTATGTCAGTGATTGGAGTGTTTGTCCAGAGAAACACGTCTCATCCTCGATGTTAACTAGTGAACCCCTGGACCATAATAGTTTAACTTAGTAGTGCATGTCCGCTTGCATCTACAAGCTGCCCCGAGCCGGTATAGCCGCCCATGGAGCGAGGCTAGCTGGCGAGGCCCACGTGCTGCCATCTGTCAGCGACAGACAGCTCGTCTCGCTGACCTCACACAGGCCTTGTGAGGCAGAGCTAGGCCTGCCAACGCAATCTGTCACTCCAAGAGACTAGTAACCCTAGAGGGGGGAGGGGAGAGCCGAGCCACATTGTTTGTGTTGTCATTGCACCTTACACAACTGCACAGAGGAAGTAAAAAAAAAAAAAGACTTGACCGGGACGCACAGTGCTGGCATTCAGTATTGAACCTGTAACTTGTAATGTTTTTTTATTTAATATTAATATATGTATGAGTAAGGATTGGAAGTAGCTAAAGAGTTAAACTGCTATAGTTCCCTAGTCTTCTGCCACACAACAATGAGACATGATATGATTGCTGACTTAAGTTCCCCAGATAATCAGTTTAAACCTGTACATTATCCCAGGAACAAGGGGCAGCGTTTTTAGTTTGTTGCCTAGTTGTGTTCTAACTTTGGGGACCAACATCTGTAGAATATTGCTTATTAGCAGATAAGCAGCTTCACCTTCTGGTGCATTTTTACAAATGTGTTTTTTTTTTTTTTGCGATTTATTGTTGCTATAGAAAACTGAGAGTGCAGGCCATATTGATTTTGGTTTTTATACGCGTGTGTATAGAATCACCCCAAAGAGAGATCTATAAAAGCCAACCCATGAGAAAGTATGTGGTCATACAGAGATGGCCATTTAGCTGTGGTGAAGGAGATTTCAACAGCCTGTAATAAAACCTACTATAATGCTATTCAGTACCCAGCTTCTTCAGGCTTTAGTTTCAGCTTGGAAACAAGGTGTGACTCTAACTGGGAGACAGAGCAATGTTTGAGTGAGACTATGATTAATCCCCGCTGCCTGAATTTCCCTTTTTTTACGGCTTTCTGAGGACAAGCCCACACCGTCAGGCCTCAGACAGCTCCTGTAGGAATAGGAATGAGCCCCCACCTGCAGAGTAGAGCCAGAGCAGCAGTCACAGTGTGGCTCTTCCTTACCTATTGATGCAGTAGTCTTCAAAGAGCACCAAAGCTACATGCTGGATATTGTTACCACAAACCGGGAGGGACAAAAGGACACCCATGGTGCAGTGAGATGCAACAGTGTGAGATTTTCCTCAGACATTTTTGCAAAGAGGCCCGTTTCACACATGCAGCCGGTACCAACATAACAAGAGACTGTTGGAGGCTAAAAGCAACAGTTCCAATTGTCAACATAAGTACATTAGTGTTGAATCGAAAAGAATCAGAGTAAATTCAAATATTTGTGCCATACAGTCTCAGAATGCCGTGATGTACAAATAGTACTAAAGTGACACTTTTTGTACAAAATATGTCAAAAGCGAGCCTCAACCACACAGCTGATCATATGAGTTTCTATGCGTGGTTTGTTTCCATGACGTGAGGTAACGGCTGCTGTTAGGCCGTCTCTCCTCCTGAGGCAGAGTTCTCTGCATTCATTGCGGTTGTTGTTGAATTATTTCACTTTCAGCTCGACCGTGAGTGAGAGTGCTTGTCCACAGCTAATCTTGTGTTCTGCGGTGGCAAACCTCATCATATTTTGGGTGCGCAGGACATCTTGCGGTTGCGGCGACTCACATTTTTTCATACACCTTTTTATTGCCTGTTTAGTACCGTCATTGACTGCCTGCTGACTCCTCCTCCTCCTCACTACTCTCAACCACTAGTGATAACACAGCAGAGTGCGTCTCGGCAGGAAAACGGTTCGCTCACTTTTAGGCTACATCCACACTACTACGTTTCCATTTTAAAACGCATACCTTTTGCTACGTTTACACTGAGCGTCCACAATAATCTACGAGTTTAAAAATGCTCCCGAGAACAGACACGTTTCGAAACTCCGGGGTAGTGTGGACAGGCTGAACCGCATACGTTAGGGAACGTTGATGTGGACACCCACGTTCGCTACTTGATTGGGTCTTCGCAGTCGCGGCGTGTCCTTCCCTGATTCGTCACGCCCCTATCACGTGACTCCTTTTCCAGGGAAAAAAACAAATGGCCTGTTCTACCAGTGATTCGTTTCAACATGGATAACATATTACAAGCGTTACTGGCCTTGTTGTCTATGCTAGCAGCTGTTGTGAAGTTAAATTATCTATGTGAGTATAAGGAGGAAGATCTTAAGTATCAAGCACGACCTTTTTATTATGAAACAATAATACGTCGTATTTTCTGTAACTATGCAACCAATGTACTTCCTGTTTACACCGGCACCCGCATGCCCAGTTTACGCGAATAGTCACGTGATAGTCGTTTCAGGCGTTTTAGTGTGGACGGAGATCGTTTCATAAACAACTCTGAAACGCCGATTTCAAACACATCAGTGTGGATGTAGCCTTCGTGTGTTGGACGGTGTGTCACGCTAACAGAACTACCAGTACACAGACAGCTCGGCAAATTTAATTTTGTCTTTGGCAAGATTGCACGACGTGTTTTATACTCCGACTTCAAATCGATTGCATGCATGGGTCGCAGCTTGTTTTTGAGTTTGAATGAAGTGTGTTTGACAAAGCCTTTACAGGCCATTGGTGTCTAATGCATCAGTCGTGCATGTTATCACTGCAGTTGCTCAGATAAATACCCCGTTGATATGAAGTTAAATGTGTTGTGACAGCAAGTAGCACATATTGATAAGCTGTTGTGTTTTTTTTATCACACCTCTTTGAGTGAGCTAAAGCCTCTGAGTGGGTCCCCGATCAAAGTTGTGTTCAAATAGTTTGATGTTATATAGTTATGATTGTGGTTATATTATTGTTGAAATCTGAAAATGAAACCAAATAAAATCACAAATCCTAATATCTTTTTTTTCTTTAAAACATTATCCAAATCAAATGACCCTAATTATTTTTGTTTGTTTTTATGATTTCAACACGGAAATGTTCACAATGGAGCTTTGTCAGGGAAAAAATAGTGCATCATAGAGTGCATCCCCATGACGCGTCTATGGAGAGTTTACTGCGTACTTTTAGATTCGAATGTGTCGGAGACGCACGGTGCGTACCTATCAACATCACTGTTTGATTCCACGTCCTGCTTGTCTCTTGGTGTTGAATGATAGTCTTTGTGAGTCTCTTCCTCTTTTCTCATTAAACTGGGACTTGATTTAAGCTTGAGCCTACTGTACAGGCCAGTCTGCCACCGGTAGCAGTCACAAGGGGAGGAGGGAGGGAGAGGGAGAAGGAATGCAGAGACAGAGATTCCCTTCTCCTCCCCCCCCCCCCCCCTGTTGTTCACCCACACTGTCAACACAGAGGAGCCTCGCTGCAGATGGCGACTCCACAGCGCCACTGCAGTGGGATGGTGGTGGAGGGAACTGCAGCGTTGTGTTTACAAACCAGTGGTCCTCCCCAGGCAACGCTGCTGTCAGATGGGATTCGAGCGGAGGGTCTCAGTGATCTGTGACTCAACAGTCTGCAGGTTTTCATTTCAAACCAAACACAACAGCAGGCGACTCTCCTCTATACTCAGCCTCCCATCTTGTTTTAGGTGGATTGATCAAACCTGCTGCTGTTGTTTGAATCAAATAAAATCCTGCATGCACTTCAGCCAATATCCAGTTCTGATTACCATAGACCATGAAATGAGATGCATTGTCTAGATTATCTACAGTAATGTTATAATATGTCTTAGATCCAGCCTCTATGAAGAACTTTTCTTAAAACAAAAAAGAACAAATTCAGTCATGAGACGATTCCTTTGTGCAGTGTTCTGTTTGAGGCTCTGACTGCACAAGGCAGCAGTCAATAACATGGACATGTCCTCACTCTATTTCACTGTTTGCTTGTTTTAAGAAGGCAAGATATTAAAACCCACTACATGTAGAATGAAAATAAACAACTTTGGCACCTCCCAGTTGTAGAATAAAAAAAAAAAAGACCGGTTGAAAGATTACAATGCACACTCAAAACTGTGCCTATGACTGATGCTGCTGCTTCTGCTATGCAGGCTGTGCAGACACGGTGTAAATCAATGGGCCTAGGAGTGTCATGTCAGTGTAATGTGAATGCGGTTGCTTTGAATTACAGTACACTATTGTAAATGTATTGAGTGATTTATGCCTGTTATAAGCTACGGGCACATTGTATCGATATCGATCTTATCCAGCTTTGAGCTGGTTAACTGGCATCCTGAATAGATGGGGGGGGCTGTCAGGGAGAATGAGAGCTTGTTTTTTTCCCACTTACAGTAATGGTAAGAGCAATGTTATGGAGTGTAGGGGTTTGTTTTGTGTAAATCAGCTCTAATAATATAATTGTAATCGGTATTAGTGTAGATTTTCTGTGCTTTAGATCTAAGTCCGCAAGAAACGTCGTATCTCTGGAGCTACTTGTCAATAATTGGGTCAAATGTGAGGATGTTGTAGATTGACTTTACTTCATGTGTGGCATTAAGGCGATGTAGCCAGTGTATTTAGATTTGAAGTGGAGTTGTTGTAAATGTAATTCCAGCAGTGGCTGTCTTACATTCCTATCCTAAACACTGCATGGTTAGTAGGGAGCTGCAGTGTTTGCAGCATGGAACTGTTGCCTGTAACTTAAAAGCAAAAGCAGCCCGTCAGCTGCTTACGATTTAATAATAGCTCTAATTTAGAGCACAGTGTTTCACGGTGCGGTAGTAATGGCTCATTTCAACATCACACAATGCCGCCAGTTAGCATTGAGCTATTTATGTAGCAGTGTTTGTAACCCTCATCTCAGATGATCTGCATCATTTTGTCTGCTTGCTGTATATCTGACCCCTCAGCACGACCTGCTTGCTGACAGTTGGTCTCTATGTAAAACACAATCCCATCTCTCCAGAGACAGAGGGTCCGGGCGCAGATAAGTGTCGCTGAGCCAACATGCTAGGGAACATCATCGCCTCTTCTTCTGCTGTCTCACGAACAGATCCCCAAACAGCTCAGCCATGGCAGCCTTATTCTCTTGCGAAGGTGATGCAACTGGCTCGAGTGTGGAGTCTGCTGCTGCTGCTGCTGCTGTCGCTGCTGCTGTCGTTGTTAGTGACTGGAGTGGACACATTGGCCCTCTCTTACTTTCAACAATATATTCTGTTTCCCTTCAGGTTATCATTAAAGCCACTGTTGGTAACTTTAATATAAATCACTTTTTATTGCCATGAGAAAAGTTTGTGACCCGGCCGCCATGTTGAAAAGAGTCTCGCCAGAACCAGCCACCACTTTATCGTTTTACAGCTAAACAGTGGGCCTAGTTTGACAGTTTGATCGGGGTTTACGAGCAGTGATTCCTTGACTCTGATTGGTTGTTTTTCTTCGGGCACGCTGGAATCTTGCAGAGGCATTAAGGAGGCAGAGGAACCTGATGGTTTGACAGTTAAGAGGTTATTTCTTAATAAAGTTACCAACTGTAGCTTTGACGATGAATCTCATCTTC
This sequence comes from Pholis gunnellus, assembly GCF_910591455.1. Classification (NCBI taxonomy): domain Eukaryota; kingdom Metazoa; phylum Chordata; class Actinopteri; order Perciformes; family Pholidae; genus Pholis; species Pholis gunnellus. The sequence continues at coordinate 22,585,793 of NC_136530.1, read as the reverse complement.
TCCTCTAACTACCTGTAGAAAGTATATAACACAATGGCATCACTGTGTGAAATCTGCATCTTGTAGTCGGTCAGAAGCGCAGTCTGATCCGGACACCCCCCCCCCCCCCCCCCCCCCCCCCCCCCATTTGTGACATTCTGCAAATGTTAAGGTCACAGGGTCACGCTAAATGTTTTTATGTGCCAGACCGACAGTCTAACATCCTGGGAAATGAAATGTAACGTAGCGCGCCGCTCACTGTACCCACGAGAGCGTTTCATCCACTTAACTGCCATTAAATGCACAGAAAGTCTGAGGGGGGGGGGGCTGCAGACACTTGGCTCGGGGCATCACATCGCTGATTATACTCCGGGGACACGTGCTGTGAGCCGGCCCTTATTTGGGATCGGCTCTCACCGACTTTTTTGAAGTTGTGGTTTCCTTTTTAGTTCATAAAAACCGCAGACAAAATCAATGTCGAGTCATGATCCCCTGACATGTGCTCAGATGCACAAACTGCAAAAGTCAAACCACAGGATGTGTTAGAACCCTGGTGACCCCCCCCCCCCCCTTCCCCCGTGTGTTTTTTAGTTGATCAGTTGTAGTGGATTGGTACCTTGTTAAATGATATAGAAGTAATTAGGTGGAGGAGAAGCCGCTTGGGGAGAAGGCTATTTACTTAAGAAGCACAGCTGATCCATACATTACTGCACCTCCTGAGAAGTAGTGAGCGCTTAGTACACATGAGGGTTCATCCACATGTTCAACAAGACCGCTGCTATGAGGAAATACAGCAGCTAACCTCAAGCTAGCGTAAATCAATCATCATCGGCCTCTGCATTTCAACAACGGAGCGTGCCTGAGTTGTAATCAAACAGCCTTAAGTTGAGGCTGTAAAGAGTTGTATTAAAGTTGAATGGCACATTTCACCGTTCACCGGATCCCCGTTGAAACTAATGTGGTGAAACTAGCGGATGACATCTGCACCTGGAAGTACTTTGTTGTTACCTCGACTCTGCTTGCGTTGTGATTGGATCTCAGCTTTATGTTTCGTTGTGACGATCGTGAGGGAACGGTAGAAGTGAAGCATTCACATTACAAAGTCATCTACCAGGAATGTGTGCTCGCATGTATTTGGTTCACCAACTGTGCCCGTACGACGTTCCAGCAAACGATACATAAATGATTCATTCGTGTATGATGTGCATTGAACAGTAGTGTTAATGACTGAATCTCTCTCTCTGTGTTTTCCAGGCTAGGTGTGTGCGTGCTGACCTCATGGTGTAACAGAAGTAAAGATGAGCATTAGCAGTGATGAGGTCAACTTCCTGGTCTACAGATACCTACAGGAGTCAGGTATCCTCCCAAGTCCTTATTACAGCTATCAATACTGCATTTCTTTCATCTTAAAATACCATACTTTTATTAACTTTTATTAGTCTTTTACTTCCTTATCGATCCAATTTTTACATCCTTTGTCATTATGTTTTTCTCTGTTTCTAAATGTTGTCTTTTGGTTTAATATGGACACAAAGTCACACAGCATTTTAAATGATTGAAGGTCCAAACCATAAGCATTTGAGTCAATAACGCTGCACTGCAAGTCGGACCTACGGAAAACTAAATTTGCCAAAAGCGTCACCAAAGTGCTGATTAGCGATTTTGATTAGCGAACTGATTCAACGTTTTTTCCCATACACCTGAAAATTGTGAATCAGAACGGATGACGATTCCTTGATTTATACTTTGATCATAAACAAAATCCCATTTCCATAGTTTACCATAGATTAGATGCAATTTAAAGTTAGCACATTGGACACCTCCGGAGATGACCGTCTCTGCTGCTGCTTGTAATGTTGATGTGTAAAAACATCACAATCAGTGTAGGTCAGCGTGTTTGGTGACAGCCACACTCTGGAGGAGTTGTTGGGAGAAAGGTGTGTGTGTGTGTGTGTGTGTGTGTGTGTGTGTGTGTGTGTGTGTGTGTGTGTGTGTGTGTGTGTGTGTGTGTGTGTGTGTGTGTGTGTGTGTGTGTGTGTGTGTGTGTGTGTGTGTGTGTGTGTGTGCGCGCCATGCAGTGGGGTGATTGAGGGGCCAATCTGTCCACCACTTAATCAATCATAGACGGCTAATAGACTGGATTTATTTAGCACTTGTACCCTGAGAAGAGTGCTGAAGGCTGCACAAAGTGTCGCTCTCACCCACACATGCTGCTGTGCACAGTACTGACCGTGGCACATTGGGAGTAAACTTGGGGTCTGTTGGCTGAGTAGCGGGGCTTTTTTCAGACGGACTAAAAACGTACAGAGTTAAAATGAGTCTCCAGATGTACCCAGACTTCCTGCCCTTTGTGTTTGACAATAACCTTTCATTCAACTGCGGTGAGCAGTGCAAACCAAACCCCCATATCACTGCAGCGGAGCAGCCAGAAGGCTCCGTTCAGCTGCTACTGGTTACACGTGGGAATCCATGAAAGTTGTGCGGTCTGAAACTCACCTTCCTATGACTTATATCATATGCACTCAGCTGGGGCAGTTGGGGCGAAATTGGAGTTCCACATAGAGACCGTGTTTGTTTACCCAAAACATTTTAATTGTCACATCACATAAACATCACCACAGGTATTAAAGCATTTTACTGCATAGTAACCAGTACAAAGTCTGATGTTTTATGCATTCAATTCAAATATGTGTAAACAATGCTGGTGAGCAGTTGTAGCCAGAGGCCGCAGTACAAGCGATCTCTTTTATAACCGCGACAACATACAAGAGGACAGCATAACGGCAGTGATGTGCAAGGAACAAGATGGCTTTAAAATGTAGTTCTTAAATAAATCAAGAGGGAAGTATTATTTGCTGTGATATACGTATGCCGTTGCCTTCCAATACAAATCTCCTCTCCTCTCCTGCCCCCTTCCTCCTGCTCTTTGTCTCTCCAGGGTTCTCCCACTCAGCGTTTACCTTCGGTATAGAGAGTCACATCAGCCAGTCCAACATCAATGGTGCTCTGGTTCCCCCTGCTGCCCTCATCAGCATCATCCAGAAGGGCCTGCAGTACGTCGAGGCTGAAGTCAGCATCAATGAGGTGGGACACAAACAAGATAATAGATCCTTTCCTCCTCTCCTCCTCCCCTCCTCTCTAACCGGTCATTTCTCCCACGCTACAGGACGGCACATTATTTGACGGGCGGCCCATTGAGTCTCTGTCTCTGATTGACGCTGTGATGCCGGACGTCGTTCAGACGAGGCAGCAGGCCTACCGGGACAAAATGGCCCAGCAGCAGGCCGCCTCTTCGACACCGTCATCGGCCACCGGAGGCAGCATCGCCGGCAACGCCAAGAACGGAGAGAATACTGCCAACGGGGAGGAGAACGGAGCCCACGCCTTAGCTAGTGAGTAATACGTATACAGATAGACGAGAACATGCACCTGATGGTCAGGACATGTTATAAGAGTAGTTTGATAAAAAAAAAAAAAGTTCTAAAAAAAGAGTTCTAAAGTGAAACTAGAGTTAAGATGTTCATTTTAGTAATGAAGTTAGACTTTACGTTGCATATGTTCGCTCACACAGAGGTAAAGAATTGCAACTTCATATCTTGATGTCCTGTCTCACCCACCTAACTCTACGCTCAGACAACCACGCAGACCTGATGGAGGTGGACGGAGACGTGGAGATCCCTCAGAACAAGGCCATGGTCTTGAGAGGCCACGAGTCGGAGGTCTTCATCTGTGCCTGGAACCCAGTCAGCGATCTGCTGGCATCGGGGTTGGTCACTTTCATTTCCTCCCGTTGTCCTCGGACACTCAGACTAGAGAGATGATAGGAAAAAAGATGGAGAAATGAAACAAGAAGTCCCCAGCCGGACTCGAACCCACGACACACTCTCACATTTGAGAAGCTGGAACCCGCCAGCGTTTGTTTTTTGACGCGATAATTTACTTTAATTATAATTAATTTTTCTGTTCTACAATGAATGAATGAATGGTTTTATGCATTCCAGTTGTCTAAATGAATTATTTCAAGTTAATTTTAATTAAAAACGGTTACATAAGGTAATGCATAACATGGTTCACTGCATGAAACAGTTAAATTGTTAACATGTGATGGTCCACACATTGCCTTAATGTTATACATATAGAAAAAAGATTTGTTATTGATATTGTAAGATTTACTTCAACCTATGCCCAGCTGTCAGCAGTTTGATTGGGCTGAAATATGTCACTTGAAACATCAGTTAACCTTTAGATGGCATTGATACAAAAACAGATTGAAATGGTCTTAAAAAGCATGTCAAAGAGGAAGCCGTCGTCTATGGAAACATGGCTCATGTCTGAACGCGTTTGTCTCAGGTCCGGGGATTCGACGGCTCGTATCTGGAACCTGAGTGAAAACAGTACGAGCTGCTCCACACAGCTGGTCCTGAGACACTGCATACGAGAGGGGGGGCAGGACGTCCCCAGCAACAAAGACGTCACCTCGCTGGACTGGAATGTAAGCACACCAACACACCTGCACATCACCTAACACGTGAGTCCATCTGCGTGGAGGCATTAATTTCAAACAAGGGAGCAGGTCACATGTGTACGAATGGTAGAAATCTCTGTCAAAGGGCTACTTCACAGCCAAAAAGTACAGTTATTTTTCAAAGCTTTATCCTTTTGAACATCTTCAGAAAAATACTTTGCTTGCTAATGCTTATTATTTCAAACATTTGAACACTTTACAGACGTGCATAGAAAGCAAAAACAACAGCAGAACATTGCTTTGTACTTAATGTACTTAATGTACGGTCCTGTGTGCACCAGAGGCAAATCACAACAAATGCCTCATCACAGAGAAACTCCCAGAGCACCGTTGATGATGTCTAACAGTGGGGGATCATCAGAGAGAGACATGTTCCTTTAGTTCAGCCAATGGATTGTAAACCTGAGCCGAGGGGCAGAGGCAAGAGCATTCCTGGAGAGCGTCCATGCTGATGGAAAACACACAGGCCTCTCTTCTAATCCCAGCTGAGTCCCAGGAAATGTTCACTCAGCCTGGACTCCATGTTGCAAATTCTGCAAAAGACAACATGCGTCTGTACAGGTGTCCAAATGGGCTTTTTTTTTTACATGTTGAACCACTCACTCTCTGAGCCACTCTGACACTCCTCTCTCTCTCTCTCTCTCTCTCTCTCTCTCTCTCTCTCTCTCTCTCTCTCTCTCTCTCTCTCTCTCCGTTTGGCAGAGCGAGGGCACGCTGTTAGCAACAGGCTCTTATGACGGCTTTGCCAGAATATGGACGAAGGATGGTGAGATGTCTTTAAATCGTTTAACATGAGCATGTGTTGTTTACTATTAGGAAATCAAAGCAATATTATAGATTTAGGGCAACATTTAATATCAAGAGTTCTTGTATATTATAAAAGTGTACTTGTATACATATATTTGTATATTAGCAAGCATTAGGGAATGAACATAAGTGTTGCTGTGGAAGCTCTATCAATGACTGTTCTGTGGTGTTGTTATCCTGTACTACAACCTGTGTCACATGGTTTCATTAATCTGAACAGTGCTGCCCCCTAGAGGCAGGCTTAAATATGTCCAGTTGTGTGTTGACCCATTTTGTGTTATTTAGGTCTCTTCTGGATCAATAGCGGCAGTTCAGGATGTTTAATGTTCCCTATTCCATCATTTTTGTATGTGTTAATGCATATGAATTATTATTATTATTTATTTATTTATTTATTTTTTAAAGTTCAATCTTAACTCTTAAAACAAGTTTAAAATAAACGGTGTAGCCAAAATACAGACACTCACAGCCATTCCAGCATAAATCCACGCATTGTTATTGTATGAGGCTTCACAGCTATGAAGTGGACTTTATGCCTTCATCCTGGTTTCCACTCAGCTTACTACTGCAGTGTTTGAGGCAATGCTTCAACTTCAATGTTCCATTGGCACATTCCAGAAAAACCAGATGTAGCATTTAGTGTACAGAAAATAATTCCATATTTCTGTTTTTCCTTCACCATAACAACAATGGTATTATGTAAAGAAACTGACATTTAAAGGGTTAAACTTCTAAAGAATGACTGCTTATTTGGTAGTTATAAAGACGAAAGTTGGTTAGAAAATGAACTCGGTGAAAGCGGACAATTATTTTAATATATAATATTTGTAAAGGGTCAGTGGCTTATTATTCCAAAATGTGATACTTACAGATTTGTGTGTGTGTGTGTGTGTGTGTGTGTGTGTGTGTGTGTGTGTGTGTGTGTGTGTGTGTGTGTGTGTGTGTGTGTGTGTGTGTGTGTGTGTGTGTGTGTGTGTGTGTGTGTGTGTGGCTCCACAGGGAACCTGGCCAGTACACTTGGTCAGCACAAAGGTCCCATTTTTGCCCTTAAGTGGAACAAAAAAGGCAATTTTATCCTGAGTGCAGGAGTAGACAAGGTAAACCAGCTCTAAGTCAACGTGTTGAATACCTTCTAGCATGATGTACCGTTTCAATAAGTTGATCAAATAACTGCACTGTGTAGTCATTGTTAGCTCTAACTATACATGTGCATGTGTCCTGCCAGACAACAATCATATGGGATGCCCATACAGGAGAAGCCAAACAACAGTTTCCCTTCCATTCAGGTACAGCAGCATCACTTCTTGTCACTTAAGAATCTTTTTTTTTTTTTCAAACTTCGCCTTTTGTTCTCACTAACGTCCGTCTTCCCCTCCCTCTCAGCTCCGGCACTAGACGTTGATTGGCAGAGCAACAACACGTTTGCCTCCTGTAGTACGGACATGTGCATCCACGTCTGTAAACTGGGACAGGACCGACCCATTAAAACATTCCAGGGACACACAGTGAGTGGATTGTTTGTGTATATAGTGACACAGGTGTAACCTCATCACTGATGTGTAACTTCTGAAGGGATAGAAAAAGGTGTTGCAGTCATGAGGGTATTTGTTAGCATTAACTTGGATCCAGGGTTAACATGAATCAAGATACTGTACATGCATCACAGGCAAGGTCTCTCTCTCTCTCCTCTCTCTCCAGAATGAAGTAAATGCAATCAAGTGGGATCCCACAGGGAACCTGCTCGCCTCCTGCTCAGACGACATGACGTTGAAGGTGAGAGAGAAACACAGACAGTCACTATCGCTGCTCCCATAAAGAAAAGTAATGATGACTGGGGATTCGGGAAAGTCCACCTCAGTGGCACTGACAGGGAAAATGTTCAGCTGCGGCTGAATATTTATCCTTAATATCCTCTGCACTCATATTTCAGGAAGCCATTTCTGCTGTTGGAAACACAACAACAAGAAGTTCTGTTTTCGAGTGACAGTTTTTGAGTTCCCCGTGCTCTTCATGTGCTTCATCGACAGGAAGATGTTATCCTAAGATTATTCCCGCTCTGCTCTTTAAAAAGCCAAGCATCTTCTTCTTTTGGGCAGCCATCTAGTTCACGTCTCTTAGGGAGGAGGCAGGACATTTGAAATATTCAGTTCCTCTGGTCACAGTTGGTGAAAAAGGTGACACACAGGGATGAAGATGACAGACACTAGTCAGACTGTATATTGACTTTTGTGTGTGCGCGCTGACTGCTGCATGTTGACACACCTGTGATGTAATGATCAACCCCAGTGGATACCAGGATAACGTTCTGTGGTTTGTTTTTCAGATTTGGAGTATGAAGCAGGACTCGTGTGTCCATGACCTGCAGGCCCACAGTAAAGAAATCTACACCATCAAATGGAGTCCCACTGGCCCTGGAACCAACAACCCCAGCGCCAATCTCATGCTAGCTAGGTGAGCGTCTGTTAGCCGAAGCTAACGCGTGGAGCAGTTTTACACTGTTGTTTCTGAGCCAACACAATCTGAACGTGACTGTCTTTAAGTTTGGAATTGAGCGCAGCAGAGTGCTTTACTTTGCCCTGGTAATCTAAACTTTGCACAAAAGTCTTTATAAGTGTGCATTTTGCACACAAAAAAGCTCCACTTTCCGAACGTCTGCACCTCTTTAACCCTGTCTGTCCCGGTGTCTTACTTCCACAGTGCATCGTTTGACTCCACAGTTCGTCTTTGGGACGTGGAGAGAGGCATCTGTATCCACACGCTGACTAAGCACCAGGAGCCCGTCTACAGCGTGGCTTTCAGCCCCGATGGTCGGCATCTGGCCAGTGGCTCCTTTGACAAATGCGTGCACATCTGGAATACACAGGTATGAAGAGAACGGGGGGGGTGCGTGTTTGTGTCCGTACCTTTTTTTTTATTGAACGTGTCACTTCACTGATCCCTCTGTGCTTTCATTTTTTACAGTGTACACAGATTTTAGGAATCATTTTTGTGCTGAAAGTGGTACTTCAAAGCTGCACCAACAAATATTAGTTATATTAACGTCTTAACAAACCAAGAAACATTTTATAGTGTAAGCTTGTCATCCAATCATTTTCCAGCTGCAGCATTTTTCATTGAACAAAGATTTAATAAACCAACTGCACCTATTTATTACGAGCTAAAGAGACCGAGTTGAGCGTTGGGCTCACATTCACCAGGTGAACAGACACTTAGCTGCTGCCCCCGTGTGGCCAGAAATATAATACAATCACAGCAGCTTTAAGGCTCCTGCTGTGTTATTTTGTTTTCTTCCCGTAAACAGCCCAAAGCCTAATATCTAATACCCCCCCCCCCCCCCCCCCCCCTTTGTGCTGCAGACGGGCGCTCTAGTCCACAGTTACAGAGGGACGGGAGGAATCTTTGAGGTTTGCTGGAATGCAGCGGGGGACAAAGTGGGAGCCAGCGCATCAGACGGATCTGTAAGTACACACCGGACTGTTTGGAAGGATGTTCTCGAGCTTTTATTGTGAAGGTTTTTGATATCCGTCCTCTTCTCGTCCCAGGTGTGTGTACTAGACCTTCGGAAATAGTGCCGCTGTTTGTTGGAAGCCATGGACCGACCATGAATGTGTACATAGCCAAATGACTGTCCCTGCCTGCCCTGCGTACTGCTCTCGCTAACGACTATGGCCCCCGCCCACCGACAGACAGGAAGCAGGAAACGGGAACAGGAAGCAAGCACTCGACACAGCAGGTCCAGACACGGGGGGATGAACAGACGAACGGATAAACGGACAGACGGATAAACGGGCGGATGGAAGCGCCCCTCTCTATCTGTGCAGACTCTTACAGAGATGCAGAAGGGACGCAGAGAAAAAACGAAAAAAAAAACTGATAGACAAAAAAAAAAAAAGTTACAGATCCGTATATGTACCAAAATTTGGAAGCTATTTTGCTTTTTTGATCTTTAAACCATGCTCATCGTCATCAAAATGAAAAACAATGAAAAAAGTGTTGCTCTTTGTTACTAGTTGGATCTCATTGTGAAGACATATCAACTTCTCCACCATAAAATAGGATGGCACTTAGTTTTTTTAAATTTCAGATCTCTTGTTTCAATGTTTTTATATTTTTTATCTTCGGGGGAGGGGGCGGGCTGGTCGGGTCAGAGTTTCATTGATTGGAGAAGAACATACATATAAACACGCTCGGACATGCACACCAAGCAGTTCTCAAAAAAACAGTGTCCTCGTCATGATTTCAAAACAAGGTGGCAAATCCCCAAGGCTTTTATTCTCCTGTATTTCAGCGGTGGTTTGGTCAAACGGTTAACCTCAGAGTGGAGTACTTCATGTGAACTCTGGACATCCACATGACACAGCTGATGTGCGTCTAGATGCTTTAAAGAAACTATCTGATCCAGATGTTTTACCCACAGTTCTCCTCTCTGGACCCTTCGGCCATAGCAGCTACTTGTGTAATGGAAGTTTCAATTGGCCAGAAGCTGACCTCCACTTGTCTAAATCTGAGTTGTATTAATGCAACCGTCGTCAGGTCCTCAGCCAGTAGGATTCCAGCAGTTCTTTTTTTTGTTTTTTTTTGTTTTACGCATCATCTGGAAGACTCCAAACATTTCTAATTTGATCGACCCTCACATCACGATGCCCTGAAAGTGTTGCTCCACGTTTAGTTCACGCAGATGTTGTGGAGGCAGAAATAATCCCAGTGAATAAAAAGCAGATGTGTCGAGCCAAAGAACACCATCGAGTAAAAGAGGTCGACGACGTCAAAGACTTCAGAGCTGAGCTCTGTTGCTGCAAACGCACAACCATCGTAGAACGCTACTCTGTGTCCACCTGGGAGCTTTCTCGCATTGTTCCAGGAGCCTCAATGAGCCCTTTGTTTTTATTATGTTGTGTATTTGTTCGTAAACAAGTGAAACCAAATGCACACGAACGGTTTGTACTTCCTTTTTGATGAGCTGAACAGTTGCAGTTGGAGTTAAAAGTTCATTATGTACACGTGACTGCCAGCAATGGTTTGCTTTTGCAGTCATTTTGCGACGCGTTTGACACTTTGTTTGAGTTTATTTGTAGCTTTTCACCAACCCGGACTCTTGAGTTTAACCAGGAGGCTGTCGGTAACGGTTTGGCTCACTCGGCTGATCGCCGAGTCTGAACGCAGCATTAAGACGACGGTCAGGCTGTTTCTGAAATCACTCCCTCAGTCTATACAACGAACACTAAATAGTTCACCCAGGGAACTGACATTAAATTAAGTTTTTTGTATACTAATAGTTCGTCTAACGTTGCATCGTCATCAGTAGCTATCAAATGCAGCCTTTTGAGAGCACTGAGCAGCATTCAGGAGCTCCGGTAAAGTGGTCGCACAGTACATGAAGTGCATTATTGAGTCTGGACGTGGCCTGGCTGTCTTAATCAGACCCAGCTTCTAAAAGAAGCGGTGCACGGGTGATCAGAAAGGAGTCGCCGTGTTTGCGCTTCTGGTTCCCTTGTCACAAAGTCGGTAGGATTATGGGATGGTTAGTTGTGAAATGCGGTCTGTGGTTAACACATGCCTGCTCGATGAGACGTGAAGGAAGGGGCCAAGTTTGAATGCCGATGTAGTTTAGTGTTTTTATAAAGAGGCGGTTGCTAACCAGTGTCTACATGAGCCCAACCGTCACATTGAACACGTCACAGCCTCACGTTAGCGCTTTACTTCTGGCAATTTCATCTCCGCTTCACAAAAACCGCATTAAGTGCTCATATGTGGAGATTATGTTGTTGAACAGAACATGGAAGTATCGTAAACCTGCGTTTGCCACAGAGTAGTTTTCATGCAGTATTCCAAAGTATTGCGACTTGACTTTTCAGATTCTCCATCTTGTGTTCTTTGGCTCTGCCCCGTTGAAGGTTGAAGTTCAACCATAACTTAGTGATTCCAGAGCAGCTCTGCCTCCAAAACTCAATCTGCAGAATGTTTTTTTTAAAACCGTTTTAATAATACGACCCCCCACATGTCCCTGGGAGCGAGTAGAGAGGGCTTCAGTGACTTTTGGCTGCCTTTACTTATAAAGAGAGAGACTTCACGTTCTATACGTTTTCCCTTCATACTTTCTTATGCCTTTAATAACGCAGCCAATGATTTTATTTTGTTCCCCCCCCCTGTTGAATCTTACTGGCTGATCCCTGGCACACGGTTGCGATTCAGAATCGAGCTCAAAAGCAGATCCAAACATTAAAGCAATATCTGGACATTTTCATTTTTGTCTGTTTTTATTAGCAGCTGTTTGTCATAAAGTGGGTTTATAGCTACACTTCTGAAAGAAACAATCAGAGATACAAAGATCTGAAGAAGCTAAAGGTCAAATGTTCCAGTATTTTATCCACAGCATGACAGTCCTGGTGAATTAACAGAAGATGTCGAGCTGTGTTCAATGTATTTAAATCTCCTCCATTCTTGTTGGTTTCTTCCCCGTCAACGTTCTGCTCACACCTGACTGAGGTTCCTAACCGACGAGACATTTTATACTCTTTTAAACACAAATTATAGTTACATTTTTGTAATTTCTTTGTAGATTTGAAAAAAAAAAAAAAGGTGAATTGATGATTTCTTGGCGGTGTTAATTTCCATGTTCTCTACATTTTAAAGACTTTGTTTTGTTACTTTGATGCTATTGCAAACAGTAATGTTGTGTGAGGCTGAGCGAGGCGCCGAGCTTGTGAAGAGTTGTCCCAGAGGAGCAGCTGACCACTAAATTAAGTTTTAATAAAGACAATGCTTCACTTTTTATTTTACTTCTACATTTTGGGGGGAAACTCGGTCCCAGATGAGAATGACTTTCTCCTTGGCTTACAAAGAAGACAATTTAAAAAGGAAGTTACTCTTTAAATTGAATAAAATTGTAATTTTTTTATTTTTTTTATCAAGCCAGGACTCTTGGGAATGTTTCTGGTTCCCCCTTTTTTTTTCTTTCATTGCTCTATTGAGGATTCAGAGAGTTGCTCTGGAAGCAGATTTAATCTCATTGGTTAAATAAGGACTTAACATTTGAGTCTGAATTGGTTGTGCACAGTCGGATATTGTGAGCACAGAAAAATGATTATTTTGCATAATTGATTATATTTTATAAAAGAAGCTTTTGGCACCTGAAGGATTTTCTTAGAAAAGACACAAATCTACTCTCCGCTCAGTCGTGTGATTGTGCGCTCACGTCCTCTCTGCTCTGTGCATCCTCAGCTTCACCTGCATGCTCATCCAGCCTGGCACTCTGTGCGCAGTGAGTTACCGTTACAGAAGAAGGTGATTTCTTATTGGCCGTTTAGTCCCATCATTAGTACGATCACCGGTCACTTGGGCAGTTAAGAAGCACTCTATGAAATATATATATAGAGTTATTATAAATACGCAAACTACATATTCTTTTTCTGTGCTTAAAAATATCGTAAACCTCATTGGCCGGAGCTGAAGAACCATTTATTCTCTGGTAATATTTGACTGAAACCCGGTGAAAATGCAGCCAAATCCTCCACACTCATCTGGAGTTGTTGAACTTATTTCCATATTTTTGGTTATATTTTCTCATAACGCTTTTGAGTTTGTAAAAGTTTAAGCTTTAGGTTTAATTAAACAAAAGAATATGAAATCTGCCTCCAGAGCTCTGCTTCTGACAAACAAACTGCAAACCCATTTCTTTTCTCTTGTATCGTCTGTAATAAATTGGGCGTTTTTTTTACGAATGGACTTCCAGAGATTTCATGTTTTCCTTTTTAAGAGTCCTGTGCACTATTTCATCATTTATTTTTCTTCCTTGTATTTAAAGCACTTGAGCCAAAAGTTAAATGAAAGTTTCTCACGTGGGCAACTTCCTGCCACCCTGAGGTCTGTGCCGTCACATTGTGTCTGGGTCCACATGGCTAATGTCGCTGAGTCAGCCTTTTATTTGTGCCACCACCACAGACATGTCGGTCTAAGCAGCGTCTCTCCCACGAGGTCTCACAGCCTTTAGGACTTTTCTTCTTTCTCTTCTTCTGCAACTCGCATCACATTTGGTCTGTTATCATTGAAGTCAGATCAGTAAAACAAAAGTCCAGAATAAAATATATTTTGATAAGAGTTTTGAGTTTTTATTTGTGTGTGTGTGTGTGTAGTGCGTAGTGTCGGTGCTGAACTACCAGAGTAACGGTAATTGTCAGTGACAATCATGAATCCATGTGTTATTCATGTCGAAGCATACTTTATGAATGGCTTAATCAAACCAATAAAACATTGATTTCAAAGAGCTTGAACCTCCCTCGTGTTCCCGTGCTCGTGCTCGTGCTGTCTGCGCTGCACATCCGACACAATGACACTAAAGAGACGTGCTGCTTCCTCTGCGCACGGTTTCAAATCAGGGATTTCCTGAGTGAGAGAGAAGCGATATATTTCTTTTGCTTTTCTCGTTGTCACATAAAGGAAGATGAAGCCGTCTGGATTTTCTTGGTCTTAAATGAAACCTCACAGGAGCTTCCCTGGCTCCGCTGTAGCGTTAGTGGACTCCACAGCTAAATGACTTGTGGTTCTATTGGGTTTGTTTCTACTGCAGATGGAAACGAAAGTAAGACTGAAGTTCATGAAGTAAATATTTAACTATTGCTTTTTATGAATTTTCCAATAAATACTATGGTATTCCTTTTAATTACTTTTTTGATAAAGTATACTATGACTTTAAACACGTAATACTTTCAACATACTATACTATGACTTTTTGAGGCTTTCTGATACAATTGCTATTTAATGACATAGTATACTTTGACTTTTTAATGATTCTTTTTTTACATACAGTACTACATGACTTTTTCAAAAATATACTTTTTCTCAAATACAGCATAACTTTATTGACATCCTATACTAATGCCTTTTAATTACTTTGACATATACTGTGACTTATTGTGGCCTAATCGACATACAATTCTATGGCTTTTTTGTTTTTTACTTATTTTGGACATGCTATACTTTGACTTGTGTTTACCTTTATTGAAATACTTATCAGTGTTTAAGACTTATTTTGTATGCTTCTTTACAACAAAGTATAAGATGTAGATTTTTTTTTTGACATGCTATGCTATACATTTTTTTTCCAGTATACTACGCTAGGATTTTTTTCGACATAATATACTATGACTTTTTACTTTTGTCGAAATATTATACTAAGGCTTCTTTTTTAAATACTGTACAATGAATTTGAAATGTTCTGGACATACTATACTTTATTTGACATTTTATAAAATGGCATTTTTTTTTTTTACATACTGTACTGTGACTTTATTTTCGACATACTAAGCAATGACTTACATTTTTCAACATAGTATGACTTTTTTTTTACTTTCAACAAACTTTACTATGACCTTTTCTTTTATGACACTTTTTATGACGATACTGTGCATTTTCTTTGACATACTTATTTACTGTGAGAAACTTGTTATGAATCCGTCTCAATGTAATGCCCATGCCTCTATATGACCTTTATAAGTTGACGAGACCATCAGCGAGAAGATTGGCTATCAAGTTTTTCCTCGGTGCCACCGGTTTAGGGTTAGCGCAAAATCATCTGCTGGGACCAAACCCAGAGACCATGTTGCTGGAGACCCTGGCCGTATTGCTGGAGGGAAAGGGGGCACTGGAGAACCAGGACTGTGTAAAATGAGAGGTTTTCTAAAGAGACACTGGTGATTGGAGACACTATACTTATGTCCACAGGGACGTGTGGACATAATAAACAAAACTCTTAATTCAAACATTCAATTACGGTAGTTTTAATAGGAATGCAGTTAAAATTCATTAAAATAAATTTGATGGCACCGCCCAGTCTCCACAGACTACTGGCCGACACTCTGAGTGAAAACACATTTCTTGTCACCAGATACAGTTAATCTACACATTTATTTCATTCACTTCATCCATGATTAAAGTATGAACATGTATATGTAAACCCATAAGAAATAAATTATTTAACAGTGATACTGGCTAAAGTGACCTACATTGAAATGATAATCCTGCCCTTCTTTGATGTTTCATGTGTTTTAAACCAGAGCCCTGAGTCATCGCGCTGCAGTCACTTCATCTGAACAAAGTGAACAATCGGACTAATCTGAGTCCATCAGAATGCTGGGACGTGGTTTCCTGTTCAGCTTCTTCACAGTAACAACCAACATGTTTTTCATAATACCCAACTTTGTCTGAAACTCCCAAGAATCACATCACGCCTGAAATCTGAGCTGATCCGTATTTTATAGCCGTTTCAATTTGAATTGTTTATACTTTAGTTCAGTTCCTTATTTGCTTGTATATATATTGAGCGTTTACGCTACGTAAAAAAAAAATGAGGTTATTTTCTGCGTTTTAAACTTTTGTGTATTATTTCAACCGTCATAAAACGTTTGAGCGTGAGATGCTTTTAAAATATGTGCCCACAGTTACACTTTATATTTTTCCAAAGGCATGATAATGCAGCGGTTCTATACCGTTTTATTTCCTTTGTTTTATGCGAGTACATAAAACAAAAAGGAACCAAACGTGTGAAATGCCCGTCCTGAAAGTGTCCTCTTCTATCAGACATCGATGCTGTTAACATGGTTACTTAACTATTATTATTGTTAACACAAGAAGGTCTTCAGTCCCGTCCTGTCGGTCTCTAGTGGGAGTGGCCTAGCTGAGGATTTTGTGGTAGGGGTGGAGCGGGAGGGAGGAGGTGAACGCTCTGATGTCGCTGATGAGCGCGGTGTCCTTGAGCAGCGGCGAGGAGGTCGGCAGGAAGGTCAGCTCGCACACTTCACCGTAGGCCGAGGAGGCCGGGACGTCGGGGTTGTCGGGGTCGCTGCTTGGTTCTGGTGGGTCGTTCTCCTCCACCCCAAAGCCAACAACCTAACCGAGACGGAGCGAACAAACACGTTGAAGATCGTTTATTATACAGTTGCTTCTTCTGTGCGTAGCACAAGGAAACTTCTGACTACAGCAGAAGTACTTATTGAGTATTTTTTTTGTCTACAATTGAAATGATCCCAAAGACTCTTACATGTACACTGAGCTTCCTGCTGCTGGCGTTTCTGTGTTCCAGGAACCAGAAGACCAGCTCCTCCTGAGAAAACAGCTTCAGAGCCTCGATCTGCAGCGGAGACCACAACAGGTTAGAACCACAGAGCAGGACCACACCCACTGTCAGTACCTCCACACTGTTTCTGATACGCACTATATCTATGTATGAAGAGAAAAGTATTTTCTATGGGAATATTTGACACTTAATATTACATTGCAGGACTATTTTAAAAGAATTGAGTCAGGTTGGCGCTGTGTACCCAATGACCTAGAAACTTCTCAAATGAATCTCTTGACTCCGGCCTCGCGTCTCATACTTGCGCCTCCCTCTCACATCCTCGCTGGGACTAGCTAAGAAGTGAGGAAGAGACGCGAGCGAGAGAAGCCAGGAGGCACGTTAGCATAATGAAGAGCACCCGGAGAGAGAACGAGGGAGAGACACAATGAGAGAGCGAGAGCGAGAGAGAGAGAGAGAGAGAAGGTGTCTCACCTCCTTGTTGAGCCTCTTGAAGACGTACTGCTGTGTGACGACCTCAAACCAGTTGCGGTCCACCTCCTCTCCCAGGTGAGCGTCCTCGCACTCCTTCAGCTTGATGAGAGCCGTCACCTGGGTCCTGAAGGCCTCCTCGCTCAGACCGGACAGACGCTCCCCGAAGCTGACCAGGAACTCCTCGATCTTCGCCTCCACCAACTCGGTGCTGCGAGGAGGAAGAGGAGCGTTTTTTAAAAATAGGGAAAGAAGCAAACACAGGAGATAGCTAGACACCATCCAGGGATCACACCAGCAGCCACGCCAAATCGGGCCAGGGGCATTAAGTGTGTGTGTGTGTGTGTGTGTGTGTGTGTGTGTGTGTGTGTGTGTGTGTGTGTGTGTGTGTGTGTGTGTGTGTGTGTGTGTGTTGACTCACCTGAACTTAGTGGCCTGTGTTTCCACGGTGACGGAGAATCCCAGCACCCCCGAGGTGTTCCTGCAGGTCGGGTACACTTGGTACCTGAGGGATCATGAGGTTTGGTGATTAAACAGCTGTGAGTGCACATTACTGATCTGCACACTCAGCACAAATGACTGCCACTGACCCCAGTGTCTCCTTCGTCCTGAGGAAGTCAAAGCAGGGCTCCTCCATGTGCATCTGTGGAAGCAGCCCAATGACAGGCACTGTGAGCCTGATGTATGCACATCTTACAACAACACACCTGGTTTCATTTTAATATTGACAGCAAAACAGCTGGAGTACTTTTTTATCATTTCAAACCGTAAGTTCAAATCTAACAGTGACACTGTTGCAGTGGTGGACAAATGTGGTTATGAAACTAAAGATCATTCCAGTCGGGCTACACAAGGGTCCTGAATGCCAATTTAACAACGAATTGAGAGAAGAACAAGCACAACTATTTTAGTATAAATATCAGCTGATTTATAATACTGTTGACAAACATTTTTAGAGAATAATTTATGGATTCAAAAAAATATCTAGCGTTCTGATAGTGCTGCGTTCTTGTGAGTGCTCTGATTAATTCATACAAATAAATAAAACCAGGAATTTCTCCCAGCAGAACTGATATCAAAGTGTTTTTTGGGGACAAGAGGGGACTTTGTATGTTGTCACTAGTGTCGGTGAGATGCTGGTAAAAACACTCACCACCATCAGCTCCATCAGAGCGTGTTCTCTGAGGTTCTTCAGGCCCGACTGCAACACAATCCAGATGTGGACACGTCAACAAGAGCAGAGAGTAAAAAGAAAAGGAAGACCAGACGCCACATTAGTGGTGGAGTCATAATTGTATCATAGAACACATTTGTGAAATAGTCATGATTAGAATATGGCCAAAAACGTATTTTGTGAGCTCTCTCTCTCTCTCTCTCTCTCTCTCTCTCTCTCTCTCTCTCTCTCTCTCTCTCTCTCTCTCTCTCTCTCTCTCTCTCTCTCTCTCTCTCTCTCTCTCTCTCTCTCTCTCTCTCTCTCTCTCTCTCTCTCTCTCTCTCTCTCTCTCTCTCTCTCTCTCTCTCTCTCTCTCTCTCTCTCATAACAAAAAGACATTTTTCTACTTGGCCTTCCTTGTATGTGGACAGTTTTACTTTGTGGCGTTGGAAGAGATCTACCCCTTAGATGTTTTTGTTTGTGGTGCTCAAAGAATTGAAAACTCAGTCAATCAAACAATCATCAGATGTTGATATAAGCCCTCTGAAAACTGCCTGCAGTGTTTTCTGTGGATTATCCAGAGTAACAGAGACGCTGAAAGAGAGATGCTGTTGTTGAATTGTTAAATACACCATCATTGCTCCGGTGCTGATATCTTGGCATTTAAAACTGAAACAATCTGCATGACCAGACTGAAGAAGGGGTATGTGTCAACTGAACCGTCAAAAACACAACAGATGGGGAATAAATGTGCATCTGAGAGGGTGAGAAGTGTCATGGAGCTCCTACCTGATAGTAGACTGTGACCTCAGAGTTGGCGTCTCCTTTGTTCAGAGATTTCACTTTACAGAGATGTTGCTTCCGAGGGAGCTCCACCACCCGGAACAACACCGGGACCTCAGCCGACAGAGACTGGAACTGGAGCTTACTGCAGACAGGCAGACGGGCAAACAGACAGTCAGAATGAAGTCACACTCCCTCTGTGTGGGATGTAGTCCGAGCTTCTCTTGGCTTCGTTTACATCATGTGTATGTTAGCGAGTCCCACTGTGTGCGTCCCACTAGCTAGCTAATCGACGCCACTCTGCACTGCGCCCACACGGCGCTAAGGCAACAGATGCCATTTTTTTTAATTCTGGTAAATAATAAAAATTCATTTCAGACACTGCCTTTGCCCTTTTTTTCAGAAAGTTACAGTTTAACATTACAATTTATAAACATGTCAACATTTAAGTAACTTGAACTTCATCAGATCATTTTGACTTTTGAATAAAACCTCCATAACCAGAAACACTGAAAGTGCAATAAAGAATGATGCAGAATACTCACTCAATGAAGTACTGCAGGAACTCTTTGGACTCCTGTTGGAGGAAACAATGTGTGTGAGATTACAAGCTTTCAACCCGGTTACCTCAACAGCCAATCTTTAGTAAAACAAGGGGACATAAAAACATCTGTGCACCACACTGAAGTAGACTGAACATCTGTGGGTTTTAAAACAAAAACGTTTTATAGACAATGAATCAATAGTTGCAGTGCAATATCACAGACATACATGTGAACTGCTTAAATAATCATATACATGTACTTCAGATTTTATATTGTACATAGATAGCAACTGTTAATGCTATTTCTCATACATATCTACATGCAACTCACCAATAAGCAGCTTTGAGATATGAGCACCCTCTGATCCTTATTACTAACTTTGTTTTGGACATCAAAGATCACATCAACATCAAAGAAGGGCAGGATTATCATTTCAATGTAGGTCACTTTAGCCAGTATCACTGTTAAATAATTTATTTCTTATGGGTTTACATATACATGTTCATACTTTAATCATGGATGAAGTGAATGAAATAAATGTGTAGATTTTGGACTTTTTTTTATAAAACTAACTAAAAGTAGAGAGTACACTGTTTATGTTATTTGGGGGAACTGACTGAAAATAAAGGCGTTTGGTTTTGCAGCTGTACGTTTCGGTGCGTCTCACCGTGCTGGTGAAGTTTCCCTGCACCAGCCCCTCCACGTACAGCTCCGCCTTCAGCCCAGTGACAAAGGTGATGAGGTCATCGACGGTCAGACCCTTCATGACGGCCTGGTACTTCTGAATGACTGACCAGCGGCAGTGCTCCAGGATCAGCAGACGCACGTCCCTGCAGAGAGACGGACAGAGAGGTAAACAAGTCGAAGGTAACCTTCTGTACAGAGCCAGCTGCTTCTCAGGGAGTGCCTTCTCACAGACACACACTCCGCCATTGTATGCATATGTGTGTGTGTGTGTGTGTGTGTGTGTGTGTGTGTGTGTGTGTGTGCGTGTGTGTGTGTGTGAGTGTGAGTGACAGACGTACTTGCCCAGTCTCTCAGGTTTGATGAGGATGTTGAAGTAGGTTTTCTTCAGCTGCTCAGTGAACATGTTGAAGACGCCCGGCTCAGCTCTGAAGTCTGCCAGATGATCCACGATCAGTTTCAACAGTAGCTGAAGAACAAGCAGAGAGGGAAGTCAATGAGGTGGAAAGAAATGAAGTACATTTACCCAGAGTCTGCGATCCTAATCGAATACATTTTTTTTTTTTGGTCAGATTCATCAAATATCTCCTGGCAGTCTGCTAGCTGTCTGTTCTGTGTGTGTGCACTGAAAACAATATCTGGTGTTCATTCACAGCCCTGGCTCTGTAAACGGGAAACAAACAGATTGGCATGGATCGATCCTCACTGGCAGTTTGTGGTTGAAGCCCTTCAGTCGGATCACCAGCCCGTGCTCTCCGGCCACCAGCTTGTACTCCAGCTGAGCCACGTCGGCCTCGTAGGCCGGCTCCGCCAGGTTGTGAGCCAAGATGTTCACAAAGACGTCAAACAGAACCAGACTGAAAGAGGAAGAACACGGGTGAACACTGAGCAACAGCGTGTCCCCCGTAGGAAGACAAATCCCTGATTATTGATTTGAAGAAGCATCAGCGGTCTCTTACTTCTCAGGACTCTTCTGAATGATGGGGGAGATCAGGTTGAAACGAATATAAGCTGAAAGACAGAAGAAATGTGATCATGTTAAAAGTAGTATTAATTATTTTCCTTCATTTAAAATCCCAAGTTTGAGTTTCTAGTTATTGTCATATGCACAACAATTGCAGAAGAGCAGTTGTTGGAAAAAAAATAATCTTAGATCTCAGGCTGCCTCTAATGATGCTCATTAAATACGTATAAAAAGATAATCATGCAAGTAAAAAAAAAGAAGAGAAAACTAATTCTCATAAAATGGTGCAGAATTTAAAATGTAGGGCTACAATACAAACATACAAACATATGACAAATGATATTTATTTGTGGTAGACAGTAACTGCAAAGTGAATAAACTGAATGCAAACAGTTTTAGTAGTTAAGCCCATTTAACGTAATAAATAATAATAATAATATTAAAAATACAGTTCATGTATACAGCACTGTGCTTTACCTGGCTGAACCAGGATTTAAAAAGTTCTGGAATGGGAAACAAATGGAATACAAAGTTTTGAGACCTCACCATCAGCAGAGAAATAAAAAATGAAAGTGTTCATTGAGTGGCAGCCCTGCAAACATTCATGCTTCCTGCATTCACCTTTGGGGATCTTGAACTTGTTGTCCTTCTTGTACCACATACAGCCTCGCTCGTTGTTCATGATCCTGACAGGAAACTCAGTGTCCGGACAGTCGGACTCCTTCAGGGTGAAATCCGACGCTGCAGCACAATAGAAGGAGAAGATGATGAGAGGAAAAAAACAAAAGAAAAAGGAACAAAAAAAGGAGAAGGAAGAAGAAGAACTTCATCATGAATCTGATGGATCAGCTGATGGTGTTGGATTCATGTCTATAGTTGCGATTGTACTGACCGATGAATTTGTTCTCAGCAGGAAGGTGGAGTTCAGAATTGAGTTTGAAGTCTCCCGACCAGCGCTGAGTCCACTCCTCCAGGATGTCTGATGAGACAAAACAAACACACCCCAAGTTTAACTTCAGGACAATTCTCTTATATTGGGTTGCTTAACTCTGGGAACGATTCTCCTTTCATTTCAAGAGTAAACAAGAGGACACATGGTGACACTCCAAATTATTATGCAAGTACATTTGTCTCAGTACGCAGCAGGAAATGAGCTGCACTTAACAATACAGACATTGTCTGTAGGTGTTTCACACATGTATGCGTCTACATCTTAGGATGAATATGTAATATGTAAAATGCATCATTATATATCGAATTCATGTCAACTGACATTAAATATCAGTATTTATTTACCTCAGCCCCCCCGCAACCGAGTAGAATAAGCGGGTACAGATAAGGGAGGGACGGATATTTACACTCACAACTATATGTTTGTAGCAACTCTGGCAACAATAAACTGAGCACATAAAGATATCAGAAAACAAGAGGATAGAAAGAATAAACTTTAGTTTGTGTGTCGTACCCTCCATGTTGTAGCTGGTACCGAACCACTTCTCTCTGAGTGGACATTGACCTTCATTCTCTGGTGACAGCAGCAGCAGATTCGCTCTGTCGGGAGTCAGCGGGGACAGAGCGGCACTGATCACCTGAACGAACACACACACACACACACACGGTTATAGTTACTGAATATATGTCTACACCTGGCAAGCACGTAGTAATCTATGAATATTACTACTTATATTTCCCCTCTGAACAACTCAGATTCTCAGGACTCTTACTGACTCTGGATCAGATCAGGGTCTTGCGGTCCTGCTTACCTGCGGCTCAAAGTCAAACATGAGCAGGTCTCCGGTCAGGAAGTCCTCTTTGGGAAACAGCTGCATGTTCTCACAGATGTTCTCCACAAACTCGATGGGATCCGTCTGTCGGTCCAGACAGCGGCAGAGACAACATCACAATAATAATAATCAGATATTTACGTTTACTTCAAGACACACATCAATGTTCTCTTTAACTCTTCATAGAGTTTTCATGCCTTTGTTGCCTTCATAAATGATAGACAGGCTCATCTCATTTATTTAAACTCTATCATTTCAATCATTGTCATTATTATAATTATTGTGGCTTTAACAATCACAACTGATGAGTATTTCCTCAGAAGCTTCTTCTTCAGAATCATGAGAACAAAGATGATTCATTTGCAAACACAACAGCGTCTGATTGTTAATCACCTGCTGACTGAACTGTGCGTCGTTATTTGGTTGTAAACACTCATTTACCAACAGAGGTTGTTTTTTTACAGTATGTCTGTGCTGCAGTACCTGCTCCTGATAGTGGAACTCGTTGGCTTCAATTTTCTGAATTTCCTCATAGATCCTGGAAAAAAAACCAGTTTGCTGAAATATGAAACATATAGAGCTACAAAACACAAACAAGGACAAACCTGCACAAATACCTGTGTCTATGTGCACAGAATATGGTTATTGTTGGCATTCTACGTGCTACTCGACTACTTAAAAGAGCAATTTTTATGTTGCCATCCTCAGAAATAGTATTTTTAAAAGAACTGAAGTGCACCCCACTGAATTTCTGTCTTGTGATACATTTAAGATTTCCCATTTGAAGTGAAAAGCGAGTCTCAATTTCTTTTGTGCTGTAGAAATGATGATGATTTAAGAGAATTAATGTTTCATAAATTGTCTCGGAAACACCCTAAAATAATCTGCTTTTCACGTAAGCAAAAATGTGGCTGTTTAATTTAGATTTGTTTAAATTTGCTAATTTAAAGGCCTGGAAATGAAGGCAAACTGGATTATTTAATACTTTTTTACTCTAATAATATATATATATATATATATATATATATAATTAATTTATGTAAAAATCTCATATTTACTTCTGGAATCTTAAAATTCCAGTTTCCCTTTTCTAGTTCAGGGATTAACAGGAAACAAAACATCAACATTTACTAAAAACCTCATGTAAACAGTTTAAATCGGGGGTTTACACATGTGCCTGTGCGGCAGAATAAGGGAAAAACCTTTACTACAACGGTGCATCATAGTACACAAAATAAGTGTGTTTGTGAGGAGCCTGACCTCTGCTGCGGGCCGAGAGTCTGAAGCATTTTCAAGTACTGGAACACAAAATGGACCACCTGCACAGAGACAAATCATCAAGCATTTAGAAACAAAAAAACAACTCTTTCTTCTTATTCTTTTTTTGGTGAATATTTAAACAGTTGAGTGAAAGTCAGCAGCACCATCAGCATCAGTTTAAGACACATTCAGCAATACATTTAATTCCCGACATAGGCGTAGTCTCTACGTACAAAAGAAAGAGAGTTTAAACCACTGTCAAATCCCCTTTATGTGTGTGTGTGTGTGTATGAGGACCAATTTCAGGTTTATACTAGTGTATTTTGGCTTGTCCTCACTACATCACAAGATTGTTTGAAGGTTAAACACTTAAGGTTGAGGATAGAATCAGGTTTAAGTTAGGGGTCCTCACAAGTATAGACAGACAAACACAGCTGTTTTGGTGTGTGTGTGTTGACCTGGTAGAAGTTCTGGTAGCCCTGGTTAGTCAGGGTGATTGAGATGGAGAAGATCGAGTAGGTGGTGTTCTGGTCGAAACCCGTCTCACTGTTTCCTCCAAACAGAGCCAGAGCCCAGCACCTGAAAACACACACACACACACACACACACACACACACACACACACTATAAGTCCTTTGCACTAACTTAACATTTATTGCCAGTTTACACTCAGTTCAGTTCTTCATGACTCACTTCTTCCTGAGCAGAGACAGGATGCTGCCGGTTCCTTCGTGTCCAATCAGCCAGGAGATGTAGTGAAGAGGCTTCACTCTGGCAAAAAACAACAAAAAAACAAGACTCAAATTCTGTGAAATGAGTGTAGGAAACAGTTTGACTCGTCTGTAGATCATCCACCTCGTGAGTGCAGTACATGACCAGGTCAGCATTTTCTCACAATGTATCTAAGATCGCGTAGTGGACACCTGCTGTGTCTCGAGCTCCTCCCCAACGTTGCTCTTTTTCTTGTTTTTATCTGTTAGTTATTTTGGACTTTTTCCACAACTTATTGGAGGCTGACTCACCTGTAGTGTTTCCCCTGCGGTGGTACGGCCCAGCTGATGGTCAGAGCATGAACCTTCCTCACAGGGATGACTGCAATAAACATGTTCATGTTTTAGTATGTGTGTACTGTTGAAATTAGACCTACAAATCCTTTTAATAATCACATCATAGACCCGCAATATTAATTACATGAACTCATGATTGTAAGGTTAGATTTCTACAATTATTAATATTATTCATGCATGTAGAAATGTAAATAGTAGAACTACTGCATGAAATAATATAATAAATATACATACAATTAAACATTACTGTGTAGAGTACTTAAGAGTGAAAGAAAAATATCCTTCTAGTACTACTACTACTACTACAACTAATATTACCATTACTATCTGACCTCTGTAGAGTTTGTTGAAGGCCGGCGTGTCAAACGGCTGCAGGAGGTGAGAGAAGTCGGCTCGAGGTTCACCGCTAAAAACCCACAAACAATAATAAAAAGATGTTACAACACAAACCTGTCTTTGTGTTATTGTCATTAATTGTGTGACACATATGTACCGACGCTGAGAATGTTAATATAATA
This sequence comes from Pholis gunnellus, assembly GCF_910591455.1. NCBI lineage: Eukaryota > Metazoa > Chordata > Actinopteri > Perciformes > Pholidae > Pholis > Pholis gunnellus. The sequence continues at coordinate 22,560,182 of NC_136530.1, read as the reverse complement.
ACATAGATTAGAACATTTTGGGTCATTGAGGGTTGATTACATATGTACAGTGTATAAGACAGTCTGCTGCACTCTACTTTTGAGCATGGGACCAGAGACCTCCGCCGTCTGAGCCCTATAATATTTTGATTAGGTCAAAAATTGTGTCTTACTTGTTGGGAACTTTGATGAAAATCTCGTTTACCCACTGCTCCAGAGTGTCCAGAGTCTCTAATCAACAAAAAGCGCAGTCAGAGAGCACAACATCTCACCGAGCTTCACAATCATACCAACAGCTGCTTACAGGTAGCATAGCACGCTAAAGTTAGCCGTCGATTAAGGAGCATCCTAGCAGTAGCTGAAAACCTCATTTTTTTTTCGGACCTCCAGCGGTGCAGTGATGTAGAAGTGTGTCAGTACGTGATGACATCACTTTTGGCTGTGGTTACAGACCTGCTGTTAAGTTACTCTTTAAGCTGGATGTTGACATTAGCATGTTGCAGTACTATACTACAGGGGTTTTCATAAGCGCAGGCTGTTGGTCGGACATTAAAACATTTCCAGCAAACTACTTTCTGACTGATTTTTTATTATTGCGAGTTGCTTCTCGCCCTGATGATGTTAGGTGCCTTACAATCAACCGCCCCGACCCCCAAGCATTACAGCCTCACAGACCAGCTGAGGGCTTTTAAATACTAAAACAAGCTGCAAAATCAGCAAAAAAGACAAGTTTGTGGAAGTACCTTTGGACTGAACAGTGAGCGTCATGTAATGAGCCGAGTAATATCTCCTCCAGAAGTCTCTGAGCCGCTGGTAGGTGTTGATCTGCTTCTCTTTGGGATCGTGCTTTAATGTCTGAGCGTTACCTGACAGGAACAGATGTTCAATAGTGAGGTGACATCAAACCACTTCTTTACAAGTTTATCAACTTAGAAATAGGACTTTTTAAAACCTCGAAAAATGAATTTAGAATGAAATACGTGACAAAGTGGAAATGTACGGCACATTGATGACTGTATTTGTATTCAAGACCATTTAAAACCTAGCATTTTTTATGTTTTTGTGGCGTGTAAAAGCTAATTTCCATTATTGAAAGGACAGAAAAGTTGCAAGGATTCAGTGTAAAAAGGCACAACAGCTGTGTGCTGTTCTTACCCCAGCAGAATTTGCCCATAGGGTGTCCTGATTTAGCCAGACTCCCAAACAGCATCTCCTTACGATGCGAGTCAGACGGCCTCGCTAACTGGTACTCTGAACAGGAAATCAGAAAAGAAGAAAAAAAAATATGAAGTTTGACTGAAAAGTCAGGTGGTTCGTAGAGACCTGGTTCAGAACAGAACATGAGCAGCAAAATTTGTGAAAACAAAACCTAAAGCAGATTAAAAGGGGCACTGGTGCAGTTTTAAGATGCATCTGATTACAGAAACAGTTTGACGATGTGTAATGTGTGTCACTCACCACTGTCCACAGCCTCCACCTCTCTGTCGATGGCATCTTCTATCATCAGAGGACAGATGAAGAACTGAGCCCACCTGGAACACAAACATAATGGAGAAAGAGAGAAAGGGAAACAAGTTGAATACGGGATAAATTACTTGTTTGATTGTATTGTACTTTATTGACTAACTGTTTATGTCACACATCTTAGATCATGCTGTGTTTCCGGCTTCTCCAATGTGAAGACTTCTCCGTTTTATATGATTTGAAACTGAATGCCTTTGTGACAAAAAAAGCTTTTAAAGACGTCACATTGGACTCTGGGAACACGCTCCTTTTTCTCGGTTTCTGACATTTTATCAAACAAAAGATTAAGTGTTCAATAAAAAAAAGGGATTAATTGAAGAGTAAAATAATAATTAGCTGCAGCTCTGCTGTTAAAACAATTCAGCCCTCTTTGCAAAGGAACAACAACACTGGTTACAAATGTTCTCCTGCAGAGGCTACATTCCGACAGCTGCTTTATGAAGACGTCATTGACTCAACCTGAGCAATTCACCTGCAGAACAAACTGCAGGGGTCTCCTCATCCGACATGTTCGCATGCTGGTCTACAAACAGCGACAGTAACAACATGGCAACAGAGAGGACATCAGCTGGCCTGTTGGAGTGCTCGTGGTGATCTTAAATGAACCGGCTCACCTCCCATCAGAGAGCCAGATGGCCAACAAAGAGCTGCCATCAACACAAACACACAGGACACTGGCCTTCACCACGGGGAGACGCCCAAAATCTTTTGACAGGAAAGCCTGCTTACTGGCCTATGGTTCACCGTCAGTCACATTCTGGGCCTACCAGAGCTCTGACACAGCTTCTGTTTCGTATATTTGTCACAAAGTTCGTGGTTCTCTGCGGCGAAGCCAGCCTCACCTGTCGAGCGCTTCCCTGAAATACTTCTTCTGCACGTCGAACTGAAAGATGGTTCTCTCACAGTCGGTGGAGGCGTTGTCGCTCCCGCCGTGCTTCTTCAGGAAGGCGTCAAAGCCATTCTCCGCTGGGTATTTCTCACTGCCCATAAACACCACTGAAGATCAGAGGAGGGAATACAAAGTAAAGAAGAAATCAGGAGATGAGATCGATAGCCAGAAACAGGATTTCTCTGGTAAGACGCTCTGCATGCAAATAACATAAAACTCTAAGCTAAGATTTTGCAGATCTAAGAAGTCAGAATGCAGCATTAAAGGTGGACTCACTGTGCTCCAGGAAGTGGGCGAGGCCAGGCAGGTCTTCTGGGTCACTGAAGCTCCCCACACTGATGCACAGAGCAGCTGCCGCCTGGAAGGAAACAAACACATTTTCAACAACACCGTAGTCATCTTCACGGTAACCATTTTACTAACTGCTCTCTACGTCAGTGACTCAATGAATAACATCATTTAATCAGCTTTATCTTTAAAAACACCTCACAAATATATTGTTTCATTTAAAAAAGGCTCAGTAATCTTAAACAGCTGGTCACTGTAGTTTTTAATCAAACAAACACGAGTAAATAGTTAATTTGTTGGGGACTATTTTTAGCGGTGGTCGAGTGAGTAGAGCAGAAACAAATAAATATATATTAATTACATTCATGGAAATAATTCAAAGCCTTATGACAACCCCACACCCGTTACTTATTCTAACACATCTGACTCTTTTGATTTGTGTATCGTTACTTCACCCACCTGCTTCTCAGAGCTCCCTTTCTTCTTCTTCTTCTCCGCGTTATCCTCGTCCAGCTCATCAAAGTCGCTGTCCTGCTCTTCCTCTTCGTTCTCCTCCTCTTCCTCCTCCGACCCCTCACCAGAATCCCCTTCTTCCTCACGTCCCCTCTCTTCCTCCTCATCCTCCCGGCCCTCTGTCTCCCCTTGGTCCTCCCCGTTTTCACTGCCTGCCTTTGCGTCCGCCCTGCTGAAGTCGGAGATGAGGAGCACTCGGAGGCCGTTACTCAGCTCAATGTATCTGCAGAGAGCGGGACAGCAACAGTCAAACACTGGAGCTCACAAAAAAAAAATATACATTTGACTTTATATTTTTACAAACAAATCAAATTGTTCACAGGATATTCAGCCTTTGTTTCTTTATAATGTATTTAATACTTATTTCTTTACAGGGCAATAAAGTAGTCCATGAAAATGAGACATCAGTTAACAGTTTATTACAATTCATCCTCGGTATCGAGGAGGATGGTCTATGCTGTTTTGGTGTTTACACTTTTGTTTGTACACCCTATCTAAATCACATATCTACTATTAGTGATGCACAAATCATCAAATATTAATCGCAGTCACGGTTTGGCATCCCGCAATTAAATAAACCCGATCAACAGCAATATTGAGGTCTAAAAATGAGTGCTCTGCTCTTAGTAAATTCCGCTGTATTTCTAATCAAGTGCTTCCTAAACTACCAGCCAGCTACCAGGGGCGATCCAGATGTGTTGGCTTCTTTTTTGGGGAGCTGTCGTGCCGCTGCGCGCACCTTACACCATCAGCCTTTAAAAAAACGTTCCTGAATGTAACGGTGCTCAGCATATTTAATTTTGGGTAAAACTTTTAGGTTCAATTATATTTTGCTACTAGGAGATGTACTGTGAATAAGGACCAGTCTTATTTCGATGCAAAAAGTTGATGTGTACATTAGCAGGTGTGTAGTAAATCAATGAATAATCATGAGAAATAATCAAGATTATAATTTTGGCCATAATTGTGCAGCCCTATCTACAATCACCAAGTCATGTCTGACATTTAAACCGGACACCTTTCACCCCCTCACCTGTATTTCTTTGGGTCACTGGGTGATCTGACGATCTCTGGGTCTCCCTGGTCTTCCACAGCGACTCCTCCACCTCCAGCAGCCCCCGGGGCCCTGACATCCTGTGGTGGTGGTGGTGGTGGTGGTGGTGGAGGCTCACCCTGGTCTGGGGCAGATACTTGACCTTGCGCACCGCCACTGCTCACTGACTTGTTGGTCTGAGGCATTTTGAAAGAGACCCTCTGGAGTGACAGCGCTAGACATGCAGGAGAACACACACGTATGTAACAGCTTTAGTATTGTAGGTCATGTCGTCAACATTCGGTATTAACATTGTACATTTTCTGGAACCCCAACTGTGAACCCGGCCTTATCACCCAACACCAGTGTTGGCCATCACGAACGCTGATTGGGAGAAAACCTCTGGAGCTCAAACAACCAGTCGACTAATCGAAGAGCCAATAAAAAGTAAATGAATTGCCAGCCATTTTGATAATAGATTCATTGTTTCAGTAATTCATCAAGCAAAACTACCAAAAATGTTCTGGTTCTTCGAGCTTCCTCAAATGTGAGGATTTGTTACTTTTCTCCATTTTAAATCATTGTAACACGGGTATAGTTTGGACCATTTAAAGTCTAGATGATTAATACAATTAATTGGAAAGAAAAATCGACGGTTTAATTAAAAGACGACTATCCAAGTAACGTTACTTGAGTACTGTTAGCTGAAGATAGATACCGAGAATGTGGACTTTTCCTTTAATCAGTGAAGAAAATCATTATTGGGATACAGGGTGCGTTACGAAAATAACCTTACGTCAGTATTCAGTGATCTTCATTATATCGGTTATTATATATATATATATAGAACTATATCGCGTAGGTTAGTTGACAGGAAACAGTGGGAAGCTAGCAAGCTAACTGTTTCTGCTAACTTCAAACATAACGTCACTCTCAATACTGCTTCTTTGAAAACTGGAAATAATTAAGTTAGACCGTTATATCGGGTGGTAAATTAGTTAATTAAGCAACAGAACAGCTTTCACTAATCCTGTTGTTGAGAAGGACACAACGCTGTCCAGATAACGTTAATTAGTTTAGCCACACTGGCTACAACACGACTCGTTTAGTGGAGCCGTTAGCTAGCCAACTACCGCTGAACTCGTGGAAACATGACACCGCAGTTTGCTCTGTTATGCTCTGACATAATGAGTCACTCACCTTTGTTTCTGTTAGCTTAATGTCGATGGAAGTTGTTGAGTTTTGGGTTCAATACATGGATGTCTAGCTTCAGCTTTGGGTTCAGTACAGCCGCCTAAGGGTTAGGTAGCAGTTAGCCAAAACAAAGCCTGTGATTGGCTGAGAGCAAATCCATCGCAGACAAATACACACAATCTGATTGGTCGAATCTGTGACGACAGAGGTAAAGTTTGATTGAAAAAACTGCGCGATGCTCATGATAGTAGTTATTTTAATGGCGATATCAATCGATAAAACAATTATTTTTATTTTACCTTTATCCAACCAAATTCTTATTTATAATGGCGGCCTGTGTTGTATTTAATCTCGAACCGAAAAAAACATTAGATTGAAATCCAGTTTTAGTCACAATAAAAAACTGTTTCTGTCTCAAGAACGCAGTCCTTTGGTTTATTTGTAAGAATGTTATTCTACATTGTCTAACTAATTGTAACTGTAAATTTGACACACATTAAATGCAGATTAAATAATATAGTTTTTCAGCGCAGAATAGTGTCTGCAAAACGTCCTTTTAAGCTGCATTTCAAGTCAGTGGAGTCGTTTGATATGAAATTCTTGTTCTCATATACAGGATGTATTGAGGGAAAAAGTTAAGTAAGTTAAAAGTTAAAGAGAGAAAAGGTTGTATAATGCATCCATGATACAATAATAAATGAGCCATCAAGGAACTTCATCAAATGTATGCAAAAAATCTTCTAAATTTAGTAAAGGTTACCTGCACTATTGAAGCAGTCTTTATTCATTATCTTTTGTACCCAGTATTCAAGTTTATACTTTATTATTAATCAAATACTAGTAGCAAAACTGGCAGTACAAGATGTAGCGTATAACTTATTCAAAACAAAAAAGGGTAAGAAAAAGTCAACAATAGCCACATAGAGACAAAACAAATGTTATGATTTAAAGATTGGGATTTTTATTATACTAAATTGCATCTATAATATACAAACATTCACAATATATTGTACAATCACTTTGTGCTTCTCCTACATACAGGAGTGAACTGTAAGACAACAAGTTTACACTCGCTATATAATTTGTCCATGGTATACACAGCATAAAAAATAAATTCATACTCAACACCATTATAATTCCTAAATCTATCATTTACAAATTCACTTAAAAAATAATCATATGAAGACAATGACAATATTATTGTATGTTTCTTTTAATCAACATGAAGACACATGTGGAGTTACACACAGAAACGTGCGCTGTGGTAGCTATATAACAATTTGGCAGGATCTTTTTCTTTTTCTATCTTCAATATTTAATAATAAATGCACAATTTTTTTTCTCCTCGTCTTCCTTTTTTTCTTGACGTCTTTCGTAAACACACACATGTACTGTATCTCAGCTGACATGACATTATCAAAATATCACATTCTCATCAAAGATACTGTACAGAAACATTACAACTCAACACGCAATAAATATCATGATAACCATATGCAACACAATGTTGGCTCTAAAATCACACACACACACATTCATGTAGGAAACACTGCAAACACGACGGCTATGTGACTACACCTGCTAAAGGGGAAGGAGAGAACCATGTGCTCTTCACTCATCAGCTCTGCTCACATGTGTGCGTGAGTATAAAACACCCTCAGTATGACGCTGGATTGTGTCGGCCAGTGCAAAAGCTGTAAGCCACCATGAAACAGGGCTGCAGCTCTTAGTGGCAGTCTGGGGTCGAGTCTCTGGCAGTCTGGAGGGGAGATGGGGGTTGTGGTCATTTTGAGTCTCTCTGTGGCAGTTGTGTGTCTCTGTGGTCATTTTAAGTCACTGTAGTTGTTCTGCCTCTTTTTGTAGTCATTTTGCATCTCTTTGCAGTTGTTTCGTGTCCGTGAAGATGTTGGATTAAGTTCCCAACAATAGTTTTTTCTGTGGGTGGGGGGTGTGGGGGGGGGTACTCTTCCTGAATCAAGGGTCAATATTTGTGATTTTAGATATTGAACTTGCCTAACAGTCAGTTCTGGGCCCCCTGACCTCTTTTCGGCACACGTTAGGCCCATTCAGTAATCCTTCCATGTTTGCAATACCCAACCAAATATGATACGTTTGCCTTCTACATACTGTACAATGATTTGTCTTACAATATCCAATAACAACACTATAATCTAATCTAAATGAACCCTGTTAGAACACCAAGAGGCACTCTCTGTCTAACTTTATGCTGTTAAAAACACTACAGAGCAGCATGACGCTTTAATGTCAGACATGTTTTTGGACCCGACCCGCTCCTCTAATGATTGTGGCTGCAGCCCTGCCTGGGAGTTGTGCATTGGTGGTGTAGCCCTAAAGCGTCTTTCAAGCGACAAACAGCACTAAGTAAGGCCAGTAACAGTTAGTTAGAGTATAGGCATATTGTATTAGAAGGAACTCACTATTACTAGCTATCTGAGAAGCAGCCTAATCTGATGTTTTTTGGCGGATGACTCGCGGGTGAACGACTGTGCCCTGGAAACTCGTGAACGTGAGCAGCTGTGGTGCGAGTTTCTCATTGTGCTACACTTTGAGAGGAGAGGTAAGCTGTGCTTACCTGTGGACCCTACTGCCATCTCCGCTCAGCAGTGCACTCTCAACAAAATCTAGTTCGGTGTCTCTTTATGGTTGTGCATCTAAATTTGCCTCATCTTCGAAGGTCTTTAGACCGCTTTCGAAACGTAGACAACAATGGGTTGAAGGAACCCTTTAGTTAACCCGGTCACACCAGCATTACATAAATAACAACAGTTTATGTCAATGGAATCATCGCGATCAGTGGATTTGCTCGCAATGATCAAGGGAGTTCAAAAAAATCTTTTTTGTCAGTTTGAAATTTGGCGAGTTTTGACACAAATTTGCACCATTGACCAAAAGCAAGCCATCCAAACTGAGCCGAAAATGTAAAAACAAAGAAGTTCTTGTAGCACAATCCTCTTTTAAACAACCATCCTCTGTCATACTTTAACCTGTTCCACAATAGAGAAATGGTTTGCAGCGACGATATTACGAGTACCTCTCAAATAAAATGTACAAACTTATTATCCCGTTAGCAACCACGCTAACTACCTTGACAAGTAGCACTTGGCAGCAACCTCGCTCGCTTGGAGAACCACTGTAGCGTGTTAGCGGCCAACAATCGCTGCAAATATTCACTATGTCACCAAACTTCTAACACACTCTAATTGGCGAGGACGCATAATGAACTTAGCTTTGCCACTTTCTGGTGTGACCAGGCTTTCATTTTTAACTGTTATCTCATAACCTCCTGCATTCTAGCTTGGCTCGACAACCATTTCAAACAAGCCAAATTATATTTTGTTCAGTGTTCACTGCCACCCTTACTCCTCCACCTACATAAGGACCAACCACGGATACTTGGGGACGGTAAGGGGATGAAACTGGCCATATAAATTGCAGTAGGGGTAATGATTATTGACTGCTCACAAACATGGACTGAAGCAGAGAGAGTGTGGTGCTGCAATAGTTAATCCGATTTTTTTTTCTTTTTTTTTTTCTTGAGAGCTCTGGGGGGGGAGGCGAGGATGAGGCGACAGCGGAAGGATGAACGGACAGATGGACGGACGATCAGCAGCACTTCTGAGGTAACTGGGCAGGCTTGTCGGTCAGTCTGGTGGTCTTGGTGCCGGGAACCACAGGCACCTCCACGTCCACGCGCTCCGACATCTTTACACAGATGATGTCCACCAGGCGCTCGAAGACCTGCCGGACGTTGATGTTCTCCTTGGCGCTCGCCTCGTAATACTCAAAGCCTGCAGGAGGAAACAGAAGGGTTAAACAGGTAAAAATGGATACACATCATGTGAAGGCAGTCGTGACGAAGCCAGGAGTTTTAGCTTGGTAGGTAGGTAGGTACTACTGCCAACTGGGAAAAGTAATGTTACAGCAGTTTACAGCTACTAAAGACAAAGAGGATGATCATTTTACCGCACTAGTGTGAAATGCTGTGCAGTGTAGCCATCTAGTGAGGTGGACGTAGTGGAGTAGTGCTAAATGAAATGAAACGCTGCTGTAAAGTTTTTACATTGATTTACTAAAATGTAATATATTTTCCTCTGTAAAAATCAACCTTTGACCTCTTGTCACAATATTTTATATGAAGCCAGGGGGAGCTCTGCTAAAAGACACCTAAGCTCTCCTGAAAGCAAAACAAGTTCCAATTGATTATTCAAATCATTTCTGGCCAACTTAAATAAAAGTAAAAAAAACTTTCATTCACCAGGAACCTCACCCTATCCCCAAATTAAAGGAAAGAAAAGTCAATTCAGAGCAGGAAAAAATCAACAGTTGGTGAGACTTGGTATATCGACATGGTAAGCAATATTTAATCCTAACAACATTTATATTTTGTTATAAAACCTGTCAAAAACTGTATAAAATAAGGAATATTGCTAGAACCAATATAATCATAGAAGATACTGGTACTGAAAAACAGTTGAATTGATTTTGTTTGTCATTGACTGGAGTGTTTATTGACAAAGCTGGGACGGGACATAATTAAACATTTCTAAAATGATCTAAATTAAACAATCAGAAAGTGGACAAATTACTTTTAAACTGGTGTCAACTTATACAATAGATATAATATATTTGTGACAAGGGGTCACATGTAGACATTGCTTTTAAGGGGACACATTTGGATATTAATAGTGCTATCTTTAGGCTTTTAAAGACTGTTGTCTGACATAAGTTGGGTGTGGTTTCATCTATTTGAGCATCTCAGGGTGTGTTTGCTCTTTTCAGACTCTTCTTCCCACTTCACAAATATCCATTTGTAACCTGGGATACCACATGTTTGAATGTGACACTGTGAAACCACACAGTTGCAGGCTAGAAAAATGTCTTCAGGCAGCCACTTTGTGCAAAAAATGAAATGTCAGCACTTGTAATCTTTCAACCACCACCTGTAGCTTCTTTGCGAAACACTTTATCATAGTCACATGGATTTGCTTAAGCACACCCACATTACAAAATAAATTGGCTGACCTGGTCTGAAACATCGTCCTGAACCGTGTGAAACATTTTGCTGCAGCAAACTCTTGTTTGAGTGTTTCAGCCTGCAGCATTTACATTTAATAAAGGCTTGTATCCGTGAAGAAATAGCTCCCAGCAGTGGAGTTAAAACCAGTATTGTGCATTCTTATTTCAAACGCCTCTTTGGCAAGACACTTATAGTATTATTTAGGTATTCCTCAGTACACACACGCCCCAGGGAAGACATTCAGTTAAAATGGCTCATACAAGTTCAGCTCTTTCTCACAGTACATATGAATAATACCCGACCCAAATGGGTGTTGTAACATTATTTGTTTAAATTTAGTCAAATTGTCTCCATTAAAAGTATGCTGAATTAGGTATTAGCTGTTCCTGCTGAGGAGTGCCAGTCACAGTGAAACATATCGTTTGAAAATATAAACAATAAAGCACAAGTTGTAGCTTTGTGTTGCTTGTCCAAGTAACTTATCATCAGCTGCAAACTCACCCCCTTCTCTACCACATTCAGCACAAAGGTCTACAAATACAAAGAAACTCAGGGCCATCAAAACTAACACATCCCATTTCCATAACAGCACTTAGTGCAGAACCAGCCAATTACTAAACGACTCCCCAATTCTGCATCAGCACTTTACGAAAGCAAAGCACTAATACTGTATTTTAAAGTAAATGTATTTAATTGTTATTTTCCACGAGACTTTCCTCTTGGACTAATATCTTAATTCTACGGATGGATTTTATGTTTTATGGTGGAGGGTCTTACGTATTGTCATCATGTGCCTTGACTGTTATGCTGTAACTGTTTTTCCTTCTGCCATGAGCACAGCAACACATTCTTAACAACTGTAAATTGTTTGAATTTTGAATCTGGTATTGAACCTGGAATCTTAAAAACGTATTATGTATCTCAGTGTATCTTTGTTATGGACATATCAACAGTGTTGTGTTAAAAAGAAATACCAGTATGGTATTACATATTTTATACTTGGACTAACTAGTTAATTATAACAAATTTTGAGTGATAAATCTTCAAATTTCAAATTTATAAACTGCACATGTGCTGTGTGAGAAAGCAGAGGTTCATGGGTATTGTAGTATCTAGAGCCAATCCACCAATTCTCACAAAAAAAACAACTGATTTCACAGAAACGTAGTTGAAATCATTCAAACTGATAGTCAGAATATAAACCTATAAGACTGTTACATTACCCTGGAGACTTTCTGTGTCTCTGTGTCGAGAAAATCTTTAAACAAGAACTCAGAGTGGGAAAATACTTTCTAAACCTCTCTCTGTTAGCCATATTAGAGTCCTGTTAGAGCCCTGTTAGATCAAAGTATTCAGTAACACTCATGTAGCAACGTCTCACCTAACTGGTCGGCGAGGTGTTTTCCTTTCTCTGGAGGTACGATTCTCTCCTCGTCCATGTCGCACTTGTTGCCCACCATGATTACCTGGGCGTTGTCCCATGAGTACGTCTTAATCTGAGTCGCCCTGGAAGCACATTTTAAATCCTTTATTTTGAGTGTCAACACACAAAGAAGCAGCATACGCACAGCTTCCGGGGCAATCTCGTACCAGTCCTGGACGGCGTTGAAGGACTCCTCATTGGTGATGTCATACATGAGGATGAAGCCCATGGCACCACGGTAGTAGGCCGTGGTGATGGTGCGATAACGCTCCTGTCCAGCCGTGTCCTGAAAATAAAAAAACAAACAGCCAATCACACATCTGATTTACTCGGGAAAAAAATCTAAATTTGGGTTTGTATACTTGCCACTTGTAAGTCTCAAGCTCCACAAGTGCCCCCTACAGACCATAACAGACTGAACAAACAACATATTGATTGTTTATTTATTTCAGAGGAAAGGAAAAAGACCATCACCAGAACACATGGAAAGGTAGCACTAGAGGACAGAGAGTTTATCCTCTGAGGAGCAAATCTAATGAAGATCTGCCCTTTAGGATTTGATGTTTCTTGTGTACAAATTATAATTGCAAGGCTGTTTCTTTTGTTCTTGTACTGCAGACTACTGTTATCGTCTGCAGTTCAAACCCGCATCCGGACAGAAATTAACCAGCGACCAATCAGCTTGCTTAAGGTGCAGGTCCACACAACAAGTGGTTGAGAGACTTGGGGGCCGTGTGTCAGCTCCTTTGCTGGTGAAGTAGAAAGTCGCTGAAATGTCTAAGTAAATTGCCTATAACTCAGAAGGGTCCTTGCAGGATCATACGGTCTACTTGTAAAGATTAAAAGACTATGGGGAGTCTCAATTTCTTGATATATGCATTTACGTATCTCTACAGAGCATAATTCAAGTTTTAGCCAGCGCATGCATCAGAATAGCTATCTAATGTGAAAAAAGTGTAAATGCATCCCAAACAAATTCGTCACAGATGTTGAAAAGGTGTTGAGGCATCTGTCTCACCAAGATGCATAAATTATATTATTCCCCCTGAAGTTACACTGCAGCTGCGGTGAAATTAACCATTGTTCTCCCTGTCATGTATAGAAGCAACAACAGAAAAGCAGCTCCAGCAATTTCAACCCATGCGGTCATACGGACGGCACAACAAGCTGCCGTAGCATTCGTCAGATTCCTGATCATTTCAACAACTGAATGTTCGTGTGTCCCACAGAGGCTGAATTGTTGAAACTACACTGTGCACCAGTTACTCTTATAGTGCATCACCGCCTCTTTCTGGACTGGAGTTGTGCCGACCCGGATCTGCGTATAGTCCGGGAAAAGCAAGACGAGCTGGTATACCAGATTTGCTACAGTAAGCCCATTGGTTTTGGGATTCACAGAAAGTTCTAGCTGGTCAAATGGTGATTTTGCTGTGAGGATGGTACTATGGGAAAGGTCAAAGTTATTAGGATTCATCAACTGCTGGGGTCCATTTGTATCCGCAGGAAATATCATGGAAATCTGTGAACTAGCCAACCTCACTGATATTCTGTGTATGAACTGTTTGAACACTGTGTCCTGCTAACCGTGAATAGAGATAAGCCCATATCCAAACATACTAGGCTGGGGTATTATCAGATATATTCTGGCTTTCAAAATCTTTTTTGATTTCGGCTAATGGTGTTTCCATGGAGACACAAGCTATGATACATGTCTCCATCATTTGGACCGCAAGTTGTTAAAAAGCATACATTTTAGCTGCGACACAAACACCTAATATATGAATATATAAACAGATGTCTAACAGACCAGGAAAAAAAAAAATTCTAGATACTAATTCTGGAGCAATCGTCATCCATCCAACACATACACACGCCTGTTCTCACCTCTCAGTAACAGAGCAAGTGTTGAAGTTTCACACTGACGCATACAGAAGCTCAATCTACACTTTACCACCTTTCACCTCGTCATCAGTTTGTAGTCCATTGATTTGTCGACTCTACAGCTCACTGACTGTGCTTCTGCTACACTGAAAGAAACTAAAACGTTCCAACCAACATCTGCAGTCTGCACTCTCTCCTTTCCTTGTCTGTATATGGTGCATAGAGCATCGATATGTTCGTAGCTGCAGATATAAACTGCTGGTGCCGCTGTTACTTTTCAGTTTTACACCAAAACATTGCAGAAATATTTATAATATTGTGAGACAGAAATTTACAACGACAACGATTTAATCTTTTAAGGCGATGAAAGCCAGGTGAATAACCAGCATTAATTTTACAAAGAGACCAGGATTGTGACCTTGCATGTATTTAATTGGCCAACCCAGAGCCTTGATTAATGGCATCGCACTGCGGTCTAACAAAACTGGAGCCAGGTTCAACTTTTCTTTTGCTGCACAACCCTAAGTTGTTGTGGTCTAGATGGGGGTGTTAACGGAAATAAGGAAACGGACCGAAAAGTACGAAGCCTCCATAAACTTCAGAGTTTGTGTGCACATACTTGGACAACAAAGCTGATTCAATGCATTTTGCAATCCCTGATCCACGGAGAAAGACTGAATTGTATGATTATGTCGTAGACTTCCGTTGGTTGTGACCACAGTGTGAGTTCCTGCACCCTCAGCTGTGGATGCTCCGGCTAAAGTCTATCATTAGAGCTAGCATTGTGGTACTGTGGTGTTTTGGTATCACATCTGATAAAAACACAGCAGGTTCAAATCCCGATGATGCTTCCTTGTCTCTTGTTAACAGGAGCAGTAAAGAGGAGTCACAGTACAGCTACCGCAGCTATAGCTATAGCATCATAGATTCAACCACAAATGCAGCCATAGCCCGATCAATAACCACATCCACAGTCACAGCTTTAACCAGCACAGCCAGGCAGAGCGACCGCAACGGTCGGGATTCAGCCTTCTGAAAGAAGTGACGGGAAATAAATGCATCGTGTAAAGTGTCACATCGTCTCCGCTTTCTGTAGATCCTGCAGAGTGTTTTCCAAAACTGACTGAGTGTATTACCAACACACTAACTGCTTCTATTGATCAGGGAGAATGCAAAACTTAATGTGAGGGGACGTAGAACAAAGATTGTGAGGTCATTGAGGGGTGTGCAGCACCAGAACAGCAACATAAAGTTTCTTCTCTCAGAACGCTAAAATGAATGGGTTTCTACCACTGTACTGGGCACAAAGATTATAATACTATGTAATATCTACACAAGATAAAACACCGATTCATTTTTTAGCATTAAAAGAACAACTTGAACTTGTCAGGGAAATTTGGTATTTTCAATGATGACATAATTAATACAATATTGTTTTTTGGTTAAGATAAAAAAAAACAATCATGATCAATCTATTGACACCACATGTGCTCGTTTATTCCTGTTCTCAATGGGGAAGAACAGGTAACAGATGTTAGCAATATGTTAACGTCTATAGTTGAAGATGTGTAAAGAAAAATCAAAATGCAGAAAATCCGGTGGTTTGAAATGTACTTCATGATAAATTAAAAACATCAGGGATACATTTTTGCACAGCCAGTCAGTTACGAAGACATCTCACAGGAGCCAAACATCTTCTTCCGCTCTTAACACTCTTAACCGTCGTTATTTGAAGCGCCGATCAATCCGCGCCGATCACTGCTCCCCTGCAACAAATCAGCTGAGCCTCGATGTGACTTTCACGCATGTCCACAACAACTCCCACTTCGTTCAGCCACCGTCATCCTCCCCCATTTCATCCTCATACCACTACAGCTGGTCTGGGTGCAGTCATTCTGCTAAATTTAGCTCTTTTGTGCTTCACTTCCTATGCGCTTATTCAACAATCTCTGGTTTTCTCTTTCTTTCGCTTCTTGTGGGATATGGCGACTGCTTATTTGCATTTAATTAATTCAAATTTTATGCAGAGCGTGATTATGTGTGTGTGTGTGTGTGTGTGTGTGTGTGTGTGTGTGTGTGTGCAGTGGCGACATTAATCATAAGAAGGGTGATAAGCATAGCCTCAGGCAGTGACTGATTCCTCTCAGTTTAGTTGAAAGTGGAGAGAAATGTGTTTGAGTTCCACAGAGGAAGAATGTGAACAGCTGAACACTGCGACAGCATGTGCATTAATGTGCTGCTTCGAATGTCCAATCTTCTGGTTCCAGTCTTTCCAGCAGATGTTGAACTTGGTTCTAGGGATTTTCTCCCATATTATTAGTATTAGTGAGGTCCTACACTGATTTTGGGTGATCAGGTTCGACTCGCAGTCGATGCTCTAGTTCATCCCAAAGGTGCTGGATGGAACAGTTACAGACCAGTCGTGTTCTCTCACACCAAACTGGGAGAAACCATTTCTTTATGGAGCCGGCTTTGAGCACGGTTTTTGAAGAACATTGTTGTCTAAAATTTTGTTTTGTACCGGAGCATTGAGATTTCCCTTCATTGGAGCCAAGGGTCCCAAAGATTCCTAATATCTCCCTAAACATTGTTCTATACTGTCCAGCCACTGTAGACCAGACAGGAGAAGATCTGAAAATTGTTGATACACTAATCTTATCCTCCTTTAGTTATTACCATGTGATCAAAGCAATGAGCTTACAGGCACAATGAGTAGGATTTGGCAGTTGCTGTTTGTAAACATAATATTCAAAGCTGGCCCCTCCACCCCGGATCAACGAGGGTTTGCTCGCCTGCAGGTGAAGCCAACCCCAGATTCACTCTCGCTTTGGTACCAGCTTAGTCTGCTTAGCGTCTTGCCTGTGTGCAGCCTGAGAGGACTATATGCAGACACTTAAGTCATTCAATATGTATATTTATATTTACAGTGTATATTGACCTAGAATATGCTAGAATTGATTATAAATCAAACATAACATGGGGAAGCACAGTGCTCTTTCTGGTAAAGTTTGTTGTAACATAAAAGGTATGAGGTATCTATAAATAGGGTTTAAATAAAATAGGTTTTAAATAGAATACAGTTACAATACAGAGGCTTACATGAGATGTGTGTGTTACGCTACCATTATTACGGCGAGCACAACAATCCATTTTATCATCATTTTTCATTTGTGGACTTCGTTGTGTCCCCCCCACTGCTGAAAACAAACGCATTGAACGCAACTTTGTTTCGGAAAATGCATTATGTAAACACAACATAATCTAAAAATAACGCGAATGAATTAGTTGATACAAGCAGTTTGGAGCAAATTCATTAACAAATTTGTCATCAAACGAACAAAACCAGTTGACATGCAGTGAACCTGAGCAGTTGGTAACCCGACTTGTCAACTAGCCTCAACTCCAACTAACAACTACTATCACAAGATTAAAGAGTATGATTCAGCCAGTAACATCCAAGGAGTTCATTATTCTAACAGAATAAAACAAAGATTTGTTTTTTTTATAAACATTTTTGTCAACATGATAGCATGCCTACAGAAAACCTAAAGGCAAATCAGTATTCATTTTAGTCAGAATCCTGCTGTTTGTTGCATTGTATTGTTTATGCGTGTGCATGTTGTTTGTGTTGTGTCTATTTTTACTCATCACTGATGTGCTTTCAGTTTGAATCAATCGGCTCTGATTAGCTCTACTTATGGCACTCTTTCCCCCCCACCACACCACCACACACACACACACACACACACACACACACACACCTCTCTCCACCCATCTCCGTCCCCCCTCCCCCAGGCTCCTCTGTCCCCTGCCAGGTCTCAACCCCTTCACCCCAAGAGGTCTCTTTAATTGCCATTGAAGACAACACTGTTAGTGTGTGCGTGTGTGTGTGTGTGTGTGTGTGTGTGTGTGTGTGTGTGTGTGTGTGTGTGTGTGTGTGTGTGTGTGTGTGTGTGTGTGTGTGTCGGTGAGAGAGTGAGTGAGCATGAAGAGCTGCTGCCATGGCAACAACATCACACC
The DNA here is from genome assembly GCF_910591455.1 of Pholis gunnellus. Classification (NCBI taxonomy): domain Eukaryota; kingdom Metazoa; phylum Chordata; class Actinopteri; order Perciformes; family Pholidae; genus Pholis; species Pholis gunnellus. The sequence continues at coordinate 22,542,400 of NC_136530.1, read as the reverse complement.
GATGATACAAGCTGAAGAGAACCAGAAGTCTGTGTATCTGTCTTTTTTTTTTATCCTCCTCCCAGCAGCTTGTTGTTGAGAGCAGAACACCATGTTACACTGCATCACTCTATGTTACAGTAATGTTCCTCTATGTCATGGCTTAATATAGCATGACGTTACTGTATGTTACAATAATTTATATCATATGTTACAGTGTATTATATGATATGTTACATGTTATATCAATCCATCTATGCATCTATCTATGATCTAGACCAGACAGATAGATATATTAGGATACAAACATAAATCCATCCACCCTCACCCAGATCTGCAGCTTGATCCTCTTGTCGTTGCGATACACCGTCTTCACCTTGAAGTCGATGCCCACGGTGCTGACAAAAGAGTTGCTGAAGGAGTCGTCGGCGTAGCGGAACAGGAAGGAGGTTTTCCCAACGCTGCTGTTGCCGATGATCAGGAGCTTGAACATATAGTCAAAGTTCTGGTCGGAGCCGTCCCGCTGCCCGAAACGCTGGTCTGCCTTCGCCATCTGGAGGTTTGGTTTGAGGAGAGAGAGATAAAACACAATTAGCATCAGGAAAATCTGACATTATTTAGACTGTTATGTATTTTAGGAACCTAAATATACAGGAAAATAAATATTTACACAGAAAAAAAAACAGTTTCACCAAAAATTACATTATTTTAGCGCTCCCCCTTAATTTCTCAAATAAGGCTTGCTGGGGAGCTCATGTTTCTTTCTGGGGATAGACTGTTGTTGGTCTTATGGAAGGCGCGGTAAGTGTTAAGTCCTAGATAATCAAAATGCAAGAAATAGCAGTGGTCCTGTATTTATTCATTAAAAACTTTTTTGTATCAACACCTCTCTCTGTGAAGCATCACCGAGGAGGATAATGACCTACTTTAATCCCAAAACGTTAACAACAATGGTGGCTTATATGGCCACAGAGTAAAAACCCATTTAACATGAGAAAATGATTTTTCTCTTTGCAAGTGAAATAAATTGTTCATCCATGGCAGGTGACAACATAAGAAAAGCATATTTCAGTTGTGGAAATCAAATGTGCTGAATACAACAAACAACACCCGTGCTTTGATGACAACCTGGGTTTGTAATGACACTCGTGTCGAAGGCAGTTAACTGTTGAACATCTTTTAATTGCTCATTTAAGATTAAATCTTCCTCAGAGAAAAACCCAACCTCTAGCTGGGACGAAACCTGTTGAATGAGCCGAAAACTGCACAAAGCTGCTCCTCTTTGTTCCTGGAAAGCTGACATTTCAGACGTCCCCCCCCCGACTGCTGCCAAATATGATTCAAGCACTATGAGCAAGTACAAAATAAAAAAAACGCACAACGTGTCGAACAAAGACACAGTGCAAACATACATTTCCTGTTAGACTTCACCTGTCAACCCGCCTCTGGGGTCGACCTTGCAGACAGGTAGAGGTCGTGATTAGGACTGAACGAATGTGAGCAGCAGATGAGTCAGAGCTGAAGATCCTGCTGGGTCTAATCTAGCATGGATGGCTGTGTCAGTGGAGACTCATCCTCTCCATTAGCGACCGGGGGAGGAAGAAAAGTACCACAAAATCCATCTGAAAGGATGATTCTAGATGTGGATGAAGGCTTATTATCTCTGGATCGTTCATGAGACTAATCATGTGATTCATTTGTTGGGAAATAACTGACTTTCTGCAGCATGTCAAAAGTGATTTGGGAGATTTTGTTTGATTCACTAAAGTCAGTTTCTTCACTCAAATTGAATAACGTCTTCTGTAACATCTGTCCCTCCAGTGCTTCTGCTTTCTATTCAAGACATGTCATGTTATCAATGGTTTATGAAACAGAGTCCCAATCATACTAATCTTTTTTTATTTAATTTATTTTAGGATTTTAAAGTTACAGTGAGGAACTTTTACTGGTTAGGAAACAGTCTCAATGTATTACTATATGAACTACATAAGTAAACGAAACCATCAGCGAGGCGATTTACTCTTTCTATATCGTTATTCTTAATGCTTGTCAGCGGTGCCAATGGGAAAAATACCATACGAAATGATCTGGCTTTGGGGTTCTATTTCTTTTGTTTGCCTTATTTTTTCTGCATTGAGTAATTTCCCTTTTAATACTTTAAGTAAATGAACCTGGTTGTATTTGAATTGTTTCACTTAAAAGGTGTGTATCTATTTCCGCACGATGGCCTTCAACATGGCGACGGCTGAACCGGCAGCTCGCAGCTAACGGTGCTAAAAGCGTGAGTTGGGTGCTACGCTTCCGCAACGACACTGTGCGCCAGGACAGCGTTATAACCGCCGTATGAGCGCAGTGCAGAGCAGCGGTCATTAGCTAACCCGTGGGGCGCGCTCACACGCACTAAAAACATGGCTCAGCTATGTAAAAAAAGAAAAGCACAAAGAAGCTCAGAAAGCTACACACACAATGCAGGAATTTTTCTTGTGACAGTATTTTTTACAAGTAAAGAATCTGAATACCTCCACCACCACTGCACATCATAGGCCTTCAATATTACTAGCACAATTAAATACATAGTGACAGAGGGTACACAATCACACCAACAGTCCACCACCCTTGAGGTACTTTAGTACAAGGATCCAAAAATCATCAACGACCATCAAGTGAAATGACCTGAGTTTAACTTGGTTTGCCAAAAGGTAACACACTCTCAAGGGCTTCAGAGAAACATTCAAATACACACTTCCAATATGTAAACAGTACATTCAAAGAGTTGTGATGACCCGTCTGCCTTATTAATATAGAGGCAACTATATTCAAGTTGCTCAAAATCCATTTCTGATTTAATAATTCAACTCAAGTCTGAAATATCTCAACAGATGCATTGGCCTACATTTTTTGTGTGGACATTCGTGTTCACCAGATGAAGAATCAGATGAAGATGTTTATGTGTCCATAAACAAAACTGCAAAACTAATCCAATCCCGTCAGCCGCAGCTGTACCTTGTGTTTACTGCCAAATCATGCGTACGATGGTGAACATGGTAAACATTATAGCTGCTAAAGCATGTTAGTATTTAACTCAAAGCATCACTGTGTCCCAGTACAGCCTCAGCTGCTGAACATGATCCTCCAGCACCAGTACAAAAACTCCCCATAAAAATCACAATAAGGCCGCTTTAAACTCACTATGGACACAAATAGCCTATTTATGCATACAACCTATCACCACAGAAAACCACAACCCTATACAGGATTAACACACGAAAGGATCAACGAAGATAAAACTCAACATATCAACAAAGCACCATACAGGAACACTACCCAACATAAAGATATACAATATTATATACTATAGAGCTATTTTGAGTATAACATTTGACATTTCATTGTAAAATCACACAGTACAATAGGGCCACTATGCATTCCTATAGGGGGATGCAATAGAAAAGACATACTTCAACAGATTAAGACATCATCATGAGGCCAATAGAGGCTAAACTCCCTATAGAGAGCCACAGACACGCTGCACCTGTGAGATTATTATGGGATATCATAGGAACATGGTGTTTTATTGTGCATCAATAGTCTACATTATGATCGATATTTAGCACCATTGGATCACCATGGGTGCCTTTTAGTGTATGATAAGGGTTATTATAGAAGGTTAGATTGTTTATACCACTATAAAATGAAACAAAACCCTTCATTTATAGAACGATTAGCCAATAATGGAGCTCCATTGATCGACGTTTCTGGATTCGTATCAGTCGTGTGTGTGTGTGTGTGTGTGTGTGTGTGTGTGTGTGTGTGTGTTCATAAAACCGGTGTTAAACGGTGTTGTGTCACCGCCGGTCATCCGTGTTTTTTGACTGTTTGTCTCTTACCTCTGCAGGGCGGATCTGATGCTTTCTCTCTTTCTCTCTCTCTCTCTCTGCTCTGCACCTGATGAAGGCAGCTCGCTTCTCCAAAAATACTACTACTAAAAATAACAATAAAAACAACAAATGTATCCGAAACAGCAACAACAACGGCGCGTACTATCCGACCGTCTGTGCAGGAACACCGGCTGCGTCGTTTGCAATCAGCAGAATGGAATTTTTTTTTCCCCACCAGAAATGAGGTGAAATTGCCTGTAAAACGTCTCCTTTCCGCGGTGCCGCACGCAGCTTCTTTTACGCACGGCTCTACGATGACATCCTGCGTTAATTCGAGGTGGAGCGAAGCGATGTGGGAATGTTTGCAAAGGCGTCTGCTGCCTGTCACCTCCTCCCCCTAAAAATAACCGGCTTCTATGTGAATGAAATTTATTTTTCTCTATCTTCAGGCTGTTTACTGGCAACTCCTCCGCCCTATCAGACGGCAGATCTGTGCAGACGCGCGAACGGCAGGAGCGGCAGTCATTTGCGTGCTATGACTCATAACTGAAGCAGTGAGGCGTGTAATTGCTTCAGCATCAATAAATAGAGACATCGGACTGTAAAAAAAAAAAGGAGCAGAATTCTGCCCTTTTTGTGCTACCTCTACATACATTCAGGTGTGTTTGTGCTCTGTGCACTGCGGCGTCATTCCACAGTCAACACACCTGTGAGGCTCCATTCGGACATTTTAATGTTGCAGCATCACACCACTGCAGGGGGTGATGTGGTTACTGAAGCTGAAAACCGAATCATTCAATTATTAGTGAGACACAATTAGTCGATGACAGCTTTAATAATGAATTAGGCTAACTGTCATTATTCTGTTGGAAATTTCGAGTGTGTACTGAATTAAATGGTATTATGTGCAGTGCTGGAGTATTTACTCAAGAACGGTACTTACAAATTGAGGTACTTGTACTTGAGTATTTTAATCTCATGCCACTTCGTACTTACATCTCAGTAGGAGGTATTGTACTTCTTACTGCACCACATTAATCTGACCGGATTCATCTATAATGGCAAACAATCAGTTAATAACCAATTAAAAAAACACCTGCGTTTCATTGATGCTGTCGTCCTAACATGTCTCAGTCACCACCAGAAGGTGGCACTGTGACTCTAAACTTGTGCCCCAACAGACTCCATGCCGTCAATCAACAATTCGATCATACTCATACAAACGGGGGTGGCTAGCATTATCCCTATAGGAAGAGGGACCCAATGGGGTCCAATCGTCTTGTTTGCTATTATTAGCTCGTCTTGTTAAGGGGCTCTGTGTCGAAATAGTAGGCCAAACTGTAGTTTACATAGTATTCACTCATATTCCCAAATCAGAATCGGAACCGTTTATTTGCCAAGGTATGTTGCACATTCAAGGAACTTGACATGGTGGGTGGTGCATAACATTAAACAATCAACACAGTGCAAACAAATAGAAACATATTAAAATGTACAATGAAATATAAAATATAGTGCACAAACAAACGTGCACAAAAGATAACAGTACTATAAAAACGGGGTCCCGGGCTTTGTTGATGAACCCAACTGTAGATGGGAAGAAACTGTTTGTGTGGCGTGAGGTCTTGGTCCTGATGGACCACATCCTCCTGCCAAATGGAAGAGGCACGAACAGTTTGTGTCCAGGGTGAGAGGGGTCGGCTACAATCTTTCTTGCTCGCTTCAGGGTCCTGGAAGCGAACAAGTCTTGGAGGGACGGCAGATTGCAGCCAACCACCCTCTCAGCAGAGCGGATGATGTGCTGCAGTCTGCCCTTGTCCTTGGCTTTGGCTGCAGCATACCAGACCATAATGGAGGAGCAGAGGATGGCTGTGTAGAAGTACACCATCATTGTCTTTGGCAGGTTGAATTTCTTCAGCTGCCTCAGGAAGTACATCCTCTGCTGATACCTCTTGGGGATGGAGCTGATGTTAAGCTCCCACTTGAGGTCCTGGGTTATGATGGAGCTCAGGAAGCTGAAGGACTCCACCGCGTCGACGGGGGAGTCACACTCAGTGATAGGGGCTGGTGGGGCTGCATTCTTTCGGAAATCCACAACCATCACTGTCTTTAGAGCGTTGAGCTCTAAGTTGTTCAGACCGCACCAAGTCACCAGATGATCAATCTCTTACCTGTAGGTGGACTCATCCCCACCAGAGATGAGTCCAATGAGGGTGGTGTCATCCGCAAACTTCAGGAGCTTGACAGACTGGTGACTGGAGGTGCAGCTGTTGGTGTACAGGGAGAAGAGCAGAGGGGAAAGAACGCGGCCTTGGGGGGAACCGGTGCTGATGGAGGCTGAGACGTGTTTCCCCAGCTTCACATGCTGCTTCCTGCCAGACAGGAAGTCTGTGATCCACTTGCAGGCGGAGTCAGGCACACGCAGCTGAGAGAGCTTGTCGTGCAGCAGAGATAATGGTGTTGAAAGCAGAGCTGAAGTCCACAAACAGGATCCTGGCGTAGGTTCCTGGGCAATCCAGATGCTGAAGGATGAAGTGAAGGGCCAAGTTGACTGCATCATCTACAGACCTGTTGGCTCTGGCGAACTGCAGGGGGTCCAGGAGTGGGTCGGTGAGGGTTTTTAGGTGGGACAGGACAAGGCAAAAGACTTCATGACCACAGAGGTCAGGGCAACGGGCCTGTAGTCATTAAGTCCTGTGATCCTTGTTTTTTTGGGGACAGGGATGATGGTGGAGGCCTTGAAGCAGGCTGGTACCTTGCATGTCTCTAGGGAGGTGTTGAAGATGTCTGTAAACACCGGAGACAGCTGATCAGCACAATGCTTCAGGGTGGAGGGGGAGACAGAGTCTGGGCCGGCTGCTTTGCGGGGGTTCTGTCTTTTAAAAAGCCTGTTGACGTCTCAAACTGTTGAAGTTGAACCAAGTTAATACAAACTACTTGACACACTTGCTGGGTAGCACTCCATAGAAGTACTAACAATAATAATTGTTATTTACAAAACGTTCTCTTTGTACCAAGAACATATTTATAGGCTTCATTGTCATTTATTATTTGATTGTATTTTTGATGCATTGCATTGATCTCTATCAAAAGCCCTGACATATTATTAAAGTCCACTGATTTCAATACAATTCTGATGGCATGACATTTAACTCAAAGAGAGAAAAAAAAGATCCGATCAACTGGAGACCCCAACATCATCAGGGTGACGCTCCTCAACAGTTTTATAGTGAGTTATCTTCCAAAAATGGTTGAAAAGTTTTCAAACAGATGCTCTTATTTACAACTGAAATAAGCTGTAAATGTTCACATGCAAGTAAAAGCCCTGCATGCTGAAGGTAAACACACACGAGTACAATCAAAATGTCCAGGTGTGAGTAAAAATGATGCACAGCATTTTAGTCTTGTATCTGGTCAACAGGGCGCTAATTTGAACTCCTGTTGAATGGACGAATGTTTTACTGAGCATCATTCAATGCATCATTCAATACATGAAGCTGATAATACTTGTACACTTGTACTTGTGATAATTTACATGAAGTTAATAACAATTTTACTGCTGATACTGAAAGAAAGGTTTGAATGCAGGATGTTTAGCTTGCCAGTAATGGAGTCTTTTCAGTGTGGCTATTAGTAGGTTACTTTTACTTAAACAACTGGACCTGAATGATGAAACTAAATGTTGCGTATATGACGTGGGCGTAAACGAACGCCCATTGGCGGAGACGAACACGTGATCTCGAAGTACTACTACCGCATTTACCGGAATCATTTTTCAGAAACGCCCCTGCTCTTAGAAGTTAAGACATGCTCAACATCCGATCCGCCAATATAAATCCCAAGATGGCTTTTGGGATATTTTCGAAATTCGTCCTCGCGATCGGTAAGTTAATTGTCTTTTAACGCATTCAGATTTCAAAACTATATAGCAGAAATCTAACTTATGGACGCATGCGCTTAAAGAGTCGGCTGATGATTGAGACTTGTTTCGGTGAAACGCAAAGCCGAAATAAAACCATTAAAACAAAACTACACGATAATGATACGATAGAGACATGTGGCGTTTCTCCACACACATCGAAATAACTATAAGCTGTTACTCAAAGGAGGAAATGAACGTCGACAGTGGGCTGGAGTGAAAACAAGTAACATAGAGAATACATGTAATAACATAATAGTCCAAAAAGGAACATTAAAAAGCTGGGTTTATATTTTCCTGATTCGATGAGATCTGATTCCTGGAAATTGCTCCTTTTAAATATTCCCGTAAGAGGAGCGGCTGGTAGTTTTGGGGGCTTTCCACCTGCAGGACTAGATGTAAGAATGTCATTGACAGTCCTGAGCTCCCATGCAATTGGCATTTCGTCACAGTATCTCGCTTCCTTTTCAGGTGAGACCATAGGCACAGCAAACCTCATCAGAATAAACATCAAATAGGCTAGGTCTGAGGTTTTAGAGCTGTGTGAGGTGAACACACAGCACATGACACAGTTCAGCCAACATCCTACACGAAAATATGAATATGTTATATACTTAATATAATGTATTACTCATGTTGTGGGGACACAACCCTGTTTACACAGTCACATTGTTGGGACTGGCCTTCCTTTTGGAGACAATATGCATGTCCTTATAAGATCTACTGTATATCATACATTGCGTAATGGTGAGGTTTAGGCCAGACGCTATATGGTTCACAGCAGCATATTTTAGTTACGTCAACAAACAGGTGGTAAAAGGTGAAAAAGAGTCCCGGAAGCCCGTCCCGCTTCAGCACATTATTATAGATGTGGTGAGCAGCTGACGTCACTCATTCATGTGTTTATTTCACCGCATACCAAACAGTCAGCTGTTACACCGCATACTCCATTCAGAGAGAATCACCCATAATTCATTTAAATTGACTGAGTTTATAGTGTCACTCTATGTAATCAATCTGAGTCAGACGTTAGAAAGTCTTTGCCTCAAAGCTGCAGGTGTAAGTTTTTCATTGAAACACGCCCTGTGAGGTAATCTCCTCCGCTATGATGAAATCATCGTTAAAGTAGAAAGCAAACAATCCACAAATCTGTGGTCTTTATCAGAGCCCGCAGGTCTTAAGTTACTTAGAGGATCAGTCTGACTCTGCTGCTACTCTACAGTATATATGTGTTACTGTCAACAAATCTGAATTATGAGACAACGGTCCGTTGGGCACAGACATGTAAAAGGCCCCTCGCTCCTCCGCGAGATGTCCGGACTGAAGGGGTCTTTTTGGATCTCTTTCTGCTGTTTTATTTCACACTTTTGTCTTTTTGTGGTTTCTTTTGCACTGATTTGAGTCTTGATAAGGTTGTTTTATGTTTTGGGGTTCATTTTGTTGTTTTTTGTGTTGTTTTATGTCTTGTTGTTATTTGTTGTGTTGTGTCTCTCGGGTCATTTAGTTTGTTTTCATTACTTTGCTTCCTTTTTTTTGGTTGTTTTTTGTGTGTTTATTTCTTTTCGTGAATGTCTTTTTGGTGTCATTTTGAATATTTGTTATGCGTCTCTTTGTAGTTTGGTAATCCATTTCCTACCCTGTCTGTGGCTCTCAGCTCCAAGCCCATGGAGTTTGTTGACAAGTTGAAAACTGTATGATATATCAAGATTTATCCTTTAAAAGACTGAGTTTGCAATAGCTTAAAATCTCATTGTTTTCTTCAGCTTTTGTTTCACGTGTCTGAACTGACACGTGACTTGGGGAAAAACAGGCTGATGTTTGTTTGTTTAGCGGGAGGTGAAAGCATTGGTTTCGTTTTCCTTTCTATGCTCCTTCAGCAGAGGACTGTCTGCTGTGTTAGTCATCGGTGGAATGAAAAAAAACAAAGGAAAACATTTTCCGAACATATTGCCACTTTACCAATCTGCAACGCTTTCAAAAGTCAAAAGCCACACATCTTACAATCTTACTAAACTTATTTCAAGAGCGAGGCGGCTCTGCGGTGAACTGATTTGAACTCTGACTCTGATCTGAGATTATTTTAGAGAAACCAAAGCTTATCTCAGTCCTGACTAAACACTTTCCCGCTACACTTAGCTCTGTTTACATTTACTATTCATTCATAATGTAAGAGAAGATATCTGATAACAATCAGGATTTATATAATATTAAAACAACTCAAACTGTTTTAATACGTGCTGTGATGAGCTGTGAGAGCAGACATTTAAAAATGAAATATACAGTCATTTAGCAGATGCTTTTTTGAACCTAACAAATACACTTTGACTGACCTCTTATTCACTTCACTTCCTTTCATTTCTTCCCAGTTTCCTCTTTTGCTGCAGTTTCCTTCTTTCTTGAAATCAGGATTCACGATCAAATTCCCGAATTTAAATCCCATCAGTCTCCTGGACAGTCCACTTTCCTCTGCCTTCATGTCTTCACCCCATGTTCTTGACCTCTGACCCTGAGACCTGCAGGGACAAATAAATATAATAAAATACATGTAGTGTAGATTGACATTCATAGCACCCTTCATAAAACGCGTGTTCTCTGCTTAAATGATAGATGTAGCGTCATTGGCCCCAGAGAAGCTACATTTCATCCCTACTGTGTTCTTGTACGTGGATGGGTTCAGAATAAAGTTTTCTGATAAGATCTCAAAAAGATCTGATTCATTACAGATTATATGTAATTGTATTTGTTTTGCAGGTAATTGTTCATGAACAAAATTCTAATGTTGACATGATGATGGTGCTTGATGAAAAGTCACAGGATCACCAGTTATTAAAATTAATCCTGAGAGGAACATGAATGTGTGAAAGCAAATTCCATCACAACCCATCCAACGACTGCATGCTACAGTAATGCACTGCAGCTGCATTAAAATGCATAATAATTTAAAAAAAAATTGTCGTTCATTTTCAGATTTTGCCATGCTGCTGGTGTTCCCTTCAGCTGCAGCAGAGTCTCGATCACTTACACTTAACATGCTAACATGCAACGTCACCCAACAAGCTGATGGATTCAGCTACCATCTGTCCCGACCGCCCAGTTCACCCGAGTGTACGTCGTGCTGGGAGTCGAAGAACGTAAGTCCTTCACACTCAGCCCCAACTGGGTTTATCAGAGAGGATCTTCAATAAGCTGAGATCACGCTATGTTTTTGTTTTCCAACACGGTCACCGGGTCAGATCATTCAGCTATACAGTCTTGTCGACACTTTGGTTGCTTTTGTTCTTCTCCTTGTGCTGCCACCTTGTCGTGGTGGAGAGGCTTGTGTGTCTCTTGGAGACCCTGAGAGCGGTGCCGGGTGGGAGTTTCATCTCCCCGCAGGGTCAACCGAGCCGGATTGGTCTCAGGTGAGGGGCCTGACCAAAGGCAGCACAACTCTGCACTCCAGGTTAGGGGGTTGGTCACGGCGCCAACAATGTCTACACAAGCTGTGCAGTGACAGCAGCAGACCCACCGATGTCCTGAGCCAATGCTGATGACCAGTACCAGCGCTAATCCGGCGAATAAAAGCTTTAATGGATCGATAAAGACTGAAGTAAAAGGACATTCAAATCTGATCATTTCTTATCTGTACTGGTTTTATTCCCAGAGGGCGAAAGTAAGAAAGGAATCTGATTTGAATAGGGAGAGGAAAAATGAGCAGGAAATCCAGCAGTTCACGCACAGTGACGATGTACCACACACATCAGCCTGACAAAAGACTATTTCTTTACCGGACTAGAACTTCTGCTTTTTGTACTCAAAAAAACCACAAAAAAAAACTGCCACACACACAGGTGAAAACTATTTTAGCGTCACTATTGCGGCTGGTAATAAGGAAGAGACAGATAATGTCTGTTTAATACGCTGCAAACATATTTTTGCTCATTTCTGCTGTCGGCTAAGTTTCAGGTTTGAGTTGTGGCAAACTGGGCTGCTTGATACATTGAAATGATATCCAAAGAGGAACACGCCTGAACAATCCACTCTCCTACAAGAGAAGATGATCTTGTATTTATTTTCCGTTTATTTGTAAGTTACAAAGTTGTAAGTGGCGAGCATGTGCCATTGAGCTAACTTAACGTTATTGAAGTGACATTTTTTTGCATATTTGGTGGCAGCACCACCACCAGATCAAAGCATCTTCCTATATGCAAATTTGCAACAATTTTGCTCTCTCTGGTGTAACCAGGCTCTGATGTGTACAAAAATAAATCATTTGGACTAGTTGTTTGTCAGGGTGCTAAGTACAGTTGTGGCTGTTAGCAAGCTGTTGCTATGGTGTTGGTACGGCACTGATAGGTAGTACTGGGGAAAAGTGCCTCTGATGGTGGGACATACTGTTCCAGTGTGTGGATAAGCTTTACTCTTCTACTTCTCCTGTGTCAAGACTGAGAAGATATTATCTGCTAATGAATGGCACTGGAAACTCCCTAAATCTCCACCAATTCTTCCCCATCTTCTTCTTCTTTTTATGAACAGTGTACTTACAAGTGATTATTGCGATCTCTGGAAAAACCCCACCTGACGACTGATGGTCTGATTGCGTAAGTGGTTTTTTTTTTTAAATCAACTAAATTTGTGTCTGTGTGTTTATTTTCCAGAGAACTGTCGTCGCCCGGGACATTGAAAACCTCACCCAGAATGTCTGCCAGTCCTACCTGCGCTACACAAGGGACTGCCCTGATGTAATAAATGTAAAAAACTTCATATCCGAATTCAGTTCCAACGTCAGACACTAACAATTCAATAGGACTCCTAGACATATGACATTTGGGAATGTGGAAAATACAGCTGGGGATTCCCCACATTTGTGTCTAATCAGCCAAATGAAGAAAGTGTTCAGAGCTCATGTGTGTTTAGTGCTGGATTGTTACTAGCATGTTAGCATGCTAGCATTTGATAATTATCAGCAAACACAAAGTGCAGGTGAGGCTGATGGGGAATGTCATTAGTTGAGCAGGTGATTCTGCATAAACAAAAGTGTTGTTCGGAACTATTGATTATGTATTTTTATTATCGATTCATCTTTTTATCTATAATAAGTATCATATAAGTGAATAATACCCATTTGATTTTCCCAAAGTCCAAGATAACATATTGAAATTGCTTGTTTTGTCTGACCAACAGTCCAAACCCAAAAACATTATTCAGGTTACTATTAGAAAAGAAAAGCAGCAACCCTCTTGCATTGTGACTGCTGTAACAAGGACCACATTATTAGTACTCCCCCTCAAACCTGAAACATGTCCAGACATGTTTACTCTAAAAAAAAAACACTCAGGCTGCACTTCCTGTATCTGCAAAAAAATAAGTCTTGAAAACATCTTCAAAATCATTTTTATCAATTAAAATTATACGTTTTTTGCAAATGTCTGGCAATAGAATCATGTTCATATTTTTAAAGATCAGTTTAAATTAAATGTTTGCACTATACCCTCTCACTCATTCCTGTGTATCTCTTTCTTCCTTTAGGAACGCGAGGAAGCCCACTGTGAATGTAAGTGTTGCATTCAATTTAAAAAATCCCCTTCTTTGTTATCCGCCTACACTGTCAAAGTGGTGCTACTCGTGATGTGGGAGGTTTCAAAGAAAGTCAGAACCTGAAGTACCCACCAACACATTCAGAGAAGGGAAGAGTTAATCTCTCTCCATTGACTCAGCAGAGATAACATTACGTAAGAAAAGCTGATCTACAGCAGAATAAATATTTGACAGCAGTACAGAATGCCTGAGAGCCTTACTGCATTACATTTCTATATTTTAAATTGGCACCTGAATTTTGTGTTTTCCTTTACATTAATTAAGTGTTTTACGCTCCAAATTACCAGGGGGAGGAACCCCAGACCTCCGCCTCATATGTGATCCCACCAATGTAGAAACCAGACCCATCAGCTGAACAAACTATGGTTTAACAAAACACTGTTTAAACCTCTTTAATGTAACCACTGAGTAGACTGCAGAGGGCCAAACTAAACCACAGACTAACTCAATATTTAGAACCCAGATGGACCGTTGTGGTTCAATAATAATCGAGGGTCACTTACGCTTTTCTGGTGTAAAAAAAAATCAATTAAATTCAAAAGTTCCAAAAGTATTGTCCGCTGTTATGCAATACTTTGGGGAATTCAACTAAATTAAAGTTAGAATATTTCAATTCTTCTTCTGGAGCCAAAATATCACAAAACCTTTGGTGTTTAAATTATACAATGTGTATCTCTGTTGAAATAGTCATTATCAAAAGGAAAGAAGAATAATATCAATATAACAGCTTAGTACAAACTTGTCAATGGTTGTGTTGTAATTTTACAGATTAAAGAAACGTATGATAAGCTTATAATGCACCGTTTAAATATTAAACCAAAGGCTCCTAATCGTTTTTGGCTTGTGACCTCTCATAATATAGAGTTGGGGCCCTTTGTCACATTTCCAATGTCAATAACTATGTTTCACCTGCTTTTATGTACATTTTCTGTAAGGGTATTAAAAAACCTGAGTGGAATCGACTGCAATTTAGGGGGAGACATTACTATTCATTTTCTCATCTGAGTTTTTACTATTTTCTTCAACACATTTACTGATTTGTTCTCCACGTCTTTTCTGTCCTCTAGTCAACTGCAGCCATATCTTGGATCTCCCCACAACCACTGGTGAGTCTCCACATGTTTCCTCAACTAATTCACTGCAGTTTGTGGTTGTATATCTTCGCCTGAAGTGTAAAAAAAACATTATTATCCGCCGGCTGCAGTTTAACAATGTAATGCCAGCTCAACCAAAGGATGCTTTTGTGTCATAAGGAAACGTGTAACAGCACTGTCTCCAGGAAATTCAGTGGAGTAGAAAACTCCAGCTGAGAAAAAAAAAAAACTACTGCACTTTTTGCTACTTGGATGTTAGTCACATCTGGAAACACTGAACATCATACAGCTTCAATAAGGAGCTGAAAAAAAGCAGATTCACTAAATAGAGCAACGCCAAATGCTTTGCACAATAAATCACATGTACTGTGTAGCCACATTTAGATTAAATAAAACCAGGATCCTAAATGAAGTTTCCTGTGTCTTTAAGAGTTGTTCAGTTTATGGTTCACTCGTCTAGCACTGTGCGTCAGGTAGAAAATGCAAAACAGAAGAAGAGCAGTGGCACAGAATATAAAAGGGCACACCCTTGATTGTTTCCAGTAAATGTCAGAAAGGAGGCAGTTGGACATACAGGGGTTTGTATCATGTATATTAAGAGATAGATTAACAGCGTTTAGCACTATAGTTATATCAAATGTTAACCCCTTTGAATATGAATTAAACTAGAATTCTTAAACTTCAGTTGTTTTTTGATTATTTATTATTTATTTAGATTTTAGTCTCTTTGAAATAATATGACCAGATAACATGCTGCATGCAGGAATGCAGTGGGCCCACATTCCATACCTTTTTTCACTGTCAGTTAAATGTACCACACATTTAATCCCAACACGTTTAACAAAAAGGGGAGAAAACACAAGTTGTACATTTTAAAAATGGTTTCATTTAACCAAAGTAAAAGGGAGCCCTTTACTGTCCAATAGTTGTTGAGCTATTTCAGTCTAGACTAAAGTGGCTAATAACTCATTGACAATGTTTTTGAAATAGTTTGATAAGATATGACCTGTTTCTTTTTTCGTCTTTGTCTCCTTTCAGTGGACTCTACGTTGATCTGCGTCACTAAGAGTTGGTGTCTGAGCGAGCTCAAATTTGGCCTCTGTGTCGCTGGTATTATTATTTTTCTTCTTGTAGTCGTTGGCTCTGCAGCGCTGCTATATCAGAAGAAGAGAATCTGCAACCATGGGAGAGCTTCATACACTGCTGCAAATGGGAAGAATGCCATGGAGCAAGAGATGGTAGAGGTCAAAGACATAATTTAGGAGTTGATGTGGTACAAAACAACAGTGGCTGAACAAGGATGAAACCTGACTACCTGTAGTCTAAATGTGGCCACTGTTCTTGATAATAATGATAATGTTTTTAAGTGCCTTAAAGACTAGCTAAATTAAATAGAAATAAACACCGTAAGTGCTACACATACAAAAATATTAAATAGCCATATTTATAATGGAATATTTTAGGATATATATATGTATATGTTTTTCGTTTTCCTTCATACTGTAAATGAGCTTCAGGGGCCACCCTGGTCTCTGTGGAAAGACCAGGGTGGCCCATTCAGAGGGCCTAAGGCTCATTTGAGTTTTAAAGTTTAGCAAATATGTCCAGAAAGAAGATTACATTTGTTCAGAAGCAGTGTCATCTGCAAAAATGAGTTAAAACAGAAAAGCAGTACTGGATAAAGCATTAGAATATGATCTAGAGATACATTTAAAGACTTATTCTTGTCTTTATAGTGACAGTGACCATGTGGGAAGTAAGTTCGTTGAAAACCACTCGTTGTTCACAAGCCCTCCCTGACTCACCCTGGGCACTGTCTCTCTGGGGTTTCCCCGGCCTTAACTGTGATGTGCACATTGTAATGTCTGAGTCAACAGTTTTTATATTGTTTCACGACTTGTTTATGAAAGTCACATTTTTCCGAGTAGTTTTAATCATTTAACTCTTAATGATCAGACTGCTCTAATGTAAATGTGTCACATTTTAAATCCTCCGTTGGGACCATGCGCTCATCAAACGTTTATCAAAACACACTGTCGGTCTTTGCTTACAGTGTTGGCGGTGGAAGAATGTGGCTGCAGTTCTGGAGCCACCTCATTTCTCCCAAACCATTCAGCAAAACCAGCTTCTGTCTAAATCAGAGGCTAGGAATATGCTGTGCTGTTGCAGAATCACATTTTCCAGACATGAATCTTGCAGCCTTAACTGAGGTTTGTAAGATGTAGTCTGGTTTGGAGCCAAATAGTCTTTTCACGTTAAACCGGTTTAATGCTCTCATTAGCCGGTGATCTTGTCTAGAATCAGTGCCCTGACACACCAAGCTGACCTCAAAGAACTGATGCCGTCAAAGAACGACTCCTTTCAACTTTGCAGTCTCCTGAAAAGTTGCGACTCTAGTAGACATTTCTGTCCACAGAGAAGAACGGTTATATCTCTTCGTCGAATTCACAATGTAGTTTTCCCACTTCACGTATTTTTCTGTGTCCGTTGTCAGACGACAGAATGAGTACAAAATAATGATTTAATCATAATTCACAAGTTGCTGTGCTGAAAGTCATCATTTGATAATGAGAATCCAATTACATTTTTACAACACTTAGCCAACACACCGTATCACTAGATTAAATGCTATCAAACACCAACCCTACACACAACCATAAACCATAAATGCCCAACCGTGGCCTACTAACAGTCCCCAATAACCAACGGTTGGCTTGGTGTATCAGGGCTTTCAGCTCCAGTGACTGCAACAGTAAAAAACAGGCTTTGAATCCTAAATCCCAAATGTCACCAGCCTCAGATTACCCCGGAGGTCAGAAGGTCAGAGGTCACTTAAATGGCTAGCACATAGCACATAATATGTTGGATTAAAAATCCAGTGACCAAAACATGATCCATGGTTGACAGATAAGGGAATGGAAATGAAAAAAGGAAGATAACTGTCCATCAGGTCATCTGACGATACAACCACATGATGTGGACCGTCAGAACTCTTACTGATCGATAGTGATATTGATCTTCCTCTGTGGAAGTTGGGAGATTTATTTATTATAATGAATAATGAATAAAAGAGTCATATATTACCTGATAGACTGTCTGAATTGGACAGAGACGTTCATGGTGTTATATTAAGACTCTAATGTACGAGCATGAAGTTTGTACATGTCAGGACTCCTGGACTCTGGTATGACCAGAAATCAGCCAGGTGTTTTATTTTTGAGAAACCTGTCGGATCCAAGGAAGAAAGTCCTCCTTTCTTCCATCTTTTTAAGTGAGTTTCTGCTACTTACAGCTGCATTCATGTGCTGTTTTTGTGGCAGCAAACCCTCCTTAGAAACATTGACATTAGGGCTGCAACTTAAGTTGTTTTTATCATTAATTCATAATTTTGTCTTTCAAGTTGTGAACAATGCACATTATTATTTCCCACAGCCCAAAGTGACGTATTCATATTTTTATCTGACCAACAGTCCAAAACAGAAGAGTATGCAATTTATTATCATAGATAATAAAAACAATGCATCAAATCCTCATATTTAAGAAGCTGGAACCAGCAAATGTTTGGTGTATTTTGCTTGATAAATGAGGAATAATCAATTCGTTATCAAAACATTTGCCAAGTAAAACCAAAACTAGTAGCTAAAAGAGGCTAAAAAGCTGCGTGGAGCTGCAACGTTATGAGATCTTCACTTTGAGTGATTCTGATTAATGCAGCTTTAATGACAGTGAACTACTGGTCAGGTTATTGTGAAATTTGCCTTTGTTTTTGCTTTTATTTTTGAGAATTAAAGAAAGTCTAAATGTGCTCTATCCATCCTTTAGTTATGTAAACTATTAATGAATATGTGTTAATTTAGATTACTAAAGTATCATATAACCCATGTAATCCTTCAGTAAAAGTGATTCTATGGATTTGTTGCGTGTTTTGTGTACAATATATTGGAAAGTTTAAATGAAAGTTAATCACTTGTCTGGGTATGGTATAAAAATATATTTTTGCTGGCTGTGTACAAATCAGAGTTATTGACTATGAAATTATGTTACTCAGAGATGAATTATGTGGCTTAATATGATATATTCTGCTGAATAAATGATTTTAAATGGCCGTCTCAACTGTATTTTTTGATCGACAGCAACTCAGACTTCACTGATAACATTTTAGATATTTATGTTGAACTTACTTTATTACGCATATAGATACATTTGAATGTCTTCAGAAACAGGACTGGCTACAGACATTTTGTGTTTTTCCTGGGCCGTCAATCACCTTGTTTATTTAGGCTTTAAGACAATATTTTTGACAATAATATATACAGATGCCTGGAGCAGTGTGCCACTCCTTTTCCAACGGCATTCCAACATCATTTCCTGAAGGCACGTGCCTTCATTTTGGAATGACAACAAAGTGATTTCGTATTTGCTGATGTGCCCTGAAACTAATTATGGCCAATGTTAGGCTATATATATATATATATATATATATATATATATATATATATATATATATATATATAACTAATATTATGGCCAATGTTATGTATATCTATATATATATATATATATATATATGTTATGTTATATATAAAATATATATAACATTGGCGTATATATATATATATATATATCAGTGGCGGGCCGTGCATTTTATACCTGGGCCTTCTGTGCTGTCCTACTACAGTTGAACAGCTACGGTGCAGATATATGAATCTGTGCATGACGGGACGCTGCGTCATTAACGGACAATGCATAGTCAAATCAACGTAATTAACACAATGACAACCACAAAGTCATAAGAACCAGTCACATATGATAAAGCATGACACATCAATCCAGCAAACCTGCAGCGGATCCACACGTTCAACCACACAAGAGCACGAGCCATTCAAATTGTATTCATAAAAACGTTACTGCAGATGTAAAAAAACAAACGCAGTCAAAGAATACGCCCAACATGTCAAAATAAAGATCTGATTGGTTGAAGACTATGACAATCAACAATATCGTCCCCATATACTTCAATCTGCAAAGTCTAGAGGACCTCGGGCCTCTCTCCTTACATAGAGACATAGGGGCTGAATCTGATTGGATAAAAGCTCTCCTTAAAACAAGCTGTGCTGGAAGCGCTGTCTGCTTTGCTCTGGCTCCAGTTGCTCTTTTCACGTTCAAAGTTATGCAGATATATTTGGAGGCAGTTCACACTTTTCACTGAAACTAAAGGCTCAGCCAGTCTACAGCTTCCAGAAGCATCAAACCCGTAGCCACAAGCTAGCGCAATGCAGCAGCTCTGCTCTGTCCCTCAACAGTCTTGAGCTAATTTTGTGTGTAAACTGGCGAAGATTGTACCACATTTTAAAACGTTTCATTTGTCCTCCTTTTCTTGGATACACGACAGAGTAAAGGCATCCTGCGTCAGTCCATAGAAGTAGTTTACTGAGCGTCTCTGATCTGAACTACAGAGAAGCCGATTAGTAATGTCATACCGGTTTAACAGCAGCATCAAACCACTAAACCAGGTTAAAAATAAATACCATACATTGTTATTAAAACGATGTTACATAAAAGGTATATCTGTAAATATATGTGACTTGACAAACAACATGCACTCTTGTTCTAAAAAGCTATTGGAGAAATATACGATTAAAAGGTTAACAAGGTACAGTCTAATATAATGTATAAGAAGTTTAAAAGTTAGCCGATGTATATTTATAAATATTCTGTATTTTTTGAAGAGTCTAGAAGTGAAGAAGTAGTGTTTGAAAGTAAGGGAGACAGCCATAGAAAGTGGCTGAGTTACGGGAGGACCACGCCCTCTATTGCCACCATGCTCTTCAGCGGAGACCGAGACGCTGGTAAAAGCTGCAGGTTGGACTCAGAACTCTTAACTAAGGTACCACACTCTTATCTTATTGCTCTCATGAGTGATTTCTCCACGCTTCAGGCTACACATCCTGCCAGCAACGAGGGGTATTCTTTAATTTTACCAGCTTGTGTGTGTGTGTGTTGAGTTTGTTGTAAAAGGTAAAAGGTAACCTGCATACAGTAGCCTATAGTATGCAGCCTGGCGAACATGTTCATGGGTTCTCAAATTATAAAAAAATTTTTTGGGGGGGAGGGGATTTGAAACATCGTCATTCTACAAATAAAAATATAAACATGGTCAGTACTCAATAGTTAAAGATCCATCCCCCAGCCCACCCCCACGCGAATCAAGAAAGGTGTTCGTGTTTGTGATGTGTCATAACAGTCGCCCGGCATGTGAAGAAGAGGAACTAACAGAAGAAGCCGACTTTTACCAAAGTGCGGTGAACATCTTTCCACTCCTCTTGAGGTGAGTTTTTCTTTTTTAGTTTTCTACCTTTCGTTAAATCTAAGACTGTTAAATCAATACATGTTTAATAATAATATAAAACAGACAGAGCAGATTGTCAGAAGAAGAGCGTTTAGATAAAAGACGTCAATCATTCTTATTCATTCTTCTTCGTGTAGTCGATTTCCTCTAAGATTTCACTTAGCTCCCAAAGTTGGACAGGCATCCCATGCAGAAGTAGGCTACTTGCTGGAACTTCACACGGACTCTAGTATCTGCTGACCTGAAGGCAGGTCCTCCTCTGAGTCAAAACGGCTATCTAGGATTACGATTTACCCTTTGCAGCTATTTGAATAACGCGACATCGTGTGTTTTTTGTAAACCCCTCATGCAGCGGCATCAGTCAGTGGACTGCGAAAAGGGGACTCGGGACGTGTGGGCTGTGCCGCTCTACATTTCACACATCAGAGACACGCTGCTTTCTGTGGGCAGTTTTGCGTTTTCTGTTATCACAATAACAGTTGTGGTAGAACAAGGAGAAGCCCATTGATGTGTGAAGTGAATTTGAAGTGAAGCGATTGAATATTGTTGTAGTATGTATTTTCCGCATTGCTTCGTAGACGGTCCCATGCGCACTCGTCTCATGGGACCGAGTGCGTCAGTACAGTTTGGAGGAGCTCAGAGGACGGCACGTTTTTAAATTAAGGTTGTAGCTTGTTGTCTACCTCACACCAGTTACAGAGAGGCATCGTTTGTGTTTTAACAACGTTTCGCTAACGATTTATTGAACCGGGAAGTCCGAATCTTTGAATATCTTTCCAACTATACCTGAGTATAACTGACACAGTAAACTGATTCAGAAGATTATCTGAAAAGGGAAATAACTCCCAAGAAGAAAGAATGGACCTTTTTAAGAAGTAAATTAATTTATTTTCATGTGGTCTATTTACTTCAGGCTGACTTTATATTTTTTTATATTCTATCATTTAATCGTCTGCCTTTCGCATGAAGTTGGGGCATGCGCACGTTGGGAGTTTTTCCTTCTCTGCACAGTGTCATGAGATTAAACATATGAAATACACCTCTGGTTTTATCAAAGCTACTTTTAAGTGATTCGTTAGTTAAAATAGGGTTATTTTCCAGACTAACGTGACTGATAACTCAAAAAACATGTTGCTCTCGCTCCAGCTGCTCTTTTCACGTAACACGTTATGCAGACATTGTCACGGGGCATGGTGGAGGACTCAAACGCAGACCAGGCAGAGTAGCGTGTAGAAGTGGTTTTAATGAACAATTCAAAACAAACAGCAGACTTACAGGCACAATGGGGCATCCACGGACGAGACAAGGGAAGAGGGGAGGAAATCCAGCAGGACAGGAAACAGGGCAGGCAGACAGGGAAACCAGGAACAGCACAAGCCGAACGGGCGGGTAGACATTGCAAGAATCTGGCAAGGAGTGACTGATGGGCAGGAGCTTATGAAGAGGGAAGAACAGGTGAGAAGAGTTGTGCTGATGAGGGGGAAGTGCTTGATTACTAATCAGCGGCAGGTGAAGGGAATTAGGCTGAGGGAGTGACTGACAGGTAGAGTGGAGTAACACAGACACACAGAACACAGAGGCAAAGCCTAATCGTGACAGTACCCCCCCCCCCAAGGGACGGATTCAAGACGTCTCAAAAAAAAACAAACAAAAAAAACAAACGCCTCCCAAGGGAGGGCGGTGGGGGCCCGGAGGAGGATTAACACTCCGCCGAGGCCGAGAGTCAGAGTCCAAAACCGGGTGGGTGGAGGGGGCCCGGAGGAGGGCCAGGGCTCTGGAGGCCGGAAATCAGACGGGGAACAGGGCTCTGGAGGCCGGAAATCAGACGGGGGACAGGGCTCTAGAGGCTGGATCTCGGGCGGTCGACCGGACTGCAGGACTTGCTTCAGAAGCGGGGGCTCCGGCGGACGGCCGGACTGCGGGACTTGCTTCCGAAGCGGGGGCTCCGGCGGATGGCCGGGCTGCGGGACTTTCTTCCGAAGCGGGGGCTCCGGCGGACGGCCGGGCTGCGGGACTTGCTTCCGAAGCGGGGGCTCCGGCGGACGGCCGGGCTGGACAGGCTCGAGCTGCAGGACTTGCTTCCGAAGCGGGGGCTCCACGGGCTGAGGCTCGGGGGGGCCGGACTGGACGGGCTGAGGCTCGGGGGAGCCGGACTGGACGGGCTGAGGCTCGGGAGAGCCGGACTGGGAAGACTGGGGCTCGGGAGAGCCGGACTGGGAAGACTGGGGCTCGGGAGAGCCGGACTGGGAAGACTGGGGCTCGGGAGAGCCGGACTGGGAAGACTGGGGCTCGGGAGAGCCGGACTGGGAAGACTGGGGCTCGGGAGAGCCGGACTGGGAAGACTGGGGCTCGGGAGAGCCGGACTGGGAAGACTGGGGCTCGGGAGAGCCGGGCTGGGGCTCCGGCTGGAGCTCGGGAGAGCCGGGCTGGGCGGACTGGGGCTCCGGCGGGAGCTCGGGAGAGCCGGGCTGGGCGGACTGGGGCTCCGGCTGGAGCTCGGGAGAGCCGGGCTGGGCGGACTGGGGCTCCGGCTGGAGCTCGGGAGAGCCGGGCTGGGCGGACTGGGACTCCGGCTGGAGCTCGGGAGAGCCGGGCTGGGCGGACTGGGGCTCCGGCTGGAGCTCGGGAGAGCCGGGCTGGGCGGACTGGGGCTCCGGCTGGAGCTCGGGAGAGCCGGGCTGGGCGGACTGGGGCTCCGGCTGGAGCTCGGAGGAACCGGACTGGGAACACTGGGGCTCTGGCTGGAGCTCGGAGGAACCGGACTGGGAACACTGGGGCTCCGGCTGGAGCTCGGGGGAGCCGGACTGGGGCTCCGGCTGGAGCTCGGGGGAACCGGACTGGGGCTCCGGCTGGAGCTCGGGGGAACCGGACTGGGGCTCCGGCTGGAGCTCGGGGGAACCGGACTGGGGCTCCGGCTGGAGCTCGGGGGAACCGGACTGGGGCTCCGGCTGGAGCTCGGGGGCACCGGACTGGGGCTCCGGCTGGAGCTCGGGGGAACCGGACTGGGGCTCCGGCTGGAGCTCGGGGGAACCGGACTGGGAACACTGGGGCTCCGGCTGGATCTCGGGGGCTGGTGATCGCTGCTCCTCGGAGACGTCGGCGGCAGGGGCTGGTGATCGCTGCTCCTCGGAGACAGCAGCGGCCGGGACTGGAGGTCGCTGCTGCTCCTCGGAGACGGCAACGGCCGGGACTGGAGGTCGCTGCTGCTCCTCGGAGACGGCAACGGCCGGGACTGGAGGTCGCTGCTGCTCCTCGGAGACGGCAACGGCCGGGACTGGAGGTCGCTGCTGCTCCTCGGAGACGGCAACGGCCGGGACTGGAGGTCGCTGCTGCTCCTCGGCGACGGCGGGAGCTAAAGGTCGCTGCTCCTCAGCGGCGGCAGGCACTGGAGGTCGCTGCTGCACGGAGGCGGCAGCGGCAGGCACAGGAGGTCGCTGCGACACGGAGGCGGCAGCGGCAGGCACAGGAGGTCGCTGCGACATGGAGGCGGCAGCGTCAGGCACAGGAGGTCGCTGCGGCTCTGAGGCGGCGAGGCTCCACCAAATGGCAAAGCCTGCCAGGAATAGGCTCACCTCATCGGCGGCGACCGAGTGCGGAAGTGACTGACTCGGGGGAACCGGACTGGGAACACTGGGGCTCCGGCTGGATCTCGGGGGCTGGTGATCGCTGCTCCTCGGAGACGTCGGCGGCAGGGGCTGGTGATCGCTGCTCCTCGGAGACAGCAGTGGCCGGGACTGGAGGTCGCTGCTGCTCCTCGGAGACGGCAACGGCCGGGACTGGAGGTCGCTGCTGCTCCTCGGAGACGGCAACGGCCGGGACTGGAGGTCGCTGCTGCTCCTCGGAGACGGCAACGGCCGGGACTGGAGGTCGCTGCTGCTCCTCGGAGACGGCAACGGCCGGGACTGGAGGTCGCTGCTGCTCCTCGGAGACGGCAACGGCCGGGACTGGAGGTCGCTGCTGCTCCTCGGCGACGGCGGGAGCTAAAGGTCGCTGCTCCTCAGCGGCGGCAGGCACTGGAGGTCGCTGCTGCACGGAGGCGGCAGCGGCAGGCACAGGAGGTCGCTGCGACACGGAGGCGGCAGCGGCAGGCACAGGAGGTCGCTGCGACATGGAGGCGGCAGCGTCAGGCACAGGAGGTCGCTGCGGCTCTGAGGCGGCGAGGCTCCACCAAATGGCAAAGCCTGCCAGGAATAGGCTCACCTCATCGGCGGCGACCGAGTGCGGAAGTGACTGAGTCGCTGAGGCGCCTGCGGCCGGGTTCGGGATAGGCTGCGGTGCCGAGGCGGCGGTGGTCAGGTCCGGGAGAGGCTGCAGCGCTAAGGCGGCGGCGGCGGCCGGGAACCGCTGTGGCGACGAGACGTCGGCGGCTGGGTCCGGGACAGGCTGAGGCGCCGAGGCTGCGGTGGCTGGGTCCGGGAGAGGTTGCGCTGCCGAGGCGACAGCTGGAGTCGGTCGGACCGTTGACTGGACACGGGGAGCTGGAGTCGGTCGGACCGTCGACTGGACACGGGGAGCTGGAGTTAGCTGCGGCCAAGCGGGAGCAGGGGATCGCTGCAGCCCAGCGGAAACGGGGGATCGCTGCGGCTCAGCGGAAACGGGGGATCGCTGCGGCCCAGCGGAAACGGGGGATCGCTGCGGCCCAGCGGAAACGGGGGATCGCTGCGGCCCAGCGGAAACGGGGGATCGCTGCGGCCCAGCGGGAACGGGGGATCGCTGCGGCCCAGCGGGAACGGGGGATCGCTGCGGCCCAGCGGGAGCGGGGGATCGCTGCGGCCCAGCGGGAACTGAAGACTGACCCTTTCTCTGCCTCTGACTCTTCTTTGGGGTGACAGAGCGGCTTAGTTCCCGGTTTGCCCTCTGGATGCTCAGAGGCCCTCCATAGGCCAAGCGGGAACCCTCAAACTGTTCATCCCACTCGGGGGATGGCTTCAAACCTAGGTCACGGTTCGCCTTCTGGACGCTCCGAGGCCCTCCAAAAGCCTGGCAGGTTCCCGAAAAGTGTTCGTACCACCCCGGGGAGAAGCGCTCAAAGCGTTGGTCCGCTGCGGCCAACACGTCCGGGTCTGCCTTCTGGATAAGGCGGTAACCCATGAATTGTTCATACCACTCAAACTGGTGGTCTGCTGAGTCCCTTCTTGGCCAGATTCTTCTGTCATGGGGCATGGTGGAGGACTCAAACGCAGACCAGGCAGAGTAGCGTGTAGAAGTGGTTTTAATGAACAATTCAAAACAAACAGCAGACTTACAGGCACAATGGGGCATCCACGGACGAGACAAGGGAAGAGGGGAGGAAATCCAGCAGGACAGGAAACAGGGCAGGCAGACAGGGAAACCAGGAACAGCACAAGCCGAACGGGCGGGTAGACATTGCAAGAATCTGGCAAGGAGTGACTGATGGGCAGGAGCTTATGAAGAGGGAAGAACAGGTGAGAAGAGTTGTGCTGATGAGGGGGAAGTGCTTGATTACTAATCAGCGGCAGGTGAAGGGAATTAGGCTGAGGGAGTGACTGACAGGTAGAGTGGAGTAACACAGACACACAGAACACAGAGGCAAAGCCTAATCATGACAGACATAATTGGAGGCAATTTTCCACTTTTCACTGGAACTGTAAAGGCTCTGACAGAGTCTTGAACAGCTTTCAGAAGAATCACGAGACACCGCGTATACCCACAAGTATGCGTTATTATGACGGTATACAGTTTCCTGTCTCAGATAACAAGACCAGCACATGCATGGCAGCAATCGCATTCATTTTTAGGAGCCTTCGTGGCCCACGTGTCACCAGAAGTTGTATGTCCTTTCCTAATAGTATGCAGCCTGTCTAACATGGTGAAACGAGTTGTTATTGTGGTTTTCATCACCACATTGCTATCGTTTCCCAGAAAAGCAAGTGCTGCATAAATCTCTGTGTCGTTAACAGCCCTTCCTAAAATGATATGAGGAAGCATAAACATGTGGTCATAGTCAATAATAATCATTTCTGTTGCATGGAATTGTACACGTTGTGACTTTATCAGGCTGCAAATATATATAGTTTCTGAATCGGCACTGTAAAGAAGACAAGGTTGAGAAAACTATTTCAAGGTAACAAACAAACACTTTTTTACTTCAGGATATATATAATACAGTAAGGCATTCGTTACATGTGGATGTTTTCCCTCTGTTTAACTAAAACGCGTTCCTGTACTGCTAGCTGTCGTAACATACACAGGAAATCTGATGCTCGGTACATCAAAATGACTCACTGTACCTCACAGACTCTTATAAGGCTGCAGGAAGTATAGGCGTACAGTGGACTTAGTGTTGAGCATATTCCTATGTGAGTAGCAAAGCCATGTTGAGTGGCCTGTGCCTGTGCGCGCTGAGGTGCTGTTGTGCGCATGCGCAGAATAAAAACGGTCAGAGTGAGTTCCCAGACCAAAGAGACGATGGTCGTCTGTTCTTTTTCTCCCGTGAGTGCTAGCTACTAGGAGCTACTAGCTAACCATCTTGGTGACTGTAATAACGAAGATAGCTGCAGGAATGTCTAACGCTACAGGTTATGGGCCCAGTCAATCAGGCCAAAGGTGGTTCAGACTTTTATTCGACGGTGATGAGAAAAATTACGAGCTCTGGGAAACAAGGTTCCTCGCGCACATGGAGTTACGTCGTCTCAGAGAAGTTATCTCGGAAGACCCGGAGATCGCTGAGGATGACGAAGAAGCTCTCGCGGAAGACGGGGAAAAGAACGGTGAGGCATATGCAGAACTAGTGCAATGTCTGGACAACAAGAGCTTGTCATTGGTAATGAGGGACGCGAAACGTGACGGAAGAAAAGCACTGAATATTCTTCGCGCGCACTATGCCGGAAAGGACAAACCCCGCGTTGTGAGTTTGTATTGTGAACTTTCCGCGCTCCATAAGGCCAGCAATGAAACGGTCACGGACTATATTATTCGAGCAGAGACTATATTCACGTCATTGAGAAGAGCAGAGGAGCATATTAGTGATGGGCTTCAGATGGCTATGGTAGTAAAAGGACTACCTGATTCATACAAGCCATTCATCGTGTACATCACTCAGACAAGTGACACTGTAACGTTCGGCGAGTTTAAAACAAAACTGCGAAGTTACGAGAGTACTGAAAAATATGGGAAAAGTGACGTGAATGCTGAAGAAGACAACGTGATGAAGACTAGCGGGGCAACGAGGTCCCGAGGAAGAGGAAGAGGGAAGAAAATGGACCTGGCTGATGTCGAGTGTTACACGTGCGGTAAAAAGGGACACATGGCCAGGGCATCTCCTGAAGGTTACCAGGTGAGAAGAGAGGAACGAAAATGGGACACACCACAGCGAGGAAGGGGACGCGGCCAAGGACAAGGCCGTGACCATGTAAAGAAAGCTGATGGAGAGACAGAGGCAGAGCATACGTCCTTCTGTTTCAGGATGAGTGATTGTCCTGCACAAAGAGAAAACAAAAAGGGTCTCATGGTCGATTGCGGCGCCACAACACACATGATCAACGACGCCACAAAGTTCAAAACAGTTGACAAGAGCTTCAGACCCGAGGACCACATGATCGAGCTTGCTGACGGATCCAAGGTGAGCGGGATGGCAAAGATGAGGGGAGACGCCGAAGTCTACTTGCTGGACAGCGAGGGACGACAGGTGAAAACGAGGCTCAAGCAAGCGCTCTACATCCCATCGTTTCCACAAAACATCTTTTCAGTCAAAGCAGCGACAGCCAACGGAGCTGAGGTCCGCTTCAAGGACGGTAATGACTGGCTGGTTCACAAGGATGGTACCATATTCAAAATGGACGTGTATGGTAGGTTGTATTACCTTAGCACTGTAGAGGATGAAAATGTTGATGAAGTGTATGGTTGTCATGACATTCAAACGTGGCATAGGATTCTTGGTCATTGTAATTTTGATGATGTTGCAAAATTAGAAAAGGTGGTTGAAGGGATGTCTATAAAAGGGAAACATGACAAGTCCAACCAAAACTGTGAAATATGCACACAGGGCAAGTTTACACAAAGCAGAAACAGACAGGCAGACGCTAAAGCTACAACCGTATTAGAGCTAGTACACACAGACCTATGCGGTCCGATAGAACCAGCAGATAAAGATGGATACAGATATGCAATAGCATTTACTGATGATTTCAGTGGAATGATTTTTCCATACTTTATTAAAGCAAAGAGTGACACGACAAAAGCTACAGAAAAATTCATAGCAGATGTAGCTCCATATGGAAAGATAAAGTGCATAAGGTCTGATAACGGAACAGAGTTTACCGGGCAGGAGTTCCAGTCTTTACTTAGGAGTAACTTGATAAGGCATGAGAAGAGTGCACCCTACTCACCTCATCAGAATGGAACTGCCGAAAGAGGTTGGAGAACCTTATTCGAGATGTCTCGATGCATGCTATTGGAGAGTAACCTCCCAAAGCAATTATGGACATATGCTGTACAGACAGCATGTCAAATCCGCAACAGGTGCTACAGTAAGCGGCTAGAGCAGACACCTTACCGTGTTTTCACAGGAAAAACACCTAACCTATCTAACATGAAGATATTTGGTTCTGAATGCTACGTATATCAGCAGGATAAGAAAAAGCTGGATTCTAGATGCAAAAAGGGGATCTTTGTAGGCTATGACAAATATAGTCCAGCATATAATGTGTATTATCCCGAGACAGGAAAAGTCCTCAAACATAGGCTGGTGAAATTCCTCACCAAAGGTAGCGCAGATAGTCAGACTCAGACAGATTGTGACATGGGGGAAGATATTGAGAAAAAAGGTACACCACCGAAGATAGTCAACCAGGGTCAGGGACAGCCTAAGGAGAGTAAAGAGTCAAATGTTGAGGAGACTGCTGAGGCAGGTCCGACCCAGACAGTTAGTACTCAGAGAGAAGAGGGAGAAAAGAGATACCCTATGAGACAGAGAAAGGCTACAGAATATTTAAAGGAGTATCAGTGTAAAGCTGAGTGTAATAATGATGAAAGTGAAAATGTAGATTATTTCTACAGAGTAGCTTATGATGTACCTAAAACACTTAAAGAGGCAATGGACTCAAAGAAGTCAAAAATGTGGGCTGACGCGATGAAAGATGAGATGAACTCTTTGACAGAGAATAATACTTTCACTCTGACCCCACTGCCAAGAGGCAAACAAGCAGTGGGAGGTCGCTGGGTGTATGCAGTGAAAGAGAGGCCAGATGGATCTGAAACTTGTAAAGCCAGATATGTCGCAAAGGGGTATAGTCAAGTGGAAGGGATTGATTATAAAGAGACTTTTTCACCGACAGCCAACATGACCTCTGTACGAGCATTAATGCAGGTGGCTGTACAGGAGGATCTTACCCTACACCAAATGGATGTGAAGACTGCTTATCTCCATGCTCCAATAGACTGTGAGGTATATATGGAGCAACCGGAAGGTTTTGAGATCAAGTCAAAAACAGGGGAACACTTAGTGTGTAAACTCAACAAGTCATTGTATGGTTTAAAACAGTCCGGGCGGAACTGGAACATGTTACTGCATGATCACCTTACAGAGAATGGTTTTGTGCAAAATGATGCTGATCATTGTGTCTACAGCAGAAGATCTGAGAACGAGAAAGTGATTCTGTTAGTGTGGGTAGATGACTTAATCATAGCAGCGAGTAACAACACCTTACTCAGTGATGTAAAAGAAATGTTGAAGAGAAGGTTTAAGATGAAAGATATGGGTCCACTTAAACACTTCCTGGGTATCGATTTCAGACAAAGTGAGGGAGAGATCAAAATGACTCAAAAGAGACACATAGAGAAAATATTAGTGAAATTTGGAATGTCCGGATGCAAACCGAGATCCACCCCATGTGAGCAAAAGTTAAACTTTGACAGTGAGGGTGAAGTTATTGATTCGACAGGATATAGAGAGATAGTAGGTAGCTTGATATACATTATGACATGTACCAGACCTGACCTGAGCTGGGTTGTGAGTAAACTATCTCAGTATCTAGCAGAACCAAAGCAACAGCATTGGGCTACAGCAAAACACATACTGAGGTACTTAAAGGGTACGATAGATCAAGAACTACACTACCAGAAATGTGAGAAAAGCCTCCTACAGCTGGAAGGATATAGTGATGCTGATTGGGCAGCCGATAAGGATGATAGGAGGAGCACAAGTGGATACTGTTTCAGCTTAACTGAGAATGGTCCAGTTATATCGTGGAAGAGTAGGAAACAGCCAACAGTGGCGTTGTCCACCTGCGAAGCAGAGTATATGGCACTTGCAGCCACGACTCAAGAGAGTATGTACCTTGTACAACTACTTAGAGCAGGGGTGGCCAACCCGCGGCTCCCGAGCCGCATGCGGCTCTTTGCCCGGTTTCATGCGGCTCTTACGTTCATATCGAAGTTTGTATTTGTGGTTTTTTAATGTGCGTGTTCGCTTCGCTTGAGTTAAATACGGTATTTTCGTCAAACGCGCATGTGCGGCCACAGATTACGTTCCTCGTCGACCCATTTAACGCCGAGACGGACTGTTTGAAAGCCCCGCTAGTCGCAGATGAGGCTGCGGCTGAGTTGGAGATGATCGATCTTTGTGAGGAGGACCAACTCAAACCTGCTTTAAGGGACCATTGAGTTCTGGAAAAGTGTGCCAATGAAAAAATACCCCAATGTCAAACGGGCTGCGCTTAAGATACTGTTAATGTTTGGGTCAACATATGTCTGCGAGTCTGTGTTTTCTACCCTGAAACACGTGAAATCAAAGCATCGATCTGTTCTGACTGACACCCATGTGAAAGAATTGCTTCGAGTGGCAACAACGGAATACAAGCCAGATTTGAAGAGGATTGTTCAAGGCAAGGAATGCCAGAAGTCCCACTAAGTAACATGCATAGTAAAAGAAAAACACTATTGTAAATTATTATATTTTTGTTTGTGGACTTGGTTGAACTGAGAGTTTGTCTGTGTGAGACAGTGTACACAATGTTCATTGTTGAAAATGACTGGCCTGTGGTCTTAGGAGTCAATTTCTGTCATTATCATGTTGGTGTGTGACATTTACAATAAATCTGGCTGAGCAAAGATATGTGTGTGTGTGAGGAAGGGATAGGGTGATGTTCATGTGTGCCCATGTGTATGATGTGGCTCTTTGCGGTAACACAGTAAAAAATGTGGCTCTTGGTCTCTGACTGGTTGGCCACCCCTGACTTAGAGGAATAGATAGTGGTAACCAGCATGTACCAGTCAAGATCTATGAGGACAACCAGGGGGCGATAGCTTTATCTAAGAACCCAGTATGCAGACAGAGAAGCAAACACATAGATATAAAGTATCACTTTATACGGTCTGCACACGCAGAGGGGAAAATATCTATAGAATACTGTCCTACTGCAAACATGGTAGCTGATGTTCTTACCAAGCCAGTGACAAAGAATAAGTTTGAGAGTTTCAAGGGGTATTTGTTTGGTGAGTAATGTGAACTGACAGATGTAAATGTTTTGAAGTTTTTAGAACACTGCCAGTATGCAAAATGTTTTATTTTGAAGTTGTGTATTTTTGGTTTTTATTTACCAACATAGAGAGCTATACACATGTCTTTGAGTGGGAGTGTTGAGCATATTCCTATGTGAGTAGCAAAGCCATGTTGAGTGGCCTGTGCCTGTTTGCACTGAGGTGCTGTTGTGCGCATGCGCAGAATAAAAGCGGTCAGAGTGAGTTCCCAGACCAAAGAGACGATGGTCGTCTGTTCTTTTTCTCCCGTGAGTGCTAGCTACTAGGAGCTACTAGCTAACCATCTTGGTGACTGTAATAACGAAGATAGCTGCAGGAATGTCTAACGCTACACTTAGTCAGTCTTAGTCAACTGCATTCATTTTGACAATTTCAATTAGAAACTGACAGACGTATATAATTAGACCGTGCCAATAACACAAATACATGACTTTCACCGTACAGTCAGATCAGTCGGCATGGAGTTTTTCTTGCACTTCCACAACTACAAAATACTTTCTCACTTTGTAATGAATCACAGATTAAGATTTCACGTTATTTCACTTGTTAAAACGTGAGATGAGCTTGCTTTGTTTAGTGGAAAGCGCTTTTAGAGATCACGTCTGTCGGAGTCAAATGCATCACTAAGCGGACGTTTATTTGAATCAAATTCATTTGTTTTTCTTTATTTCTCTTGCAGATTACTTATTGACCTTCGCATATCTATCGCTTGAATACAAAAATAATGAAATGGACAGGATTGTTTTGTTTTCCTAAGGCCTCTCTCTTCTCTCCAGATGTCTTTCAGTTGTTTTCGGACTGTTCAGCAAAACATTGTGGATCAGGTGTACGATGCCAACAGTGAAGCCGGTTCCATGTATTCGGGGAGTGGTGCACCTCCACTCTGCTCCTCAACCGACCTGCCGTCGTCCTCCGGCTGCGTGGTGTGTTTCCAACAGTTTGTCTACGCTGTTTGCTTTGACCTGCTGAAGAACGTGACGCTAGTGATGGAGGGAGGGGGTCAAACAATAGACTTCACCAAGAGCGGTAAGAGCTGAAGTGTGACTGAGGTTTAATTACTTTTTAATCACATCACAACTTCATAGTCATACATGTGTATCTAGTTCCACTGTTACAAATAGCCTTCTGGTATAAGTCATGTTCCCGCCACATGAAAATAAAACATGATTTCAAAATAAATTGTGTCAGATTTCAGTCACTCGACTGGTTGATTAACTGTTATGTGTGTTTTATTGCAGACTGCCCCAGCTTTTCTGGTGAGTGTCTTTTTAAATCTCCGATTCATTTACATGATTTACATCTGAGTCGAGTATCTGGTGGGAAGATGTCTCTATAACCGACTCTTATCCTTCTTTCAGACACAAACGAAAAGGCGGACTTGACCGGCGTTGACACGGGTGAGCAGTTCCGACTACCAATTGTGGGGTTAATCATTGTTTATACACTGCACACCCAAGAAACACATTTCCTGAGAAAATATTTCAAATGAGTATTGATTTAAATCAGATTGCACGATTACAATTTAAGAAATGTCTCAGCCAATTAAGACTTTAGTGTAAATCAGTTGCGAGGAAACATCTGTAGCTAGTCCTGTTAAAATTAAGTGCAATCAACAATGTAAACAATGGCACATAAGAGATATCTCTAGTAAATGTGCAATTTTAGTTTTCGTCATTTCAAGTTAGTAGTATTCATGCAGCTAACTGATGTTATTTACACAGTTTTTATAATGTTTCACAATTTGATTTAAGTTGTGTCATTTCTGTGAAATGTGATTTAAAATCTTCCGGATTGAAGTCATTAATAAACAGCATTTATCAAGTGTCAGGTCAGAGATGTTGACCGTACTCCATATTACCCCGTGGTGGAAGTAGTTCTCAGATCCTTTACTTAAGTAAACTTACTAAAGCCACTCGAACCCCATTCAAAATTGGCCCTCGATCCTCTCCGGCTCAACCAGCGAGAGAGAAGAGCGAAGCAATGGTCGAGCGAGATAAAGATAGAATGAAGAGAGACCGTTTAAAACAAAGCCGGGAATCAGAAGAATGAAAAATTATTTTCGGACTGTTTTACGGACAAATAAACAAATCCACGCCTGCTAAGGTGCCGGATTTTGAATGAATGCGGCTCAATGCGCGCTTCACCCTGCTGTGGACCGTCTGCCCTCTAATGCCGGTGTTACGTGCCTACTGGTTTTTGAACCTACTGGTTTCCCTTCCGTGCGTGTGTTGTGTTCGCTTAAAAGCAGCAGCTGTTTCCTGCCGCTGTCGGCTGATTCGTCACACATTCACAAACATATTGCTGGAGATCTATATACCACATCCTATATCAATTGCGGGGATTACGATTGTATAAGTGAGCACTACATCACAGCCACGTATGAAGAAATACATTGAAGAAAATACATTTATGGAAAGATCGCAACAACCTGGTTTCGAACCCTGTCCAGCAAAATAATATAACTCCCTAAGGCGGTTGCGCTACGCACTCCGCCACCGCTACTTGATTGTTTCAAAGATATTCATTTATTTATTCATGAAGTCACACCATGTTAATACCCAGAAAACGTTTTGGTCTACGGTGAACTGAGACAACTGGTTACCTGGGGGCGTATCTTCGAACACTTCCAAACCTTTTTATCAAAGCTTTTTCGCGAGGCTTTGCCCAGACACCACCCACGCATTTTGACAAAAACAAATGTACATTTGTGACGATTATACAGTGACGGTTGTACCGTGAAAATACTCATTTGCGAACACTAAGCTATACAGGAAGAATGAAATATCAGTAATGTTCTATCCACAAAACAATGAAGAAATGGACGTAGTGATTTACAGGGTCATTCTACATATTGTATGTGTCTTGTAATGTTATAGTGAAATACAGTGGCTCCCATTCCGAGACCCAGAAGTAAGGTGCATGCTGTGTATTTTCGGATTTTACGTCTGTGATGCACCTTTTGAAGATACGCCCCCAGGTAACCAGTTGTCTCAGTTCACCATAGACCAAAACGTTTCCTGGGTATTGACATGGTGTGACTTCATGAATAAATAAATAGATATCTTTGAAACAATCAACTAGCGGTGGCGGAGTGCGTAGCGCGACCGCCTTAGGGAGTTTTATTATTTTGCTGGACAGGGTTCGAAACCAGGTTGTTGCGATCTTTCCATAAATATATTTTCTTCAATGTATTTCTTCATACGTGGCTGTGATGTAGTGCTCACTTATACAATCGTAATCCCCGCAATTGATATAGGATGTGGTATATAGATCTCCAGCAATATGTTTGTGAATGTGTGACGAATCAGCCGACAGCGGCAGGAAACAGCTGCTGCTTTTAAGCGAACACAACACACGCACGGAAGGGAAACCAGTAGGTTCAAAAACCAGTAGGCACGTAACACCGGTACACGCAGCAGAGAGGTTAAAACACATAGCCTACACGCAGAAGCACATAAAAACACACAGCAATGTAACACACTGTCGTCTAATGCTTTGTATTACACGCTAAGGAGTGGCACACTTTTAGCATCAGTACGCTGAGGGGCCTGGCAAAGCCGCGATGTTTGAGCTGGGAATGAGAGCGGGCTGCACACCCTGCTTATTGGCCGGGGGTTACATCCCCACGTGGGGATTCAAAATCTCTTTGCTGTCGCCCAGAAACGTCCTGAACACAGCAAAATAATAAGAAAAGAGAAAATGCAGGCAGAGGGATACAGACACCACCACACACTTGTAGTGAGTCGTACGTGATGAGTGAGAGGGATTACTGTTTTAGAAGTAAGTACATTTTTGGGGGAAATTGTTGCATATTATACCTTTTAATATTAATAGTATTGTACTATCGTACATTATATCATTCGATTATTATCACTCATGCATTTACGTAAAAGCAGGATTTTCTGGAGCTCAGTTTGATCTATTAACTAAGGATTATTTTCCATACCTGCAAACTTGTCGTTTTTCGGCGGAATTCGCCGTTTTGAATAAAAAATAAGTCATCCACGTGAATCGTGTAGATTCGTAGTTTTTCTTGGGGGGGGGGGGGGGTCAACTGGCCAGCCAGCGTTTCTCAGATTGTAGTCAGACGAGGAGAAAAGGTGATTTCGTGATCTTCACAATAAAACATCTTTGATGTGACGTTTGGAGTCTTGGCCAATCAGCGTTTAGATGTCTACAGCGTCTTATTTTCCCTCCGTTAAAGTTTAAGTTCCGCAGTGGGCGGAGCCACATTTCCTGAAAACACCCTCTTGTTGTTACGAGAGGTCAGCTGCCATAAATCAGTTTTATGATTACCCTCTGGCACCCCTCTGACTGCTGGCGGCACTCCTGTGACAACTATTGGCACTGGCAGCTTGTGGCTACTAATGACACCTACATATAAGCAGAGGAAGAGTGAAGATATTTTCACACATGTATTTTTGGATTGGAGATTTTATGGGTTTTAATTTTAAAACGTTTTTATATATATACTTTTAAATGATAATAAAACGGATGATTTATTTTCATTATTTTAGCCGATTGTTGTAAATGATTATAAAAGTAATAATTTGGAAAGAGTGTATTATGTTCCCTTTTGTTGCAAAACCAGCAAAATCATGCTTAAATAAAATGAATGAGAAACAAAGAAGTACAACGTGGTTACTCTCGGTTGGCTCCGGTGACTCAACTAAAATCATAAAACTGATTTATGGTAGCTGACCTGTCGTAACAATGGGTGTTCTCAGGAAATGTGGCTTTGCCCGCTCAGCTCGGCAGCTGCCGAACTAGTGCCGCTCGGGTGCCGAACAGTGCCGCTCGCCTGCCACAGTTCCGACACCTGCCACAGACCAGAAATATTATTTGCCTCTGAGATTTTGTCTAGAAGTAGAAAGTAACTTAAAAAGTAAACTCAGGTAAAGTAAAAGTACCTCAAATGTGTACCTAGTTACAGTATTTGAGTAGATGTACAGTGTAACATTCCACCACTGCTCATGTCTCTCCTCTGTTTCTTCTGTGGCTGATAGGTGCATCGAAATGGTGGCTGCTGCTCCTCCTCCTCGTACCAGTCATAATATCCCTCTTGCTGGCTGCTTGGAAATATGGAAAATATAGAAACTATCTAAGGTAAGAAGGAAAGTACTGCATGCATAGTGTGAAACAAAGCAGTCGGTATTAAACATCGTCCTCCTTACATGATCGTATCCCTGTTTTCCTCTTCATGACCACATGAAACTGAATGAGTTGTTGGTTAATCTCTAACCTCTCCTGTGTTCACAGAGCGCAGCCTGCAGTGGACTCCAGTGAGCCGAACCCTGAGGATGAATGTCCAGTGTAGACATTTACCTCTCCACTTCTTCTGATAATACTTCAACCAGAATTGTATCGAAATTTTAATTATCTACATTTTTAAATTAACTGGTATTTATATGAATTTTTTAATTAAAATGTGTGATCAGTTTAAGCTTTTCATCATTGTATTATTATAACTTTGAAATGGCCATCCAATAATGAAAAATCAGGCAACTCAATCAAATACACCGTGTCTATTTAAATTTGTAACACGAAAATAAATCACATCAGACATTAAAGTTTACATTTTTTTCATTTTCATACGATGTAATTGGTCATCACATTTGACTAACAAGCAAGCAAAGCCTCGTGGGAGCCGTTATAATTTTACAGTCTGAAACAGGAGTAGATACTCGTGTATCACTTTATTTTACTGTATATACAAACTGGGTATTGTTTTGAGTCAAAACACAAGGGACTGAAGGTGAAAAGTTT
Source organism: Pholis gunnellus (assembly GCF_910591455.1). Taxonomy (NCBI): domain Eukaryota; kingdom Metazoa; phylum Chordata; class Actinopteri; order Perciformes; family Pholidae; genus Pholis; species Pholis gunnellus. The sequence continues at coordinate 22,504,339 of NC_136530.1, read as the reverse complement.
CATATCGTGGTTTCAGTTTCCTCCCATTATTTCAAAGAAGTTTCCAACCATCTCTCTGGAACTCTCAAATCCCACGTAAACCACCAACGGACCGCTCTTTATCGTAAACATAGCCTTAGTCACCTTTTTCTGGTATCAGTATTTGAGATGTGGTGACTTGAGCCCCTCGTTAGGAAAGCCATGAAAAGGTGATGAAGACTCCACACTTGTTCATTATTCACAATGGAAACTAACTCACACGTGAAGTAGAACCAGGGGCGGACGTTACCACGAAGCAGGGGCGGAACTGCCTGATACCAGCTATTTGTTATCTCATAAAAAATGTTTCCAGGTGAAAAAAAACATTTTAAACCTGGTACAATATCCTTTGATTTACAAAAACCTACATTCATGGATTATTTGGTAATGGTTAATATGCAATGATTTTACTCACCCTCTCTTCTTCTCTTGCTTCATCTGATTGAGTGGATGCTCATGTGACTAATGCAGGAAACCAAAAGCTGCAGATAACTTCACCACAAATTAATCTGTGGCCGTTTGTCCCTCTAGTCTGATAACAGTCAGATGTATCATCAGACTCCATTTCTACTGATGTGGTGAGGAACTAGCAGCAGTGTATTTGATAAATGTAGTTTATTTGCATGTTCAGATTAATAATAAAACAAATAATTATGATCTAATGGCATAGATAAATATTAAACTTAGATAAGGATTAAATAAATAACTCCACCTTTACCAGGTTCGACATTTAAGGGATGAACACATGAATGCACGACTAATGATAATCCAATCCTGCAATATACTGTATATTATGAAAAGGGTCATTGTGTACTTAATACTTATGCTTTTGGTACTATTAACTTTTGTACTTTTACTAAGTAAAGTTAGTGACGCTAGATCAAACGGACTGCAAAAACTACAGACGCGATGCTTCTTGCTCCTCTGAATAAATACAATAACAGCAAATACACTTCATAAAAATCTGTTCCATTGATTCTTTTAGTTTTGTTCTTTTGATAGAATTACTCTGCATCTGTATTCATATCATCACTGCAAGAAAAATAATTAAAGGGTGGTTTATATTAAAGATGGAGTTTTATTGCATATTCAGGTACTGAAACATAAAAATAAGATGCACTGTACAACGTTAAAAATAACTCAAGAGCAAAATCTCATTTTAAACTGGGGACATCACAAAAAAATAAAGACAATGTAAAAATAACTGACTCCAAATACATCCCTCTGCTCAAAGTGTGGTATTGTCTTAATCCGAGTAGATTGAGGAGTTTACACACAAAGTAATTAAAGGTTTAAAACCAGAATTCTGTTTGATTTCAGTCATTTCAGTGTGTATAACTCGGGTAACCATTTATCACGTGGTCCAGATAAAAGGAGTCTGAGGAGGACCCTCATTCACTCGGCCTTCAGGGCGAAGAGCACGTCGTCCTGGCTGACGTTGAGGCGGACTCGCTGCAGGACTCCCAGGCGGCTCGGCTCCAGCAGCAGTAACCTGCAGGCACCCAGACGCTGACACACCGCCAGGCCCTCCGACACGCTGATGGGCTGCAGACCCTCCACCCGACACAGAGCCTGGTGCTGCACAAACACCTGGGACACAGACAAACAGAGGGGGGCACATTTATTTAGGTTTCTGTGCTTCAGGAGCAAAATAATGTGAGAAATAACAGAGAGGATGAATGTTTTTCTTCAGACATCAAAGATTACTTTACTTTAGAAGAGTGTTTTATGTACAAATGAATGCATTTGTGTGTGCAACGTGTGACGCAAGACATGGTTGTGTCTTGCGTCGACTTACACACTTAGAAATATGCAACTCAACTGTATACTACTCTGAAGTGTACTTCTATTTCAGAGGAAAGCATCGTGCCACATATACCCGATTCAACTCACAAACTATAAAACAATTAAAACCGGATGAACTGCTGTTCATTGAACTAACCAGCATTACGGAGAGAAAGTTCCACCTTGAACGGCCCTTCAGTAAACTGAAGCACATCATGCTGATAATGCCTCTCGTTCACTCTGCACTTAGCAGTAAACATTTGAATGCAGGACTTTTCCTGCGCGGTACTGAGATGTGTAACTTCTGCTTCAGAGAAAAACACTGCAGCACCGTATTAGAACTGAAAGCTCGACACTCTTCCCCGCGTGTTGGTTTCTACCTGTTGGAAGGTGGCCTCCTCCAATCCCAGCCGCCGGAACTCAGCGATGACCGCCCGGAGGAAGAGCTGCTCCTGCACTGACGCACACCTGAAGACACATATCGGTCACCTCACCTCATCACACCTTTACAACTCCACCGTGAATGCGACCAGAACGAGAGGCTCACTTGATGGCAGTGATGTAGGCAGAGGAGAACATCTCATTCAGCGCCTCCATCACGTGACTCATTCCGACCAAACCCGTGGCAGACAGGTCGGCGGCAGAGTGCTCGCAGATCTCCGTCGCCCTGCGGCAGATGTCCAAACATCGGCGAGCGTCGCCCGACAGAGCGGCGACCTGGGAGAGAGGGAGAGGAAAGCTTGTGAGAGAACGGACCCGCGAGGAAGCTCGGGTCCGGTGAGAAGGCGCGAGAGACGCCCCGGTCGCTTACCTTCCTGGACACCAGCTGGAGAGCGTCCTCCTCAAAGGCCTTCACCTTGTTCAGCCGGGACATGATGATCTGCTGCAGCTGCTTGAAGCTGTACGGCTGGAACGACATCCTGGTCAAACCCTGGAAACATTTAGGCAAACATGGTTTGAGCTTTTTTTTGTACAGATAATTATCTCCACCCTGTCGTCATTTTCCATCACTAACAATGATACGTGTTTAAAGGGCTGTGTAGGAGCTATTTATTCACAAGTAGTATTGTTTAATCATTCTAGAGGTTTGCCTTTTTAGGTTAGATCGTTTGTTTGATATATTAAGATTGAAGACATATTCTTTTTAATAGTCGTTTAGTTGAATTATTTTTTGTTGTTCTGTAAGTATACTTAGTTTTTGGGTTAGTTAGTTTGTTAATGAATTGGGCAACACTGTGGGCACCTGTGGTTATTTATAGGAGTAGGCAGGTATAGGACCAGCATGCACTGGGGTGGGCCTATGGTTTTTAACCAGAGCAGGAGAGGCAGCGACAGGAGTTTTTGTTCTTTTGTTTGACAAATAAATAATGAGAAAAAAACCCAGAATCCTGTATGGACAATTAAGTCTTTTGCCTGCGTAAACCACAAACCCACAATGCATCAGTGGCCCTTTGATTAAAGTTTGTTTTATTGGACAAATGGCCACTACAGGCTGCTTGCCGTTGTAATCCAACTTTTTATTGATTTCACGACTGATTTACAGCGCGCATCGGACCGTCGAAAAGGTGTGGTGGAAAAAGTTCTTGGCTCACTTTTAACAGCAACGGAATGTGGAGAGGTCTTTGTCTTAACGTTACCTTGCGTTACCTAGGCAGCAGGATTCTTGCGATGTTGCGAGAAACACAGGAATCACACAGGAATCACTTACATATTTTTTTTAAATGAGCTAAAATTAATTTTCCTTGTTGCCCCCTTTATTTCCTGTTATGTAGAATAATTTTTTGAATTCCTCTTATTCCATGCCACGGCCAGTCCCATTACCGCTCATTGTGACCTGAATGTACCTTTGAACTCGACCTGGGTCAGTGGAGGCTGTGAGACAGATTTATTTTTGAATTTTTAGTCTTCTTTTTCATTCTTCGGTTACGTATTAATTGATTTTCTGAAATAACTTTGCGAGTGCAGAGGACCTGTTTTTCAGGCTCATGGAGGACCATGCAGCCACAATCTAAGCAAAATGTTCTTTCAATTCACAACACGTCTACATGGATAATATATTTTGTCACCGTTTTCTTTTTTAGTGCCTGTGCGTTCTGCCACAAGTGTCAACTTCCCCTAATTTAACCAAAACTAGAAATTCTGACCACATTACACCAGTTCTAGCTTCCTTTCATCGCCTCGTGCTCCGGACGACTCTCGCATACATCACGCTCACTGCCAAATCCTCCTTCTCACTATCTCCCGACCACAATGTGCCTTTGACTTGTGAAACCTGTGAATCACATGCACAAGCTACCGTATGTGTTAATCTGAATAAAGAGCTGTGCCAGGGCTCAGCAGCACAGGGCCGGGCTCCCTTTACCAGTCTGCTGGCCACTCTGTTGATCATGATCCTCTCCGGCAGGTCCATGGTGTTCGCGATGGTCAGAACCACCAGGCGGGCGTGACGCCGTGTCGGCCAGTCGAACAGGTTGTACATGACGTTCTGCTTCCGGGTCCATAACAGGTCCAACTACAGGCCAAAGCACAAAGGGTTAAAGTGGGTTAGTCTGCTGTTACGCGATCGTCTCCCAACTTTACAGCTCCGGAAATATATTGATGATGTCCATGATAAAAAGGTATAATATGGAGTCACATTGTTGTAAAGACAGCATTCAAAATTCGCCCGTGCTCTCCGGCTCAACGATCGAGCGAGAGAGAAAGAGCGCGCCGGCGGTCGAATGAGCTAGAGAGTGAATGATGAGAGGGAAAGCCGTAAGTTGGAACAAAGCGTTATTTTCTGATTGTGTCACAGCGGTTACTTCCTTTTCCCTACTTTACTCCGTGAAATGTTTTTGTCAAGTAGTGCTACTGACATTTCATCAAGCCCTTGAGTGGTTCATGCTATAGGTACACACTTGCACATTGTTGCAACTTCCTCAGAGGAAGACGGATGTGTTTGCATGAATGAGCTCCAATTTATATCACACAATCTGTGGTTAACCACCGTGTGACGTGTGACGTTAGCTCTTGAAACTGTAAATCAACTTGAGTTACTCTTTTGCAGAACTCCAATTAGTCACAGTTTGTTGGTCACAGTTTCTCAGTTTCTCAGTTTCTTGGTCACAGTTTCTCAGTTTGTTGGTCACAGTTTCTCAGTTTCTTGGTCACAGTTTCTCAGTTTCTTGGTCACAGTTTCTCAGTTTCTTGGTCACAGTTTCTCAGTTTGTTGGTCACAGTTTCTCAGTTTGTTAGTTTGTTGGTCACAGTTTCTTGGTCACAGTTTCTCAGTTTGTTGGTCACAGTTTCTCAGTTTGTTAGTTTGTTGGTCACAGTTTCTCAGTTTGTTAGTTTGTTGGTCACAGTTTCTCAGTTTGTTGGTCACAGTTTCTCAGTTTGTTGGTCACAGTTTCTCAGTTTGTTGGTCACAGTTTCTCAGTTTGTTGGTCACAGTTTCTCAGTTTGTTGGTCACAGTTTCTCAGTTTGTTAGTTTGTTGGTCACAGTTTCTCAGTTTGTTGGTCACAGTTTCTCAGTTTGTGGGTCTCAGTTTGTCTGTTAGTGTGGTAGGGCTGCAACTAACGATTATTTTAATAATCGATTAATCTGTCGATTATTTGCCGTTAAATCACAGCCAAATCAGTTTATTTTGTGTTCATACAGCTGTAGTAAACAGCCGAGGTGTGGCTCGCTAGACACAGTGAGCTCGATGAAATCCACGGAGCTCCTCTGAACTATGTTATGAACCAGACATGACGGCGTTTAGTTTCCCGTGATATCTGGGACTTCCACAAGTGGCACAATTCGAGTTTTCCATCCTGAACCAGGAAGAGGGGCTTCTCAAAGTGACCCAGCACACTAAGCAGAAATGGAGGTTTCTCTCTCTCTCTCTCTCTCTCTCTCTCTCTCTCTCTCTCTCCTCTCTCTCTCTCTCTCTCTCTCTCTCTCTCTCTCTCTCCTCTCTCTCTCTCTCTCTCTCTCTCTCTCTCTCTCTCTCTCTCTCCTCTCTCTCTCTCTCTCTCTCTCTCTCCTCTCTCTCTCTCTCTCTCTCTCTCTCTCCATGCGCAGGTTTTGAGACTAATTAAATGCCATAAAGATACATCAGGCTTTACATTGTTAAACAATCTTTATATTATTCCTGTCAATAAGCAATTGAGTTCTTACTTCATCCACCAGCAGCACGGTAGTCTCCTTCCTGGGTGCAGGGTTGCTGAATCTCTTCTCCAGCAGAGCTGCTGCGTGGTCGGCCGTGGCCTTCTGACCCGTCAGTTTCTGCAGAGACAAGACTGATCATTCAGTGAACGTTTTAATCCAGCTGGAGCACTATTTACTCCTAAAATTAATACAGATTGGGAGGAATGACATTTCTAGTTTAGCCTAGCTTAGCACAGAGACTGAAAGCAGGTGGACCCTGCTAGCAGTAGTTAATGTTGGTGGACTCACAAGAGACGGATAAAACAAATTGAAAAAAGAATTGTCTAAATCTGTGCAACAGGTTTCCAGATAACTTGACTTTTCATCCCTAGAATGGGTCAAACTCAAAGCCCCTAGATCTTACATTTCCCATAATGCAACTGGGTGGAGTCTTTATTGCATTCTGCCTCCTAAAATGGCCTCATCAACACACCTGAGTTGATAATGCAGATTTCTGTTCAACTTTTGTCTGCTCTTTACTGCAGAAAACACTTGTGAGGAGTTCAGCTCCATAAATAATAAAAAAAGAGCATCAGAGAAGCCAAGAGCAGATACCAGCAGCGAATCGAGGGGCATTTTCGAAAACCACGACCCCCTCAGCATGCGGAGAGGCATTAAAGTCTTAACAGACTACAAACACAGCATCTCACAGACCAGCCATGACCCTGAACCAGTTCTTTGCTCGCTTTGACAACCACACCAGCAGAGTGAGAACTCCAACAACACCACGAAGGGAGGACCCTGTACTCGTGTCCTACAGAGCCACCAGGTGAGATCCACGCTGATGAAGATTGACATCACCAAAGCAGCAGGACCAGACAGGGTATCAGGCACCGGACACTGAAGTCATGTGCCGACCAACTAGCAGGGGTGTTTACCAACATCTTTAACCGCTCACTCAGAGGTCAGAGGTCTCAGCGACTATCGCCCAATAGCCCTGACACCAATTGTGATGAAGTGCTTTGAGAGACTTGTACTATCCCACATCAAGGCCAACATCCCCACTGATCTGGACAGCCACCAGTTTGCCTACCGGGGAAACAGATCTACGGAGGATGCTGTCTCAAGAGCACTTCACACATCCCTGTCCCATCTGGAGCATTCAAACACTCACGCCAGGATGCTATTTGTTGCTTTCAACACAATAGTCCCCCATAAACTGGTACACAAACTCAACAACCTTGGATTATCCACGACACTCTGCTCATGGACTTCCTCACAAACGGACCACAAACCGTCAGAATGGGCAACCGCACATCCTCCACCCTCATCCGCAGGACTGTGTGCTCAGTCCGGCCCTTTTCACCCTTTACACCCACCCACTCCTCTAACACTATGGGGAGGTTCGCTTGATGATTCTCTGCCACTGCGCCACCGTGTGGTGTGGTACACCAGCTGCACTGCAGAGAGCCGAAGAGGACCATGGCCCGGGTAGATAAAACAGCGCAGGGGATCGTAGGAACCAAGCTCCCGACTCTGGACACAGTGTTTATTATTAATTTAGTCACGTTTTTTTATTCCTTTGTGTATTTCTATCTTGTATATTGTTGTTCGCTGCTGCTGGCTGGCTGAGGGGCTACCAAACGAAAGCCTTCATCATATGAATCCTTCTGTCTCGCGTGTGAAAGGTTCACTGCTCTCACCTGCAGGATCTGGACGTAGGCCTGATGAGGATCCGTCATCTTCATCCCGTTGATCTCGATGAAGTGGAAAGGAGGGATCTCGTCCACGTCGGCCGCGTGCTGCAGACAGCGCATCACCTCCTGGACTGTGGCCGTCTTCCCTGGTGCCCGGGCACACCCTGAGATGTACATACACCTGAGACACAAACAACAACAACAACAACAACAACAACATCACAACAAACACGAGAAAGACGGTCTGAGTTTATGTCATTAAATCAATCTGTGCATTTGTTTAAAACTAGCATCCTGAATGGGATTTCACTGTGACAAAGCAGGGTTATTATGACGAGACATCTGAAGGGAAAAGATGTTGACATTACTGGGTTTGTCACATTTCTTTTAGGTTTTGGAAATTAATGAAATATTAGCTTCTAGTTCAAATGACAGTAAACCTGGAGGTCAGCAATTAATTGATTTGTTTATCGGCAGAAATGTAAAAATAATTGTGGCCTTTCCTTGTCTTACTTTATTGTGAATTAAATCTATTTGGGGTATTTTGGTTGGGTATTGTGGCCGATACGGACACAACAACTCAATTCAATAAAGAGCAAAAAGGCTTCACTTCATAGATTGAGCAGTTTGTCGTCGACAATTGAAGAAACCTAAAGAAGAGCTGTGACTACTGACTCACTCTTAAAGTGCTTACAGGCAACCATGCCATTAATATAATAGCAAATAATAATCTAATAACTGCTGCTATTGGAGGAAAAAGCTCCACATTACTGGATGTAATTAGTGGCAGAAATTAAATGATGGCAACACCAACAATAATTGAACTTTCATTTATTGGAGGATAAAGTACAAGCCTGTGACACATGGCTAAATACTCAAAACCTCTTGAGTACTTTAAAAAACAATAAAAGAAAACGATTAGAGAAGGGAACCAACTGTTCACAGATCAGGGTCTCACAAACCGCCTCCCGGGGTTAGACTCTGTGTTTGTAGGTTTTCCATGTTGGTGCCAATACGATTCTACTAATACCAAAAGAAAAACCAGGATCTGGATCTGGGTCTTACCCCCCCGTGCCGTCTACGATCTTGCTCTCCACGAAGCTGTAGATGTCCTGAAACTCCTGCTCTCTGCAGGGCAGCGACTCTGGCACCGAGGACACGTGCAGCCTGAAGAGACACAATAACATTAACATTAACAAATATTAACAAAGATTAACAAATATTAACAAACATGTGATTCATGTTCAGCTCACTCTGTCGATCATCTGCTTCACACTAAAGTTCTCAAGATGGCATAAATAACTAATATGTAGATTCTGGTCCTTCGTGATGTTTCTGTTAAAAGAAAAATAACTTCAAAATGTAATTAATGTCAAAAGGACTATCAGAGTACGTGTTTCCTGAAAAAAAAAGATTTAAAAAAGTCACTTAAGCCAATTCCAACCTCCTAATAAATAACGAAATTTAGTTTCTGATTTTGAAAATGAGCTCTGTAGGATAAGTACGAACCCACAAACAATGAGAGAAATTATCTGTAAAAATGAATATTAATAGCAAACTATTTTGATAGTCAGTTAATCTTTTTATCAATCAATCGCCATTTATCAAGAAACATCTTCAAACAAACCTTTACAGGTTTTAGCTTCTCAAATGTGAGGATTTGATGATTTTCTCTGTTTTACACTGAATATCTGTATAAATTGAATATCCATGCGTCAAAACAAAAGAGACTCGAAGGCGTCACTTGAGAGTCTGGGACTTTGCAAAGCACTCTTGTTTCACTGTTTTCTGGAAATTTTACTAAACAATTAATCATAAGAATAATTGAGTGATTAATCAATGATGAAAAATGATGGTTAGTTGCAGCCCTGAAATACACTTTGAATAAATTAAGCTTTCAATTTGTACAAAACAAATCAAAACGGTTCAGGGACGTTTTGTGGATGCAGGTTTAAACAAACACCAACCGGCCAAATCTTTTGTGTGGTTGCGTCGTTATCATGATGATTATCATGTGATGAATTCTGCAGCCCCGACGTGCAGAGTTAATACATACACTACTGTTGAAAAGCTTGGAACCAGCTGTTATGTTGCGTTTATTTTTCTTCTTTCCTTCAATGAAGGCTGGTTAACAGATAACTTATGCAGCAGGAGAATACACATTTTGAGTGTTTTATCGATGAGGGTCAGCGGTCTCACCTCGTCCTGGCCTCCTCCAGAACATTAGCAGGCTGTCGGGCCGGCAGCGACCTGCTGGGGATGCTGGGGATGGCGCGATGAGGAGTCCGTGGCGTGCCGGGTGTGATCTGTCGAAACAGGAAACAGTTAAAAGGAGACAAGGTGAGAAAAGAAACGATGGCCTGATTCTGTCAGTTTAGTATGTTTTCAGGACGTTTACCTTCTTGTTTGGAGTTTTTCGCGGCGTTCTAGTCGAGGAGCGAGTTCTCTGCTTTGACCGAGGAGTACGAGACCCTGCCGCAGCATATCTGCCCTTTTTAAACGCTACCTCTTCATCACTGTCGAGCCCTGCCTCCTCCTCCCCATCATCATCATCATCATCACTGCTGCTCTGTAGCTCCTTCTTGGATGGAACAAACTCCTCCTCGTCCTCTCCGTCTGAGTTCAGGTCCTGCAGGTTGTCCAGAAGGTTCCTGATCACACAGGAAGTGAAGCGTCAGTACCCCGAAGCCTCCCGCAAGAATTTATGAACGGGTCGGCCGGTGGACTGAAAGACCGACGACCCCCCCGCTCTGCACTCACAGCTGTTTTCTGATGCGAGACGACACCAGCTGGGCCGACTTCCTCTTCGAGCTCCTCGGTGTGACGGTGACCGGCAGCATCGGAGAGTTTTCATTATCCACTTCAGCCCTGTCCACATCAACAGAAGAAGAGCCGTCACATTTTGATGGCAAGAGGGAGTCGGGTGGAAAAGGGAGATATAATATTCTAACTGATGCAAAATGAGCTCAGCTTGCAGAGGGTTTTAGGCAATCGAGACATTCAGATAGTGTTGTGGCTCGTTAGTATCTGGGACAGCCACAATGCTCGGTGGTAACAGGACTCTTCTGATCACGTGGGTCTCCTCTCGGACAAAACGTATTTAAAATAAAAACAAAAAATTGTCAGTATGTCTGCTAGTTTTCCACACCAGACAAATATCTGTGTATGAATCATAAGAGAGTCTGTTTTCCAGAGACACAAGAAACATATCGTTACAATAACGCACATCTACACTGCACATTTCTATATACTGTGAACTTTAACACATTCCTGCTTTTTCATTTTAGAAAACATATGGTGTACATATTTGTACACTATATTGTCATATTATTATTGTCATTTGTTCTATTTCATGCATGTTTATTGACTGTAGCAGTACACGCTTTTTATTTTCTCTAAAGCACCAAGATGGTGATGCACCTGGTTCTCTGATGTGATATTCTGAGCTTTAGGGGAAGTCAACAGAGAGAATAATGTTGCCATGGAGTCAGTGAATTATCTGTGGGCTATAACTTGAGCACCGTTTTTTTTTTTTTTTAGCCTTCCGTACTTTCGTTTACATTTCCTCAAATAATCATCGCTATGAGCAGCTCCTGTTTGCAGTGTAACCGTGCATGAACAGAAAACGACCACTGGGTTACTTTGTTACTGAAGAAAACTTAAAAACATGAAGATTCTCAGGCAAGTTCTGCAGTTATAAGGAGTGGATTTACGGACATGTAGAAGTAATGAAAGAATGAACAGAACATAAATAATGATGATAGAATATGTTTATCATGTCTCTGTGTTGAGGTCTGACTGAGTCATGACTGAGTAGGAGTTGTTGTGTTTAGAAAACCTGCATGCGTGCACACGCGTCTACTCACAGGACTCCCAGGAATGGTTCATTCAGGGTTTCCGGTTCTTTTTTTCGAGAAGGAGTGGTAGCTCTGTTTGAAGACACATTGGATTTTTGGGGTTACATCACTGTATTGAATTCGAGAAAAGCGAACCCATTGATGATTAAGTGAAGTGTGAATGTTCACACTGAAACCACTTCACCCGGCTGTGCAGACTCAAACCTCAAAGAATATAAAAATACAAAAAAAAAAATCACGACATGCATGTGTGAGCTACAGGTGTGAGGATCTTCTTCTCTGACACACCCCTTTGTTGTACTCCGGGACTCATAAACATTACATCATTACAGTTATTACCACCACCAGGCCTGCAGTGTCTGACTCACTTCTGTTCCCTGGTGGCATACGGTCTCCTCGGCGTGGCATTTCTTCTTCTGGGTGTCTTACCCGAGCCCGTCGGTAACCCTGCCTCCATCACATCGTCGCCCTGCTGAGGACTTTCATCCAACAGAAGAGGCACCAGTGAGTCTGCACATTTAAAACAGGTCATCTCTGGTTGAATCCAGTTTAAAACCTGCGGTGAGGGAGCAAACTGAACTCTGCTCACCCGTCCTTTGCCAAGCACGATGAAAAACTACAGTGACAACAAGGTAGCGAAAGGCTCACGATAGAGCCGGAGTCTGGTTTGTCTGTTCTAGACTACTGTAGAAACAAAGCGGTGCAATATGGCGACGACGTGAAGAGAACCAGCTCCCTATGAAGGTATGAACAGCTCATTCTAAGATAATTCTTACTTTCAGGTCATTTTACACTAATGAATACACAGTCCATTTCTGCCAATAAATCCCCCTAAATCCTAAACACTGTTCCTTTAAGTATCAATAAATAATGACAAATACTGAAATATATTAATTAATTAATGCACATTTGAATATGTTTATTTAGGTCAGTGTTGTAAGGTGGGATGTCTAACCTCAGTCTATGCATGCATGTATTTAACTTTTAATTTATTCATTCATTTATGTATTTATTTAAGCATTTGTTTATTGATTTATTCACTTAATTCAAAATGCATACATTAATTCTTTTTATTCTATTATTATTTCTGCTACGGCAGCTATTACTACTCTCAACATGTTACGATGTTGTTCATTCTGTACACATCTATTGCACTTCTGTCCATCCTGGGAGAGGGATCTCTCCCCGTTGCTCTTCCTGAGGTTTCTTCCCCCATTAAAGGGGCTTTTTGGGACAGAGGAAGCCGTATGTTGTATAGAATGTGAAGTTCTCTGAGGCAATTTTGAGATTTTGTAAATTGGGCTCTACAAATCATAATTGAATTGAATCATTTATGATTTATTTATTCATGCTGAAGTCATTTAATGTCCTCCATACTGGGCGCTACAAGGTTATTCTATTGTTACTGCACAACTGGGTTGCACAACAAAATGCAGATTGTCGTCCATGTTTGCTCCACAAGAAAAACACAAAAATGTTTTTTTGCACAATGTGCAAAGGTTTACATCACGGAGATCGAGTTGCTCCAATGTTCACATAAACATAGCGTGGATAACAGCTTCAACACTAGCCATCTATACCTGCTGGGCAGCTAACGCTAGCTAACAGCAGTCTGCGGATGTCAGGCTGATGATTTATTGATGATCAAGTGATTATTAAACTGTGTCTATGCTCACGTAGTTGAAGCATCTGGTGCAGACGGTCTATAGCTGTGTGTATTGTAGGGCTTTATGGAATATCACTGTTTTTAAATTTTCAAATAAATGCTTTGAATGTCTGTCGTCATATTTAATGTGCCGCACTAACAGATGGGGAAAATTAAATGTGTCATTGTGGTTGTATAAATGTAAGTCATGATTCCGGTAGATTGCCGGTAGACCTCCCCGTTAACAACTAAACTGTTGTTGTTGAAAGGCTGAAATGCAACAAACATGGATTGAAGCAGAATATTTCGTTAGATTTGAGCAAAACTGAAAATTCACAACGTTTCGTAGAACGTAGAACAATGACAGCCTTACAGGTGGTGCAGGTCTTTCATTTATTCTCGCTAAATTGTTTGGATATAAAGTCTACAGCCGTGCTAGCTGCTGTGCTGCTATACTTGAGCCTCACTTAAAAAGACTGCCGTTGTCCTCACTGGAGGCTAACAATATGACGTTAGAATCATGCTGAAGTCTTGAAGGAGAAAAGATAAGAGATTTTGTTTTGTGGCGAAATCTCCCAGCTGTAGCTAAAACACACAACCCCGATATTCCCTGATGGGAGCTTGGCTGTGTGTCTTCCCGCCGACTGTGAAAGGATGCGGACACTGTGGCTGTGAGGGAGAGTTGACTCTCACCTGGCAGACGATGGAGGACTGTTCCTCTCGGAGAGAGACACCTTGCGGAGGACGAGGGTGGAGGGCTTCAGGGAGAAAGTGCCCAGAGCGTCGGGGGCTGTGTGGGGCTGCTTGAGGCTGTGGGGGAGGGGCAGGTCCTGAGGGGGGGAGGCCGACAGCCTTCCGACAGCCCACATCACCTCCGATTCCAGCTCCTCGTCCAGCAGCTGGCTCAGGATGTCCTCGCTGATCATCGACTTCTTCTCAGGGTCTGACGGGACGAGGAGGGAAAACGGTTATAGATCTGCCCGTACTGATGCACCTTATCTGGAATTAACTCAAATCTACCGCTACCACCAGAAAAGACTGCACTGCTTTTAAAACACTCACTGCTGAGTTCCAGTTTCTTGCGGACGCCGGGCGTCCTGACCGAGGCGTTCCTCCTCTTGGCGCTCAGACATTTTGAGGCCGACATTTTGGTGGCGGAGTGCAGCGACTCTACTTCTGCGGTGTCGGCCTTACCCGCGCTCATGGTGGCCCGGCTGTATCTCACTTCCCCCTGTGCGGCCCGGCGCATGACGGTGAGGTCTGGAGTCGGCAGGGCGCGTCGGGCGGGGCCTCGAGACGCCGGAGCCGCTGCAGGCGGGGAGCAGGGGGGTGAGGGGGGGAGAGAGGCTTTGGGACGGGGAGGAGTGGAGGAGGCCGGAGCGAGTTCAGACTCCACCAGAGCAGAGTCCAGGATTTTGAAGGTCTTGGAGTCCCAGGACAGCTTCACGTACAGGGTGTCCCTCTCGCCAGAGTCCGGGAACGGAGCTTCTCCAATCAGGTGCTTCACCTTTGAGTGAAAGGACAAAGAATTAAAGGAACAGTTCACCGTAATCCCACAGAACATTTTCCCTCTCCCCTCTAGTTTTATGTCCATGCAGACAGTTTATGCTATCAGATATCCACATGCAAAGAGCAACGCGTACCCACGGTTCTCCACTGATTCAGCATTGCAACATTGTCAAACTCATGATGGGCCGTTAGAAAAGACGATATCGCTGATTCTACTGCATCGATTTTGACTTTATTTTTATTTGCTTTTGCCACACCAGACAAAAACAACTGCATCGTATTGAGAACACTAAGAGCCACTTCTCAAAAACCCAAAACAAATTATCCTAAAGACGCCATTATATGCAATACCTCTGCAAGAACCCTTGTCCTTACGGTGGGAATTGCTTACAGTCATCACGGTTACAGTAATTACTCGCTGTTATGGATCACAAAGCTTGGGACATGAGTCATTCTTATACAAATGCTGTGTAAATAATTTGCATATAGCAATTAAGTAGTCCACTAACGGTGTTCAGTTGGGGTCTTTTCATACATGACAACATACGGAGAAAAGATATTGAATATATTTTTTTTTAACTTTACTCCCATGATACTGTACTTCGCGGTAACCTGTCTGCTCGCTGGCTAACGGAGGCTGGTGCTGGTGCTGGGTGCATATTGTGATCATGACGGAGGAAAAGGAAATATTCTTCTCTCAATGAAAGACGTCGTCTCCTCAAAAAAACGTATGACAAACGATGCTTTAATTTTGGAAGCATTCCTTCCTAGATGAGAAAGATTGTTGTTTGATGGAACCCAGGAAGATTAGCAACTGCATAAGCAGACTGTAAGAGGTCTCTTATACATTCATATGAGGGGCGAGAGAAGGAAATAGGAGAAACGCATTTTTAAGGATAAGTTCGCCCAATGACAAAAACATGACTTAATAAGAGTGACCGGAGTATTCGCATGTTATTCAGGTCACTGAGTGTCACCTGCACAGGGTTGAGGATGGACCCGGCGTCGACCTCGTCGTCACAGCTGCGACCCTGGTAGTAGAAGATCTCCTGCGGGTGAGGCTCTCTGCCCAGCAGCTTCAGTTTGCTCACAGGCACTTCAGACACACGGACAAACCACTGAACCACCGCCTTCTTCTGCTTCCCGCTCTCTGAAACACGACGAGAGACAGAAGACATTCGGCAACATGTCCTCGAGGACAAAGTCAAGCGTCAAGTGACTGTGACTCACCGTCACCAAACAGCCGGATGACTTTGGCCACATAGGGGCTGTCTTCATCCTCTCCTTCTATGAGGATGTGTTGGCCGGTCTTAATGACAGTGCTCCTCGGGAGACCTTCCACGCTGATGGCCAAAGAGCTGAGATTCACAGATTCAGATTATTAATGCAAAGCTAATCAACAAAAAAAAACATGACGCATTATTACAGGTTAAGCTGCCCAGCCATATAGAAAGTAGTTACAATTAGCTCCACCTTTGCCAGCTCTACCAACATTAAATCAATGAACACATCAAGCATCAACAAATATGAACCAATAATATAATATGTATTATTCTAAAATGGGCCATTCTGCATTATGAGTACTTTTGGTACATAAAGTCTATTTTGATGATAATACTTTGGTGCTTTTATTGAAACTTCATTGTGAATGCAGGACTTTTACTTGTAGTGGTGTATTTCAACACTTTAGGACTACTACTTTGATTTAAGTAGAAGATCTGAGTACTTCTTCCTCCTCTGGTCAAAATAGACAAAAAACACAAAATCTCTTGATGCGTTGATGACGTGATAACCTAAAGGATGACGTGTTCCTTTATGCGTTGAGAAAATGTAACTGCTCACTTCTTACGCTGATAATAAAACAGGGCTGTATTTCTGAGCTCATGAAAAGTTCACTGCTCACAGATACGTGCACAGGCACGACAATTATGATCTTATAGAAAAACAATGCAGTTCTGTAAATTTAAATACACAACTGTATATAAAGGAGTAACAGTTACAATTCCAAAAGACAGAAACTTAATACTCACCCATATTCATAGGTCTTTAACTTCCTGTTGAAACTTAAAGGCTTTCCACGCCACTCGTAGACTCGCCTGACTCTCAGTCTGGTGAAGTACTTCATCCTGTGTCCTCACGGTCTGCTGCACGAGCTCAGATACAACAACACAAACAATAATCAGGACAACACGATGACTTGTCTTCGTCCGTTTATCTGCTTTAATTCAAACCCCGCATCGAAATAGAGGAAACGTTTAAAGGACCAAGTCTTCAGACGACACACAGCACCATTCAGAGGTTTCGCGCGAAAATTGCGTAGTTTCCGTTTTTCTTCTTCTCTCGTTTTAATGGCATGCTGCAAAGAACCGTCAATGGCCCATTGCTGCCCTCTAGTGGACTGGAGTGTATTACATCATGAGTTTATATTCTATAAAATATATAATAAATAATACGCCCAGGTGGAAAGATAAAGTCAGAAATAAATAACTGCAAATATATGAAACTAGTATAAGTCTCACATTGTTATAATGCTATCATTTTAATTATGTTTAGTAGCATTTTGATTGTGGAGCTCTTTTTTGTATTTGGTACAAATGAAATGTTACCATCGGGCTTATTTAAAAATAATTTATCAAAGTTATTTTTTATAATCCTATAATGTATTCATATCAAGTATATTTGTAACAGTGTGATTTTATTTACCTGTTCTCTTCTTGCACATCCGTTTCTATGGTTATTGGTTCGGTTTTAATAAATAGACCAGTCGGCTGAGCATTCTCTACGCAGAGAAACAGCGACACGTGCAGGCCAATTCTGAGAATGACGCTCTCATTCTGAAAAATACAATACAGGAAGTGTCTGTTAAACTGTTTCCGGTGTTGGATCGCAGGCTGTCGCTGTTCTGCCCATGCTAGCCGAGTAATTCATTATTCATTCCGATGGCAAACAGAACTGTTAAAGATGCGAATAGCATACACGGGACCAACCCGCAGTATCTGGTGGAGAAAATCATCCGGACTCGAATCTACGAGTCTAAATACTGGAAGGAGGAGTGCTTCGGTCTGACCGGTGAGTAGCATGTTAGCATGGTAGACACGAGCTAACGTTAGCTTCCTCTCGGCCAATGACGTTAACCTGGCGGATTTTACCCCTCTGTTTTCGAATGAAAGCAATTTAATATATACGAGAAGTGTAGTGGGGTTTTCTATATAACGTTTAAGGAACCATATGTGTCACGTTCTGTTTAAATAGCAAAAAATATAAGTAGGCTAAAGCTAAGTATGTTAATGACCACAACCCGAGGTTTACGCTTGTAACTGTTTCTGTTGTCGGACCAGCAGATAAAAACCCTAAAGACGTTCACTTTGAACATTGTGAGACAAACTAGAGCTGCTTTTACCGAGTCTTTAATTAATGATTAAGCAAATAACAAATTAAAGCAGCAAGTCATTATATTTTAAAAGCTGTAACTAATATATCTTTTGTATTTTTATTTGTTTAGCGAAAAATAATTTAAATTGTCATATCGGTCCATCGGCTGATTTTTATAAAACCGTTTTTGCTACGTACAGTTGGGAGTTATTGTTTGTTTTTTACTAGATAATGTACTTTGATAATACTGTTTTGTACTTTATTTCCCTGTTACGTGGAAGGGAAATCTTAATGTAACAACATACAAATATATTAATACAAAAGTAAGCCCACATGTTTTTGTGTCCGCAGTTAGTTTTGGTCCTGTTGTGTTTCACGATGACAGTTAATAAAGTGTGTGCATGTTGTGTGATTCACAGCTGAGCTGGTTGTTGACAAAGCTATGGAGTTGAAGTATGTCGGTGGAGTGTTTGGAGGAAACATAAAGCCCACTCCTTTCCTCTGCCTCACGCTGAAGATGCTGCAGATTCAACCGGAAAAAGACATCATTGTAGAGTTCATCAAAAATGAGGATTTCAAGTGAGTTTCAATCTATTTAGAGAATAACGTTAATACTGGCTCTGTAGTCCCATCACCAAAAATCCTTTCAGTTGAAAAAAGGATTTCGTCAATATAAAGCTAAAAGGTGAGAGAGTGTGAAACATATGTACGACTAGGACACTATTTTGGTTATAGGACTTTGCAATTCTAGAGACTGGTTTTGAGAAAGAAAGAACAGGAAATTCTAGAAACTACAGAAGGCTATTTGACAGACAGCCTTCCATGTACAAAATCCAAACAATACATGCACACGTCAAGCATATCTGCTTGATTATACTTTGCTTGAGGTGGATCTTTTACCATCATCTTACTCTGCTCGCTCTCTCCTTGTTTGTTTTTTAGATATGTTCGTTTACTTGGAGCGATGTACATGAGGTTAACTGGCACTGCAGTGGATTGCTACAAATACCTGGAGCCGCTGTACAACGACTACAGAAGAGTCAAGAGTCAGAACAGAAATGGAGGTGAGTTTTTGATTCAGTTTGGACTGTGCCACAATGCACACCCTGGAATCAAATCAGTGGTTGGTGCGGTAACGGTCAGTGCTCTTTGTATTGCAGGTATAAATAAAACAACAAACAAGACAGTGTGGTTTCCACAGTGGAGCTCTTCCTTTATCTAACTACACAAGAGCCAAACAAATACTGTATATCCCACCAGACTTTAGGAATAAAACCGTTGTTTGGCCCACAGAACTAAAAAGTTTAATGAAGATGAAACATTCTTTTAGCTTCACTAAAATAAAATTCTAGGTAGCGTTTAGAGTATGAGACCGAACCCTGATTATGTTGTGGATGTTTGATAAAATGTTTTTTCTTTTGTTTTAGAGTTTGAGTTGATGCACGTGGACGAGTTCATTGATGAGCTTCTTCATGCAGAGAGGATGTGTGACATCATTCTGCCCCGACTTCAGGTACGTTTACGCCTCGTCTGTTCACACACACACACACACACACACACACACACACACACACACACACACACACACACACACACACACACACACACACACACACACACACACACACACACACACACACACACACACACACACAGAGCTTGATTCAATTGCCCACACCACTGATGTGTGTGTGTGTGTGTCTTACAGAAAAGACACGTCCTTGAGGAGGCTGAGATGTTGGATCCACGTATCAGCGCTCTGGAGGAAGATCTGGATGAGGTGGAGAGCAGTGAAGAAGAAGATGAGGAAGAAGAGAAGGTAATAATCCAGAAACCTCTTCAGGTGAAAGACGTGTCGGTCTTTAATACTCTCTGAAACACAAGACCGTTGTGGTGTTTGTTACGCTGTGAACCTATTTTAGCGTGTATTGTTTGCAGCCGGAGAGACTCCAGACCCCTGAGCCCCACAGACGGCGGGACGGTTACCGCGACAACGACCGGCCTCGACGCTCTCCGTCGCCTCGTTACAGACGCAGTCGCTCACCCAGACGGTTTGTGTTTTAATTATCCAAAACCTGTTCCACGGCTACACACACGTTCCCTTTGTGAAGGGGTTCTAAATCGTGGGTTCAGCTCTAAATCGAATCCTTTTCTTTATGTTTCTTTATGTTTCCAGGAGGAGCAGATCTCCGAAGAGGCGAAGGTATGTTGGCATTTACCTGAAATCCTTTAAATACAACGCATGTAGTTCACACTCATTTATGTTTTTTGTTCCGTGTACTTGCGTAGCCCGTCGCCCCGGAGAGACCGCCATCGCAGCAAGAGCCCCCGCCGACACCGCAGCCGGTCCAGAGACAGACGCCACCGCTCCAAATCTCCAGGTGAACACAACAAGCCTCTCAGGAGTCTGTGTAAAGAAAATAATAATATTAACAAAAGCCACAGCAAGATGAGTCATGGTTGCACTATAATAAAAGTGAGGTTAGATATGGTGGTTGGCCTGCAAATAAACTCCTGCAGCTCTTTTACGGTGTACTGCAGAGATGATTCTGGGCCTCATCTCTTCCTCCGTTTTCTTCCCCCATGGTCAAATAATAAGTAGAATTGATATTTCTATGCAGATGATATGCAAATATATCTTTCTGTCAACCCGAGTGATACAAGTAGTCTGACTTCCCTAAAGATGTATATTTTTCCCATGTTGATTTGCACCTACATGTAAAATCTAAATGGTTAATGCACTGATTCCCTGTCGTTTATCACATGACACACATCTGAAACCTAGCAGGTCGTCTTAGCGTTTGCTGCTTCGCTGTAACTTAAATACTGGATATTTTATTAGTTTGACTAGAGATTAAAAAAATGGCCTCGGTTCAATTGATTTTGTTGATTTCATAGTTTTTAGTTTTTACTTCGGTTCTTTAATTGTCGGTGCACTAACCTGCAGCCTGCTGTGAACACAAATATTTGTTTTCTTTTTATTTCAATTCAATGTAGCACAGATGTACTGATCAAGTCTTTTTTTTAATGATATGTAGAAGAGAAATGAACTTCTTCCTGTATGTGATGATTTGAAGATGGTTGTGTTACTTATTCCATCATTATTTTGAACCAGGTCACCACAGAAGCCACAGACACCGCAGCCACTCAAAGTCCCCAGAGAGGTGAGTGATGCTACTGTTATTGTGACTAAAACATGCAAATCTATTTGCATATGTTCGGCTGGGTCTCGTTTGTTTGTAGGTTTATAAGGTAATAGCAAAGATTCAAGACCAGACTTTCCAAAAAAATTGCAAAATCCTTATTTTCATTGAACAAAAACGTTACTGAATGTTGTCTGAAAACCAGAAGCCCAACAATAACAAACCGTTTTTATATCAGTACTTCTTGGTTCTTGGTGTGTGGTGCTACGGATACATTTCACCACAACGTCTGTATAGTTTTCTGGAGCTTTTCTTTAAAATATCACACGATCTTCGTCTGTTGTGTTCCTGTGTATCTCTAGTCTTATTGTGAACAACAATTGTTTGATTAATTCCATTCAACATCGTTTTGTTTCTTCTACATCACAGGAGTTCAAAAAAGAGTCACAAGAAGAGTCGAAGAGGAAACGAGTGATCTCCCTTTCCTCTTTTTTTACTTTACCTCTGAACTGTCTGAGAGCTTTGCCTCTAACTATTGTACGAAATGCGATGATCATTTTTTATTTTTATTTTACAAGTCATTTCCACTTAAGCTGTTGGACCACTGACCTGTCTGTAAGGTGTGACAATGCAAAGCCCTCGGGTTTCAGCAGTGTGTATGTACAGTATCTAATCACCCATCTGCAGCCCTTCACTCTCATTTTGTGGTTCCAACCCTTTGAGAGAGAAACAAATCCAATAGTATTCCCTGTTTTCAGAAGGTTCTGGCCATTATCGATCACTTTTGGATCTGTGTAAATGTAGAACATGTGTTTCTGTATGTTAAGACTGAGCTCCACACATTTGTCGGAAAATAAAGACCCTGATTCATTAGTTTTGTGTTTTTGGAAGTTGATTCCTGAGGAAGATTAGGACCCACAACTTCTGAATTGATGCTCCTGGGATTTTATTTACAAGGAACTTTCAGGTAAAATAACATGCAAAAAACATTACAGCAGTTTTTTTCGGTTTACATGCTGCACTGTAGTGTAAGAATGCTAAATTGGTCTTAATGATACCTTTAAACATCTCCAATAAGCTTGTCAATAATAAATGACTAAATAATTAATCTTAACAGGTTTAATGAATGATTCAGCCTTTCATACAAATGTATCGTTTTTTAGATTGTCTTCCATTAACTGTACTATAGTGTAAAATCTTGAAGACACAATGTACTGTATATTTCTTCGTCATAAAAAGATCAAGAACCAACAATGAGATGATCATATATTACGCGTTCTGGGTCGAGTGTTACTACCTTCTGGACCAACCGACCACAAAACATTTTAGAACCAGTGTCGTTAAAACCACTATGTCGACCATGTGTGTTGGCTGCCTTCTAATTGAACCTGTAGCATGGGTTCTTCATCAGCTCTATCAGGTGATAGTTGGATTCTGACCCTCTCTGGGCACCCCTAGTAACCATATTTTGGACCTGCCCATGGCTTTACTGGTTAATGGCCGGTCTCTCCACACCCCCAGCCCCCCCCCCCCCGGCGGGGGACGCCTGCGTTGGCCAATCTGGAAAGAAGGTGGTCCTCTTTGACCTTCCCAGCGAGGGCGAGCAAACGGTGGTCTCATTGCCCCATTTCGTTGTTGTGCGTTTGGCTGTGGTGAATAAACATTGACAACAGCGGGCGGCTGCACGAATGATGGTTGTGCATCAGGTGCAGTTGGCATTGCATTGTTAGTAGTGTCATTTACCAGTGGAGCTTGGGTCTTTATTTTGTTTCTGTTTTGCAAGTCACTGAGATGCAGCTTTGCTAATTTTCGCTGAAGACTTCTCTCTTGCTCTTTCATTTTCTCCTCCTCATCCTTCCTATATTTCTCTATAGCGTGCACCACGTGATCACTTAATGGTCGGTGAGGCATTGAAGTCGGTCCCACTACATCCTCCAGTCTGCTTTGCACCGGAGTTGTCAGGGCTTCAATACCTGCGTTCCTGAACAAAGTCATTAAGACAGGGCTGCTCTCAGCCTCCTCCTCCTGTCTCTTGTTTCCATCTTTTCAGCTGTTTGGTACTATATGCAGCTGCATTCACAGTCTCTGCCAGAAGCTCCCCCTTCAATGATTTGGGATCTATTTTGGTAGGGTACTCCACCCTCAAGGCCGCCCATAACCCAGCCCTGTACGCAGTCCCATCTGCCATAGGATCGGCCATCCAAGTATTTCCGCTATTGCGTAAAATATTTTCCATAGTGGACACTCCAAGACTCTGTGCCCACACAGCCTTAATGTCTCCCAAGGCTAGCATTTTACCAACCGTTTCCTCCTCAAAACCCTGATCCACTTACCAGCCCCCTCATGACTGTCAGGTAGCCTGGAAATCAGTCCTGCAAGGTCGAGTGTTTGCCAAGGTATATAATGCCCCTGAGTTCCTCTTATCAAGACAGGATACTGCCCATGGGTGAACCTGTCTGCTGCGTGTATGTCGGGTCTGTATCTCAGATCATCAGCTTTGCCTGTTATTCCTCCCTTTTTGTGTGCCCCTGCTAGTCCTACTATCTTTCCTTCTGCCCTCCTTTTCTCACAAACCTCCCTGTGGCTCTTCTCTATTTGTTTCTCTAGCTGTCGGATCGCGGCGTTTGCATGATTGTGACATTCATCTACCTCTTCATCCATTTCATTAATCATGGTCCGAATTAACTCTCCTCTCGAGTCTCTCTGTTCTCCCCCTCCATACTGTTCCATACCCAGCCAGTAAGACTCTCTCCTCCATCCCTGTGGTCTCGTTTCGTCCCACATAACAATCTAATATTCGTGATGCTTTTGTTGCTTTCCCTTTTCTTCCAGTGCTGCAGAATTTTGGCGTTTGTTCTTCTATTTTTGAAGTGTGGTTCAAATCGAGTTTGAAACTGGAATAGTGGGCTGAATTGGGAGCAGAAGAACTGTGTGGGGGAGTGTGGTGCGTCATTAGAGGCACATTAGTGTCTTTAACTTCAAAGTCTCCATTAATGTTAACAGTTCCTGCAATTGATGGATAAATTCCTGCAGTTTTCAAATAGTCCTGCAGCTCTTCCAATGTGTCTGCTTTTGCTTCTCTTACATTTTTCCTGTAGCGATGACCTATAATCTTAAACAATTTAATTGTTTCTAGTTCTCTTTTCTGCAGACGTTTCTTGCTTTTATCTTTTGGTTTGTCATCCTTGATTCTTAGTTCCATATCCTCACACAAAGGATATTGAGGTTCTTCACTTCAGGTTATTTAGGAACATACTATGATCAATGTCTCTATGAATGATGGCTTTTACTCCTCATGTGCAGCTACAGGCTGCGTCACTCAACAATCACTCAGCGTTCAGCCAACAATCACCACTAGGGAGCCAAACAGGAAGGTGGGGGGGGGGGAACCACGTTGGGCACCAATTATGCAAAATGACGAGAAGAGACGTTGAATTAGAGTTGCAAGGCAGCCGGAAGTGTTTTAATGAGCACAAGGCAACTTACAACAGATCCAAAGTATTAGTTCTTGCGTTCTTACACTTATAGTCGAACTTCAGCCCCCTTATGTCACCTTCCACCAATCAAACCAGCTGGTTGAACCACAACCAAAGCACATCTCGCTCTCCAAATATGGTATGTTCTTTCTGTCCACGTCTGAATCAGATATCAGACCAATTTGACAGAACATTTGGTGTGCGTACAGGAAGTGTTTATCTTACCCATCCAGGTTTCCTGACGCCGTCGTTCTAGGAGCTACTGACGTTCTTATTTCAAGGAACTATCTGTTATAAAACCAACTGTTGTTTTCAGCATTTATATGATGATTTTCTTCAACATAGTAGTAGTAATAGTAATGTTCTTACATAAACTCCATAAACTGCATCTGCTGTTATATTCAGGTTACAGGCATCAAATGTACTATTACATTATTAGAGAATGTTATATTTCCACGACTCAAAGACATACAGCGAAGCAGATTTCACATACCAGTAGTAGTAGTAATAGTAATGTTCTTACATAAACTGTTCTTAGAATACAGTGCTAAGAGGGAAAAAAAAACAGGAATATAATCAACACATCTGATCAAAATCTATTGTAATAAACCATGTGATGTTGAATAATGGTGATGACATTTAGACCTCACAGTGGATGTTATTTAAAAGACCAGTGTTATTGAACGATTCAGCCTGTCGTACAAATCGAGTGTACTACTTCCGACAAATATATAGTTTTTTTTATATCATTTTTAAAAGCTTTTGTCTTCCATTAACTACTAAAGTGTAAAATCTTGCAGACACCGGCCCTTATAAAGGATACAGCTTTTTTTTAGGTAATGCAATGAATTTATTTTGTTCCTGATTCAGGATCAGTGTTGTAAAGAAACCACTATGGCTCCTGCAGGTTTTCCAGAAACTCCTCTATTTCTCTCCACATTGGGTTCCTGCGTTTATTTTTAATCTTCTCCAGAGCTTCGATGCTGTTCCCACGATAGAAGGATTGGTGCGGTATCGCTGCCGCCTTCATGTGATATTTTATTGACTTGTTGTGATCCTGTCGATTGTAGTATAAATATTTTGCATAGTGGTTGTAAAGCAGCTGTTTGTCTGCAGGTTCCAGATCAATTTCTAGCAGTTCCTGGTACATCTGCTCAGCTTTAGCCTGCTTGGACTTCGCGTATATGTTTGCCAGGTCTACTTTCTTCACAAATGAAGAACCAGGGTAAAGAGAAATCACCTCCTCATAGAGGCTGATTGCTCTGTCTATCATGCTTTGCTTTGGGCGACTGTCACTGGAAAGAAAGATCTTCCATTTGAGAGTGAGTGCAGCACATCTCTTCAGATAACGCACATCTGGATGGTTTTCCAGAGCCTTCTCTGCCAAATCAATGGCCTCATCAATAGATACATAGTGTCGGTAAACCCTTAGTATTGCTTTCATACCACTGTGGCTGCTGACAGGATTTCTCAAAACCTTTCCAGCTAACTCACGTGCTTCATCCTCAACTTCTTCTCCTTTCTTTGCACGTTGCTCAAGGTAGTAAGCAGCGAGGTACAAGTTCTCTGGATCCTGTTCCTTGGCGACTCTTATTTTCTCCAAGACGTCAGCCTCCAGCCCTGTCTTGCTGTGCTTAAAAGCACTCGCTAACCCCATGACGTGACTGGTGTTCCACTCCACCATGTCCGGGTGCATCCTGATGGCTTTCTGGAAGTAATCTGCAACCAGCTCTCTGTCTCCGCTGAACTTCATCAGGGTCCAGGCTTTTTCAGCGTAGATCTCTGCATGGAGCTCGTCCTGCGGTGGAGATGGGTATTTCTCCATCAGGGCTTCAACCTTGGACAGGTAAGCCTCGCTCTCTGCTTGGTCTCCCAGGTGGTGGTGCAGCCAAGCCAGGTTCCCGTAGTTCACCACTAACCAGGGACCGTCATCTGCTTTTCTCATCTGGCGGAAGGCCTCTGCAGCCTTGTTGAAGAAACTCTGAGCGTCTTCAGTGAGGCCCAGCTTGTACTGAATGAACCCCCTCAGGTTGTAAATGTGACCCAGCCAACAGTTTCCCTCCTCCGTGCCGATGTCCACCAGCGTGTCGCTGAGACGTAAAAAATTGGTCTTGCTGGGGTCCAGATCCCAGGTAAAGTGGCACTGCAGGGCCTCCAGTTTTGAGACCAGTGTTGTTTGACTCTGAGCAGCACTGATGGGGAATAAAAATGATAAATATTAAAACACATCACTAGGTTAATATAATATGCTCAGAGGCGTGCTATGTTTGGATAATCATTGTTCATTTCATGTTGAGGAAGGGACGAACATGGAACTGGAGTAAGGAGCATTGAATTCCTGGAAGCAAATAATATAATAATGAATCTGTTAGCTGCTTCCTTGATCTGAACACAACATAATTTCACTACACATACTGTGTCTGGTTGTGTACGGTGGTTTGATTTGAACGGCAGTAAGAAAAAAAAAGGAAGTGAGGAAGGATCGGAGGGGGGAATGAAAAATAGAGTAGGGTGCATTAAATGGTGAGAAATGAAATAAGGAAGGAGTAATAAAAGAACAAAATATAAAACCATGGAGGACAAGAAGAAACAGGCTGAAAAAAATACACAAAGGTAGACGACGTATGCAATGAATACATAAATTAGTATTGAAAGATGGCGTCTGTGAGGAAGGAAGAAACCGAGTGAGGCAGGAGGAGAGGAAAAAAGGGGGGCAGAACGACAGAAGAGAGAAAGAAAAGATGGCTGAAAGAGGTAAAGGAGGAGGCAAGGATGGAAGGCCGGAAGGAAGAAAAGTAAAGAAATGGATGTGAGCCACAGAGAGAAGGGAAGTCAGCAGAATAAAATAATTCAACAACAACAACATTTCACATTTGTCCACCAGAATTATATTACTGGAAGTGTGGGATTAAACTTCAAGAAAACAACTGATCAGTAATAATTGTTAAGAAAAAGGGTTTTAAATCCCTGTGGCACTGACTAAAAGGCAAGACTGAAGAAACACAGGAGGGATAAAAGTAGTAGCCTAAAGACAGAAAGGAGGGAATGAAGGAAGGAGAAGATGTGACTGAACAACAGTGTTTGAATACATCATCAATGACTTGAAGGATCCATAATGTTCATATTTTTTGTTGTAGGACACAATGATAAGATATTAAATAAATCATAATGATACTGATTATTTACTCCAACAATGATATGAAATGCAGAAACAGCTACTCACCTCATCATTTAGCTGTTTCCTCAACTCTGTAACTTCTCTAAGTTAGTGTGGCTGGTTTTGGCTCTTGATGCTGCTTTGGCTTCATTGGTATAAATGATTAAGATGTTGTTGAGCACGCAGCTTTATATGTTCACTACACGTCGAAGCGGATCATAGAGGCGGGGCACTTGAGCATCATTTCATCAATTGTCTTTTAGAAACGCCTCTTGACTTTTGTTTCCTGGAATCGAAGCCTACAGCCACGTCTGATGAATCTAAAACATGACTCATCAAATGTGATTATTTTTTCTCTTGAGGAAATGTTGAATTAGAAACAGTTTCTTACTTCTTCTTACAGAACATGATGCCACACTGGGGGAAATATTCACATCCAAGATATCCTATTGTTATGGCTGCACCTTCACATCGAATGGTAATATCAACGTGTTGTGAAACCTTTGAACGCATCTGTATGTTTTGTGACCTGTGTAATGGCAAAAATATATATTTGCATGAAATGGTATAGAAACATGTTACGGCTTAGAAGAACAGACAGCTTTGTCCAAACATGGTTTACGACCAGACCATATACTGGGTGTTACTGTCCTACTTTTGAGGGCCATAAAGACAGACACAGGAAGGTGAGCAAGGGTTCACACTAGGGGTTCTTCCTATTCTTGGGATGTTTAGGGTCACGTACATGTATCTGTACTGTTTCTGCTTTAGTATATAGTATGTGAAGATTTGAACTGATGTTGAAGAATGCATCCAGCAGACTCTGTGTGAAGAGCTGTGTTGGGGATTCTCCCTCTTGCAAGAGAATAAATGGAAAAAGACAACTTTGAATGATTTGGAGACTTGGATTATTTTGATTTGCGAATAACACTCTCTTCTCCCGATTAACATAGAAATATTCTACGACACCTGTCTTCTCCTTCACTTTCATCTGATCAAACTGAAACATAACTCATCAACTTTGGTCACTCAATTTTCTCTTCTGAGTTTTGCATTACTGTTTTGTAATTACAAGAAAATAACTCATACTTATAACTTCGAGTTACTTCTTACATTTGTGTTTCAGCAGTTGAGACATGAATCGTCTTTCTAGTTTCAGATATCTGGAGCTGTTGAGGAGGAGACTCATTGTTTCATCACTTTACCCTCGAGGGGATGGTTTGGAGGAAGAAAAAGAAGAAAGAGAAGAAGATAGTCCCCTAAATGTAAGATTCAGCACACACCACGTCTGTGGTACTGTTTATTGTCCAAGAGGGGGCGTTGTTCCTTTTGGTTTCTGTCTTGTGACTCAGCTCTGCCACTGCATCAGTACAAGATCAGTGAGAGAGAATGAAAGAAGCCTTTGGCATCCTCTGGAGTCAGCATTTCAGCGCACAACAATCCCCTCTCGTCTTTATTGAGAAACCAGTGGAGACTCTGAGAATGGGGGCAGCATCTCATCCATTGAAATGAATTAAGAAAAATTAGCCAGAAATGCTCTGACGAATGGTAATAAACTTGAGTGCCATTACAATTTGTGGACGGTTCATTTGTTGCCCTTTGGCTTTCTCGCAGCAGCTGATAGCTATTGTCTGATTCATCCTCTGCAAAATGGAGCAGATAATGGTAAATGGACTGTACTTAGTCTTTCCGACCACTCAAAGCACTTTCACAATACACTAAAAAAAATGATTCAAGCCCTTCTTAAAGGTGACACATTTAAATTGTCTTTGATTTATTTTAATATATCAATTTTAAAAATAAACATTTATATTTAATGGGTCTAACACAAAATGTATGAATACTTTCATTTATTAGATTTATTTAGGTTGGACGGTGTGGGTATCAACTCAAAATAAAAGCGTTTAGTTGGGGGACTACCCTCTGCGCATGTGCCAGATCAAGTGCTCTCAGTCTTTCCGCCTTTTTTCCTGACTGAAGCAAGATTCAAACCGACCGCAGGCAACAGTCCATTCTACGGTAAGTCACTTTATTTGTTTTCTTGTAGTAGTTTAGAATGTACCTCTCTGTCAATGAAGGCTTCCATTCTGTAATAATGACCAAAATGTGTGCCTCTTTCTGAAGTTTACTGTTTATCTTAGTTTGTTCTTGTAAACTTCTCTACTGGCTGAGACAAAGCAGACAGGAGGACGGGAGGAATGACTGATACTATCTGTTGGAAAAAAATAATGTTTTGTTTAGCCACTGAAATCTAGGCAGCTGCTTTTATAATGTCTGTGTCTTTGTCTGAACCTTTTGTGTGAACTTTTTCTTCACACAAGCTATCTCAGCTGTTTGTCTTAGCATCTATTTGTGACCTGGCGTCAAGGGGAGATAGTACATCTGTTGCGTACGTCAGTATTTACGTATTCTTCTGATTTTAGACCATGACGTCCTCCCATATTAGGATAAGATAACTTTGACAGAACAGGCATCAAAAGGACGGTTTCAAACGAGGTCACAGACTTGACTAAATCATTCTGCTTCAAAGCCTTTGTATGTGATATCTGCAGTAATATATATATATATATATATATATAAATATATATATCAGAGACTCAGAGACAGACCTCTTAGCAGCAACTGGACGCATAACCTGTTTCAATTCTGTTCCTTCTTGCAAGAATAAATGTCCTGTTAAATAATTTTACACCTGGTGTCGAGTAATATTTTTCTAACACTATCTAATGTCTTTGCTCCTCATTATTATTATTATTATATATAAACTTTACTCAGGAGGTTTCCAGTGAAATATTAATGACTTTATAAAGTGACTTTGCTGTTGTAAACATTAAAGTTCTAATTCATTTCTAATCCTGTTCTGAATTTATTTGTATCTAAAATTCTATATATGCTTTCAAAGCAATCATTTGTCATGAAAAAGAACAGAGTATTGATAAAAGTAGCTCTTTGCAGTAATAAAACCAAAAGATAACTATCACTACCTGAAAGCCACCGCAGTTCTCCGATAGGCTTAGAAAGGGAGGGGCTGAGCTGAGGGTCATGTTGTTGCTTGCTATCTGCAACCTCACCACTAGAGGCCACTAAATCTCACACACTGTTCCTTTAAGTTGATTCAAAGTTAGAAACAGTTTTTTCTTCATCTTGAAGTATGCCTTCATGCCACACTGAGTGAAATAATCTAACCCAAGCTCCCACATTGTTTTGGCTGCACCCTCCCATCAAATGGAAACATTAACTTGGTGTGCATTATTTTAAACACGCTTATATATCTAGTATATGTGAACATTCTGAGCAGCGGCCGTCTGCAGAGTGTTGGTGTGAACAGTGGGGACAGCAGTTACCTGGAGACACCTGCATTACGACACTCTGCTGCCATCTTCCCTTGTAACCTGGTTACTGTTTGGTCACCACTTCACACTGACGGGGCTGTTTAACTGAAAACCAAAAATTCTATTTGACAGTAGCTTTCAAGAGCTGTAGTTTGACTAACATCCATCAGCACCCTGTGAAGAGGACTGCAGGATTGTGTAGAGTACATGAATTTCTTGTATAGTAACCAGCACAAAAACTTGAAGATTTCTTAGTGTCATTGTATATTTATTAGTATTAATAGGTAATTGTGTACTACTGAGAATCAACTTGACATACTTTCTATACATACAATCAGTTGCATCTGCTGTTATATTCAGGTTACAGGCATCAACTTAACTATTACATTATAAGAGAATGTTATATTCCACGACTCAAAGAAATACAGCAAAGCATATTTCACATACTAATAGTAGTAGTAATAGTAATATTCTTACATAAACTTAAAATACAGAGGGAAAAAACATAACAGGAATATAATAAACACAACATTTGATCAAAATCTATTGTAATAAACCATGTGATGTTGAATAATGGTGATGACATTGAGACATCACAGTGGATGTTATTTAAAAGACCAGTTTTATTGAATGATTCAGCCTGTCGTACAAATCGAGTGTACTACTTAACTACTAAAGTGTAAAAACTTGCAGACACCTGCCTTTATAAAGGATACAGCTCAAGTATTTTCAGATTTTGTTTTTAGGTAATGCAGTACATTTATTTTTTCCAGATTTAGGACCAGTGTCCTAACCTCTTTGGCTTCTGCAGGTTTTTCAGAAACTCCTCTATTTCTCTACACATTGGGTTCCTGCATTTATTTTTAATCTTCTTCAGAACTTTGATGCTGTTCCCACGATAGAAGGATTGGTGCGGTATCTCTGCCACCTTCATGTGATATTCTATTGACTTGTTTTGATCCTGTCGATTGAAGTATAAATATTTTGCGTATTTGTTGTAAAGCAGCTGTTTGTCTGCAGCATCCAGATCAATTTCTAGCAGTTCCTTGTACATCTGCTCAGCTTTAGCCTGCTTGGACTTCGCGTATATGTTTGCCAGGTCTGCTTTCGTCACCAATGAAGAATCAGGGTAAAGAGAAATCACCTCCTCATGGAGACAGATTGCTCTGTCTATCGTGCTTTGCTTAAGGCGACTGTCGCTGGAACGAAAGATCTTGCATTTGAGAGTGAGTGCGGCACATCTCTTCAGATAACGCACATCTGGATGGTTTTTCAGAGCCTTCTCTGCCAAATCAATGGCCTCATCATAAGATACATATTTGCTGTAAACCCTTAGCATTGCTTTCCAACCACTGTAGCTGCTGACAGGATTTTTCAAAACCTTTCCAGCTAACTCACGTGCTTCATCCTCAACTTCTTCTCCTTTCTTTGCACGTTGCTCAAGGTAGTAAGCAGCGAGGTACAAGTTCTCTGGATCCTGTTCCTTGGCGACTCTTCTTTTCTCCAAGACGTCAGCCTCCAGCCCTGTCTTGCTGTGCTTAAAAGCACTCGATAACCCCATGACGTAACTGGTGTTCCACTCCACCATGTCTGGCTGCATCCTGATGGCTTTCTGGAAGTAATCTGCAACCAGCTCTCTGTCTCCGCTGAACTTCATCAGGGTCCAGGCTTTTTCAGCGTAGATCTCTGCATGGAGCTTGTCCTGCGGTGGAGATGGGTATTTCTCCATCAGGGCTTCAACCTTGGACAGGTAAGCCTCGCTCTCTGCTTGGTCTCCCAGGTGGTGGTGCAGCCAAGCCAGGTTCCCGTAGTTCACCACTAACCAGGGACCGTCATCTGCTTTTCTCATCTGGCGGAAGGCCTCTGCAGCCTTGTTGAAGAAACTCTGAGCGTCTTCAGTGAGGCCCAGCTTGTACTGAATGAACCCCCTCAGGTTGTAAATGTGACCCAGCCAACAGTTTCCCTCCTCCGTGCCGATGTCCACCAGCATGTCGCTGAGACGTAAAAGTTTGGTCTTGCTGGGGACCAGATCCCAGGTAAAGTGGCACTGCAGGGCCTCCAGTTTTGAGACCAGTGGTGTTTGACTCTGAGCAGCACTGATGGGGATTAAAAGTGACAAATATTAAAACACATCGCTAGGTTATGGGTAAGGGAAGAAGTATGAGAGGATAGGAAGAAAAAATGTGGACCAACAGACGGCTGCAAAGAAAAAGTATGGTAGGAAGAGGAAAGTAGATAAAGAAGAAAAACTTGAAAGAGAAACAGAAGAGGACAAAGGAAGACAATGGGTGGACGTAGAAGAAGGTATTAAGAAAATGGAACAATGGAGGGAAGGAATGGAAAAGAGGTATAAGAACAGACAAAATATAAAACTATAAAGGACAAGAAGAAACAAAGGCCGAAAAAAAAGGTGAATGAAGTATGCAATGAATACATAGATTAGTCATGAAAGGTAGGATAGCGTCTGTGAGGAAGGAAGAAACAGAGTGAGGCAGGAGGAGGAAAAAAGGGGAGGGGGGGCAGAAGGACAGAAGGAAGAAAGAAAAGATGGCTGAAAGAGGTAAAGCAGGAGGAGGCAAGGAAGGAAGGTCGGAAGGAGTAGAGAAGTAAGGAGAAGAAAATAATTCAACAACAACAACATTTCACATTTGTCCACCAGAATTATATTCCTGGAAGTGTGGGATTAAACTTCAAGAAAACAACTGATCAGTAATAATTGTTAAGAAAAAGGGTTTTAAATCCCTGTGGCACTGACTAAAAGGCAAGACTGAAGAAACACAGGAGGGATAAAAGTAGTAGCCTAAAGACAGAAAGGAGGGAATGAAGGAAGGAGAAGATGTGACTGAACAGTGTTTGAATACATCATCAATGACTTGAAGGATCTAAAACTATAATATTATTTGGCTGTAGGACACAATGATAAGATATTAAATAATGATACTGATTATTTACTCCAACAATGATATGAAATGCAGAAACAGCTACTCACCTCATCATTTAGCTGTTTCCTCAACTCTGTAACTTCTCTAAGTTAGTGTGGCTGGTTTTGGCTCTTGATGCTGCTTTGGCTTCGTTGGTATAAATGATAAGATGTTGTTGAGCACGCAGCTTTATATGTTCACTATCACGTCGAAGCGGATCGTAGAGGCGGGGCACTTGAGCATCATTTCATCTATTGTCTTTTAGAAACGCTCCTTGACTTTCAGCTCCAGGAATCGAAGCCTACAGCCACGTCCGATGAATCTAAAAAGATGACTCATCAACTTACCACATTGTTATGGCTGCACCTTTACATCGAATGGAAATATCAACCTGTATATCAACATTTGAACACATGTTTTGTGACCTGTCTTCGTCTTCACTTTCCTTTCCTGGGATTGAAAACCTACAGCCACATCTGATTAAACTGAAACATAATTTCATCAACTTTGGTCACTCAATTTTCTCTTATGAGTTATAATTTACTGTTTTGTAATTACAAGAAAAGAACTCATACTTATGACAAAAGATCTCATAATTATGAGAAAAGTTAAGGTAGCCTTGTTCGGTAAAGTCGGAAAGATATTCAGATCCGGACTTCTCAGATCAGTAACTCAGAAGCGAAACGTTGTTAAAACACAAACAAAAGAGCACAAGAGTGCGCAGGGACCGTCTACAAGGTGCAATGCTTAAAAAAAGAATAGATGTATCACAAATATATTCAATAACTTCATTTTTATGCTGTGGAGTGTGACCAAACACACTTCACACATCAATGGTCCCCTCATGGTTAAACTACAAAAGGTCAAACTTATTACAATGGTCATATACACACAGGTTTATACATGAAATGTGTCCTCTGCATTTAAACCCACCACATGGCTTCAGGAGCGGTGGGCTGCTGCAAAGCAGACCAAGGAGGAACTTGGGGTCTGTATTTCACTAATGGACAGCAAGACACACAATTAGCAGCCGAGGATCAAACCACCAACCTCGAGGTAAAAGGAAAATGCTCTCTTGCATAATTTAACTGAGTTAATGTGAATTCTTTTGCAATAGATTTGATCCAGAATTGTGCAAACGCTAATTTTTCCAACCAGGAGAAGACCATTGATGTATGAAGTGAATTTGGTCACACTACACTAAACTACAGTGGATTTATTAAATATTCTTCCCAATAAAAATTCACCAACATTATGTAAATGCACATTTTGCCCAAATAGTTGATGCAGCATAAGAGGATCTCATTGATGTATGAAGTGAGTTTGGTCACACTACACTGCATGACAAATGAATTTATTGAATATTTTTGCACTATGTCTATGTCCTTGTGCACTCACTCTCACAGCCCGCTGCACATAGAAACCGATATTATTTGTCCAGCTCGGAGCGGCTCATTTTGGTGAAAATTAGGATGATGATCGTTGTCTACCTCAGTTGCAAAGTGGCATCGTTTGTGTTTTAACAACGTTTCGCTCACGAGTTATTGATCTGGAAAGTCTGATTCTGTGAATATCTTCTGACCTTTACCGAACGGCTATCTTAACTTATTTAATTATTCCGAGATCTTATCTTGTAATTTCAAGATAGTAACTCATAATGACGAGATAAAGAGTGTATATATTGTCTTTTTTGGATGCAATGCGCTTCCATAATTTAGAAAGGTTATTTTCTTCATCTTGAAGAGCTTGATCCTATTCTGAGTAAAAGATTCACACCCAAGATATCACATTGTTAAGGCTGCACCTTCACATGCAATGGAAATCTCAACGTGTTGTGAAACCTTTGAACGCATCTGTTTGTCTTGTGATCTGTCTTTGCCTTCACTTTCGTTTCCCGGGATTAAAAACCTACAGCCACATCTGATCACACTGAAACATAACTCATCAACTTTGGTCACTGAATTTTCTCTAATGCGTCAATGTTTTGTGATTACAAGAAAAGAACTCATACAAAATGACAAATGACGAGATCTTTTGATTAATAATGACAGTTGAGTAAAGGATGTCGAGAGCTGCAAACAGAGACAGCTCGCCTTCAAAGTAAAAGTTGCGCGTTTTCAAATGTGTTTGGATCAATTTAAGGAGGGCTAAATTAAATAAATAAACTAGTGCTGGGCAACGATTACAATTTTTAATTGCTTGATATTCTTGCTTGTTATGTGCAAAATTCAATAATTAATTCAAAAGTAGTGTATTGAGCACTTTTATTTTAAAAGTACTGCTATATGAACAAAAGTGCAATAACATTTAGTTTGCAAACACTTTAAACAAATAAGGTTATTTTTAACAGCAGTATTCCCTTTACACAGTAGCAGTTAAAATACAGTTATAATGATTCCGATAATAGATATTCAGCCGGTGTTCACAACTTTATTTTCATGTGTGTAATAGATGCAATTTGAAATATACACCTTGAATACTGCAAACCTCATCATGTCATGTTTTTTTATTTATTTTTTATGTTTGTTAAATGTCTCAGTAGCAATAACTAAATGATATGCTTATTATACATATTCCAAATAAACTGAGCCATGAGGCAGAGAGAGCAGGGGAGACAGGATGAGTGAGGAATGCAGGGGACAGGCTCTTCACGACCATATAAGGGAATAGGTCGAGGACCAGAGACATCACCATGGACAGGAAGTGGACACAGAGGAGCTGGACAGATGACCAAGAGTGTTACTTTCTCTCAGGTTCAGCTAAGACTCAGGCGCAGACACAGGAGACAAGGTGAAGTGGAGAACTAGGTAGCTTTACTGGGCTCCAAGTCATCAAACACGGCAACAGAAAACAACTCCAACAGGGAGCGGGCAAAAATCCAAACTGAG
This sequence comes from Pholis gunnellus, assembly GCF_910591455.1. Classification (NCBI taxonomy): domain Eukaryota; kingdom Metazoa; phylum Chordata; class Actinopteri; order Perciformes; family Pholidae; genus Pholis; species Pholis gunnellus. The sequence continues at coordinate 22,467,427 of NC_136530.1, read as the reverse complement.
TCAAAAAGGGCAGTCACAAAAAGACAAAGTCACAAAAAGGCAAAGTCACGAGGCAGGACCAAACGCTGGAGCACGGAGCATATACACGGAAGACACAATGCTGGGACATGTATGAGACAAGAAGACGAACAAAGACGATCTGACAACCAGAACAGGGAAAGTAGGGGAGTGTCTATGTGTGGGGTGATGAGAAGATTGAAGGCAGCTGGGTGGACTGGGCAGGTGAGTTGGATGAGTGCAACCAGGGGAAACACACACACAGAAACACAGGAACAAAGGGGGCAAAGCCTAAACCGTGACAAAGAGAGCAGGAGGAGTCCGAACGTCTTCAACCAAACACTGAGCTGATAACTGCCCAAAGCCAGGAGGGGGCTATTGAATTTTGGTCAATCACAGAGGCTAATACTGGACATTTAAACTTTCGGACAGAGACTTTTAAATATAGCATAGTTCCAGAGGGTTTTTGCTTCAGTTCGCTCCGTTACCACTCTGTAGTTGACCAGCTGAGCTGGCCTATTAGGTGGGGCAAGTGAGGACTCTGCCCCAAGAGACATATTGATATCGATAGAGTAATTCTGTTTGCAACTGTTCGAGCTTCTCTTGGTTATTAAATACTTTTTGATTGTAAACCGGATCCAGTTCATTTTTGGTGTGACTTCGCTGCAGAAAGTTAGCAGCAGCGAAAGTCCAGCGGCCTGGCTCTCCCCTGAAAAGGTCCAGCCCCAACACCTTCCATCAAAGAAACTCTATTTCAGACTCTTTTGTCGTCTATCATTAAGTAGTACTAACCAATATTATTGCAGCTTCCTTGTTCAATTATATTTCTACACAGACAGAAACACAGCGTGTTTGATGAAGGGCAAAAAGGTAAAACAACTGGACAAAGGCAGATTTTTCCAAAAGGACAGTTTGTGTGCCAAGTTGTTTTTCTCACATTAATGTAATTTCATGATAAAAAAACACTCCTCTAGTCCAAAAGGTTTATTGTAAGAACTGCCACTCCCATCATAAATGTCTGTATAGAGATTTTATTCAGGACATGTTGGATCTAGTTGCAGGATACCATCATTTACAAATATGCAGTCAGAGCTCCGGCTTTGGGTGCAACCCACTCGTGGATCTTCTTGCTGGTGGTGGGGAAGGGCACGTACTGCTGTGAGCTGCCACTCACGTTGAACTCACCTCAGCCAGAAACTTCTTGGGCTCTGGTGGATGTGTGGTGGGGGGGGTCGTCTGTCATACAGTGCAGCCAGCGATGCCTGAAGAGTGAACACAAACACTCTAAACTATTTCATCGTAAAATAACGGTAACTTACTGGCAGCAGGGATGCCAGTAATTTACTGTTTTTTATGGAGAAGCTACCTTAATTTACTTTTATGATATCTTACCGTATACTGGATTACGGTATGTGATAGTAGGATAACTGGGTTTTACGGTGATTTTACAATATATGCCAGAATGTTACCGTTTATTTACAAAGGGTAACACAACCCAATAGTTTTGCATTTAATTTCCAACAAATAAAAGAATAACAATAGACATTCAATACGTAATTGTTGCAGTTTAATACATGTTCTCAAGACAAATAATAAAGGGACATTTGTATTACATCACCAAATTCACAATGTACTGCATGTTTAGAAGAAAACAAATATAAGCACAACATTTTTAATGATCGGCTTAACTGAACGCATGAAGATAACCTCAGACGAGTAGCGCCGAGATCAAAAAGTGGCCGATGGTATGCTACTTTTGTTCAGTGGTAGGTACCTATCCCTGGAGTGGAATGCTGCCAGTTCAGTGGTAGGTACCTATCCCTGGAGTGGAACGCTGCCAGTTCAGTGGTAGGTACCTATCCCTGGAGTGGAATGCTGCCAGTTCAGTGGTAGGTACCTATCCCTGGAGTGGTATGTGTTAAAGAAATCATTCAAGTCCAGTTCAGAAGTTGCTGTGGTGTTGTGAGTTTATTAAAGCATGCCGGCACACTGGTGACCTCACAGAGCAGATCTGAGCCGGTGAGTTGACCCAGAACAAATGTAAAAGAAGCATTTTATATAGGGAGCCAGAGCAGTGTTTAGACTGCATGTAAATACTAGAAAACTAGGGAAGACTATGACCAGACATAATGTAAGAAAACTAGGGAAGACTATGACCAGACATAATGTAATTGCAAGTAGAGACAAAGGGCAGGAAGGGGGCATTCACATTCAGACCTGCAGGAAGGACACACAGTTGGCATTTGGTCATTTAAGGGGTCGACTCAGCAGCATCAAATGCCAGTACTTTTCCAGCGGCACACTGTTTGCTGAAGACAGGTTCCGCTTGAAAGTGGTAGTCCACTCTGAGACAGGCACACCAGTGCCGTCTCTTGATGCGTATGCACATTTTATGTCAATTATGGGCATATACCACTAATAAGATCTTTGAAGCGGCACCTGTCTTCAGGAAACGGTGTGCTGTTAGAAAAGTACTGGCATACCACTCCAGGTATCGGTACATGCCTCTGAACAACAGCAGCATACCACTCCAGGTATCGGTACATACCTCTGAACAATACCATCGGCCACTTTTCGATCTCAGCGTCACTCCCTCAGACACTTAATCAAAATAGCATTAAGAGTGAAACTTAAATTAAAATAGTATCAAGAACAGTGTAATAGAACTGCACCACAGTCTAGCTTGTGAACAAGTCTTATACATATTTATAGTTAATTTGAACTGCATGAACTCACACATGAATGAAAACAATAAGGAGAGAGAACACCTTGAAAGAGGACTTGACTGAAGCGTCTGGCTGGTATCCTCAATCTCTGATGACGAGTGACTGTAAAACAAACCAAATAAAAACACAATGTTCTGAACTTCTGGACAGTTCTATGACATCCAGGATAAACAAACTTAAAAGAAACTTTGGATATGATACTGTGGGTTTGTGCCTCACATATGTTAACATATCAGTGCAAGTCTTTGCAAAAAGCTAATACAACAATATATACAGTTTAAATCAACAGATGAGCTGATTACGTTTTCTGAAGAAATGAAGCTAAGACCATGGACCACAATGGACCAACGTTCAACATTAAATGATTTGATCTGGTTTTAATATTGCTCCTGGGATAACACACAGGTAACGTTACCGTTAGCGTTACCTCAACTGTTCATCGTCTTGAACTCACGTTGTGATTTCTGTTCCCCTCTCCATTTTGATAATCGCCCCGTTTGCGGTCCTACAGTCGGTTTAATAATAGCACAAGTAAACACAAGTTAGGTTACTAACGTTACATCTTAACACTGTAATTGGTGATTAAATTTATTTATGTTAAATTAACTTGCCAAGTGAAACATTATCTGAGATGTTAACAGTTCAATAATCATAAAGACAAAACAATACTGGAGACTTGCATTTTGGGTGATAAGCTTAACGGTTGATCTCCACATGGAATATACTCAGAAGGATGAACTGAAGCTGTTGTTTCCAAAGTCACGTTCAGGAGCAGTCTGTCACTCTGTCACTCAAAAATGACTTTTAGGTAATGAGCAGTTTGAATAATAAAATATATTCTATCGTCATTACAGACACATTAACCTACAATAGACAGTATGATGTAGATGGATCGTGATTCATTGAACTTGTATAGAGAAGCGTATTTCCTCCACTTCACAGAAAATACTGTATCATGCTGTTAAATTACAGTAGTCAGCTGTTATTGTTAATTTACGCCATTGACTGTTAATTTACATGTGAGAGATGAACATTTAACTGTATGTTACAGTTATTATGAAATACTGTAAGATACCGTTTTAAATCCAATGGAAATTTACAGCAATTCATTACAGTGAAGCAGTGTAGCTGTCTTAAATGACAAGCTAATTCCTTCTTTTTCATTATTTTGTGGTCATTTTTGTTTTTGTTGACAGTTACATTTCTGCGGGAGGTCAAAACATGTAAACCATTTGTAAGACAGTAGAGTAGAGTTTGGAAGTCTGAGATGCATATTTCTTTATTATTATTTTTAAATATGTTTATGGTTGGCAGTGGACATGCCAAATATTGCCCCAGAAGTCATTAAGAGTTTCAGCCCAAATGGTCATTGTTGTACTAATCCTATAACAAACTGCAGGTCGTACCATTCATCTGGAACCATGCTGCCGGCCACCTCCCACATGGTGTTCTTTCCGTTCATCTCTGTGGTGTAGATCAACCAGCGGTGACGTCTTGAACACATTTTGGAGACAAGAGTTTATTAATCAAATCTAACAAGTGTTATTTGTCTGCGACAGATTAGTTCTAAAAGTGTGATAAAGTAATCTGAACATCCTGTGCAAAATACTGCTGACAACAATGTCGTTTAGTGTAAATGTCCTGCTAGTGACTTGTTGAAATCATGCACATTTGGGGATAATTGACTCACCAAAGAAGTAGTTATTTTTATCCTTAAAGTATTCATTTCCATATTTACCACCAACCAGGGCTCCTGTCTTCACATCATTCACCCTGCCAATGGAATAATGAGAGTCAGGTTGACAGTCCCAAGATATGCATGGTCAACATTTCTACATTTTCTTTTGTGCAAACAAGCACTGTGAACCAATTATATAAGCTGACATGTTGCTCAAAGAAACACTATGTGTTGACTAAAACTTGAGAACCGGATTTTTCAGTGACACCTTGACTTTTCCTCAGTAAGGATCTCCAGAAATTTTAAAGCGAGAGAAATGCCCCTACTAAACACTTTAAATGAAGTTTGGAGTAACATTCCCTTCAAACACAGTTACATGTCTGACATCTTTTAACGTTTGCTGAAGGTCCAGGCTCCGTTATCAGGCCGGTTTAAAGTTAGCTGTCAACATGCTAACTCGGCTCTGAATTGAAAGACATGGTTAACACATCTTTAAAAAGCTCTCACAGTCAACAGTGGTTTAATATAGACAATAAAAACCATTCAATTAAACTGACCTGAATAATTGAAGGAAAAAACAGGACGTAAACTTAAATGCACAGCATTGACAGCAAACAGGGCAGCATGTATTCAGCCTCACTGTTTATTTCTCTTTACACAATATCTGAGCTGTTTCAAGTTACTGCTGCTTCACATTACACACATTCAACTGGTGAAACATGAGGTAGCTTTTATTGTGAAGAAGTCAAAGGAAATAATTTGTTTGACAACGAATACGTTTTAAATACTGCAGGGAGTAATCAAACAGGAAGCTGCAAACCTTACTGTGTGCCAGGCTGCTATTAAATCACAGTTGTAACTTTTATTGACCGACTTCTTAACAACTGTAAGGCACCGTCTGCCATTTTTGTTCAATTAGCTCTGAGCGGTGGGGATGTTGTCAGCTTTAAAGATGTAAAACAGCATATTTTTGTGGTACAGCTTAAACTGCAGCTTCTGGTCCGGACCGTTCTTCTCCTCCCTCAGGAAAAAAAGCGAGCAACGGACGACTCTCCAACGCTGCAACGTCCTAAAAGGGAGAGATAATTACTCAAGCAAAAAGTTAAAAAAAAAAGCCACACATAGTTCAGGAGAGCAACAAAACCTCACAGTGTGCGTACCTCGCTGGCATCATAGGTGTTCAGGACTTTATTCTCAATGACAAACCACAGCCTTCCACTGCTTCTTGTTGCCTTTTGACCTGTTTCAGTAGCCGCTCATGGAGGAGTTCTCAGTGTTGGCGGACACCTGGAAAAACAGCATGAACAAAATAAAACACTTCACATACTTAATACATAAAAGATGCAAAAACAATTACACCAAAACGTAATCAGCGAATATAGTGACAATTTATGTTCCTTGCCTCTTTTAGTGCAGCAGGAATCTTCTTCTGTTTTCTAGTGAAGGAGAAAGCTCCAGATTTGATCAGAGAAACTGATGTTGAAGCACTGCGGTCACCAGAAAATCACTAAAATAGACCAAAACCCTATATTTTTTACCACAAGTAAATGATCTTAAAGGTCTGATTATATTCGGTATTTTGTTTATTGTCAATACTGTCAACAAATCCCACGAAAGACCAAAACCATCAATGCGTTAGTCCATCTTTCCGTCTTTAAATCTGTTTTTAAACATAGTTTCAGCTTTAAAAAGCTGAATCATTTCCTAAAACAGATGGCCACTGTAGCTTTTATCAAACGTTACTCAAACAGGAGGAAATAGTGCATTCCTTTCAGGACTATTTTCAGCGGCGGATTAATCCACGTTTATTGCTCTAGTGAGTATTTGTGGCAGCAGGACGGTGTATGTGTGAGTTCATGGTAATGAAGGAGCATATCACCCAACAGTGAGGCTCACTGGTGTGTTTTAATAGTTTTTGGACAACAGTGGAGCTCAGAGGAAGAAAATATATCACAGACAATACTTTTTAGTAGATAAATTCATTATTGTTTCTTTAATAAATAATGTCATCAGACTTTAAATCTGATTTTGTGCTGCTGTATTTTCAGAACTCCACGTTTACTTATTGGCAGAGCACGCCTCACACACCACCTGTCAGACACACGTGTAACTGCGATGAGAAGGGGGTTCATTAAACAATGCTTTGTATGAGCAGCAGTAGTCGTAGTGGTACAGACCCTTCCACAGGCGCGACAGTGATGCCTCCTCCAGGTGAGGGTGAACTCACAGGTGCAGATCATGCACATGGTGGCCCTCAGGTCTGGGATCCAAATGGGAGCCTTTGAACCCAGCGGGGCCCCGGTGTCGACAACGGCCTTCGCCTCGGTCAAGATAATAATGTACATATATTTTGAAGGCAGAACAACAGTATAACGTAAACCGGATTTAATTATCACTCACAAGAAAGAACACGCGAGGCTGCATGACTTTCCTGGACAGCTTCATTATAGTGCCCTCCTTCAGAAACACCTGACAATAAACGGGCTGCATTTAGAAAACACCTGCAGTATGTGGAGTCCAGTGACTAAATAATGACTTTTTAAGACTCAATCGATACATGAAACAGAAGCACAGAGCAGCGTGATGTGATGGTGAGAGTAGGTTTGTCATGTTGGGGCGAAATCATCAGTCATACAGACTTAAACCACACATGAGCGTATTCTGATTCACAGAGAACCTGCAACATTAGTAATGACGCTGCAAAAACTAAAAATGATTAGCAAGAAACTGAAAGATGATTCAAACTATAGGAGGGATGAAATTTAACATCTGCTGATTTGTGGATCAGAAGACGCTGTAATATCATATAGATTATAATTATATTATTATCAGTTATGGAACCTGTTGAGTCTGAAGTATTTTGTACTTTCTTTGTACATTTAGTTCTGTGACTTGTCTTATTATTTGTTAATTATAGGAGAAAAAAAGCAGTTTAAACATCTGGTATTTGTAAGTCTTCTGAGAGAATTTACACCTGTGTGAAAATTCTCCCCGCATGACAGACCGAACTGGAATATGAACTTTGTTTTGTAAAAAAAGTTAGCAACACTTTTGAGACTTACGCTTCCTGGCTGAGCGATCTCATGGTGACCATTATGTATAGAGAAAACACATCCTGTCCTAAAAAAAGCACATAAAGGACATAATAATAATACATTTTTCAAATGTGTACATTGTGCAGAATATGCTCGAGAAGAAACAAATCCATATCTGCTCTAGGTCTTGGCACCAGGGGGAGACATAAAAACAGATATTACAAAATGTTATTTCCTTTTTTCCTCCTTTGATGATGTCAAATGTGAAATTCCTTATTTCCAGTGTGCAGTCAGCTTCTAATTTGCCTTAAAATTATTTTGAATATTTGAAATCTGTTCTGCAGAATTCCTCCCTTGTGTTAAACTCCTCAGGTTGTTATTACCGTTACTGTCCACTGGGTGCCAGTACAGCACCAAAGCAAAGAAGGATCTGACTTCAGTCCCAAGGTTCATTCACGTGTTGTCAATAAAGGAGCGCCATGACTGAGGAAACCCTTTGACTTTCACTGAACAGTGAATGTGTGTCGGGGCGTTTGTACCTGTGAGCAGCAGCTGGTGCTGAGGGATCCTCTGCACTGGTGTCAGCAGGTAGTGCTTCAGAGCCAGACTGACACATCTTGGACTCATCTGAGATAAAACACAGAACCTTCCAGTTTACTGTTAGAGATACGCGAAGAGTGTTTTGATGGCTGCTTCTGGATTGACAGACAGCTGAACTATATCACTTTATCTTTAAATGTTAGTTACTGTAAGAGCCAAATGAGACTTAGTAAGATGTCTTAAGTGATTTATGTAACAAAAATGTGGAAATGCTCCTTTAGTTGCGCTACTGACTACGTCACAGGCATTAGCCCTCAGTTGAGGTTAATGAGTCTGCGGAGCAAGTTAGTTTTTTGACCGTTGTGCCAACGCTGTGACAAGTTGAGCACAGAATGCTTCTTGTAACTTTATTTTTGTTGAGTAAACCTTGTTAAATGGAGTTACTGCCTGTGAAGAATCATTACGCGTCAAGCTTATTGCCAAACACAGACTGTAACAGTAGTGGTAATGTGGACTATGGGACGGAGGGAAGATTGCCGCTACAGTGAAGGAGTAAAGGCTCCTGAAACTGTATTGCACACATAATATAACATAAATAATCTAAATTAAAATCCTGCTTGAAAACGGTGCTGATGTGATTTAATCTACTAAGTGATGTTTGAAAGAAAAGCACAAATAAACAAACCTGATAAAATGTTCATATAGAAACCCCCAACAATTTGTTACAACTTTATAAACTAAAGAAGAAGAAATGACTTGCTTACATTGTTTTGTAAATCAAACTTTTTTTAAAGACAGGTCATTCAATAGTGGAAACAAATGTTGGCTATAGACCAGATTAACAAGTATAATCATGCAAATTTAACAATAAGAAAAACAATGATATTACAACGTTCTCTGTAATCATTCTCTTTGCCTCCCCTCTAGCTTTGAGTTTCTCCCTCATGTGCAGAAACACACACATGGGAAGTGGACAGAACTGGGACGTTGGTATTTTTTTTACAGCAAAAATGCAAAAGGGGCAGGCCTAAAAATGAAAAGACTGAAGGCATCGACTGACCCAACAAGCACAGCACAACACTTGTAGATAAAAAGGGAAGCCTGGATCATCAAGTATCTCACACACAACTCCACAAATGTGGAGGAAGTCGGGCATGAATGATGAAAGAAGAGAGCACAAGGAAGGAGGAAAAGACATTGATGGACGAGGAGGACGAAGAGGAGGTGATGGACTATGAGTACAGATGAGAGATATGACAGTTGGCAGGAGGGACGATGGAAGGGGAAAGAGGGCCAGACACGGAGCATGTCTGGATCAAGTGTCGTGGAAAAGAAGTTCGGACCAGGCCAGTTGATGAAGTCTAAACCGTCATGTACAGCAGCCCAGAACAGACACTGGCTCTGGTGAGAGCCATTCGTGTTTTTGCATTAACTAAAAGGTAGGGATGGCTACTGAGACTCGGTATTCATTAAATGTGCCCCGGAGTATTGATAAACTCCGACGTTACTGGTGCTTTTTATTAGTACTTTTTAATGGTTTGGTGTAATTTAATATCACGCTGAAGTGAGCATTTCCACTACTTCGCAAGCAAAAGCCAATAATTTTTCAATACATCTGTTCCACAAGCACTAACATGTGAACAAAACCTAATTCAATTGGCCGCTCTCATCCACTATACCCTAACTCGTTATGTTTATACAAACACAGCACATGCGATCGGCCAAAAGCTTTTTTTCTCATTTTCTTTTTTACAAACAAGCTAAAACAAAATGTGTCGTTTGACTGTTTATCTTAGTTTGTTCTTGTAAACTTCTCTACTGGCTGAGACAAAGCCGACAGGAGGACAGAGGACGGGAGGAATGACTGATAATGTCTGTGTTCCTCATTATTATTATTATTTATAAACTTCACTCAGGAGGTTTCCAGTGAAAGATTAATGACTTTATATAGTGACTTTGCTGTTGTAAACATTACTGTTATAATTCATTTATAATCCTGTTTTGAATTTATTTGTATTTAAAATTCTATATATGCTTTCAAAGCAATCAACAGAGTATTGATAAAAGTAGCTCTTTGCAGTAATAAAATCAAAAGATAACTGTCACTACCTGAAGGCCACCGCAGTTCTCCGATAGGCTTAGAAAGGGAAGGGCTGAGCTGAGGGTCATGTTGTTGCTTGCTATCTGCAACCTCACCACTAGAGGCCACTAAATCTCACACACTGTTCCTTTAAGTTGATTCAAAGTTAGAAACAGTTTTTTCTTCATCTTGAAGTATGCCTTCATGCCACACTGAGTGAAATAATCTAACCCAAGCTCCCACATTGTTTTGGCTGCACCCTCCCATCAAATGGAAACATTAACTTGGTGTGCATTATTTTAAACACACGTATATATCTAGTATATGTGAACATTCTGAGCAGCGGCCGTCTGCAGAGTGTTGGTGTGAACAGCGGTGACAGCAGTTACCTGGAGACACCTGCATTACGACACTCTGCTGCCATCTTCCCTGTAACCTGGTTACTGTTTGGTTACCACTTCACACTGACGGGGCTGTTTAACTGAAAACCAAAAATTCTATTTGACAGTAGCTTTCAAGAGCTGTAGTTTGACTAACATCCATCAGCACCCTGTGAAGAGGACTGCGGGATTGTGTAGAGTACATGAATTTCTTGTATAGTAACCAGCAAAAAAACTTGAAGATTTCTTAGTGTCATTGTATATTTATTAGTATTAATAGGTAATTGTGTACTACTGAGAATCAACTTGACATACTTTCTATACATACAATCAGTTGCATCTGCTGTTATATTCAGGTTACAGGCATCAAATTTACTATTACATTATAAGAGAATGTTATATTCCACGACTCAAAGAAATACAGTAAAGCAGATTTCACATACTAATAGTAGTAGTAATAGTAATATTCTTACATAAACTTAACATACAGAGGGAAAAAACATAAAAGGAACACAACATTTGATCAAAATCTATTGTAATAAACTATGTGATGTTGAATAATGGTGATGACATTCAGACATCACAGTGGATGTTATTTAAAAGAACAGTGTTATTGAATGATTCAGCCTATCGTACAAATCGAGTGTACTACTTAACTACTAAAGTGTAAAACCTTGCAGACACCTGCCTTTATAAAGGATACAGCTCAATTAGTATTCTCAGATTTAGGTTTTAGGTGATGTCATGAATTTATTTGTCCAGATTTAGGACCAGTATTGTAAAGAAACCACTATGGCTCCTGCAGGTTTTCCAGAAACTCCTCTATTTCTCTCCACATTCGGTTCCTGCGTTTATTTTTAATCTTCTCCAGAACTTTGATGCTGTTCCCACGATAGAAGGATTGGTGCGGTATCGCTGCCGCCTTCATGTGATATTTTATTGACTTGTTGTGATCCTGTCGATCGAAGTTTAAATATTTTGCATAGTGGTTGTAAAGGACCTGTTTTTCTGCAGGTTCCAGATCAATTTTGAGCAGTTCCTGGTACATCTGCTCAGCTTTAGCCTGGCCGTGATTGGACTTCGCGTATATGTTTGCCAGGTCTACTTTCTTCACAAATGAAGAATGAGGGTAACGAGAAATCACCTCCTCATGGAGGCTGATTGCTCTGTCTATCATGCTTTGCTTTGGGCGACTGTCGCTGAAGAAAATGATCTTCCATTTGAGAGTGAGTGCAGCACATCTCTTCAGATAACGCTCATCTGGATGGTTTTCCAGAGCCTCCTCTGCCAAATCAATGGCCTCATCAATAGATACATAGTTTCTGTAAACCCTTAGTATTGCTTTCATACCACTGTAGCTGCTGACAGGATTTCTCAAAACCTTTCCAGCTAACTCACGTGCTTCATCCTCAACTTCTTCTCCTTTCTTTGCACGTTGCTCAAGGTAGTAAGCAGCGAGGTACAAGTTCTCTGGATCCTGTTCCATGGCGACTCTCATTTTCTCCAAGACGTCAGCCTCCAGCCCTGTCTTGCTGTGCTTAAAAGCACTCACTAACCCTATGATGTGACTGGTGTTCCACTCCACCATGTCCGGCTGCATCCTGATGGCTTTCTGGAAGTAATCTGCAACCAGCTCTCTGTCTGTTCTGAACTTCATCAGGGTCCAGGCTTTTTCAGCGTAGATCTCTGCATGGAGCTCGTCCTGCGGTGGAGATGGGTATTTCTCCATCAGGGCTTCAACCTTGGACAGGTAAGCCTCGCTCTCTGCTTGGTCTCCCAGGTGGTGGTGCAGCCAAGCCAGGTTCCCGTAGTTCACCACTAACCAGGGACCGTCATCTGCTTTTCTCATCTGGCGGAAGGCCTCTGCAGCCTTGTTGAAGAAACTCTGAGCGTCTTCGGTGAGACCCAGCTTGTACTGAATGAACCCCCTCAGGTTGTAAATGTGACCCAGCCAGCTGTTTCCCTCCTCCGTGCCGATGTCCACCAGCTTGTCGCTGAGACGTAAAAAATTGGTCTTGCTGGGGTCCAGATCCCAGGTAAAGTGGCACTGCAGGGCCTCCAGTTTTGAGACCAGTGTTTTTTTACTCTGAGCAGCACTGATGGGGAATAAAAATGATAAATATTAAAACACATCACTAGGTTAATATAATATGCTCAGAGGCGTGCTATGTTTGGATAATCATTGTTCATTTCATGTTGAGGAAGGGACGAACATAAAACTGGAGTAAGGAGCATTGAATTCGTGGACAGAAATAATATAATAATGAATCTGTTAGCTGCTTCCTTGATCTGAACACAACATAATTTCAATACACATACTGTGTCTGGTTGTGTACGGTAGTTTGATTTGAAAGGCAGCAAGAAAAAAAAGGAAGTGAGGAAGGATCGGAGGGGGGAATGAAAAATAGAGTAGGGTGCATCGAATGGTCAGAAAGGAAATAAGGAAGGAGTTATAAAATAACTAGTAGATAAGGAAAGAAGTATGAGAGGAGGAAGAAAAAATATGGACCAACAGACGGTTGCAAAGAAAAAGTAAGGTAGGAAGAGGAAAGTAAGTAAAGAAGGAAAACTTGAAAGAGAAACAGAAGAGGACAAAGGAAGGCAAATGAGTGGACGTAGAGGAAATGGGACAATGGAGGGAAGGAATGGATAAGAAAGAGGTATTAGAACGGACAAAATATAAAACCATCGAGGACAAAAAGAAACAAAGGATGAAAAAACACAAAGGTGAACAAAAATGAATACATAAATTAGTAATGAAACGTAGGATAGCGTCTGTGAGGAAGGAAGAAACAGAGTGAGGCAGGAGGAGAAAAAAAGGGGGGGGCAGAAGGACAGAAGGAAGAAAGAAAAGATGGCTGAAAGAGGTAAGGAAGAAGGAGGCAACGAAGGAAGGTCGGAAGGAAGAAAGGTAAAGAAATGGTGTGAACCACAAAGGAGAACAAGGAAGAAAAAAATGGAGTCAACAGAATAAAATAATTCAACAACAACATTTCACATTTGTCCACCAGAATTATATTACTGGTAGTGTGGGATTAAATTTATAGAAAACAACTGATCAGTAATGATTGTTAAGAAAAAGGGTTTGAATCCCTGTGACACTGACTGAAAGGCAAGACTGAAGAAACACAGGAGGGATAAAAGTAGTAGCCTAAAGACAGAAAGGAGGGAATGAAGGAAGGAGAAGATCTGACTGAACAGTGTTTGAATACATCATCAATGACTTGAAGGATCCATAATGTTAATATTTTTTGCTGTAGGTCACAATGATAAGATATTAAATAAATCATAATGATACTGATCATTTACTCCAACAATGATATGAAATGCAGAAACAGCTACTCACCTCATCATTGAGCTGTTTCCTCAACTCTGTAACTTCTCTAAGTTAGTGTGGCTGGTTTTGGCTCTTGATGCTGCTTTGGCTTCGTTGGTATAAATGATAAGATGTTGTTGAGCACGCAGCTTTATATGTTCAATATCACGTCGAAGCAGATCGTAGAGGCGGGGCACTTGAATATCATTTCTTCTATTCTCTTTTAGAAACACTCCTTGACTTTCGTTTCCCTGGAATCGAAGCCTACAGCCACGTCTGATGAATCTAAAACATGACTCATCAAATGTGATTATTTTTGCTCTTGAGCAGATTGCACATTGACTACTGGTTGTTTTTCATATTTCATACCAGCATTCTTTACACACACATAGGTAAGGTACATATTTGATTCCACCGGGAGCGTGTGCGACGCGATCCAGCTGCACATAGTGTTTTATTTTGAAGGATTACCGGATGCTCTATCCCTTTTCGGTGTCTGACTTCCGGTTTGGGTCGATCTGCAATGTGTAGCTTGATGCGACTTCAGCGCGTGTCTGTGAAAAACAGACTCTCGCGCGTCGCCTTATTGTGAAACCTTTTGAACGCATCTGTATGTTTTGTGACCTGTCTTTGCCTTCACTTTCGTTTCCCGGGATTGAAAACCGAGAGCCACATCTGATGAAACATCAACTTTGGTCACTCAATTTTCTCTTATAGAAACCGATATTATTTGTCCAGCTCGGAGCGGCTCGTTTTAGTGAAAATTAGGAGGTCTACCTCAGAATGGTTGCAAAGTGGCATCGTTTGTGTTTTAACAACGTTTCGCTCACGAGTTATTGATCTTGAAAGTCTGAATCTGTGAATATCTTCTGACCTTTACCGAACGGCTATCTTATCTTATCTTATTTATCTGAATCTTATTTAGATAAGATAAGATAGCCCAGTTCTTATCTTGTAATTACGAGTTGTCTTTTTTGGATGCAATGCGCTTCTATAATTTAGAAAGGTTATTTTCTTCATCTTGAAGAACTTGATCCTACATTGAGTGAAAGATTCACACCCAAGATATCACATTGTTAAGGCTGCACCTTCACATCCAAAGGAAATATCAACGTGTTGTGAAACCTTTGAACGCATCTGTATGTTTTGTGACCTGTCTTCGCCTTCACTTTCATTTCCCGGGATTGAAAACCGACAGCCACATCTGATGAAACATCAACTTTGGTCACTCAATTTTCTCTTATGAGTTATGCGTTACTGTTTTGTAATTACAAAAAAAGAACACTTATGACAAAAGATCCCGTGATTACGAGATCCGGATTTTATAATTATGAGAAAAGTTAAGGTAGCCTAGTTCGGTAAAGTCGGAAAGATATTCAGATTCGGACTTCTCAGATCAGTAACTCAGAATGTTGCTGAAGCACAAACAAAAGAGCACAAGAGTGCGCAGGGACCGTCTACAAGGTGCAATGCTTAAAAAAAGAATAGACATCACAAATATATTCAATAACTTCATTTTTATGCTGTGGAGTGTGACCAAACACACTTCACACATCAATGGTCTCCTCATGGTTAAACTAAAAAAGGTCAAACTTATTACAATGGTCATATACACACAGGTGCTACATGAAATGTGTCCAAGGAGGAACTTGGGGTCTGTATTTCACTAATGGACAGCAAAACATACAAGTAGTAGCCGAGGATCAAACCACCAACCTCGAGGTAAAAGGAAAATGCTCTCTTCCATAATTTAACTGAGTTAATGGAAATTCTTTGGCAACCGATTTGATCCAGAATTGTGCAAAAGCTCATTTTTCCAAATGTGTTGTGTATAACCAGGAGAAGACCATTGATGTATGAAGTGAGTTAGGTCACACTACACTGCATGACAAATGAAGTTATTGAATATGTTTGCACTATGTCTATGTGCACTCACTCTCACAGCCCGCTGCACATAGAAACCGATATCATTTGTCCAGCTCGGAGCGGCTCGTTTTAGTGAAAATTAGGATGTAGATCGTTGTCTACCTCAGAACGGTTGCAAAGTGGCATCGTTTGTGTTTTAACAACGTTTCGCTCACGAGTTATTGATCTGGAAAGTCTGAATCTGTGAATATCTTCTGACCTTTACCGAACGGCTATCTTATCTTATCTTATTTATCTGAATCTTATTTAGATAAGATAAGTTAGCCCAGTTCTTATCTTGTAATTACGAGTTGTCTTTTTTGGATGCAATGCGCTTCTATAATTTAGAACGGTTATTTTCTTCATCTTGAAGAACTTGATCCTACATTGAGTGAAAGATTCACACCCAAGATATCACATTGTTAAGGCTGCACCTTCACATCCAAAGGAAATATCAACGTGTTGTGAAACCTTTGAACGCATCTGTTTGTCTTGTGATCTGTCTTTGCCTTCACTTTCGTTTCCCGGGATTGAAAACCTACAGCCACATCTGATCAAACTGAAACATAACTCATCAACTTTGGCCACTGAATTTTCTCTAATGAGTTATGAGTTACTGTTTTGTAATTACAAGAAAATAAGTCATACTGACGAGATCTTATGATTAATAATGACAATTGAGTAAAGGAAGTCGAGAGCTGTAGACAGAGACAGCTCGCCTTCAAAGTAAAAGTGTTCAAACGTGTTTGCTCCAGCGATCAATTTAAGGACAGCTAAATTAAATAAATGAACAAATGTTATAAATAATGAACATATTATATAACTATTACAAAGTCATATTTCTGCCACTTTCCCACAACTGATTGAATAAACTGCCAATGGGCCAAACACTGAATTATATGTATGTAATGATTCATTATATTATCAACTTATTTATTTAAATAAAGGCTTCTTAAACTATTTGGGTGAATGTTTCAGGCTGTAGTGTTGAGACTTGTGAAGAGAAAGAGTTGATTTATCTTGAACTTTGACTTTATTGCTGGCTCCGTTGTCATGACAATGATGCCACGAAGCTATCCCATGTAAAATCCTTCAAGTTTATTTACTGTTTGCACTTTTAACTATTCTACATAAAATAAAATGAATGAATAATAAAAATCCTTAGTCAGGATTATCCTCTGGCCAGTGTACAGAGTTCTTCCACATCATGACTTTCCACAGCATAAAAATCACTTTGAATAAAAACCACTTCTGATATATTTCTTGAGTGTGCCAACTAAGATACAGATACCATTTTAAATACAGCAGTCTTGTAATGGTAAAATATATTCTAGTATATTGGGATGTTTTGGAAGATGGGTGTTCTACTGAGGGGAAGGTACAAGATGCAGATAAACACTGCATTCCTACAGAGGTGAATCAGGTCATAAAACCTAGGTCCGGTTTTCCAGTGTTGATGTTTACATGCACACTAAAAGGAGAAACAGGGAACCACTGTTTCCTGTTTCTGCATGAACTGACCCCCAGTTGATCGCACCTGGAGATAACAGATAAGGAGCAGAAACAAATCAACCCATGTCCAGAGACCCTATACTCCCTTTTTGTGAGGTCACTAAAGGCGTGACCTTTTGTATGCATAAAACATGATGTGCCTTGTATTTCTTTGACAGTGGTTTGCACAGTTCACTGAGATACGTGTCTGTGTGCCCACTCTCCTGCTTGCAAGCATTAAATTGACACAATACTTTGAGCATTTATCAGACTCTGTCTATTTAATCAACTCTTATCCCGCATCTACATAGAAATATTCCACAACAGTCTGTAACAGGTTGCACATGTTTCTGCTCACAACACGGGTCTGTATTACAATATTTGTTAACATTAGTAATAACATAAACTTTATTTCAGACTCTTTTGTCGTCTAATATTAAGTACCAATCAATATTATTGCAGCGTCCTTGTTAAATTACATTTAATTGATTCAATACTTTTTCTTACAAGATCTGAAAATGAAAAGGCGAGTTTGTTCAGGAGCAATTCACTGCATTAAAAGTTGTGTCATTAAACCCGGAACCTGTTTATTAACTACAGTGTATTGACCATTTTAAATGACTATACAGCATGAAGCTCGTGCTTTGACAAGCTTTGACACGTGCATTTGAGGACAAATACTGAGGCCATAGAACCAGCAGTTATAATGTTTCTCTCAGAAAGTTATTGCACAACTTAATTTAGCTTTTCATGTGTCAGTGTCTCTGCATTGCCTACACTGAATCAATTAAACGCAATTTGAAAAGAAAGCCGCAATAATAATGATTTTAACTTGATAATAGATGACAAAAGAGTCTGAAATAGAGTTTTTAGATTGGAAGGAGCTGATTGGCTGGCCTGAAATCCGTGTTACTGAGCAAAGAGGTAAAAATGTGAGGATGTTATGCTTTTGTTTATCAGACATGATTGAAGATGTATTTGGACTGCTTGTCGGACAAAACCAGGGATCTAAAGATTGTACCTTGACATCTGATACATTATGATTGATATTATAATCATGTTATCCCTCCTGTTATGTTGCGGGTCAAATTGACCCGTTTCAAAGTTTGAAAATCTAGAAAAAATATTTTAAAGTACTTTTTCTGTATGAAACTTCTTCTGCTTGCCTTAATTAGTGTAATCAATGTAAAAAAAAATGGTTCATATCCAGTATTTGCAACACCCCCCCCCCCCCCCCCCCCCCCCCCCCCCACCCACCCACCCCCCCTTGCACGTTTATATTAAAGAGATGATGTTCGGGTCAATTTGACCCGGCAGTGAAAGTGGAGGCTAGAAGGGGTCAGAAGTGTCAAGTTTAGACCATTTCTTTCTTTGAAAATGTGAGAAAAGTATTTCTTACTCCCTTCCACCATTATTTTCACCCCATTTCACACACACACACACACACACACACACCATATTTCATCCCAATCTCACACGCACACACACTCTCTTTCTCACTACCCCGCCTGTGCGAGAAATACAGATACTATTTTGACTTTGACAGGAACCTTTTATTTTACCGCGGTAAAACTCCGCCCACACTTAGCAGGAGAGGGGAGAAACATATGAAAGGGTTGCTTGGGAGTCCAACCAACATTACACTCTGCAGATACATACAACACAGCAGCTTACTGGAGGACAACATAAGCAACAGAAACAAAAGGATGACAGCCCTGGAGGCTCTGGAGCACATCCTTGATCACGACAGGGAAATAGAGGAGGATGTGTCTGAAGATGAAGACCATCTTGAGGTCATTTCAGATTACAATGGTGCTGATTATGAACCATCAGATGAGGAAACTGATATACCTGTTCCTCTAAGCGAGACATTCGTGTCAAAAAATTGTGAAATACAGTGTTCATCCTCACCCAACGCACGTCAGCCAAGACTGTCTGCCGAAAATATTATAAAGACAGTGCCAGGCCCCACCAGGATGGCAGTGACTCGTGTCACAGACATCAAGTCAGCTTTTGAGCTGGTCATTCCAAACTCAATACAGAAAGTAATTCTAGAAATGATTAATCCTGGAAGGGAGACGTGTTTTGGGGGAGAAGTGGAAGGAGCTGGATGAAACGCATTTACATGCATATGTGGGGCTCCTGGTCCTTGCTGGGGTCTATAAGTCAAAGGATGAATCGGCAGCCAGCATGTGGGATGCAAAGACAGGCAGGGCCATATTTTGAGCCACCATTCTCTCTGGAGACTTTTCACATTTTCTCCAGAGTTATCCGATTTGATAATCGGGAAACAAGAGCTAGCAGACGGGAGAAAGACAAGCTGGCAGCTATTAGGACAGTGTGGGACAAGTGGGTATGAGGGTCTTCCCCTACTCTATAACCCAGGTCCTAATGTCACAGTGGATGAAAGGTTGGTGGCATTCAGAGGTCGCTGGCCATTTAGACAATACATGCCTTCCAAACCGACAAAACATGGCATAAAAATCTGAGCAGCATGTGATGCAAACTCCAGCTATGCATTGAACATGCAGGTTTACACTGGAAAGCCGATTGGAGGAGCCCCAGAGAAGAATCAGGGCGTGAGGGTTGTGCTCAACATGGCAGAGGGTCTCAGGGGGCACAACATTACGTCACTACAAACTGTGTCAGGAACTTCTAAAGAGAAAGCTCACAATGGTCGGGACTGTCCGATAAAACAGATCTGAGCTCCCTGCCGAACTGTTGGAGATCAAGAACAGGGCTCCCTAGTCGTCCAAGTTTGTCTTCACAGACACCACAGCCCTAGTGTCTTACTGCCCCCAAAAGGGAAAGAATGTTGTGCTCATGAGCACTCTCCATAGAAATGCTGAAATCAGCACCAGAGAGGACAAGAAACCAAGCATGATTCTAGGTTACAATGCCACAAAAGGGGGGTGGACAATTTGGACAAAGTAACAGGGTCCTACAGCACCAAGAGAATGACTGCGCGCTGGCCTTTCGTCATCTTTTATAATATAATTGATGTATCGGCCTACAATGTGTTCGTCATCTGGATGGAGATTTTTCCTGAGTGGAACGTGTCGAAGCTGTACAAGAGGCGCATCTTTCTCGGGGAACTTGAGAAGGCACTCGTGGTGCCGCACATACAACGGAGACAGCACATACCAAGGACCCCAGTCGCTGCAGTACACCAGTGTCTGAGGTAAGTAATTGTTTGTGTGTGTGTGTGTGTGTATGTATATGTGTGTGTGCATGCATGTGTGCGATTCAGGGGATCAGGAGAAAGACATACTAAAGTAATCATTATCATTATCTTTCTAGGTTGCTGATGGGGGGAAAAGGAAGAGGTGCCAGGTCTGCCAGCCATCTGATGACATCAAGACGAGCACATGTGCGACATGTGCAAAATGTATTTGCACAAAGCACACCGTGACATGTCACTCGTGTTCTGTGTAGACACAGACAGACGTACACAAACACACACACACACACACACACACACACACACACACACACACACACACACACACACACACACACACACACACACACACACACACACACACACAGACACACCTCTTCATTGTGTTCATGTCTTGTTATTTTTTGTACGTCTGTTTCTTAACACTATAAATAAGCTAGTGCTGGGCAAGTTAACGCGTTATTATCGCGTTAACGCATTAATTCATGAATGCCGACAATTATATTATCACGCGTTAACGCAGTTTTTTGTTTGTTATTATTAAGCGGACATTTTTAACACAAGAACTGGCCAGCGAGCGGTGAACAGCTGTGTTTGTGTGGCTTCACCTCCTTCTGCTGCCGCTCTCCCCCCCACCGGGTGACACGCCCGGTCCGGAACCCCCCTTCACTCCGTCACCGTCGGTCCCTCCTGTCTCTCTCTCACACACACACACACACACACACACATGCATCGCGCGTCTCGTTACAGGATCGTGACAATATCAAAATACATATTGTCGTGTTTTTAAATAAACATATAAGCACGAGAGAACAAACTGCTCTTCACTGCAACTCTTTATTAGCTTAACTTCCAAATGCTGCACGTTACTGCCACGGTACAGACTACAGTTTCCATGCTTCACCTACATTCCGCTGGGTCCTAAGTCCCTCCAAGTACAGCTTCTTATCACCCTCTATGTACCAACATACATTTATAACAAATACCACACATATTACGGTAAGCAGCGTTGCATATGTGTCTGACCAAAATACCAAAAAAATCTAAAAAGAAATGATTAATTTAAATTATTTTTTTAGAGTTTTTAAAGTGTTTTGTTTGGAATATGTATAATAAGCATATCCTTTAGTTATTGCTACTGAGAATTTCACAAACATAAAAAACACGACGTAGATAGGTTTACAGTTTTCAAGGTGTATATTTCAAATTGCATTTATAACACACATCAAAATAAAGTTGTGAACACCGGCTGAATATCTATTATCAGAATCATTATAACTGTATTTTAACTGCTGTGTAAAGGGAATATTGCTGTTAAAAAGCACCTTATTTGTTTAAAGTGCTTGCAAACCAAATGTTATTGCACTTTTGTTCATATAGCAGTACTTTTTAAATAAAAGTGCGCAATACACTACTTTTGAATTCATTATTGAACTTTGCGCAAAACAATGCGATTAATCGCGATTAAAAATTGTAAACGTTGCCCAGCACTAAAATAAACATAAATAAACTTTACTTTCAATACAAATCCTTATCACTCATTTGACTTGATTTTGAGTGAGCGGGTCAATATGACCCTGAACAGCAGAGGTGTCTCATCTCTATTTATCTACATCACCCCATGAAAAAAAGGAAGTTTCAAAATGTAAAAAAGATTTAGAAAAAAATACATGTTACGGTAGACTAATGCAATTTATATCTAGGTTTTTCCAATGTACCTAAAAAATAGTTTGAACATGTATTTTTCATGAAAACGAGTGAGTTATCCTCATTGAACTATGATCTATGGAGGGGGAATAACTAAATTCCACTAAATACTGATTTAATTGTTAGTAATGGTGTTGGTGATGAGGTACAAACTATATTTATTAGGATTTTGGGGTTTCTGACAACTTTTGGATGATTAAACATGCACTGGGTCACATTGACCCGGGAACATCATTGCTGTACCTGAGAAATTAACATAACAGGAGGGTTCTCTTGAAGGAACAGTGTAACATTTAGGGGGATTAGTTGGCAGAAAAGGAATATAATATGCATAACTCGCTAGTGTATAATGACTTGAAACTAATAATCGTTATGTTTTATTTAGCTTAAAAAAGCCATTTATATCTAATTAGGGAGCGGGTCCTTTTCCACGGAGTCGGCCATGTTGCACCACCATGTTTGTACAGCAGCCCAGAACGGACACTGGCTGTGGTGAGAGACTTTTGTGTTTTTGCATTACCTAAAAGGTAGGGATGGCTACTGAGACTCGGTATTAAACGTGCCCCGGATTATTCAAAATCGGAGTATTGATAAACTCTGACGTTACTGGTGCTTTTTAATGGTTTGGTGTAATTTAATATCACACTGAAGTGAGCATTTCCACTACTTTCTCTGTGGGGCTGAGCTCCTCCAACTACACATAGACACAAACACACACACACGATGCATCAGTGAGCAGAGAGGCGGGACGGTGGTACCTGAACCAGGTGAAGTGAAGAATACTCCATTTGACGGCAACTTCGCTTACTGCAAAAAAAACATTTGCAAGTAAAAGCCAATCATTTATCAATACATCTATTCCACAAGCACTAACATGTAAACAAAACCTAATTCAATTGGCCGCTCTCATTCACTATACCCTAACTCGTTATGTTTATACAAACACAGCACATGCGATCGGCCAAAAGCTTTTTTCTTTTTTTTTACAAAAAAACTGAAGTTGACTGTTTATCTTAGTTTGTTCTTGTAAACTTCTCTACTGGCTGAGACAAAGCAGACAGGAGGACAGAGGACGGGAGGAATGACTGATAATGTCTGTGTTCCTCATTATTATTATTATTTATAAACTTCACTCAGGAGGTTTCCAGTGAAAGATTAATGACTTTATATAGTGACTTTGCTGTTGTAAACATTAAAGTGATAATTAATTTCTAATCCTGTTCTGAATTATTTTTTTATTCTATATATGCATTTAAAGCAATCATTTGTCATGAAAAAGAACCCTCCCATCAAATGGAAACATTAACTTGGTGTGCATTATTTTAAACACGCTTATATATCTAGTATATGTGCACATTCTGAGCAGCGGCCGTCTGCAGAGTGTTGGTGTGAACAGCGGTGACAGCGTTTACCTGGAGACACCTGCATTATTACACACTGCTGCCATCTTCCCTGTAACCTGGTTACTGTTTTGGTCACCACTTCACACTGACGGGGCTGTTTAACTGAAAACCAAAAATTCAATTTGCCATTAGCTTTCAAGAGCTGTAGTTTGACTAACATCCATCAGCGCCCTGTGAAGAGGACTGCAAGATTGTGTAGAGTACATGAATTTATTGTACAGTAACCAGCAAAAACAAACACAACTTAAAGAGTTCTTAGTGTACAAATTGTATATTTAATAGTATTAATAGGTAATTGTGTACTACGGAGACACAGCTTGACATACTTTCTTTACATACAATCAGCTGCATCTGCTGTTATATTCAGGTTACAGGCATCAAATTTACTATTACATTATTAGAGAATGTTATATTCCACGACTCAAAGGCATACAGCAAAGCAGATTTCACATACTGCTAATAGTAGTAATAGTAATGTAGGAGCCATTAGTTAGGTCTGGGTATTATAAATGTATATTGGGAGCCTACCTCAGGTTGACCAATTGTGGCAGGTAATTAATATATGGGGCATAGGTGCAACTGACAGGTAATGAGGCATGGGTGACGGGGAGATTGCACGGTTTTTACCGCAAGACAGACACACCAGAGGGAGACCGGGAAGATAAGTCAGATATCATACTATGTTATCATCTGTTAACCAATTATACTAATTAAACGGGAACCTCACCCAAAAGCGAAAAGCCTGGAATCCTTTTGTTGAAGCGAGTAAGGAACACGTTCTTCTCCCGCACCCAGCCGAGTGGCTATTGCTGGAATCAGTCACTACAGTAATGTTCTTACATAAACTTAAAATACAGAGGGAAAAAACACATAAGAATATAATAAACACGACATTTGATCAAAATCTATTGTAATAAACCATGATGTTATTTAAAAGACCAGTGTTATTGAATGATTCAGCCTGTCATACAAATCGAGTGTACTACTTCCGACGTGTATATATATATATATATATATTTATATATATATTTTTTTTCAAGCTTTTGTGTTCAACAACTAAAGTCTAAAAATGTGCAGCCACCTGCCTTTATAGAGGATACAGCTCAATTAATGAGTATTCTCAGATTTAGTTTTTAGGTGATGTAATGAATTTATTTGTCCAGATTCAGGACCAGTGTTGTAATGAAACCACTATGGCTCCTGCAGGTTTTCCAGAAACTCCTCTATTTCTCTCCACATTCGGTTCCAGCGTTTATTTTTAATCTTCTCCAGAACTTTGATGCTGTTCCCACGATAGAAGGATTGGTGCGGTATCTCTGCCGCCTTCATGTGATATTTTATTGACTTGTTGTGATCCTGTCGATCGAAGTTTAAATATTTTGCATAGTGGTTGTAAAGCAGCTGTTTTTCTGCAGGTTCCAGATCAATTTTTAGCAGTTCCTGGTACATCTGCTCAGCTTCAGCCTGGCCGTGAGTGGACTTCGCGTATATATTTGCCAGGTCTATTTTCTTCATAAGTGGAGAATCAGGGTAAAGAGAAATCAACTCCTCATGGAGGCTGATTGCTCTGTCTATCATGCTTTGCTTTGGGCGACTGTCGCTGAAACAAATGATCTTCCATTTGAGAGTGAGTGCGGCACATCTCTTCAGATAACGCTCATCTGGATGGTTTTCCAGAGCCTTCTCTGCCAAATCAACGGCCTCATCAATAGATACATAGTGTCGGTAAACCCTTAGTATTGCTTTTATACCACTGAAGCTGCTGACAGGATTTCTCAAAACCTTTCCTGCTAACTCACGTGCTTCATCCTCAACTTCTTCTCCTTTCGTTGCACGTTGCTCAAGGTAGTAAACTGCAAGGGACAAGTTCTCTGGATCCTGTTCCTTGGCGACTCTTATTTTCTCCAAGACGTCAGCCTCCAGCCCTGTCTTGCTGTGCGTAAAAGCACTCGCTAACTCTATGACGTGACGGGTGTTCCACTCCACCATGTCCGGCTGCATCCTGATGGCTTTCTGGAAGTAATCTGCAACCAGCTCTCTGTCTGCACTGAACTTCATCAGGGTCCAGGCTTTTTCAGCGTAGATCTCTGCATGGAGCTCGTCCTGCGATGGAGATGGGTATTTCTCCATCAGGGCTTCAACCTTGGACAGGTAAGCCTCGCTCTCTGCTTGGTCTCCCAGGTGGTGGTGCAGCCAAGCCAGGTTCCCGTAGTTCACCACTAACCAGGGACCGTCATCTGCTTTTCTCATCTGGCGGAAGGCCTCTGCAGCCTTGTTGAAGAAACTCTGAGCGTCTTCAGTGAGGCCCAGCTTGTACTGAATGAACCCCCTCAGGTTGTAAATGTGACCCAGCCAACAGTTTCCCTCCTCCGTGCCGATGTCCACCAGTATGTCGCTGAGACGTAAAAGTTTGGTCTTGCTGGGGTCCAGACCCCAGGTAAAGTGGCACTGCAGGGCCTCCAGTTTTGAGACCAGTGTTGTTTGACTCTGAGCAGCACTGATGGGGAATAAAAGTGACAAATATGAGAACACGTCACTAGGTTAATATAATATGCTCAGAGGCGTGCTATGTTTGGATAATCATTGTTCATTTCATGTTGAGGAAGGGACGAACATGGAACTGGAGTAAGGAGCATTGAATTCTTGGAAGCAAATAATATAATAATGAATCTGTTAGCTGCTTCCTTGATGTGAACACAACATAATTTCAATACACATACTGTGTCTGGTTGTGTACGGTGGTTTGATTTGAAAGGCAGCAAGAAAAAAAAGGAAGTGAGGAAGGATCGGAGGGGGGGAATGAAAAATAGAGTAGGGTGCATCGAATGGTCAGAAAGGAAATAAGGAAGGAGTTATAAAATAACTAGTAGATAAGGAAAGAAGTATGAGAGGAGGAAGAAAAAATATGGACCAACAGACGGCTGCAACGTGAAAGTAAGGTAGGAAGAGGAAAGTAAGTAAAGAAGGAAAACTTGAAAGAGAAACAGAAGAGGACAAAGGAAGGCAAATGAGTGGACGTAGAGGAAATGGGACAATGGAGGGAAGGAATGGATTAGAAAAGAGGTATTAGAACGGACAAAATATAAAACCATGGAGGACAAAAAGAAACAAAGGATGAAAAAAACACAAAGGTTAACGAAAATGAAGACATAGATTAGTAATGAAATGTAGGATAGCGTCTGTGAGGAAGGAAGAAACAGAGTGAGGCAGGAGGAGAAAAAAAGGGGGGGGCAGAAGGACAGAAGGAAGAAAGAAAAGATGGTTGAAAGAGGTAAGGAAGAAGGAGGCAAGGAAGGAAGGTTGGAAGGAAGAAAGGTAAAGAAATGGTGTGAGCCACAAAGGAGAACAAGGAAGAAAAAAATGGAGTCAACAGAATAAAATAATTCAACGTTTCACATTTGTCCACCAGAATTATATTACTGGAAGTGTGGGATTAAACTTCAAGAAAACAACTGATCAGTAATAATTGTTAAGAAAAAGGGTTTGAATCCCTGTGGCACTGACTAAAAGGCAAGACTGAAGAAACACAGGAGGGATAAAAGTAGTAGCCTAAAGACAGAAAGGAGGGAATGAAGGAAGGAGAAGATGTGACTGAACAGTGTTTGAATACATCATCAATGACTTGAAGGATCCATAATGTTAATATTATTTGGCTGTAGGTCACAATGATAAGATATTAAATAAATCATAATGATACTGATTATTTACTCCAACAATGATATGAAATGCAGAAACAGCTACTCACCTCATCATTTAGCTGTTTCCTCAACTCTGTAACTTCTCTAAGTTAGTGTGGCTGGTTTTGGCTCTTGATGCTGCTTTGGCTTCATTGGTATAAATGATAAGATGTTGTTGAGCACGCAGCTTTATATGTTCACTATCACGTCGAAGCAGATCATAGAGGCGGGGCACTTGAGCATCATTCTTCTATTCTCTTTTAGAAACACTCCTTGACTTCCGTTTCCCTGGAATCGAAGTCTACAGCCACGTCTGATGAATCTAAAACACGACTCATCAACTTACCTCATTATTATGGCTGCACCTTCACCTCGAATGATAATATCAACGTGTACATCAACCTTTGAACGCATCTGTATGTTTTGTGACTTGTCTTCGCCTTCACTTTCGTTTCCCGGGATTGAAAACCTACAGCCACATCTGATCAAACTGAAACATGTAATGGTAATTTTTTATGTAGTATATATTTCTTTTGTATTCAGGCATTAGTACTTTTGCTCTGAACTTTGTTGGACTTCACCGTGTCTCTGTTGTGCAAAAGAAGAATTCTCCCTTGCCTGTTCACAAAGATAACTAACTGTGTTGCATGAGAATGTTTCACGGCCAAGGCCTTTGGGCCGCTTGTTTTGGTTGCTGGCCGTTTGTTTTTCCTTGTTGTTCCTATCAGTCTGAGACCAAATGTCTTTAACATTGGCCATGGGCCCCCACCTTTGCTCATTCTGTATAAAGAAAGCTTGTTCGTTTTTTTCTTGATTCTTCCTCACTGAGACTGTTGTGATGATAGAACCTTCTCTGCGCAGAGAATAAATACTTAAAAGACAACCTGGTTTTTGGTATTATGTATTTCAACATTAAAAGACTCACGCAAAGCGGGTATAGGAATATTTTCCACCACAATTGGTGTCACGAACAGCATCCCTTGTAAGATCGTCAGGAGCCAACAGGGATCGGTGAACTGGCCTCTACTTACCACCAAACAAAATTAAGAGAGACAGGCCCGATCCCTGTCCTGAACGTCTTCACTGGGATCTAATCTTGATGGACCTGTTGAGTCCAAATAACTACAAATTCTCATTTGGTGAGTCGCTGCCATTTTTTAAATTAATCGTATAAGTGAAATTGATCCAGGAAGACCATATCGTGAGACTGAAAAGCAAATACGTCTGTTGTTGTTCATATTGTTTTTTTTAATTTTGTTTTGTGGGTTTATTGTGGATGTTGGTTAACCTCGTATCCTAGCGTTTTTCTGGGCATCACGATTGGGTTACTGGAATGAGGGGTCAGTGTTTGGCGTTGCATGTTGACATGAGTGTTTGACAGTGTAGACGTTAAAAGCTGAAGTCCTTTGACCTAAGAGATGTTAGAGTCCGTAAGGATAAATCTAGAGAAGGAGGACTGGTACAAGGATGAGTGTTTGGCGTTGCATGTTGTAGACCTTGGAGAAAGGTTGACATAAGTATTGGATTCCTTGGACTTAAGACTGGAATACTAGGGTGAGTGTTTGGTGTCTGCCTTAGAGGTTGAATATCTTGGGGTTAGGCAGTAAGCGCTGGGTTCCCTTGACCTAAGACAAATGTGGTCTAGAGCAGTGTTTTTCAACCTTTTCTGAGCCGTGGTACACATTTTACATTAAAAAGATCCCGCGGCACACCAACAACCAAACAAACACGTTACATATATGCCATGGTGTCAAACTCAATCTCAGAGAGGGCCAAAACTAAAAATTGGGACTACGTTGAAGGCCAAACAGAGTCACTATTTAATAAACAGGTTAGAAGGGATATTGGACAAAGTGCAAAAAGAATACATGTTTAGGTAGGCTACATTATTTTATGCATACGTATCAGAGCCAGATGTTTGGCATATTTTCTTGGCTGCCAGTTCATAAATATCTGGGGTTAGGTTCTGTGGAAACCCTCAATGTGGAGTGAAGGTGTGCATCAGTGAGACGAATCCTGTGTGGGTTTTTGTTCATCTTCATCACAAAGAAAAGCTGCTCACACAGGTATGTGCTTCCAAACATGCATAGCATTTGAGCAGCATGTACAGTAGGTGGACTTAAGGCATCGTTTCGGGGATGAAGCTTGGAAACTGTGCAGTGTCCACAGAGTCAAACTTTGCCTTGAGTGTGTCATTATATTGGAGGTCTATCAGCTCCATTTGGATGTGCACAGGTGCACGTGGTGCTCTTACCACGTCAATGGATTGCTGAGCAGTTCAAATTTAAATTTCTGAGCTGCAAAGTCGGCAAATCGCCAAGTGAACTCTGATCCAAGTGCGCCCAGTTCCAAGTGCGCCCAGTTCCAAGTGCGCCCAGTTCCAAGTGCGCCCAGATTATGAGCAAAATGCGCAGTCGGGATCACAGCGGTGGAGACTTTTACTGCATCACACATGTCTGTGATCACATGTCCCCGTCCCTGAAGTGAGCTGCCAACATCCAAACGAATGAGTGAATGAATGTGGTTTTCCTGCGGGAGGTTTATTCAGTCTCAATCTGATACAGAAATTACACACAGAGTTGGGGAAAAAAATTTAAAATAAAGGTGAAACATTTGGAAATGATAAAAAGTCATAGAATAAGCCTGAGCAGCCTGATGCCAAGGTATTACCTCCAATAATAAAATATATTTGGGACAAAGATAATCAGACGGCCAAACAATTGGAAGAACAGATAAGATTGGGGTTCCCGGAAAAAGGCAACTTTAGCCTACGACAAAAATTGGATCAACTCAAACAGTGTCTGGAGCAGCAGAGAGGAAAAGGCGAAGCAGAAGCAAATGAAGTAATGTCCAAGAGGTAAAGAAATAAACATGTATTTGAATAAGACATATACAACTGATAGAAAAGAAAAATATACTGCTGAACTTTTGTTTTGTATTTGTTTTACATGGTTGAGTGGATCCTGATCTGGTCTCCGCAACGCCGCTGCTGTATGCTCCCCAGGCACAAACAACTTGACCGCCAAAGCCCACCACTCAACACTCCTAGGATGAAGAAGGACGAGACTCATCCAAATCTACAGTCACCATGTCAACGCTCACAACTACAGCCCCATCAAGGAACACGTGACAATATAAATCTGGATTATCTGAACACGAGACAAAGAGGACATTACAACAGAGAAAGAAGACGTGAAGAAGCCATGACTCATGTGGAGAGTTCAAAGAGCAACTTCACAGAATTCAAGAGAACTTTGACCTCCTTTGTGCGTTATCATAAAATATCTGCGGCATTCATTGCAGTGACAGCCCTGACTGAACTTTGTAAGAAGGCTTTCCTGCCATCGATGAATCTGAAAAACATCACACTAAAGACAGTTGTGTGATATGGATGACTGCAACCATATTGCAACATGCTGAACACGTTGAGGAACGACAGAGAACAAGCAAAGCTTTTCGTCAGCGCAAACTCGAGGATGCCCAGCTGACAATAGCATCAGTTTGCATTTGTTACCTTCATGGTTGCAGTTGTATCTGCTATCTTTTTATTAAATTACTATTTTTGACTTTAAATTGGATCCAGTTCGTTTTTGGTTAGACTTCGTTGTTGAAAGTTAGCAACAGCGAAGGTTTTGAGGCCTGCTCCTTCTCGTGAAGTTTCCCAGCCCCAACACCGTCAGTGCAGACAGAGCTGTGCTGATCCGCACAGAGCTTAGTGAGCAGTATGAACTGAAAGCAGCTGTATACTATGAGTCACATTTTGTGATTCTAAAAATTATGTGGACCTTAAAGCAATGCCAAGTTCCTGAATGTTGTGTATATACACATGATTTAATGTAGGGACATAAACGAGCTTTCATTTATGCTTTTTGATCAGCTGAGGAAGAAGCAGGACACTGTTTGAATAAGACTAATTTGGTTCTCAAGGGAGAGCACAGGACATGTAACTTATACAGCAGACACTTATGTTCCAGCAGGCAAAAATAATGGATTTAATAGTGTGAAGAATTTAAGTTTTAAAGAGCTCCTAGCATGGATATTATGTGTTACAATATGTTTACTTGTAGGAGGTTTAAACTAAAAGGAGTTACTGAATGTATTGTGCACTGTGAGAGAAACCAGAGATTTTATGACACCGCCATAAAGTAATAAAAAAGAAAGTAGGAATGGGTCAAGAAGATGGCCGACTGAAGTCCGAAGGGTTCGGCCAATCACCTGCCTCTGATCAAACAGCATTTGCTGAAAAGTATTAAGCTGGAGATGAGCGAAAAAGAGCGATTTTTCTCTTCTTCATAAGATAGGTAAAATAGCAATACATTGTCAAGAATTGTCTTTATTCTTGTTCTATAATTTCATAAATACAACAAACTATAGTTTTTGTATATATAATATAACTATATATATACAACTTTGTAAGCTGAGATATCAAATAGCTTTTGCGGCTCCAGACACATTTTATTTCGTGGAAAATAGGGCAAAATGGCTCTTTGGAAAGTAAAGGTTGCCGACCCCTGGTCTAGTTGAAGGAATGGAAGGAGAGGGGGTGAGAGAGGGAGCCTTATTTTCTGTTGCTAGGTACCCAAAGGTTAAGAAAGCCCTTGTAGTAAAATATATTACTAAACTTGAAGAAGCTGAAGGATTTCTTAACAGTGTTACATACCACATCCTTTACATTTGTTTCCTTTACTTTCAGAGCATGTGCAGCAGATGCAGGTGCCCTGGTCTCCTTCCAATCACTGTCACTGTCCTCTGTTTCAGATCCAGAATCTAACAAAGGCTTTTGCCAATCATCATAACTGACTTCAGTCTCAGAGAAGTCAGAAATCATTTCATCATTAGCATTCGGTTGTGCATGATGATCTGGAACTAGGTTCCTGATCCTCCACAGTCCTCTCCACCAGTAGCCGAAATGCTGGCTGGAGGTTCTAACTCTCTGTTATCCTCCTTTTGGCTATGATGAAGCTGTGATGACTGAGGTATCTCATTGTCATCTTCAATCGTCACAGGAACAATATTGAATAGGAACCTGGTGACATCTGCCTCCTCCAGCTCTCTGAGGTGCTCTGCCTCCAGACTGGTCCAGAGTTCCTCTGGTTCCTCTTTTCTGTGGAGGGGCTCTTGGTCCCCCTGCTCCTCTTTTCTGTGGAGGGGCTCTTGGTCCCCCTGCTCCTCTTTTCTGTGGAGGGGCTCTTGGTCCCCCTGCTCCTCTTTTCTGTGGAGGGGCTCTTGGTCCTCCTGCTCCTCTTTTCTGTGGAGGGGCTCTTGGTCCTCCTGTCCTCTTTTATGCGGAGGGGCTCTAACTCTCGATGAACTCTGGAAACAGCAATTCAAAAGCGACTTCCTTGAATGCAGTCAAGATGAACAGACAGGGCCGTCGAGGGAGGATTGTAAGTTCTTGGAAATGGCCAACAAGACTGAAACTTGTGGACGGCCACGACTACAGCATCGCTTTACCTTTAAGGAACAGGAACAAGGAACATCTTTCCAATCTAAAAACTCTATTTTAGAGTATTTTCTCATCTATTATTAAGTAGTACTGATCAATATTATTGCAACTTCCTTTTCAAGTGACATTAAAAAGAGATAAACCGTATTACAATGTAAACATTTAAACCTAGGTTTTAGGAGTAAAATGGTGCAAATGAGCCACTTGGGGTATCGTATTTCGCTAGTAAACAGCAAGACATACACTAAGTATACTAACTTCCCATCGAATGGAAATTTCAACATGTTGCTCAACTTTTGAGCGCATTTATATGTTTAAATCTTCTGGTCTCTACTTTCGTTTCCCAGGAATGGAGACCTACAGCCACATCTTTTAAAAAACTCAAGCATGACTCATCAAATATTTTCTCTTAACTTGATGGTTAGATATAATAGACTATGCAGCACTGGATTATTTATTCAAACCCGATATGCCACATTGTATGGCTGCACCTTTTCATCAAATAAGAATATTAAGATGTCATGTGCATTGTCTTAAACTCTCTGTGTGTGTACTCTCTGAGCAGCGGCCGTGTGCAGAGGGTCCGATGGTTGACTGGAGACACCTTCATTACGACGCTCTGCTGCCACCTACGGGTGTAACCTCGTTACTGTTTGGTGAACGTCCAACTGAAAAACACTTTTCTGCACAAAATCTCATATTACATTATCACACATTCACCCATCTGTTGAATCCTTTCATTTAAAGGTTTCTTTTAACTGTTAGCCATGTTATCTTTATATTTATTTAATTGTATTCTAACTGTAAGTATTATATGTTCCTTGTGTGTGTAGTGTGCGCTACAACTTACAACAATTGTGGTTGTAAATTATGTTGTAAATTGACAAATAAATGAACCGTGTAACTTTATAAATTAGTCATTTTTGTTAAATTCAACAGCAATCTACGTTTACAAACTGCGCAGTTTACGTAAACCACGTACGACAGAACATATCCTGCGTATGTTGCTGTAGTTAGCAATGGCGGAGCTCAAAGAGGCAGACGCTGCTCAGCTTCACCAGGAGGACGTCGATATCAAACGTACGTAAACTGCGCCCGTTTGTTGATTAAACGCTACATTTTGGACCGTAAAGTGGAGAATAAATTATAGCATAGTCAATGTCAGCGCTGTGCAGTGAATTCACAGAGAATTTGAGTTTGTAACTGCTTAACTAAACGAGGGCCTCACCACGGAGCTCCGCCATGGGACCTAAATAGTCAACAATAACAGCGTCAAAGGCACTGGAGCTAACGTTAGCTAAACCGTTGTCGTTAACAATGACTTACAACAGTGCATCTCTTCACAGAGCTTTAATAAGAGTGTGGGTTTGGGTTGCACTACTGTTTAGGATGACACGGTCTCATCACGGAGCTGCACTACAGGACCGCTCAGTTTGGACATCAGCTGTCCGTCTATTATCGGCGTATTGACGGTTCGATGTCCACCGAGCCGTTGGTTTTAGTTTCAGAACAAAGAAAACAACAGTCCACTAGCGATAGCTCAACTTCAGACAAGAAGATGCTGTTTGTGAACAATTTATGTTTTGTCAACAAACAGTGGAAGCAGCTGTGTAGCATATTAGACTTCTAATATAGCTAGACCTATATATTATACGTGTATTAGAAATAGAGGTCATGAGACCAATCCTCCTAAGAAGTTGACATGCATAAATAGCTGAAGACCAGACTTGGCCTTAGACTGGTCTTAGATGTCAGGTTGGTCTAAGTCTAATCCAGCCTGTCTGTTGCATACGTAATAAGACTGATGCTGAATGTGAGGGAGGAATGTTAGCCAGGTAATGATTAGCCACCTCAAGGTGGGAGCTCTGTCACTGAGTGTACCTGGATTGTTCCAACTTCAACTTAAAAACGTAGGAGGACATAACTTGGTTTTGAAAAGTTTTCCAGTAAGACAAAGCAGGAAACCCTCAGACAAGTCAAGCTGAACTAATTAGTTTGTCTGTTTTTTTTGTTTGTAAAACGTTTTTAATGAACCTTGTACCTGCCAATTCCAGCTGGTCCACTCAAAGAAATAATCAAAATAGCTTTAAGAAAAAAAAAATGTTGTCTGTGAAGGTGGAGATGGTGGTGGAGATGCACCGTCAGTTGGTGACCAAGCTGCAGAACAGGCTGTGAAGACCGAAGCTGCTGCAGACAGCGATGCCAAACCCTCAACCACAACCCCTGGTGAATCAATAAAAGCTGTTTCTGTGCATTGATTGGTTGACATCAGTGATGTCTTCATACCATCTATATTCACTGACATTAAGGGTGACACTTTAATGTCACGGAGTAAAACATTTCAGAAGTGTTCTGACTTTGCATAAGTATTGTGCTTTTCTACAAACAGAGAGACACGTCTCCATCCAAACTGAATTGGAGGGACTCGAGGTGCTGGTTGACCTCAATGGTGGTAAGTTCAGTTCTGCAGTAACACATCCTTCTCTTTTCCACTGTTTATCTTATTTTTTATAAAAATAAATCCGGTGTCATGGAAGAAGAATGAGAGGACATGTTCGATCATTTTCTGAATGCAAAGATGCCCCGGAATTTACTTCACACTGTGTATTTTCTTCAGCTTTCTATTGTCGTATTTGATAGTAAACAAAATATCTAGTTTTGGAGTTAGGTGTTAGAAATGTCGTGTTTGCCATTTAAATACAGGTTTCTGACATGTGTAGAGCAAACAGTCAAGCAGCCCTGCTCATTGATTTTGTGTCTTCATTCATCAGCGGGACGTAAATCGTGTCCTCTGTGTCCCGAGGAGAAGTTTAAAGCCTGCTACAGCCACAAGCTCCGACGACACCTGCAGAACCTCCACTGGAAAGTCTATGTGGAGTTTGAAGGTAGGAACGTAATCAGGTCCGGCTCACAGTCGGCGTTCCAGAGATGTGGGATGGGGTTTAGGTCGGTGCTCTGTACCGGCCAGTCAAGTTCTTAACATGGAGCTGGCTTTTTGCACGGGGACATTGTCATGTTGAAACACAAACACTGTTGACACAAAGTTGCAAGAACACTGTTGTCCAAAGGCTTTGTACATGTTCTGGCAACAATTAATGACACCTGTATCCAGCAAACTCTGGTTAGTGTTGAAATATCAAGTAAAAATAGATTTTGTGCTTTTAATTGTTTCACATTGTTGTAAATGTAATTCCATTAGAATTTTTTTTTTGTAATTTCCATAGATTTTAGAACAAATTTATACTGTAAGCTATGCGGCCTAGACCCTGAGAACAGCTCCATAAAACATGGACCGTCCACATGCTTTTGGCCATATATCGTAAGGTGTCTGCACAGGTCTCCAATGTCTGAAAAAGTAAACAAAGCAAAGTAACGTACGTAAAATGTGTGTGAAAGTGACGTCTGGTATCTTGGTCTCAGGAAATCATCAAATCGTACTTCCTTATTGTTGACATGTGACTGTTGACCTTTAACAGGTCAGAGAATGTGCATCTGCCACCTGCCCTGCAGAAACCTGAAGCCCAGCCTCAGTGGAGATCAGGTGAGAAAAAAGACACGCAAACTGTCTGCAGCTCAAGCTCCCTTCAGTTTGGAACAATAGAAGCACTGTGGCTTCAAATTGCATACATCGCTCACACAATACAGCAGCGGTCGGTGCAGACACCCCTGGCGGAGATCTGCACTCTGCTGAGTGCACTTTTTCTAGTTACTTAGTAATGTCAGAGATAATTTGGTAAGTATTTAATTGAAGGACACCTCCCTTCTCCCTCCTGCCACATGACAATACTGTGAAGTAGTTGCGGTTCGTTTCTTCTTTCACCCCTAAATTTCGATTGTTTGATATTTTGTGTCCAGGCGTCGGGGAGACACGTGGCTCACTACCACTGTGTGGTGTGTTCTGTGACCATCGCCCGCAAGACGGACATGGTCAGCCACCTGAAGCGACACGTCAACAAAGGAGAGACTGAAGCCAGCTACTCCGGGAGCTCAGACGTCCCGTTTGAGGAGCCGGGTAATGAGCACTGACACCATCTCGCCACAACATGCTCCATTGGATAGCTGTGGGGCGACACGGGGACTCACAACAGACGGATAAAAGAAAGAACGGCCAAATTTGAGGCAGACATTTAGTCCCCTGTTTGGGTAAAGCTCCAAAACAAAACTGGACTCTACACTTCCTGTAATGCAGCTCTATATTGT
Organism: Pholis gunnellus; assembly: GCF_910591455.1. Lineage (NCBI taxonomy): Eukaryota > Metazoa > Chordata > Actinopteri > Perciformes > Pholidae > Pholis > Pholis gunnellus. The sequence continues at coordinate 22,430,665 of NC_136530.1, read as the reverse complement.
GTCTTTGTTAGGCCTTCCCCGGCTGGCTTTAAAGCCCACATCACTCAAACTCCTCGCTTACTTCTAGCCAATACCATGTTGCTGCATGAAACCTCCGAGGAAACTTTGTTTTAAAATGAATGAAAACAGAAATGTTTACTTTACCTATATGATGTGGCAAAACCTAGAACCTTCCATCCTAAAAGAGACAGCCATTAGCTTTGTGCAGGTGTTTTAACATCTACACTGCCACTGTCTAAAAAGCTCTTAGTATAATCCCATGCTTCAGATCTCCTTATTCCAGGTCCTGCCTCAGCAGTCCTCTCTGTCCTGCCACCACTTTGAGTTTGTTAATGGCCAGAGATCTCTTTATCCTTACTGTATGCGGTCTTTCTGCATGATTTGAATGTGTTAAAACGTGTTCGGCAGCTCCGTCCGGCCAGGCGTATGAAATCATGAAAGAACTCGGAACCAACGTCCAGCTCCTCCCGAACCACACCACCCCGCAGAAGAGCGACACTTACTTCAACCGCAAGATGAAGACCAACAGGTCGGCACGCACACAAGACATGAGTCCCTACAAAACTACATGTGCAGAGTTTTGCTTCACGGCTTTATGTAAACTCTGATTATGAACATTCATCAAAGCAGAGTTTGTTCGTGTGTTTCAGGCAGCTGGTGTTTTGCTCGCTGGCTGTTCTGGCGGAGGAGAGAAACCCGCTCGAGTGTCTGGACGCCTTTGGAGCCACAGGTGGGACTGTAAAGGTCTCCAGAAATAAGAAAACAGCGTTAAATACCACAAAATGTTTTAACAAAACACGGGCTGCTTTTTCAAGGAAAAATCTCATGCCTTAAGTATTTGCAGCTTATCTGATGTTCCTCCACAACCTGTTTTCATAAAATATAAAACTGTTTACACAATTCTCGTGGAGTGATCTACTGTTTCAAATTCCTGTGAATAAGAGGAATTATTTTAACCTGTCGGCTGAGTTTGGAGCTGAAACGATTGGTCGATCAGTTGATCGTCATTTTTGGAAGCTAAAAAAAAAAAAGGAATCAAAAGACATGTGAATATTGGTGATAGTCTTTGCCTTCTAAGATAGTAAACTGACTGTCTTTGGTTTTTAGACTGTAGCTCGGACCAGACAAGTCATCTCAATATGTACAGTTGGAATTTGGGAAATAATTGATTAACTGAGAAAGTGAAAATAATTGTTTTGTCGCAGCCCTAGTATCTTAAATCTGAGACTGATCAGGATTGGTTATCAAGTTTAACCACATCCGAATCAGAATGAGGTTTATTGCCAAGTAGGTTTTCATTATGAATAATCATCACAATTCACATAATAAGAAACCAGCACTGCAAGCCAAGAATCTATATAAAATAGGAATGTACGATTAGAAATATGTCAAAAAATATCTGTTTCAAACTGAAAAGAGATGTGCAAGAAGCAAAAAGCCCTAATTTACATGATGCCTTGTAAGTATTTGTTGAAAAAATGTTTCCCAGGCCGTCGCGCTAACCCTCCACCTTGTGTCTGCTATACGTGTCCTCTCTCTCAGGGATTATGGGCCTCCAGTGGGCGAAGCACCTTCGTAACGCCGTCAAAGTCACCATAACCGATATCAGCGACACGTGCATCAAAATGATCAAAGAGAACTGCGAGCTCAACCACATTCGGGTGGACGGAGGCTCACGTGGCTCACGAGGCCCCCGGGGGCCCGACGGGGCCGGCAGCGAAGTCGAGGGAGCGCCCATCGCCACGGTGGAGGTCGTCAAGATGGACGCCAACGTCACTATGCACCTGTGGCCCTTTGACTACATGTAAGTAGGAAGGGTTTGATCACGTGTGTGATCCATTTAGCTTATTGGTCAGATGACTTCATGCAGTCCTCTGTCAATACTTTCTGAAACGTGTTTGGGAGGAATAGCGAAGACACAGTTATGTTGATATTTCAGCCTTTAGTCCGTAAAGACTTGTGACGTTTTTTTTTCTTCTAAATTATGCAGAATAAAAGAAAAATAATGCTTCCTAAATATTTGCCGTTAGGGATTGAAGGCGTCACTTTATCTCTTGGATCTTTCAGCCACTTGGATCCGTTCGGGACGGCAGTGAACTACCTGGACGCCGCCTTCAGAAATGTCCGGAACCTGGGCATCATCTCTGTGACGTCCACAGACACGGGCTCTCTGTACTCCAAGGCTCCCAACGTCACCCTGCGTCACTACGGCTGCCACATCGTACGCACGGAGTACTACAGGGAGCTGGCCGCACGCATGGTGGTGGCCACTATGGCCAGGTAGGACTTTAACTTGTGGCGTGTGTCAGTCCCTCAAGTCCCTCTTGGGCGGAAGAAAACGTAATCCTCGCTGTCTGTTGTAGGGCGGCGGCTCGCTGTAACAAAGGCATCGAGGTGCTGCTGGCGGTGGCGTTGGAGCACTTCGTCCTGGTGGTGGTGAGAGTCCTCAGAGGTCCCACACAGGCTGATGAGTCAGCGAAGAAGTTACGGAAACTGGTCCACTGTCAGTGGTGTGAGGAGAGAGTCTTCCTCAAACAGGGAAACATGGTGGACGGTGAGTTCAACAACAGAGCGGTCCGTGAGAGAATGCTGGTGTGCTGACGTTCAGCGGTGGAACTCAGCAAAGAACATTCAAATGCACAAATTAGAAGTATTTTTACTTTACTTGAGTATTTCCGTGTTCAGCAACTTCATACTTCACACTACTCCACGATATTGTACTTTTTACTGCACTACATTTGGCAAAAGTTCCTTTTCAGGTTACACTTTTTCAAAACCTTCCTGTCCAGTGTATCTCCAGGTGTGGTGATATTAAATATTTGTGATAATCTTGAGGAAATGTCCCTTTTATGTGTTGAGACAATCCCAATGAATGGTGTGCTCACTTCCAGTTTCACAGTAAAGGCTTACAATTGCTTTCACATTAAAATACATTTATTGTGAAGCACATGCAGGAAGTAGAGAGCAACAGCAATAGTTCATTGCTTTTTCAATTGTTGGCCAGAATTGTGTGTGTGTGTGTGTGTGTGTGTGTGTGTGTGTGTGTGTGTGTGTGTGTGTGTGTGTGTGTGTGTGTGTGTGTGTGTGTGTGTGTGTGTGTGTGTGTGTGTGTGTGTGTGTGTGTGTGTGTGTGTGTGTGTGTGTGTGTGTGTGTGTGTGGTAAATCATGTCCCTTTCTTGTATTTCCTGCAGACACGCTGCCCTGTAACTGTCATGGAAGTCTGCCCGGCAAGACAGCAGTGCAGCTGGGACCGCTATGGTAAACACCCCCCCCCCCCCCCCCCCCCTCAGCATCACTGCACACAGCAGCACCAGTCACAGACAAACACATATACCTCGCTGAGCTGTATGAAAGGTTGCTAAATATGGCATTTTGGCGCCATCTGGTGTGAGCAACAAACAAAAATACTGAATACAAAGATGTAATCTCCTGCCACAGAAGTTTGATTGGGTCCAGTCCGATGACTGCGAGGACTACTCTGTGTGTTTGAATGGTCTTTCATGCTTTTAGTTTGTAGAAAGTCCTCTTTACAAGTAGATGTTATGTTGTGTTCTGTTATGAAGGGTGTGTTTTGTACATGGAGAACAAAACTGTGTGCACTGTTTCAACCGGACAGTAAGGGACAAAGATCCCTCTGAGCAGCGGTTGAATAAGAATCACCAGTTATTGGTAAAAGGAACTGGAAGCTTAGCATCAAAATGTGTGCACAATAATGCAGCCTAACACAAGCTGGACTAAATGGAAGTTTGGATCATTTAATTCTTCTTTTGGGGCCAAAACTATTTCAAGTGTAAATAAAACATTTAGTGTCTGAATTATGCTGTTTTAAAAAAGAAATCTCTGTAGAAATATTATTGAAGGAAAGAAGAAGAACTCATTCCAAACTTGTCCAGGTCTGGTCCTCTGTTTAACACGGGCTTCCTGAGGAGGATGCTGTCGGCGGCAGTGCAGCACAGCATGGACGACATCCAGGCGCTCGTCAAAAATCTCATCTGCGAGTCCGACTGCACCACCCTCAAGTCTTTAGTCCACGGGCCGTCCGCTCTCACCAACCAGGGTGAAGCAATCCCACCTCTCCTCTGTAACGCACGTCTGATGTTTGCATGACGAAACTACCTTGCTTACAGAACATTGTGTCTCCTCTCTGCAGTGGAGTGCGGCGTCGTCATCAAGACCTTACAGAGCGGAGAGGAGTCGGGTCCCGCTGAGCAGTCTGGTGAGTCACTCACAGGTTTATTAACCCGTGTGATCATCTCAAGTTCTTTTCAAAATTGAATTCAGCATTAGATTTTTTTATTTCTGTTGTACATATTATCACATTCTAACAAGTTCTAGAAAACCAGATTTTAGTTTATTTGCTCAAACTAGCTTGTATGTGTCTCTTTTGGAGTGGAACGTTAAGATAAGATAGAACTTAAGTTGTAACGAGGGAGCGTGTTTAGCTGCAGTTGCATAACAACGATATGAAATAAAAATTCTAACCATATGTACACAATGCCAGGTATATAAACGAGCTAAACGGTAAGGACCACACATATGAAAGAGCAGTGGCATGTACGTAGCTATGCTTGTACCATATCTTAGTACAGGTGAGTGTATCTGGTTAATTCCAAATGTCCAGTGTTTATGCCCATGATTTATGCAATAAGTCAGTGAAGTCAAATTCCTTGTTCCTTCCTCAGCCGTGATGTAATAGCCAAGTGGAAGCAGCGTCCACCGGCTTCCCTGCTTTTTTTCCTCATAGGATGTGATGCCTAAACTGTTTCTGTTGTCGCAGCAGCATCTCGACAAATGGAAATGTTCTAGATGTCTTGTGCATTATGTCATAATCGTTCCCCAAAATGACAGATTTGGTATCTTTGGAAACGTTTGACATCTCCACTAGATATTCGAAAATAGAGCTATGAGGGTTTGAACAAGGTCTGACCAAGCAACATGAGTTTGTGAAGACTGAGACACCGCTGGGTTGAACACGGTCTCACGTGGATGCCTCTCAGTTTAGTTTTCGGTTCAGATCTCATTTTCTTTCTTTCTTTCTTTCTGCAGGTAAGAGGAAGACGGGAGAAGAGTCGGGGAATGTAGTGAAGAGGATGAAGTCCGATGGGTCTCTGGATCACCCGCCCTTCTACTACAGCATCCACCGCCACAGCATCAGAGGCATGAACATGCCCAAGTAAGTGACCTATGACCTCAGATGTTTTTTTGTAGTGTCTTGTATCGTGTCCACACTCAAACCAAGAGTGAATGTATCAGCTAGCAAGTATTTTAGAATTTTAGCTGTTTTAGAAAATGACTGAGCCTTTTCTTTTTTTAAATATGAAGCTATACATCTTATAGGTGTTTTTAAAGATTTACTTCTTCAGTCAGAGCCAATGGGCTTTGAGCTGAGAGCCACGGACAGGAAGTCAGACAGGAACATTTTAGTTATGTTCATTAAGTCTTTTTGTCTTTACCAGGTTGAACAAGTTTCTTCAGTACCTGACGGAGGCCGGCTTCAGGGTGAGTCGGACTCACTTCGACCCGACGGGGGTTCGAACCGACGCCACGCTGGAGCAGTTCAAGTCTGTCCTCACCAAGTACAGCGTCCCCACGTACACCAACGCCACCACCACGCAGACGAGCGTGAGCACGGAGAACACTTTGTGAGAGACACACGAGCAGGAAGGAGTTTGATTCACATGCTTCGATGAACAAAATACATCTGCTCGTCCCGTTTCTACTCCACTGTTTCTATTAACCTAAATAAAGTTCTGACTGCACTGATGTCTAAAAGAAACCCACCAACTGCTCTCTATGTGGACGTGCATATTCTAGAACAAAGTAGTAATCTGATGTAATCAAACCAAAACCTTCTTAAAACTGCAAACCAAACTGATCCTGCTGCACAAATGAGCCCAACTGATCCACTGTTGCTATTTATTTCAGACTTCTCTTGAAAATTCATTAGTTACAAGATTGTTTTTTTCCTCTTCTAGATGGTTTTTATCATCTTTTTTTCGTTTCTCCTGTCTTATAAAGGCAAAATAAAGTTTATCTGCCAAGCCTGAATTTGCTGAATTCTCATGTATGTGATGTCCTGCAATTCTTTACAGTCTGAGAAAGACAAACACACACACAGATGTATTTCTAAGACTTCTAAACAGTTCTAGTTCTACATATAAGCACAGAACAACCACAGTTCCTGTAACTTTGAGGAGAGTTAATGTATCCCAATGACAAATATGGTTTTAATAGCAAGCTAAGACACAATTAAATCAAATTCCAAAACAGACATCATAATGCAAAGCAAGTTTATTTGTGTGGCATCTTTCAACAAGGCAATTCAAAGTGCCTCAAGATATAACATGTGTTAGGAAAAGATACAGAAGAAACAAACCAATACAGAAATTCAGATAACTCTGGCAATATCAAAGTTACAGTGCAGTGCAAGATGTGAACAAATAGTCCCAAGTTAAATTCCTGCAAACAGCCCTGATTTCAAAGAACAGAGTGTCTGTGAGCTTGTTTCAGATATGGGGATCAAACAAATTGAAGTGCTGCTTCTGTGTGTTTAGTATGGACTACAGGGGTGGAATGCAGACCTGAACCCAGATCATCTGAGACCTGAACCTTAGAGGTCTGGATGGTTCATAACGGAGCAGCAGATCAGACAGAAGGACACTCAAAAGATATAAAAAGAAATAAATGAACAAACTGAATTAAGACAAGGACTGTATTTTAGAAACGACAACTGTATTAAAGTCTTTGTCCTTGTCATGAAGCTGCACCCGGATATACTGTGTTTCGTTGAGCTGTCCCAGTGAGCACTAACCCGGATTTCAACGTTGATATCTGGTTGAAATTGCGTTGAAACGTCTGAACGTCTTAGACCTATTTTCACCGTCATTTCACCCGGCTAAATTATGCCTTAAATTGTCTGAAGAGGTCTTTGAGTCCAAGGAGGAGTGCACACACTGTGGCTGATTCTCCCTCAGAGTGCTACGCTCTCTTAAAAGCCAGAAATTACATTAAAAAAAGTAAAGAGGAAGAGGTCGTGTATTGACCACTGAGCCTCTGACTGGAGGCCAACAGCTATTAAACAGATCTTTTTTTACATTTTGTTGTTTGGTTTATTGTCAGCATATTGTTGGTTTAAGTGAGACCAATGTACTGAAGTATAATACTGACAAGAAGACAATATCAAGAAGAGTGCTGCTGCGTCTTTAACAGCCGACTAGACAAACTAAGCGTAGAACTAAGAGGTCCAAATGTGAGGATTTTATGCTTTTGTTTATCAGATATGATTGAAAATGTAATTTCTCCAAGTGTTGGACCGCTTGTCGGACAAAACCAGGGATCTAAAGATTGTTCACATCTGATACATTATGATGGATATAATAATAGTGATTTTTCCCCATTAATAAAACATTGGATTAATCAATGTTAGAAATGATTGTCAACTGCAGCTCTATAGCCAGCTAGCTGCTTAAGTAAAGTACCAAACGTTGAAATAACAACTTGCAAATGCTATCTTATATTTCTGAACACAGGCGTAGCAGCGTGTCTGAGGGTAAAAAAGGTAAAACAACTGGACAAAGGCAGATGTTTCCGAAAGGACAGTTTGTGTGCCAAGTTGTTTTTCTCACATTAAAGTAATTTCTGGATAAAGAAAATCCTCCTGTGGGGAACACTCATTGTCTAAAAGGTTTATTGTAAGAACTGCCACTCCCATCATAAATGTCTGTCTAGAGATTTTATTCAGGACATCATTTACAAATATGCAGTCAGAGTTCACTGAGCTCCGGCTTTGGGTGGAACCCACTCGTGGATCTTCTTGCTGGTGGTGGGGAAGGGCACGCACTGCTGTGAGCTGCCACTCATGTTGAACTGGTGAATCTCAGCCAGGAACTTCTTGGGCTCTGGTGGATGTGTGGTGGGGGGTGGATGTGTGTGTGTGTGTGTGTGTGTGTGTGTGTGTGTGTGTGTGTGTGTGTGTGTGTGTGTGGGGGGGGGGGGGGGGGGGGTCGTCTGTCATGCAGTGCAGCCAGCGATGCCTGAAGAGTGAACACAAATCTAGCTGGCTAAAATGACAAGCTAATTACTTCATTTTGTGGGGATTTTTGTTGACGGTTACATTTCTGCGGGAGGTGAAAACATGTAAATAATGTTTAATCTACTTGTCAAGACAGTCAGATTAAAACAGAAAAGATCATCACTTAGCTAAAAGAAAACTATCATCACTAGACAACAACTGCATTTTTGTTTTTATTATTTTGTATACGTCTAAGGTTTATTATTAGTTTATTCAGCGGTGATTTTTTTATTCAAACTTTGTCTAATCAATAACATATCATATATTATCCCCAATAACTGACCGAGAACCACGTGTTTATCGCTGGTTAAAACATGTCAACAGTACACAAATCAGCAATTAGCCTGATTAGCATCAGCGTTGATTATGAAAGGTTTCGTTAGCCACCAGCTAACACAGTAAAGTAGCCGCACTAGCGGGCTAAATAAAAGCAAACGGTTCATGTTTCAAATATAGTGAAATGTAATTTACCAGTCCGTGACAGTGGACTGCAAATTCCCGCTTCACGAGACTTGACAGGATTCTTCTTTGTGAGTCTTTTGAAGACTGAAGTTTCTTTTTAATTTTTACAACATTTGACTGCACCAGTGGGAATGCAGTAATCAACACTGAACTATAGGGGGCAGTATAGTGTCTCACGGCAAACAATCTACCGGGATATCAAAAGAAGAAGAAGAAGAAGACGCAAAAAAACTCACGAAGAAGAATCCTGTCAAGCCTCAAGAAGCAGGAATTTGCAGCCCATGTGACGTCACAAAGGCTCGGAACTGAACGATCAGCTGCGTCTGTTGTTTGCGTTCTGTTTCGAGCCTTTGTGACGTCACGTCTTGTGGTGTCTTTGATAGACAGTGACGCGTTATTGTACCATACACCCGAGCAGACGTGAAATCTACTGCATCGAAGATCAGAATAAAACCATGGATAGTCTAGAAAGTTCACAGATAGAGGCGATGCTGATGTACAGAACTATTATCGACTTGACAGGAGATCCTGACACCACTTCCGATGAAGGCTCTCCGTCGCATTTAAAACTTGAAATGCTGAGTGAGCACCGCAAATCTCAGGGTGAACTAAGTAAGTTTGAGTATGATCTCAATCATTACCAGACCATTCGCGAGCTGGAAGTAAAGTCTGAAAGCCTTGTAGAGCCACAACAAACTCTGTCTATATACAGATCCCCACTGGAATGCGAACTGGAGATAATTTCCCAACGGCCTAATTTCTCAGAAATTGAGATGTATTGTGATTTGAAAGGCAAATGTAGTACTTTTAGGGACATGATGAAGTACTGGCTGAAAAAACCGGGTAAGCCAAGTAAATTTAAAGGCATGAAAGATATACACGCTGGACATCTTTTCGATAGATATTCGGTATCACCACGCATGGTGTGGGAGGTTGAATATCTTGAAATTATCGTTGAGGAGATTAAGGATTCAATAATCGAGATGATTGAGGCATTGATAGGCATTAAGTGTGATCTGTCAAAAAAGGAAATCTCTCCGGAGGTTGAACGTCTTGCTAAATACTTTCTTTGGCTAATTCTGAAAGACCAGAAGAGATATATAAAGATATTTCCAACAGGAATGGATATCTCAGATCGCCACGGTGTTGAAATCATGTCATACATCGATCAAAAGGAGAGTGATTATTGCCCAAACATCGTCAGATGTACAATCACAAGTTCAGTTAGGGATTACCTCCTCAATTACTTAACAAATGGGATGGGGCCTGTGATCATCCCAGAAACAATCAGATACAGGACATTTTTCAGACGCGCTGTCACGTACGCTGAGATACTGAACAAAATGTGGTGTTTCATGAGCGAGATGAATGGTAAGATCGACTCACACAAAATGTACCCTAAGTATCATCCGTTCTTCTGGTTCAATAACGAACGTTCAACAACTGGCTCATCATGTGGGGACGCAGTCGATGAACCTGCGCCAGGTGCAACAGCACAGCAAGAACCAAAGGAAAGGTCAGTTCAGGTATTCGTGGAGGCGCTGGTTTCGCGGATATTCAAAGAAACAGATCTGACCTGGACGACTGCAGACATCAAGCCCATCACTATGCGTCTGTTTGAAAGAACGTGGATCGAAGTTAAGGATGTGGATTTTGATCCCAAAACATTAAAAAAACTTGACAAGGCCATTTTCAATGACCTGTGTGTGATGTGGGGCAGTTTAGAAAAGGTGCTGTTGGCCATGAAATTAGAGGAACGAGAACTTGGGAACTGCATTGCCTCCCGTGTCGAATGGAAACTGACACGACGACCCAAAAAGCCCAACATCATCAGCAGGTTCTTCTCGTCTGTGGGCGAAGGCATCTCCAACATCTTCATATGTGGAAAGGAGGTTCAGGAAATCTCCATGGAGAGTTCAGAAACATCACAGACAGAGGAGAGGGAGAGTTCAGAAACATCACAGACAGAGGAGAGGGAGAGTTCAGAAACATCACAGACAGAGGAGAGGGAGAGTTCAGAAACATCACAGACAGAGGAGAGGGAGAGTTCAGAAACATCACAGACAGAGGAGAGGGAGAGTTCAGAAACATCACAGACAGAGGAGAGTTCTGTCAGCCCTCTCAGGGGAAGCAATGAGAACCAGGTGAAGTCCAGTCCTCACAGGAGTCCAACTTCCCCCCAAGAACCACAACAGACAGAGGGGGAGTGTTCAACTGATGAAGGCTCATCCGCTCATCCGTTCTTCTGTTTAAATAACGAACATTCAATTTCTGACACAGTATATGAGGACGCACTTGATGAACCTTGGCCAGGTGCAACAGCACAGGAAGAACCCTTTATCGCTCCAAGTGAAGAGCCTGTAATTAATCCGGACATCACTCCTGATGAAGGCTCTGAGTCACATTTAAAACTTCATCCTGTGAATGAAGAACTTGAAATGCTGAGTGAGTACTTCAAATCTCAGGGTCAACTACGTAAGTTTGAGTATGAACTCAAACATTACCAGACCTATCGCGAGCTGGAAGCAAGGACTGAAATCCTTTTTAACCCAATGTTATATCATGAAAGCCTTGTAGAGCCAAAACAAACTCTGTCTCTAGACAGATCCCCACTGGACCGCGAACTGGAGATAATTTCCCAACGGCCTAATCTCCCAGAAATTGAGATGTATTATGATTTGAAAGGCAAATGTCATACTTTTAGGGACATGATGAAGTACTGGCTGAAAAAACCGGGTAAGCCAAGTAAATTCAAAGGCATGAAAGATATACACGCTGGACATCTTTTCGATAGATATTCGGCCTCACCACGCATGGTGTGGGAGGTTGAAAATCTTGAAATTATCCTTGAGGAGATTAAGGATTCAATAATCGAGATCATTGAGGCATTGACAGGCATTAAGTGTGATCTGTCAAAAAAGGAAATCTCTCCGGAGGTTGAAGGTCTTGCTAAATACTTTCTTTGGCTAATTCTGAAAGACCAGGAGAGATATAAAAAGATATTTCCAACAGGAATGGATATCTTAGATCGCCACGGTGTTGAAACCATGTCATACATCGATCAAGAGGAGAGTGATTATTGCCCAAACATCGTCAGATGTACAATCACACGTTCAGTTAGGGATTACCTCCTCAATTACTTAACATATGGGATGAAGCCCGTGATCGTCCCAGAAACAATCAGAAACAGGACATTTATCAGTCAGTCACGCTGTGACACGTACGCTGAGATACTGAACAAAATGTGGTGTTTCATGAGCGAGATGAATGGTAAGATCGTCTCACACAAAATGTACCCTAAGTATCATCCGTTCTTCTGGTTCAATAACGAACGTTCAACAACTGGCTCATCATGTGGGGACGCAGTCGATGAACCTGCGCCAGGTGCAACAGCACAGCAAGAACTGAAGGCAAGGTCAGTTCAGGTATTCGTGGAGGCGCTGGTTTCGCGGATATTAAAAAAAACAAATCTGACCTGGACGACTGCAGACATCAAGCCCATCACTATGCGTCTGTTTGAAAGAACGTGGATCGAAGTCAAGGATGTCAATTTTGATCCCAAAACATTAGAAAAACTTGACAAGGCCATTTTCAATGACCTGTGTGTGATGTGGGGCGGTTTAAAAAAGGTGCTGTTGGCCATGAAATTAGAGGAACGAGAACTTGGGAACTGCATTGCCTCCCGTGTCGAATGGAAACTGACACGACGACCCAAAAAGCCCAACATCATCAGCAGGTTCTTCTCGTCTGTGGGCGAAGGCATCTCCAACATCTTCATATGTGGAAAGGAGGTTCAGGAAATCTCCATGGAGAGTTATGTCAGCCCTCTCAGGGGAAGCAATGAGAACCAGGTGAAGTCCAGTCCTCACAGGAGTCCAACTTCCCCCCAAGAACCACTACAGACAGAGGGGGAGTGTTCAACTGATGAAGGCTCATCCGCTCATCCGTTCTTCTGTTTCAGTGGCGAACATTCAATTCCTGACTCAGTATATGAGGACGCACTTGATGAACCTTGGCCAGGTGCAACAGCACAGGAATAACTTCTACTGTGATGGTAGGCAACATCTGATAACTTCTACTGTGATAGTATAAATTATCAGATGTTCTAATAATCTAATTACTTCTACTTTGATGGTAGGCAACATCTATTAACTTCTACTGTGATGGTATACATTATCAGATGTTCTAATAATCTAATAACTTCTACTGTGATGGTAGGCAACATCTAATAACTTCTACTGTGATGGTATACATTATCAGATGTTCTAATAATCTAATAACTTCTACTTTGATGGTAGGCAACATCTATTAACTTCTACTGTGATGGTATACATTATCAGATGTTCTAATAATCTAATAACTTCTACTTTGATGGTAGGCAACATCTATTAACTTCTACTGTGATGGTATACATTATCAGATGTTCTAATAATCTAATAACTTCTACTTTGATGGTAGGCAACATCTATTAACTTCTACTGTGATGGTATACATTATCAGATGTTCTAATAATCTAATAACTTCTACTTTGATGGTAGGCAACATCTATTAACTTCTACTGTGATGGTATACATTATCAGATGTTCTAATAATCTAATAACTTCTACTGTGATAGTTGGCAACATCTATTAACTTCTACTGTGATGGTATACATTATCAGATGTTCTAATAATCTAATAACTTCTACTTTGATGGTAGGCATCATCTATTAACTTCCACTGTGATGGTAGAAATGATCTGATCTAATAATCTAATAACTTCTACTGTGATGGTAGAAATGATCTGATGTTCTAATAATCTAATAACTTCTACTGTGATGGTAGAAATGATCTGATGTTCTAATAATCTAATAACTTCTACTGTGATGGTAGAAATGATCTGATGTTCTAATAATCTAATAACTTCTACTGTGATGGTAGAAATGATCTGATGTTCTAATAATCTAATAACTGAATGAAAAGGAACAAATGAAGGGAGCTGCTGCTGAAAATTGACAGGAAATTGTCTGGGTAACCCCAAACTTTTGAACGGTAGTGTATGTTTCTTTTATTTTGTGTTTATTCCAAGGAACTAATATTTCCCCATCATGCTTAAGACTGCATGGTCTCCTTTCTCTTCCAGAGCTGTAGCGGTAGCAGGAGAGCGTTACATGGCCATCCTTCTGCCCTTCCAGTACCCGCGGGTCATGAGCCCCAGGAACGCCCAGCTGGCCCTGCTGGTCACCTGGGGCCTGGGAGCCATCTCCGGCACTGTGCCGCTCATGGACTGGAAGAGACAACCAGCAAACTCTGAGTAAGAGAACGAGATGGATGGATGAAGATATACGTCACATGCCATTTTCGTTTGCCTGCAGTTTTGTCACCATAAACTCTTTCATTTTGGTCCCTGTTATTCCAGCTACTGTATCTTCACTTGTGTGATGGACATGAATTACATGGTGTACTTCAACTTCTTCTGCTGTCTCGTGGTGCCGCTGGTTGCCATGTTCGTTATCTACGGCCACCATCATGCAAGAGGACAGTTTCTATACAAGAACCATTTGAAGTGATGTTTGTACAGACATAAAGCTCCTGCACAATGCAACAGTACCCCATTAAGGTAGGAAAGTCCACATTAAGTTTTATCTCTTGCACCACAAGAGGCGTTATTTATATTATTCTGTGCCCTTGTTGCAAATACTACGGAAGATAAGATGCAAAAAAGTACTCATGGAGAATGTCTCATTAGAAGTAGCCTAATTTAGAGCACAAATTAGTATTCTGGTGTCAGAACTCATCCCCCTCAACCGGTGTAGGATACTTGATTTAGATTAAATTGAATGGTGTCAAATCCATACGTCGTCGGATCACAGTTGAATTACGTCATTAGAGCTTCAGGTGTGACGATCAGGGGAGAAAGAGTGAGCTGGCTTTTCTGGGTGGGCGTCACTGCATGACACAGTGTTTGAAAGAGGAGGCGGAGGAGGAGGAGAAGGAGAAGGAGGAGGAGAAGGAGGAGGAAGAAGAAGAGGGCGTGTTCCTCCTCCCTCTCTCCCTCAGTGCTGCTGCACATCGATGTGTCGGTGTTTGTCGGCTACCTGAGGACTGAACCCTAACCTGTGGATCCTCTCCTAGCAGCAGCGCCATGGGGATCTCCGCGTCCAGTCTGCTGGATGAGACCAAATCCAACTACATCAAAGGTAAATACATACATATTTATATTTAACACGCATAATTTATAACAATACAAACATTCACGGTTTGGAGCGCGTTTGGAGCGACGCGGCGAGGACGCACCGCGTTTCCTTCAACACACGATCTCCGTTTATTTCTACGGGGAACTTCCACTTCTTTATCGTTGTGTTCTCGTGGAGCTTCGTGTCTGAGTGTTAGTGACGAGTGGGTCTGTGAATGTCATCTTCTCTCCCGATTGATCGGAATCTCGGAGTCTCATTCAAATCTGGTCTTAACGTGTCGACGTCACTCGGATGAGAGTTTCTGTGGAAACAAACAGCTGATCAATTTCACCTGAACTTACTTCCAGACATCTGAATATGTCAGTCTGGTCTTCTTGTAGGTGTCCACAGAAATCTCCTAGACTTAAATCCGACCTTCCTCCGTGTCTGTCTGACCCTGACAGGTGACAAACCCAGGAGGGGATTTGATGCCGCTGTCAGTGTTTGCAGCTCAGCTATCTAAAGGGGCTGATCAGGTCACTCTTGCCTTTCCAGTCCTGCAGGGGGGGGGGGGGGAGATGGGAGAAAGGTGAGATGGGACAAGAGTGCCAAGCCCTGTTTCCCCCTTTGTCTTCTGTGTCCTCTGCTGCCGGGTGTGTCCCTGGGTGGATGCGTGGATTGGACAAAAGGTGCCTCTGTTGTTGTGATTGTGTGTGACTGACAAACAGAGAGGCGGGGATGCTAACAGGTGTTTCAGGAAGGGACGCTGCGTGTGCCGACATGATGATATTTAACGTTGCTGCTTTATTTGTGATGTCGGTGTTTAAATGTGCATACATAAGATGAATCAGCAGGACGTTTGGAGACCATATAATCAGTCATATCCCACATAAATATAGTCCAGGGCTGATCCAAGCCTTTGTGTGTGTGGGGGGGTCGTAAGCAGAACCCCTCAGGTTGTTAGGTGAGTGACTGGTGGCTGAAGATCCCCCTGTGCTTCAGTTCATGTCCTGCACCAGTTTGTGCATCTCGTGTAGTGGGATCATATTCCAGTAACCGTTCTCACCATCTGATGTTTTGAAGGTATTTGAGCTGTTTTTCTTATCCACGACCATTTCCTACTTTAACAAATGAAAAAAGACTGTAGCCTTGTTGATTTTGTTCCAAACAAGAATGATATCAATGGGGTTTTTTGGGCATGAAAATATAAGATAACGGAAAGGGACGTCAATGTATATTACTGATTAGGGCTGTACACCTTCAAATGTCAAACTTCTCTCGGTTTCAAAAGACAGCTGCATAGTTGTTGATGCAGCTCAGTGTTGTGTGCCGGTTCTGGTGCTGTGTCAGTGTTTACTGAACGTGTTGGCATAACAGAGCAAGGATAAGACAGCCAGCAGGGCCCCAACAGAGACCAGCTGACTGGAGACATTTATGGACTTGCATGTTTTTACAGGTGTGTATATAGATCAGGGCTGCAACTATTGATCAATCTCATTAATGATTTTAACTGTCACTTTCTCAATGAATCGCTTAGTCTATAAAACATGAAAAAAGCAGTAAAACCCATCCAAATCTGTCTTGTTTAGTCCAAAAATATATAGTAAGAGAAGATGTAAGAGAAGTAAAAAGGCTGAGCGGCCAAGTGTTTGATATTCACGCTTGTGAAATGACAACATCGCGTTTTCAAAACAGTTGCCACTGAATTTTGTATGAATGGACGAGTTGTTGCGGCTCTGGTTTGGATGCATCTATGTTCTGCAGGGATGGATGATCCACTCGCTGCAGAGATAAATACCCCCCCCCCCCTCGGGGCTCGGTAAAGTTCAGCTGTCTGTCTGAGTGTCGGCTGTGCTCTGGCACATACTGTGCCCTCAGGAGGACCGGGACCTGCTTCTCCAGGCTTCACATCAGCTCATATGCACGGGCGTCGTCTTCAAGACACTCATGACATATCGAGGTGTGGATCGACCGTGTGCGTTTAGATGCATCAGTATCTGATTCAGCACAGCGGGTGACGATCGATCAGAATGTGCGCTCACTTCAGGGAATTCATCATGAGTCACAGTCATGTGGAGTTATGAGAGGAAAATCAGAGTGTTCCAGCGCTTCATTCATGAGTCTGGAAACCCGGTGTGCTGGATCGAAGACATTTTTTGGCTTCTTGGGTCACATGAATGACAGGCAGGGTCAACGTTCAGTGAAACGGCGTCGTTGTAAACGAACAAAATAAAGGTGAAAAGTCAGAGAAAGTTGAGGAAAACGGCTGAAGCAAAAAACAAAAGAGAACAAAGACTAAAATGGCAACAATGACTGTAAAAGAATAATCTGGTCCCCCCTCTAAATATAATTGTACCTCCGGAAAAGATAAATAATTGTCTGTGAAAACACCTCCGTGTCTCTTGTTGACGTTGACACCGGTTGCCTCGGCTGTTGCCGTGGTTGCAGAGTATCATATGTGGAAAACGGGAACGGAAAAGTAAAAATATTGATCCTGTGCCACACTGTGCCGAGAACGTGTCCCGTGTGGTGGAAAATCCCAGAGTGAGATGTGTTTTTTTGCTGTCACTGTTGAGACCCCTCTCTCTGCCTGCTGGGTCTCGCACATAAGACGACAAACAATGTGCCGTGTGTATGTGCATGTGGTCAAGGTTGGAGGAAGGCAGCTCTCAGACTCTTGTTTAATGGGGTCCTTTGGGAGCCGTTTACCTCCTGCAGCCCCAGATAGCTCTCAGTGTAGACGCAGCTCGGTCTGCTCGCGCTCCGGGACGAGCCGTTTGTTCTCGTGGTTGCCTCGTCAGTTTTTCCTGGCTGTGCGGTTTTTAGTGGAGGGCGAACTCAGAGCGGTGCATCACCGTGCATCCATTACTCGTGGTGAAAACAATCCTCTCTCTCAGTCTGCAGCAGTGAGAGATGTGTGTGTGTGGAGGGTGGGGTGGGTGTGTACGGGATAATTTGTTGAATATTTGGTGGTAGTGTACTGGGTTGGGTTGGATGTCTGTTTTTTTTTTTTCAAGCAGGCTACATTTGATTCATGAGACCGATTGTTCCAAACATTTGTCCTCTTTGAGTTTTGGCTGTGTGACGTGGTAACATGGACCCTTTCTCTCATTTCTAACTCGATCTGACAGTATTTCTTCATCATTCCTACAATACACGATGGCCTGAACAACGTGTTTGGCTGCAATTGAGACTGGATGTGAAGATATGAGGGGAGAAAGAGGGCGTGCAATTGTGAACGACTTGTGCTTGAAATCAAAATTATGCAACACCCACTTTGAATACATGATAATGAGGTTGCGGAGGCCACATTTCACTAATTGCTCCAACATGTGTCCGTGCTTCATGGATTCATGGCGGTTTTTCCACACTACAATCTCACAGCAGCAACAGAGTGTGTGAGACGTAGTTTGACTCTGTGAGACTATATGACCATGTGGATCCTCGGTAGAGGAATATACCAAACCACTGGCATAGATGTTATGTACAGCGACGACGCTTACGGGCATCTTAAACATCTGGCAGAGCGGTGACACATGTTTATCCTCCACATATTTCACCAAAGAGGACAAACAGAGAAGCTCAACAGGGCACAACATCTGCTGTCTGCTCCGAAGAGTTTCTGCATTACTCAACAGTTTGAACTGTTTCCTTTTACACCATTGCTCATCTCACCATGACCACTCAGTGACTCATGTTGCGTTGGGATGGGCGAAGGAGACCAATCTTGCGCTGGTTCTGGTTCCTAGCTGTTCTGAGCCGTAATACGGATGAGGAGCTGCTGCGGCGGTCAAGGCTGCGACAGTCGTTCATTTGTTAAACGTTCAGTATCTCTAGTTTGTGTTTCGCATGATGAACCTCTTCTCCCCTACGTGCAGGCGTCCACTGGCGATGATAGTGCCACTACTCTGTGGCTGTGTTTACATTCTGGGGACAATATAGCAGACAGGTTGAAACGCTCTGCTGGTGTTAACCACGCCATACATTTTCACTCTACATCTGATGTGTTGCTTTGTCACTGTAGCTGTTCTGCTCCTGGTGGTGTTATGATTCTTTAGTGGAGTAAAACTGCGACTGTTTGTCTCCCACATGGCTGCGAAGGAAGTCGGCCCAGCTCAGTGTGCAGCATTACATCATCTGTCCAGTGTAAATGTCACCCAGAAAAAAAGATCATCATGTGTACTAGTGCAATTCTAATGTAAGGCGGTTTAGCTCCAGTTAGAAAACATTATTGTAACTTGGAGTTGGCTGAAGTAGTTGTAGAGATTCTCTGGTTTTTGCTGTCAGGCTGCAGTTCTTCATGCTGCTGTGTCACTCCAGCTGCCATTACACAATCCTTCAGATATTCAGAGGAGCTGAGCCCCCCCCCCCCCCCCCCCCCCCGTCTTTTAGATCTGAATTCACGGCTCTCCACAAAGAGAGGAAGCTGCTGCTGCCGCTGAGGCGCTCTGCTTTAAAAACCACCTGTTGTTTACTCAATCTGACTGTCCACTGAACACAATGCAAATCTGCTGCTGTTCAAATAACGTTTCACCTTGAAACCAGCTCTGATTAGCCAAGAAAGTATGTACTTATGTATCTGTATGAAGTGCCTCCGTGCAAGCTATAGATATAGTCGGATATTGTGATTTTTAACAAATGAGATGCAATCAGTGAGCTTGAGAGGTGTTGATTGTTGTAGTTTTCTAACTTTGGACGGAGCCAGACTAGCTGTTTCCCCCTGCTTCCAGTCTTTATGCTAAGCTAAGATAACCACATCCTCCAGCTCTGTCCTTAACGAACAGACTGATTCTCATCTCACTCTCATTTTCAATAAACGTAGCTCTTCCTCTTTATGTAAAGTGTCATGGTTAATAGTGTGTAAAGATGCAGTCAGTTTTCTGGTATTGAATGCAGTTTCATATCAGGCTCACATTGTGGTTCGAGCTCGGTGGCAGATGGAGCTTTTTTTCTGTCATTCAGTTCACGTCCGTATGCGGCTTATTTTGAACACGAGGAATAGAGGCAGAGCTGGGCGTCAAGACCTTGACGCTCATACTCTTCATCACCCAGGTATGGTGGTATGATGGTATGGGAGCGTCAAACCGGCTCTGCAGCTCGTAAAAGTCGCTAATGGACAGATGAGTTTATTATTGTTTCAGAAAAACTCTCACATGGTGACGTCCATCTGATGCAGCTCCTCTGCAGTGAAACCTGTCTGCTATGTGAGGGATGTTTGAAGTACATTTTCCTAGTGCAGCTCTCTATCATTGACTATTCCCCCTCTGTCTTGTGTCTCTTATGTAGTTTCACTGAAAACAAGGCACGGAGCTAAGCATCCATTTGTGTGAGAGATGAATCCCTGACCATCTGCAAAAAACCCACAAGGTCCTTTTAACAACACTGAATCAATTTCGAGAGTCCTCAAAGACTCTTTAAACTCTCAGAAAATATTCTGCTGCACAACCAAAACGATTTTTAACCATTTCTCCCAACAAACGTGGAAGCCGGATTATTTTAGTTTTTTTTTATGAACAAAAACATATTTATATGTTTCTTTTGTTGTATGAAATAATCGCATATAAGTCATGCCCAGCCGCCATCTTTGTTTTGATCAGGAAATGGAGTTGCAACCTGGGAGACGGATTAAAGGAGAGATAGAGAGAGGACATCATCTGGTCAACATTGAAATGTGTCCAACACTTTGGTTTATGACCAAATACCAGCAGAACTAATGACATTCCCACCAGCCTCAGCTGCACGTTGTGTTTACTGCTAACTAGCTAACCTGCTAAACATTAACCTGCTAGCATCATCATTGGGAGCATGTTAGCACAAAAGCACCTCTCTGTGCCTAGCGTGACTGTAGACTCTTGTTGCTTAATAAATTACAATTAATTCATCATTGTCAAGAAATCTATTGTTGATTGACTAATTGATTAATTGACTTATCTTTTCAGCTTTTAAAATATGTGGTTAAAAGAGGTCAGTTTGTATATCCGGTATTTCTAGTTATTTATATACAAAAACAGTAGTAAAAGATGGGCTATGAGCTAAACTGGAGAGGAGCATGTTTTAATTTTCATGGACACAAATGCACACACACACACTCATTTCTGTCACCGACTTCCAGCCCCTCCTCTTCATGCACACACACGCACACGCACACGCACACACACTCTTTGTGTCTCTGTCCAACATTTTTCTGCCTTGCAGTGACTTGCTCTGTGTCTCGGGTATTTCCTGACTGACAACACAAAGAGTCTCTTCTCTGAACATAGAGCCCTTGGGAGTACAAAATAACATTAATCATTTAGTTTTTTGACTTTTTATTGTACTTTGAACTTGCACTATAAAGCAATGTTGGCATTTTTTAAAAATCTGCTTTATTAATGAGATCTGACATGTCGTGTGGACTCCTCTAACTTTAAACTGTTGAAAGGATGTCAGCAGTGGTTGTGCATACTTGTTCACTTAGTCACTTGATGTGTGCGAAAACACATTTGTTGTCAGTGTCACACACAGACACACCCTAGACAACCACAGGAACTTTCTCATATGTGAACCAAAGAACACTTCTACCGTTGGACCTCATGTGGTTTAGCTGTTGGAGATTTCAATTTGTCTTTTTTAATGCCTTTTTCCCATATTAATTATTTAGTAATCATTATTTTTCATTATATTTACATCTAAATCTTACAATTCTCAAAGAGTGATGTTTCTCATAGTGCACTAGAGCCGAAAAATCCCCACAGATCTTTTACACAATCATGATATAGAAATAATATTTAATAATGAAGACACTACATATTAGTGGAGGTTGAACCAGGTGTGATGGGGTTAGGTGAAGTTGGCTTTCTTTGTATGACTGTGTGTGTGTGATTTTGTGTTTTTACATTTTACTGCTGGCCGTTTGACCAGCTGTGCCACATCTGCCCTTCATGAGTTCCACATGTTTGCGATGTCTCTGCAGATCCCGGATAAGTCGGATCAATGGAGTACATTGAAGGAGTGCTCACTGCTTTTCCACCCAGATCTTGAGACTTTGCGTACCATCGTCATTTAGTCCATGCTTATCACATGAGGTGTCACCCAGATCTGGTCTTGAGATTCCTTTTGTAGGGGACCGCTTGGACAATTGCTGCACTCATCCAAAAAAATGACATTACCTGTGTGAAATAGCACCTATGCGCTCTACGGCCTTAAGGTTAAAGGGGTCCACCTCTGTGATGAAACGCAGCCGTGGTGGAAGACCAGGCTCTTTTTTCTCACTTCAATTCAAAGGGACAGTTTAAACGGTGATTCATCAACTGTTTCATCTTCTGTTGTCTGACATTGTAAACGTTGAAGGTGGAAGAGCAGGTCTCTCCAGTGAAACGGGGAGGTTGTAAGTCGAGCTGCTGCTCAATCACTTCACACAACTCTCGCTCATAGTTCACATACCAAACCCTCGCATACCGGCACACGTTTCTGTTCGAGGACAGGCTGGCACGTTTTTCAAGACTCGCATGTCAGTTTGTTTGTTTGTTTAACGAGTTACTCAAATTTTGCAGCAACCAAATGCGGCTTTGCAAAATGGAAAGTTCATCATCCACCATATTTCAAAACTGTATTCTGACACGGATTCAACAGCATTTCCTCTCTGGCAAAAGTTGCACACATTTAGCTAAAAAGTGAATCCTTTACGCACCGCAGGATTATTCTGTGTGCTCACATTTAAGATCTGCCTCAAGCATTAGTCCGCAGGTATGGCTCTTCATGTTCTTGTTAAAGTGCCAACAGGTGTAACATACGGTGCGGCACGCAGTCAGACGCCGGCCTGCAGTATTTTAAGTATTCAGTTGTCAGTGTGCCAAGATTCCCTCGCAGATAAAATCACATTCGATTTGTTTTATCGTTTGCTCATTTATTCTCCAACAACAAACCCTTCAAACAGTAGAGACGCAGTGTCTTTGCACCATCAAGCACTTGGATAGATGAGCAAATCCCCAAATGTGATAAACTCTATTAACAGAGTCAGAGTTTCAAGTTTAATACCATGGATGAATTAAGAAAGCAGTTATGGTTTGGCTGAGAATACACCTATGTGTTTCTGCAAGTCTACTCAGAGACTGGCTTTATGGGTAACCGCAGGGTGAGGTTTTTCCCCTCATTAAGATTATGTTAAACACGTTTTGATATTTACAACTAAAACCTGGACCGTTGTGGACGTCGCGTACTTGGGAGGAGACGTCTGAGACTGTGTGGAAACAGGGTCAAGTAGCGCAGTGAGTCAAGAGTGCGTTGTTGTCTCATCTGAACTCTTGAACTAGTTCCTTCCTCTGCACAGATGGCAGCATAAATTAACAAGGCAAACCGTTTGTCATGGATGCCCACTTACAGCTTGGTACTCCAAACATGCGAGAAGTTGTGTCTTAGTGACTCTCAGTCGACACTAAAATACATCAGTCTATTTTGATGAGAATATGAATTATGTGTGGGGAGTTTAGTCCTTTTTAGATTTGAATAATCTGAAGGTCCATCTTGAGTTAATATATAAGTGAATGATTCTTTATATATGGCCAGTGCATGCTGGGATAGGCTCCTGCTTGTGATAAGTGACGTACAGTAGTAAATGGTAAATTACATGACCATTTGAGGCTTCACTCTGGTTAAAAAGCACCATTTATCAGAAAGAAAGTCACTCAGCATCCATCTGAGCTTTCAAACTATGCAGATTTATTGATATTTAAACTGTGAGCATCATATCACAAATAGATAATCACAGTCTGTGGCTCAAATGGCTCCACCACTTTATCACTAATGTGTCGCTTGCGGTTGTGTCTGTACACAAATATGTTTAGAGGCGATGTCTGTCTGCTGTGGTTAATTTGCTCTGAATGACCCAATTACGTAGCTTTTATGACACTTTTGTCTGTGTCTGTTTTGCTTTATATTAATGTCTTTACAATGTGCGTTTGCACAATGTTCAGTTTTAATCTGTGTCAAAGCTGAACATTTGAAAACAAGGGTTTCTACTCGTGCCAGGACTCAAATGAGAAGCAGGCAGATGGCTTTACACTGGCTCATTTACAGTCATGCTGATCAATAGGAAGTGTCCCTGGGAAAACGGCAACAAAAGCAAAGCAGTGATTGTGAGTAATCTGTGATTATTTGAATGAATAATGGATTGTTTTGTTTATAGAATATCAAGTTGTCCGAACAGACTTCTGAGGGACTGCAGGAAACTGATTTGAGTGGGGAGGAGGGGCTGGGCCATATGTTTCAACATGTTCAAAAGTTATTGTATCCATAAACTGTTTACAATAATATATGATATAAATATGCTAGAATTACATGTATTGCAATCAAGGTGTGTGTGTGTGTGTGTGTGTGTGTGTGTGTGTGTGTGTGTGTGTGTGTGTGTGTGTGTGTGTGTGTGTGTGTGTGTGTGTGTGTGTGTGTGTGTGTGTGTGTGTGTGTGTGTGTGTGTGTGTGTGTGTGTGTGTGGCCAACTCCTAGATGCAGGTGCTCTGTGTAAGAAGTGCTTCTTTTGTCTGAACAGTAGTGACTAAAGACAAAGTTATTTACTTTACTATATAAAACCTTTCAGAAGCCAGACTCTTTTTCTAGCTCTTTTCTCATTTTAACTTAAAAGGCCGTCTGAAGGTTGGTCTGAATATTTCATTGCTCCTCCGGCCACCTCTTTCATAACAACTCAACCTGATAACAAGGAAAATATTAAACAAATGGCGGCTGGAGCTATTTTGCATGAACGGCAGCCGAGCAATCGGATGAGGGCCGTCTTCCCAGCCATTCAAATCAACTCGGGAGCAGCGTGAACCAAGATGAACTCGGAGGAAGAAGAGTCACCGGAGCAGAGGTTCCTCCTCCACTCTGAATTTGTGCTGCAGCGTTTTTAAATTGCAGAGAATGAGTCAATTATACCAGAAAACATGTGTGTGTGTGTGTGTGTGTGTCTCACAGCTGGCAGCCAGAGCAGATCAAACCTCTGAAGGAACAGACCAGCTCTGAAATAAAATACATTTTCTGTGCAGAGCGTCTTTCAGGGTTCGGAGAATAAAACTTCACTTGTGTATGTAAGAGTTTCTGATACTCCCTGGGTGACCCACAGCTTCTCTTTATCGGAAAAAAGGTTAACCTCCAACCTGACTGGGTGCTGTTGTGCAGAAGTAGAACGGCGAGTTGCACTGACGGTCACACAAGCAGAGTCTGTCCTTTTCTTGCCAGTACAGTTTATGAGCTGCCAGTGTATTTACCTTTTCAGGGCTGAACTAACATTTCCAGAATTTCTTGCAGCACAGTTCTTAGATCCAAACCACGAGCGGGTCTGAAAAATGCAAAGTTTGTGGTAGAAAAGAGTCTTTTAGGGATTATTAATGTCAAATGGAAAAGTTAGCTGTGCACCAAAACCTTTTCTTGTTGATGATCTGAGTGCCCAACATCCTCCATCCGCATGTTAGCGAGTGTGCATTGGTGACATTCAGAAACATTCCTGTGGCTGTTTCATACAGATTTGGATTGTATAACATCATCGTGTCTATTTGGAACCTGGATCAACCACCTTTGAGTTAGATTTAGATATCTCCCTCAAAGTTGATATTTTGTCCTGACTGCAAGGGTTCAACCTCTGGGGAGCTCTTTGTTTTGTACTGATCGGCAAGACATTTGAATTCTGCCCCCAAATATCCACAAAAACGTAGATGTAAATCTTGACTAGGTGTTGTTTCTGGTCCAGACAAACAAACCATCCATTGGACCTTCTGAAATCACCATCCACCAATGAAAAGGCTTCCCTGTGGAGTGTGACTGGCCAGGAAATGGAAACAGCCCACGTCTGGGAGCAGGATATCCACTCTGACTAGCTGATCAGTGGAGGGATAAGCGGAAGGCTCGTCGGGGTCAATGGGGAGACGAGACACAGAGCTAACCTTTTTACACGCTGCATTGTTTAGGGCTGAGGAAAAAACAAGGAGGCCCCCTGAGATCCTCCATGCACAGCTCCAAACTGCCGCTGCTGATGAAGAAACAGCCTCTGCTTTACTGTGAACAAACCTTTAAAATCCCCGTCATTAATCGTTCACCAAACACTAATCTATCAACATCTAAATGTTTGGTCTGCTGGCCGGAAATATGTCTTAAAAACACCTTTTATTTCAAGGCCTTCAACAGGTCATAACCCTAATTTACACAATTTGAATCATTTGACATCAATTCAAGGTGTTATTAAAGTTGGGTTTTATGGATTAGCGCTATAGTTAAAGATGTTTTTAAGATTAAAAAATGAATGTCCCTTTTAATTTAGAAGGCCCTTAATGAGATAACTAATTAAACATAGCTACTAATTTAGCCATGAATTATCCTCTTTAACATATCTGAATGTATAATGTGTATTACTAGCCCCGAAAACTACCAATTAATACCTTTTTTAATTACATTTTGTGGGTAAATTAGTGAACGAGGTTTCTCTGCCCTGTAACTGAGCCACAGAAACCCCACTTGTGTTTTGATTTTTCGACTCCGTTCTCTAAATTCATCTCTAACCCAGACATACGGCGTGATGGAGCGCCACAGCTTCAGTTACCATAGCGACGCGGTGCCGGGTTGTCGTGGCGCCGTGCCATCGTGTCTTCTGTAAAACACCCCAGAGAGATAATGACGGAGCACATCGACCCCGACATTAACACCGACTGTGCAGTGAGAGAGACAAAGCACAGCAGCCGCCTGTTCAGGCATGTTTATCCATTAAGTGGAGGATGTGTCACTGGGAATTACCTCTAATAGTTTGTGGATATTGAGCATCTAAGGCTGCGTAAATACTCATTGAATGTCGTATTTGTGATGTGGTTTTGCAGCCGTGCAGAGAGAGACGACAGAAAATGGGGAACGCTCTGCAGTGACTTTAACAGAGCTTTATTCTTTGTTTTGTTTTTCCTAAGAAACTGAATCCCTCCGCCCCAGGAATCTGGCCTGGTTCAAACGGGAACGGAGTGAAATCGGAGCGGTTTCTCTTCTCTCTCTCGGTAATCCTGCGAGCGTACTGCCAGCTAGTCTTAGGTTGACAGACCACAGCAGGGACAGAGTGAAAGGTCTCTCTGGTTGATGTGGTTGAGAATCGCCTCGGAGACTTGGACAGAGACACAGAGTCTGATTGGACGCTTGTAATCTGGATAGAAGTTACTCACACGATCCAGAGAGACACCAACAGCAGCCTCAGCGTCCTGATTACGGCGTTCTGCAGAGATCACCTCGGGTACAGCGTGATGTCATCTGGTGTTTGTTATCCAGGCTAAGGGAAGACTTTGGCATGTCTCAGCGCCAAGGAAGAGATGGAAAATGAGCGTAAAGATGAGCTCAGGTTTTGTTTTTAAGAAAGCTCTGTTGTGTGTGGGTGTGTGTGAGTGTGTGTGTGTGTGTGTGTGTGTGTGTGTGTGTGTGAAGTTTTTTGGCAAACGCTCTGCTGCACAAATGTCCAAAACGTTTTGAGCAGTTTTGACAAACTAAGTTCCAATTTCATGTGATTTGCTTTTAGGTTTCTTTAGTTGAGCATCGTTCTATTTATCGAAATAAATCTTTTATTAGAATTGAATGGTGTGTTTGGTTTTCTTTTCCTCCATCTGTCCAGCTTGTGCTTTACCACCCTGGATATGTGTAGTCTTCCTAGCATTAACCCCCCCCACCCCCACCTGGTCATGCGTGACAACAGTTTGTGAATCACTTCTCAGTAGAATCTGGTCTCAGTTGAGAGCAGATCTTTGTGTTTGAGAAGTCCTCAAACTGGACTTCCTGGTTCATATTTCACCCTCTACCTGAAACAACACGCCCACAGCGGAGCGGCCTCGTTCTTATTGTCGGGCTGAAACCTGACCAGGAGTCCAACTGGAAACCTCCGGCTCAGTATTTAACACCCATCCTCAAGTGTAATCGGTGCTTAATTTCCCCCCTGAAACCAGGCAGTAGCCGTTGTTTTACTTCTTCTTCTCTCTGTGTTCCTGCAGACCAGACCGAGGCCGAGCTAAAGGAGTTCAGCCCGTACTACAGGAAGCAGTTCTCTCTGGCTCGTTTCTCCGAGGTAGAAGATGATCTGGAGCAGAACAAAGAGAAGATCACGCAGCTGCTCCAACAGAGGGTACGTGTCTGCACCGGTGCCAGATCCCCCCCGAGTCAGCATTCACTCTTTACGAATGGCTCTAATGAATCAGAGGTTTGGTTTAAGGGTTGGCAGAGCAACCGCAGCAGTAAGCACATGTGCAGGTGTGACTAACATCTGTGATGTCATCCAGCTGCGTGAGACAGAGAGGAGTCAACTAAATTACAGAGACAGCTTTAGGGGGCGGTGTGAAAAGCTAACGGCTGGATTATATCCAGACTCACGAGGGAAAGGACTTATAGAAACACAATCAAATAGAAATAATGATCAGAAAAAAATAAATGAAGCCAACTCATTGTCCCAGTTATCCAACTCAGGCTCACCTGTAAATGACAAGCTGACGTATTTTCTCTTGCTTTGAGTCCTGATGAATATTTACCAACGTCAGAGCCAATCTGTTGATTAGATTCATAAACTATCAATGATTATTGTGACCGTGAGCCAGTTGAGGTGAATCATGCATCCTCTGGGCACAACAATTCAACACACAGCCTTTCTCTTCAGAACAAGTCTCTCCGTTACTCTGGATAAGGGTCGGGTTGGAAATCCAAAATCAAATTCTGAGTCTTCATTGTATGTGTGTGTGTGTGTGTTGACCAGGGGACTCCTGAAGGGGGCGAGGTGCTGTATGAGGAGTGCGTCCTTTTCTTTGACGAGACCAGGAAGTGGAAGGACAGGTACGTGGTGGTGAGAGCCAACTACTGCCTGGAGTGTCACGACGGCCTGGAGGTGAGCGTCACAGTCGAATGCCAACATGTCACATTGATCTATGTACACACTCCATACAAAAAGGTCACATTTAATCTCTGTTTTCTTTTCTTTTTCTTTTCCTTCTGTCCTCTTTCACCAGACTTTTATGAAAGGGATTCCTCCCCGTCAGAAGCTGCTGCCTACAGGCGGCAGTGTGCTGACCACAGAGGAGAAGTACATGGCCATGGTGGACAAGTGCTTACCTGATGACACCAGTGAGTAAAAGATCTGATAACGCTCAGTAACGGCTTCAATTACGTGTACACATAATAATTAGATAATAATGAATATGTTGTCTATTCACTGCTCCTGTCCGCATCAGCTGCACTTTAATTATTGATACCTTACATGCAACGTAACGCTACACAACCGGCCTACATGCTAAAGATAGCCAGTGGTGGGATGTAACCAGGTACATTTTACTAGAGTACTTGTACTTTACTTGAGTATTTCTATGCTGTGCTACTTTATTTACTTCATGAGTATTTTGTTTTTACGCTGTGGTATTTCTACCTTTACTTGATTAAAGGATCTGAGTTCTTCCTCCGCCTCTGACATAGAGCATATTAGATCCTTAATATTAATGTCCACTAACAGAAATTGCGAAAGTTGTCTCTTACTTACTTTTTTAATCTATCCAATAATTGAGTGTGTTGGTTTTCAGTGGACATCACAGCTTCTCAGTGCTACTAATGTGCCTACAATCTTGCTGTATTGGCTTTTTCAGCTTTTTCAGCTTTTTCAGGTATTTTTCAGGTATTTGATCACGGTCATTTCAGCCTCAGGTGTTTTGAGAAGAGACGCGTATCTTTACTGAGTAAACGGTAACCTCTGCAGAGGATGAGCTTCTGAACGTAATGGTGTCATTTGGCTGTTTGCACACAAACACGCTCTCATAAAAGGATGCTGGGTGTTATTCCCACCGGTTTGGTACGGATAAGAAAAAAAAGAAACATTGCAGGATTCATGATTTTATCCTTCAGTAGTCCTCTACTTTCAAAATCGATAAAATAGACAGGTTAAGGTTTTTAAAAAGACAGTTTACTATCTTAGACATCATCTATGAGAAAAAATGTAACTACGTCATCATACATATCACTGGCCATTCAGGAGCTCACTGTTATCCCTCCAGATATTTGATCTGATTATATGTTTTTTAATCCTTGTGTCTTAACGGAAGAGAAGAGAAACCCGTTTCCCACTGTGATCTTGAACAACAACCTCCCACCCACGGGTGCTCAACAAAGCTAAAAGCAGCTCAGGTGGGAGTTTGGGGAACCAAGAGAGACTGAAGGAATTTAGGAAGAACATTGTTTAAGACACGCAGGCACAACGCAGCACTGTGATCACGATCATTGATTTAGTTCACTCTAGTTTATACATGCATTAAAAAAACACACACATTGCAGTTTGACTGTGTATTTATTGAACTCTGGCAGCGGCATAAAATCAAGCTTAGATTGTTCTGCTTCTTGGAAGAAATGTGGTTGAATTAAAGTAAAAAAACAACAAAAAAAAACAAATGTCTTCAAGTTTTCAGTGGAATACTCCTTTAATGGTATCCATCAGTGTGCTGAGTGTGCAGCAGTAGAACTGGTGTTCTGTGTAAAAGCAGGCAGGCAGGCCTGGACAGGCTCTGATCCAGACTGTTTCTATTTACTGTGTGGCTTTCCCTCAAAAAACCAGCCACCGAGTGAAGAACTGACGGATCAGACTCTGAATACTGCTGCCTTCAGACCGCAGGGCTCACCTGGACTAACCTGTGTGTGCTTCTAAGCTGTAGATTATAAATTAATTTTATATAAATTAATAATTGTTTTCGAACACCTTAATTCATGAGCATGCACTGGAAAGAAATCACTAATTATCATCCAGTAAAATGTTTTATCTATTAGAGAACTTCATCCATAATTATGATATACTGTCCTAAATTGTCTATAGAAAAATGGGCACAATGTATGTATTTTATTGCTCATACTAAACGGACCAAGCAAATATATTATAAGACAATTAGAGGCTAATGATTAACAAAATGTTTCCCAAAATAACTTGCCTTTTTTATATTTGAAATATAATCAAATTAAACACAAAAAATAGATAAACTAAGCATTGTGAACACTGTTTTTTTCTCCTTACGTGTTGAAGCATTTGCGGTTGTTGACGTCACTGAGATTTAATGGTCATGTGTTTATTAAGAGAATCTGAACTGCAAATCTGACTATAAACTCAGTCTAAATGTTCTTCTTTGATTTAAGTGTCCCTGACTTAAATAGAGCAGAGAGAGATATGTTGTTGTTTGGGAAGCTCGTACTGTTGTGCTGCCACCTGACCTGAGGGCCTTTTTATTTGACTTGAAGGAGATCAGAGACTCATTTGGTTTACTGGTGTAAAGAGTAGAGCAGTCACTCAACCGGTAAGAGCCTGAAAACATGATATCTGGAGGCTGAGGAGTCATTCATGCATCTCCTTCTTCTCAGATCAGTCTCTTACAGGCCGTTGACAAACAATGATGCGTGATGAAGTGTTAATGCTTAAATGAGCAGAAGGGAAACAACACATTTCATTGCCACACTACTCCCTTATAAGCCACTGTATGTGTAACCAATAAAGTATAAGTAATAAGCAACGTATACTAATATCGTGTAGAAATACCAACCGCCCAAATGTTGAGCCGCTAGCGTGGCTAAAACAACAGCTCTCCATTCAGTTCGGTGGTCGCCATCATCGGATCTCCATGTTTTCTGTTTCAGACGTGAAGGAGGACTTTGCTCCTCCTCTGTCGGGGATGCCTGGGCAGTTCCCCGTCTACCTGCGTCTGCCCTACAGGAGAGACTCCTACTTCTGCTTCAGACAGGAGGCCAAAAAAGCTGCCTTCCTCTCCATCCTGTCAGACTGCATCAGACACCAGAACCAAGGTGAGACGCTGCGAGGAGATACAGTCGATCCAAATACTCCACAGTGGGTTTACCGTCCGCTGCTACAACGCAGCCACGGGGGCTCTCTTATTCTCTCTCTTCTCTTCTAGGGCTGGGTATCGTTTGGCACTTTGGGATTTGAGTTTTTCAATGTTTGTTTGTTTTCTTTTCGATCTCTTACTTTGGGGGATTATTATCTTGTTTTTCTACTAAATCCTTTTTTCATTTTTCTCAACTTACTTACTTTAACTTTACTAAATGAAATACAGTCTGAAAGTTGGCCGATTTTTCAAAAACACACTCAAGATGCTGGTTGCTTGTAATAACGTATTACTATTGAGTGATACAGAATAAAGATGAAACAGGGATGCCAGACCGCCACTGGCTCCAGATTGCTGGTTTTCTGACACTTTACAGTGTGATGGTGGATTACATATCTTTGGGTTTTGGACTTTTAGACATTGTGATAAACAGTTTCAATATTCTACCGACAGTATCCTATTAATTAAAAATGACTAACATTCATTTTTTAACACGTAGTCACTAGTGATCCATTTTACACTCTGCAGAAAGGATTTGAGAAGCAACGGCACTCCATCATCATCAGCAGCATCTGAGTGTGTAAGAGATGGTTTTAGGTTGCACGGCATCACTTAAACCACTTTCGGCAGTTGCCATGGCAACAGACTCGCCCCACACCAGCTCCAAGGAGCAGAGTCGGGCATTTTTTTTTTTTTTATAATCAAGTTGAAGCAGAACGTCTCTGCCCGAGCGAGTTGACATTTAATTCACATCTCGGGCTTAGAATAAAGCGAACCCACCACTAGAGACTGATGACACATTATTTGTAGTCGATTTGTTAATCTCTCCATCTCTCTCCTCTCTGTCAGACTTCCTGAAGAAGAAGACGTGTGAAGTGCAGGCCTTCCTCAAAGCCACCCAGTTCTACAGACAGGACAAAGGCAAATACGAGTCCTGGGACATGCTGATAGGGAGTGATGTCAGGGTACGTTTTGGTGTATTCACATTCTCAGCAGAAGTTACATTGGCAAGAACTGCTCCTCCTGCGGTCAATACATGCGTACAGGGTTAAGCTCCACTAAAGGAATAGCTTGACATGGAAAAGGCCCTCACTGTGTTCTGTTTTTTTTTTCCAAGAGGGAGATGTCTACGGGTTGAACAAATGAGAAACCAGAATGAGTTATTTAGCGAGCTTTAGAGGTGTTCCCTGTTTCCAGGCTTCATGCTAAGCTAGGCTAACCACACCCTCACCCTGTACTTAACACACAGACGTGAGATTGATATTGCATCTTAATTGCAAGGACACCAAACAAATAATAATTCAGAAACTATAGCTGCACAAAATTGCTTCGAAACTCAACATATGATAACTTCTAATCTACAGAAAAGCTTTCTGTTGAATAAAAGACAGAAATACTTTTGCTATTGTTTCATCTACACCTCCACCTGCAGTTGGAGTCTCGTTTTACTCTCGGATGAACCATTATATCTGTCAAACAGATCCTGCAGACGACTAAAACATTCATGAAACATATGTACCGCTGTGAGACCAGAACATCTGTCTGTGGAGCAGCACACTGTGTCAGTGGTGAAGTGATGATGATGCCTTTTGTACAGAAAGAACCAGACATTTGTTCCTACAGCAGGGATCAGATGTGCTAAACAACACAAAAAACACGTATTTCTTACACATTACATGACACTTATAAAAATAGAATGCGTGCTCACGCATACTTCAAAGACTAGTAGTCCACGTTTTTCTAAAGCAATCTGGAGGTGATACGATATGTGACAGATAGAATCTAAAACTAAAATATGAACCATGAATGTAGCTTCTATTTGTTTCTGAGGCATCATTTCGTTACCCTCTGTTTTTGATGTTTTCATTTGATCTTGTGAGACATTTTGAAAAGGTATGAGCGCTAAAGACTAAATCAATTCACACTAGTTCTCAATATGCAGATGTCATATTTGTGAGTTTCAAACATTTAGATATAATTAAACCAAGAGATATAATCAATGGTAACACATGGGAGGAGAGGAGCTTTGGTTCACTTAGACCGTCGTCCTTACTCTCTTTTTCTCTTCCTTCCTCCTCCTTCCCCGAGCTCTCTGCTCTGCCGTTTTGCTTCCTGCTGTTTTTCTCTCTGTTCTCTTTTAAAGCAGTGCAGGAATCCTCCCTCATAATGACAGTGTAAATGCTCCATTGTGTTGCTGTTCGCTCACATTGTGTTTAGTCACAATTAGTTGGAGGTGAGAGGAAGTTTGGCTTGCTGCAGGAAACACACACGCACACACACACGCACACACACCATTTGTTTTTCTCTGCACTTAGCATGCAGTTTATACACGTATAAATTAAAAATACACACCAAAGTACACAGGTTTGCACTCGCTCACCGGTATTTTTTCCCTTCTTGTACATAGCTCTCCTCTGACACACACACACGCACACACACCATTTGTTTTTCTCTGCACTTAGCATGCAGTTTATACACGTATAAAGTAAAAATACACACCAAAGTACACAGGTTTGCACTCGCTCACCGGTATTTTTTCCCTTCTTGTACATAGCTCTCGTCTGACACACACACACGCACACACACACACACACACTAGTGAGAGCTAAGACATGAAAGGAATGAATGAAATGTTGGCAGCAGAAACGCAAACAGTTTCACTGAGTTTTATAACCACTGCATCAAAATCAGTCAAGGTCTCAAAAACAGTTTGTGTGTGTGTGTGTGTGTGTGTGTGTGTGTGTGTGTGTGTGTGTGTGTGTGTGTGTGTGTGTGTGTGTGTGTGCGCGTAGACTCACTGTCTGATCATGTAAGTCATTTATAAAAAGACGTGAAACTTCAGTCAGTCAACAGTGAGGAATATCATTTGATTTTATTAATCAAATATGGCGTATGTTGCTTCATCGGGTCACAAACACAACATATGCCAGACTGGCGTTTGGTTGCAAAAAAAGACATGTCCACATTGACGACTACAGTCCAGCCTCTGCCTGTTCTTCGTCTGTTAGTCAGCAAGGAATCTCAGAAACGTGAGACGAGATTTCAACGACACTTTGTTGAAATTGAGGACTGGATTTGGTGTGGGGGGATTTCTTCACACGAATGTTTTCCCATGAACTTCTGCACTGTCGAATGAAGAAAATCTGGCACATGTATCACATCGCTGTCCGTCTCGATGTGTATTTTGATGTCGATCCAGCTCTTAGTTCTCTCTAGTTTGGGTTATTTGACCCGAGGCTGGATTACCAACTGGGCAAAACTATTTCAAATATTTTAACACCAAAATTAGAGCAGCGAGCACCCATGAAATTTCTTCAGAAAATGTAGCCTTTTCTCGTTCCAAATGTATTTGGTAATGTGCACCATTAAAGGATGATATAAATGGAAATGGTGAGAGTGTCTTGAGGCCCTGTCTTGTGTCAAAGTCCAGTTTTAGGACCTTTTGATATTTCGGTCAATGCTATGCTTACATAGTGCATATTCAGTGTGTTTATCTGGATTTTTGAGGCCGATACCGATATGTTCGGAATCTTTGGGATTTGGAAGGTTTCAAAAAATAAATTATTCAAATGATGACACATTTGTGGATCTGTATCTAAACAAAATCTTTAGATACAGATCCTTTTTAGATTTTTCTTTTTAAGATTTGTGACCAAGATACATTCTATGTGGGACATTTTACAAAGTAAAAAGAACTTGTCAGTACTCTGTGATGAGTGCACTGTTTTTTAAATGTCTTCAAACCTAGTTTGGTGTATCTGCAATAATGTTATGGGTCAGTCTCTATTTTACTGTCTATTTTCTCAAACAAATGTGTTTTATAACCAAACTAACGAAATAGAGGAACCCCTCGGTTAATGGATAATCCAACATCACTTTGGTAACCTGAGATATTTTCGAAAAAGGCTTAAATGTGTGTTTGAAGACAGTTTTAAATGCTTAATGATGTGTTGCAAAAAAAAAAAGAATAATTATAATTTCAGTCCTGTCTGTGTGTTTGCAGGTGATGGCCAACGTGGTGATGGAGCAGCTGCTGCCGTCTCTTCAGAGAGACATGCTGCCTCACCTCAAAGCCAAGAAGACCGAGAGGAAGAGAGTCTGGTTTGCTGTGAGTCACGCTGTTACCGGGATACCTTTTTATATCCTTTGTGACTGATGTTGCTGCTGGCGCACTGTCAATGCAGATGAAAAATAATCAGTTTTAGTTTGAAAATTGGCACACGGGGAGCATTTTTATCCATCGTCGTCTTTGCTGGCGTTTTAGCACAAATTGAACCCAGTTAAATCTAGAGTGGTAAATCATGCATTCATGCTGTGGGCTATCTTCATATGGAGCGATTTCATTTTGTCAAGCAGTAAGAAATGAAGTGAGCTGAAAACTTGGAAAGAATCGACTTTATTTATACGACCCGTGTTTGATCAATGGACTGTTTGTGCCCAGACGGTGGAGGCGGCGTACATCCTGATCCAGGAGCATCTGTTGGAGGGACTCTCAGCGCTGAAGGAGGAATGTCGAACGTCAGTCCGGCAGCAGGAGGTGCTCATCCACTCCGACATGGACCAGATCCTCAACTCCAGATGGCAGCTGGAGGAAACAGTCCGAGGTAACGTCAGCGACGAGCTGCATTCCTCTGTGATGAATGTGAATGAAACTGGCTCTGGTTGTTTTCTGAGGGCAAACATTTGAATTCCTTCCTCCAGCCAAAGTGTCGGAGCGAGCAGAGAAGCTGTGCTCCGAGTCCGTCCAGCCGTACCTGGCCTCAGTCCTGGAGGAGCTGATGGAGCCGGTCAGCTCTGGCTTCCTGGAGGGACGGCAGGTGAGCGAACGCGCCATGGACCAGGTGTATCAGGACGTCCTGCGGCTGGCAGACAAAGAGGAACTGAAGAAGGTTTGTCAATCATCTATATCCTCTTCTGTGTTTTTTTTCCTCTGTTATTGAAGACCCAACCTGACTCCATCACAAATAAATGAGTAAATAAACTGAGTTTTCTTCATGAGTAAGGCCTGGATTATTTTTTCCATAAGTATTGAAATGAAGGCCTCATCCAAAGGTGTCTACTCAACATAACTAATAACTTTCAATTCAATTCAGTATTTGTAGGCACCTCGATTCTAAAACACAGCTGCTAACTCTGACTGGAAGTACACACAGAAACATGTGACTTTAGTTCCTACTGTTACATTTGCTCAAATCTGTCATTTC
Source organism: Pholis gunnellus (assembly GCF_910591455.1). NCBI lineage: Eukaryota > Metazoa > Chordata > Actinopteri > Perciformes > Pholidae > Pholis > Pholis gunnellus. Next base: position 22,393,938 of record NC_136530.1, on the reverse strand, counting down.
TAGGCCCAAAGAGTTACCTGTAGCTACATGAGCTAAACAGGCTGTTATTTTAAACCCCCTCCTCTCTCCGTCTCTCAGGCTCTGGCAGACATGGCCAAACCGAACCTGCTGAGCGGCTACCAGAAGATCGGCTCGCTGCAGGAGAAACTGCAGCACCTGCAGGAGAGATTTGGTTTCTCCAACATTTCAGGAGTGGTCCACAGCGCTCAGATTGACCTGCAGCAGGTACACACACACACACACACACACACACACACACACACACACACACACACACACACACACCAGTATTTATTCCAGCACTGTACAGTTTTATGGGTACAGGGTACAGTTTTATGGGCACAGGGTACAGTTTTATGGTAGTTGTTCTTTCTTGAGTATTTCCATTTTATGATACTTCTTACTTTTATACTTCCCTCCACTACATTTATTTGTCAGCCTTAGTTACTCGTTTCTTTTCATGTAAAGTTTAACATAAAAACACACGAAAAGGTTATAAAATATATGTTGAAAACACATTATTAAAGATTAAACCAGTGATTCCCAACCTTTTTTTTCTTTTACACGTGACTTTTTACAAAAGTAGTCTGGGCCTCTAGTCATGTTTCAGATGTCCGAGTTGTCAGTTCCACCACACAAAAGCAAATTTTAGCTTTAACTTTAGTACGATTATGAATACGTTACTTGTGAGTATTATTTCATTGTATTGGTAGTTTTACTTAAAGGGACTGAATACTTGGTTTCATTCACTCTCTCCTCCTTCAGAGGACTCAGCTGTCATTCTTCTGCTCAGAGTGGGCGGAGGAATCTTTCTGGCAGAGTCGTTTTATGAGCCAACATTTCTGACACAATTGGGATTGTAATCTATGTTCCTTCGATACATTGACTCGGCACTTCAGTGTGTGAACACATTTTGAGTCTGCTGATGATGTTTCACACTGATGGGATTTCCAGCTGCTTTTTTTTCCGCTCTGTGTTTGGGGCATTTAACTGCTGTCTGATCTGATCTCATCCTGTCTGTATGTGTGTGTGTGTGTGTGTGTGTGTGTGTGTGTGTGTGTGTGTGTGTGTGTGTGTGTGCTTCAGCTCACTGAGAATGCAGCCTACACGTTCGAACAGCTGTTTCACAAAGCCGTCCAGGACAACCCCGACAACCCCGGCTCTGCCATCGAGAAGGCCAAACACAGAGTGCTCAAGGTCAGATTGTAATTTACAACACGTATCCTCCATGTTTCTGAACGATTGTTTGTCACAGACTTTTACTGAATTAAGAAACACATTACTGCCATTACAAATCCAATCCGACAGAGAAAGATAGACAAGAGGGGAGAGAGAGACACGTAGGAGAGAGGGTTGAGAGAGAGGGACAAGAGACAGGATGGGGAGGAAGAGACGGGACAGAGAGACATAAACATCCAGGGGAGGGGAGACAGAGGCCAGAGGAGGTAAGAGACGGAGACAAGATAGGGAGGGGGAGAGAGACATGAGGGGTAAAGGAGAGGGAGAGAGGGGGAGGGGAGAGAAAGACATGTGAAGGGGGGAGAGAGACAGACTATAGACGGGAGTGAGAGACGAAAGTGAGTGGGAGAGGGAACGAGAGAGGAACTAGGGAGACATGAACGAAAAAAGGGAGGGGGAGAGAGGCGAGAGGGAGCAGGGGACAGGGATGAGATAGGGAGGGGGAGATGTGAGAGAAAGATGAAATTGGGAGCGAGACATGAGGGGGACAAGAGGAGAAGGGAGAGATGGGAGAGGGAGAGAGAGAGAGACGAGAGGCAGGGCAGGGGAGGGGATAGAGAGAGGAAGAGACAAGAGAAGGGCTCCCTGACATGAAGTGACGAGTCTCGTCTGTCCCCTTTGTGTCCTGCAGCAATATGACTATGACAGCAGCACAGTGAGGAAGAGGATCTCCAGGGAGGCTCTCGTCTCCATCACTCTGCCCTTCATCAAGAAGAGTCTGGCCGCCACCTGCAAAACTGTGAGTCTCACACAAACGCACACATATATAGACTTACTATGATCAATGATCCTTAACTCCACCATTATTCAAAAAGCTTCAATGGTTTCAGAGCATGACCCGTGTGTCTCTCTCTCTCTCTGTGCAGGAGCTTCAGGGTCTCGAGCAGTCAGTCTACGCCGACCACTCCAACTACGTCCACGTTGAGAACGTCTATGAGAGCATCCTCCTGCAATCTCTGGACAAGGAGGTCACCAAAGGTATGAGACAAGTTACACAGATGGTGTCAAATCAGCAACACACACACACACACACACACACACACACACACACACACACACACACACGTCCTCCCTCACAGAGACGCCTCTAATCCTTCCCGTTTTCTCCCGCAGTGGTGAAGGAGGCGGCCAGCCTGAAGAAGTACAACCTGTTCACAGACAGCAGAGACCTGCTCAGTCAGTCCAGCCGCTCCAGCCTCTCCTCCCCGCCCGTCTCCACTCCGGGCACCCCCGCCATGGTGCTCGCCTCCCCCTCCAAAACCTCCGTTGAGTCCCAGCCCCCGTCTCCTCTTGCGGTCAACGGTCTGCCGTCCAGCCCACTGAAGGAAGGGCAGACAGAGGAGAGCAAAGCCCCGGCGGACGCGCCCCTCATTGAGACGCCTCTGGCGAATGTTGATCAAAAAGACGCAGCTCAGACCGTCGCAGTCGGCGTGGAGGCAGAGGCAACGCCACTCACAGCAGAGGAAGTCTTCCTGCCTGTGAAGGCAGAAGCAGGCCCCCCTGCTTCAGCAGACACATCCAACCCGAGTGAGACGCAGGAGGCTAACGTAGAAGCAATAGAGACTGTGATCCAAAAGGAAGAGATTTCTCTCGAGACAGAAACAGTGGAGATGGCCGCTGAGCCTCAGGTGCAGAGGACAGATGCTCCAAAAGAGGCAGATGTCACTTTGTCAGAAACCCCCATTGTTGTAGAAAGCATAAAGACAGATGCAGAAGAAGCAGCAGCACGGATAGAAGCTCCTGTACCAAGCTCTGACCCCACTTATGAACCAGACAACACTTCAGCAGAGAGCACTGATTCCCAAACTGCAGCCAGCTGTGTAGAAGAGACAAACGGTGGATGCTCAGAAGTCAAGTTAGAGGCTCCCTCTAGTGGTGAAAGAGCTGAACTCACATCTGCAGACATCAGCCTGGACATGAAGCGACGGGAGTTAGAACCAGTCTCAGACACCAATTCCATGGGCGTGTCGGTGGGGAGTGAGTCGGCCCCGTCAGACGTGGAGTCCATGGAGGAGGGGAAAGTAACGCAGAGCAGCGAGGACGAAGTCTCAACGACCTCCGACGTCTTGGAGGACGAGGCCAACGTCAGCAAATCACCTGTGAGCTTGGACGATCCCGCCGGGGACAAAACCACGGGCGACAAGGCGTCTCCTCAGGCCCAGACGGAAGCTGTGACGGGCGGCGTCGAGGCGGGTGCGAGCGCGGAGCCCTCTGAGCCCGCAGAGGAAGAAAGCCTTGAAGCACAGCCCATTGGCTGCATCAAGGAGATCCGTGATCTAGTGATGGAGGTGATCGATGTGGAGGAGCTGGTGCAGCGGTACCCCAGCGGAGTGCCAAACGAGGAGGAATGAGGCATCAGGATCCATCACAACTGCATTACAAGAGTGATTCAGGATGTTCTGCTGAAGGGAACCAACTCATGACCAGATTAGAACGTTTAGCCTCAAACTGTCCGGGAGTCAAAACATTTGTTCTCAGAGCCGACGTAGGAAAAGACTCCTGAGAAACATTCACAAAAGCTTCCATGAACTTTTTTCTTTTTTTTTTTAAACACATATGCATGAAATTATGGCAAATTATTTATACAAATCAATATATCAGCTGTGTCGGGTGTATAAAACAAACATGTCGGTTTCATTCAGTGAATTTTAACACTATAATTATTTTTGCGGCAAAAAGTTTTAGAAAACTTAGATTTAGAACTTTTATGTGAAGTTTGGGAAGAAGTTTCTGGAAATTGCTTTATGCTGTGGTAGATTACGAATCTATTTCAAAGGAACAGTTTGGACATTTTATAGACTGTATTCATGCGCTCTCTCTCTGAGAATAGGATGTGAAGATAATGTCTGTGTATACGCCGCTTAGCTTAGCAGAGGAAATGGCCAGCTTGGTTCAGTCAAATTTGAAATTACACCTACAAATCGGTCAGCTCTGTACTACATGAGATTTGTATCCATCTGAATATCTCACTCACAAAAAAAAAAGCAAATGAATGAATTCCCTAAAATGTCGAACTGTTTCTTTAAACAGACTATGAGCTTTAAATTGTTTAGAAATTACTATTAACAGATATTTAATTATATTAGACCACATGCGCTACCACCATGTCCACATTTAATATTAAAGCTTGAATTTGAAAGGTGAAAGATATGAGATCAGGAGCACATCTATTGCCTCTCAGCGGCTCTTAACATGGCGAAGGTGAGCCGGCGTAAACTGCGGCTTTGACAGCAGTGCAGAGCGGCGGCTGTGAGCTAGCCAGTGGGGGGCGCTCACGTGCACTAAAAGCCACGTGGCAGGAAAACACAGACAGACAGACAGACAGACAGACAGACAGACAGACAGACAGACAGACAGCGGGAGAGCGACTTCATTCTCTGCTCCAGTAGACATTCATCCTCTATATCTTTACATAGCAAATCGCTGTTTGCTGTTGCATTCATGCTCTGAATGTTAAATGCAGCTTCTTCAATGTGATTGATTTTTAACCTACTGAAGGACTTTCTTTTAGCTAAAAAGGAAACTAAATGCCTTTACAGAACCTCCATGTTGCCTCCTCGTGCCTTATCGTCACAAAATGAAGGAAACCAGCTTCTGTCCTGTGGAAGCGGTTGCCGTAGAGACTGGTCCGAGTCTCAATACCTGTGCCTTCTACCTGTGTAGAGCATCTTACACAGACGTGGTTAGCGGGACAGTTTACAGTGCGAGTACAGGGAGAAACACTTGACCATTTACTGTCAACGGGATGACTGTTTGTTAATGGAAACATTGTGTGGAAATATTAATAAAATAAGAGTCTAAAAAAAAAACAATTTCTGTGTGAACTCTCTGGTTTCGATGTCGGGAAAACGACACAAGCAACAAATGGTTTTATTTGCCAATAAAACAAATACAGCATGAGGTTTGGATTATTTATTTTTGGTCCACAATCACAGACACACTGTTGAGAAATATCAAAAACCTGCAAGTAATCCAACATCTGTGACAGATTAAATACTAAATACAGTTTGACTACAACAATACGCCTTACATTTATTTGATATATTGCACCACATATGTCAAGCGAGCCAGCAGCGCTCCAGGCACATCAAGGACAGGATAAAGAATACAAATAAATTATTTAACATTTGTTCATATTTAAGTCCCATTTTTCAAGATGAGACAATAAAGGCTGTTCTCATTTCTTCTTAAATTACATTCATAGAAATAAAGATAAATGACATCTTAATCCAGTGCTTGGATTTAATTTCCTTACAGTCTACTGCAGCGCTTCTAGTGAGACGCAGTGTGTACTCTTTATTTTATGGTCCATCGTTGAAAGAACTGTGTCATTTGGTACTAATTATAGAGACAATGGTCTGAGACAGTTATTCGAGTTTAGAGAGTTATGTGGAGTTTATAAAAGCTTGTTGATTAAGCAAATCCAGCTGACCTGCTGGGCACAGACTGAGACTCTCCAGCTTCTACACCAATTGAACACTGTGTCTGTCTGCAGTAGTTTCCCTATAATATGTACCAAATTACACAGTGATTTTCAACAAGCTTCCTTGGAAATCAAGAAAATACAGAACCGGAAATATAAGGTGTTACCCAAATATGATGTATTGTTATTTAACACAACTATTCTTAGTGCGTAACTCAGTGGTTTTAAACCTGTGGGACGTACTATACTACATCCCAGTCGACCCAAGAGGAATCTGAGAGGTCACCATGATGAAAGGGATAAGATAGAAAGTGCATTTTCTCAGTTTTGCTTTATTCACTTACACAAAACAACTACGCCAGCCAGTGAGTCGGACTGGTTTTAAGTCTATAAATTATTATCTCTGTGAAAGGAAGTTTTCCTCTTGTTAATAAATCCAACCGACAGTGAATCTACTAGCATCTACTAACAAGTATTGTGTGTTAGTGTGTCTTCTTCCTCTGAGCCATAGAGCTCCTTTAAAAACACATCAATGAGCCACACTGTTGCACTGGATGACATGTCCCTTCACCACCATGAATACACACTAGTTTATTTAGACTCAATCCCACACGCACCGTCCTGCTGCCACAAATGCTCACTACGGCACCAAATGTGGATTAATCCGCCGCTGAAAATAGTCCCCAACAAATGCACTATTTTGTCCTGTTTGATAAAAGTACTATGACTAGCTGTTTAAGATTACTGAACTACTTAAAGATTGATGTCAATATGAACCAATGGGCTTGGAGCAGAGAGACACAGACAGGAAGTCAGAAAGTATTGAGATGCACCAACACATTGTTGGTTTGAGTCGATATAAGCGATATTAAAATATTTACAAATTCATCTGAATAAAAGTCAAATGAAATTCAAGATCGACCTTAATATGTGAGTTTTTTAGTTTTTTTAAGTGTATAATATTTATATAATATGAATAAATCACATACTTTCATATGGAGTCTTGAGGATTTTGTGGGTGGGGTAATTCAACTTATTCTCTGTGCAGTTGCTTGTTCCAGCAGTTTTCCATGAATCAGTGCCAGTATATATTCAAATAAGACAAATTACTTTTGGTACTCCAACATCAAGAAAAGGACACTTCCTGTTTGCCTCATTAACAGACTGACTGATCCTTACGGTGATAATTATTTTGCGGTGAAGCCATGTAAAGCGCTGAGCGATGCTCAAAGAAAAGACACGCGTCGACGCTATTCCTCCACAATCAAGATGCAGCTTATCAGGGGCACGACGCCTGTACAGTGTTGCATGTGTCAGGGGCTCCAGGTTTACCGGGAGGCGGTGTTGTAGTTGGAGAAAAACTGCTCGTCGGGGCGGAAGCCGTAGGCGCTGACCGGTCGATCTGCTGGGACAAACTGCTCCGAAGAACTGAAAGGACAAATGAAAGAAGGTGGAGATGGGAGAAATGAATACAATCTGATTCACCATTACCAATTACGGAACCTTTTTTTTTTTTACATAACCCTCAAAATACCAAACAGTCTGTCACATGGTTCTGACAGAGATACACACAATTCTTAAACCTTTGACTCGACTATGAAAAGTACACAAGCATGAAATTGTCTGTTTACAGCACGGCCTGCTTACGCCTCTCAACTAGTGAGGCAGTTCAGAGGAGGTTAGAGCCTGTGTGATGATCAGAGAGCAGAGAAGGGAGAGATGGAAACATGCTGGTGCTTTCGAGAACCAGGAGTGAGCACCAATGGCCAAGATATGAACTAAAATAAGCCCCCGATAGCCTTGTGGGCAGCGATAAGAGTGACGAATTCATCCTTTTGAAAGAAACTAAGTAGGAAAGCAACTGGGAATTTCTTAACACAATCAAATACTTTTACAAGACCAAAACAAAATCCCCCAAAAGAAAAAAAACATCTAAAATGCACCATCGTAATGGAGCAGATGCAAAGCTTTTATTTCTTTGCAGAGATCCTGGTGCTTTCTTATTCACAGCCACATTGTATAAGCTTGTGTGAAATCCAAGTTTGTGTCAGACGAATGTAGTGGAGTAAAACGTACTGAGCACAGTTAAACATGGTGCCTCAAAACTCTCCACATTTCCTACAATAGTGAGCCTCCAGCCTTGTGTCAACAGCTTGTGTTTGTCTCTTTCCTGTTTCAGCATGACAATGCCCCCGTGCACAAAGCCAGCTCTATGAAGAAATAGCTTCCCCAGTTTGATGTGAAAGAACTTGACTGGTCTGCGGCAGAGTCCTGAACTCAACCCCATCCAACACCTTCGGGATGAACTGGAACATCAACTGAGAGTCAGACCTGAATCACCCATTGCTAGCGTTGGACCTCACTCCTGCCAAGCTTCCAAACATCTGGAGGAAAGACTGAAACCAGAAAGCACCAGCACCACCACCAGGTGGAGCTCTGACACCAGGCATCCCTATGGACCCCCCCCCCCCCCCCCCCCCCAACTCCTAACCCCGAGGCCGGACCAATCACTCAGGGTGAAGAAAAAGGAAAAAAGAAAACTCATAAAAAGTTAATGTAATATTCATCTGCCCTGATGCAGGTGTTGGACATCCACAATGAGTGTGTGAGTTACAGACTGCTAATGGCTGGAGGGCTAAACAGCAGAGCGGCCAAGCCGTAAAAAAAACCCAAAAAAAGGAGAGATGTCAAAACACAGCGCCGTGACGAGGGCGGAGGCTGACGGCCAAACCTGGAGGACCTGGCTGCCCTCCGCTTGGCAACAGAGGCCTGTTGAGGGGGATGATAAAAGGCCTGTATCTGCACCGTATAAATCAGTTACTACGGGGATGTGGATACGGAGGGTGGGGGCCGATTTCACGCTCCATCTTCTGACCAGCTGCTGGGAGTTTGTGTCTGGTGGTGGGTCACCTCGAACAGGCCGGTCGATGGATAAAGTGGGCCCTGATGGATGACACCACATCTCACACGTATCCCCGTCTTTCTCCTCGCTGGCCGGCCCGCCGTCGTCCCTCGGCCTTCTAAAATACGAGCTGTTTGCTTTGCCCCTGCAAGCGCCTATAATGACGTGTTGTTTTTAGCCAAATCACTTCCAGCGATCAGTTACACAGCTTGCAGCATATCCCCACTCTCCCTCCTCCTCCTCCTCCTCTCCGTTTTGCCTTTGCCCCCTGCCGTCCCCCCCCCCCCCCCTCCCACAACCACCATCTCCTCTCCCTCCTCTCTGGGCAGAAATATGTCTTTTTCCTCTCCGCACGCTACGGCTGTCAGGGGGGATTTGAGAGCCCGGCTAAAGGAGGCTGGAGGAACACTGGAGCTCTGAGTCACACCATCCGCCTGCCTGCCTGCCTGCATGTCTGCCTGTTTCGATGGCTGACTGACTGGTCACGCCCCGGCCTGGACTTCCAGGATCTGCTCACGACCTGTAGAGTCCTGAAGTTCAGACGGGAGCAAAAACACTGAGCATATAGTCAAATCCTGAGTTATTAACCTCCACTGCGATTGCTAATTGAATTCAATTTGAAGATGTGACCTCAGGCCCTGGGGACTTATGGCCAAGCTGGCTACTTCTGATCTCTTGTCCCAGGTTGCGTAAGTCTACAGGTTCTGACCAGTTAAAACACACTGTGACTCCTCAGATTGTATTAGTTGAATATTTTAGGACTCATCCAATTATTCTGATGAAAAAAAGGATTAAAGAATATCCTAAAAAACACAATCTGTCAGATTTATCTTGCAACCCTTAATGGACAGATGACCAATCATTAGCTGTCTGATTGAGAAATAATTCATTTAACTTAAACTGAAAACATTGACTCAAGACCGGAACATACACTGAGTTTGTTTTCATGTCGAACTTTAGTTACAGTAAAAAAACAGATGTTTGAACTGGACAACAAGATATATAGACTTAAACATCATTTGACTGCCAATAAATTAAAGGAATGTGATGTTTTTGATTACAGATGAGTGCTGCATCTCCTCAAACAACAGTAATAATATGATGTTAACATTAGAGCCACACAGACAGAGAGGACTAATTGGTTTTCCTTTGATAGAAAAATGGATTTGTCAGTTGAAGCTAGCAGTTCCAAAGCGCTAATGATTTATTATAGATCTGTCTTTTCTGAAAAGACAAAATATATAACGAAACATGTAACCCTGTAATGTATTTTTTTAAAAGAAAGGCTCAAGAACTGAAGTGATTATGGAAACTGAATCAATAAAAATGATTTAAATTCTGCTAGAAACACTGGCTCTCATCTCGAGCTGTATATCAAATCTTAACTCTGGTGTCAACGGAAGAGCTCCCGTCACAGCAAGAAGTTAAAAACACTAGCTGAGGAAATCTAATTCATCCCTCCGGGTGAGTGATGCTTTCTATCACGCTTTGAATATTTTTGTTTGAAGCCCTGTACATCAGAAACGACGCCTGACACAGTTGCTGATATTTCTCATTATGAAACATGCAAATCAACCTGTCTGCACCCCCCCCCCCTTCCCCCTTATTCACTTCACGTGTGTCAGTGTGTGTTGTGACACGCCGGCAAAATGAGGTGAGTGTGGTCGGGGGTCGCTGAGACAAGGGGCCCGGTGTTCCCACAAATGCCAGTTTGGCCCCAGAGGAGCGGCTGCAGGAGGCGGCGGGGACACGTCCCATCCCGCTGAGAGCATTCCTTGGTAGTGAACAGGAAAGGGAATCAGGCCTTTTTCCTCCTTTGGCGTGACCCTTCGCCTCCCCCTACGTCTGTCTCTTCCAGGGCCCCCGCTTTGATCTCGCCCTGCTGTCACTGCTCAGGTTACAGCTAACCAACACGCCGGTAAAGAACCAGGTCTCGCCCCCCCCCCCCCCCCCCGCCACCTCCATCCTCCCCGCGTATCTCCACGTCTCACCTGATCGCGACGGCATTCCGCTTCTCCTTCCCCTTCATTTATTTTGTACCTCGCTTCTCTCCCCGGCGCCCGGCCACATCCTGACAGCCTCTCAAAGCGCTCAATGATCCTCCTGTTGGTGCGTTCACAGGCGCACACTGTCTGTGTTCCACGACTCTCTCCATTGGACACGTCTCTTTACCTGACTAAAGATAATTAACACTTGTGGGAAATCTGTCCGTCTGTCCTGACAATGCAGATAAATAACATTCAACCAAAACGTCCCTGGGTTCATGTCATCCCCTGTCTCTGTCTCCCTTCATTTCCTGTTTTGTCTTCATATTATCAACTGTCCAATAAAATGTCAGAAAATGTCTTTGAAAATAAAACAAAGAAATGTGCAACTATAGCAAACTTTTTAAAGTAAACTGCACTGAAACTTCGCTAAATTAGCATCAATAGAAACATCACAAATATATGACTGAATATATATAAAGATACATACTAAAGTTTTATAAACATGAAATTAAGAAGTGTGCGGAGCATTATGAAACATTAAATTCATTTTTGATAGTTAGAATAGCTCATTACGATGTATTGAAAAATGACTTTTAAATAAAACATTTAGTGTCTTGGACAGGAAGAGCAGAGCGACCTGCCCTGACTACGTATTGTCAGATCGATGGATCTGAATAATTAGTCTTTGAGGTATTCATTTAAAACCCATTTTACGATTTGCTTTGGAAAAAAATCCTGTCCTGCAATTACTTCACATGTCAGCACACATGCTGTATACAGCGATGTGAAATCAACTGATAATCCTCTTTGTACAAAGTTAGTATAAAAGCTCATTCTGATGTTCATACAAATAACAGTGACTGTACAGTATTACGTCCATTTAAAAAAAAGGCCCCATTCACACCATGTTTCACACATAGTTTAAAATAAGCGGCGGAGCTGGCTTTGATTATTATGTTAACCTGGATCACTCAAGAGTACAGCGGCCAAATTAAAACAGTCTCACAGACGCGACTCCCCCGGCGCTTTCAGTATATTTAAAAGGTATCGGTTACAAAGCTGAGAGAGAGAGAGAGAGAGAGAGAGACAGAAGGAGAACAGAAACAGACAATAAAGAAACGAGTGAAGGGGAGTCAGATTGGGACTTCTCTCTCGTTGGACTGGCTGACTGTGTCGTGGATTCAGCCGCTCACAGTCAGCCTCTCAACAACAGCCAAATTAAACATTCCTGCCGGCGAGGGGGGAGAAAAAAAATAAACATCGACACAAGCTTTATCGCACGCAAGGAGAAGTTTGATAATAAATAAGACAAATTACTCACAATAAACTCTCTATTTCCTCAACTATTCATCATCTCAGCGGCGTATCGAATTAGCTGCCGCTCGATATTGGGACCAAAAACGGACTCGCAGTCCATCAGTGATAACAGGACTGATTTCTAATTCCCAGGCTTCAGTTTCATGTTTCGCTGTGGAATGTCAGCGGCGTATTGGGACTAAAGTAGCTGATATATTGGAGCCACAGAGAGGAATGAGGGAGAGAGAGAGGGAGAGAGAAACATGGAGACAGACGGACAGACGGAGAGTGTTTGTGCTCAAAGCTGGAGTACTGCTGTTCGGGGTGAAGCGATGCCTTCTGGGATTGGTGAGGCCTGTTGACTCAGGCCTGGCCTGGTTCAATAACACAGATCAGCGAATACTGATTCAGAAAAACAATACGAGGGGGCAGAGGCTGGCTGGCGGACGAGCCGGCTGAAGGTAAACACTCACAGTTTAGCGTTTCCTCTCTGACACAGCCAGTGTTTCTGGACAAAGACAACCTGCCCAGCTGACAGACTTCTATGCCCGTGTCTGAGTGCGGGGTTACCAGATACTGAACCCCAGAATACTAGGTTCGCTAAATATCCACATGGGCTAAGCTCCGAGGATAACAAATGTCTTCTTTCCTTTTCATTAGCAAGGAGCAACGTAAAACAGATTCAGGGAGCGGGATTCTCCTTTTTTTTTTAGCTGGCTGTTGCCTTCAACATATGAATTGCCAAAGATTATATCAGCAATGAAACTCATCTGTTTTCTGGTTATTGTGCTCTATTGTAAGGTGGTGTGCTCACTCGGCCACAGATTTATTAGCGAAAGAAGTAAAAAGCATCCAACAACATCTTTGGCATTGCGTATATTTTGAATTGGCCCATTATTGTTATTCAGATTTTTATCTTCAAACTCATTCCTACTTCTGTTAGCAGCTGATGCACAGCCATTTCCCTCTGGATAATTAAAGTTGTGATTTGCGTAATCGGGCTATACAAATGAATTGAATCAAAATGTAATTGTTACATGACCCACCTCCGTTTGAACTCCTTTTCTCTTTCGGTTAGTTGAGGGGAAAACCCTGCTCTCACATGCTGCCGTGTCTACATGTTCACATGGTTACTATGCTGTATGATCTTGCCTCGTCATTCTGGATACGGCTTTCTTGACAGGCTCCAGGACCAGCAGATGGATTTAATAATAAGTTTAAGGGATAGAATTCATGCTAAAACCACATTTCTACTCGTCACATAGTACTGGTCCTTTTCTTAACCGACAAACAAAGTACACAACAGACAAAGACTGCTTGAGAAGGAGGGTGTTGTTTGGTCCACAGTTTGACTGACCGACTAAACAAACTGGCACACGCACCAGCGTTCATGTGAACCAAACTAAACGGGTGTAAAAGCAGATTCATTTATATTTAAATGTATTCACTTAAAAATGTTGAAGCCAGACGATTTTAAAATGATTACGATTCTCTAACTGGATTTGAAACCATATTGAGTTTTGGTGAAGTGCTGTTATTGTGAGGTGAAGGGAGAGCTCCAAACCTGCTCATGTATCCAGTCTGTCCCAGCTCTCCGTCCTGGAAGTCGGTGTAGAACTCGGGACTGATGGCGCCGTCTGCTGAGACGATGCCCTCTGGATGAAACAATACAAAACGCTCGTTATAAACCTTCTCATCCCACTCTCCAGATACAAAAAGGCAGACGGGCCTGTTTTTCAAATGACGCATTCCTTTCAAAGCCCCCCGTACCGGCGCTGTAGAACAGATCGGGTCTCTCCAGGAGGTCTCTGTCCCCGATGAAGGATTCTCCGTCCTCCCCGTACAGGAAGGGCTCTTCCGCCTCATCCATTGGACGGTTCTCCACCATCTCCAGCCACTGGCAATTGTACCAGCGGAACTTCTCATTCTGGATCTTCTCTCCCCACTCCTCGTCATATTCCTGAAGCGATGTTGGAGGGCAGATGGGTTTGGGTGGAGAGAGACAAACATTGTTGTTATAATGCTGCATTTCCATTTTTCAATGCACAATTTAGAAAATGACTGGAATGTACCCGGTGGTAAGAGCAGTGAGACAGACGTCTTATCAGAGTCAGCGTTATTATAGACGAAAGGAATCACTTCATTGGCAAACATTTGAAACGCTATACTGACTGATACTCGCCACATGACACTTATTTACAACAGACCATGCAAGTAAGGTCAACAGCTCCATATCAGGCACACGGCTGTATGTGTGACTGTGTGTCTTCTCCGCCCTCCGTCCTCACTACAGCTTATAAAAACCTCTGTTTGCGTGCGTAGCTCGGGCGGAGGACGACCACAGAGCTCTGTTTTCTTTTCCCTGCGTGGGGCTGAAGGGGCAGCGATGAAGGCGGCCTTTGAGACTGTGACGCCCCGGCCTGAAGGATTAATCACTCAGATACAAAGCAGAGACGCCTTGGGATCTGACAGCCGGCCGAGACCCCGGACTCAAACGGGCCTATTGACCGACACACAGAGGGCCCCGCCCCAAAACCCCTGGAGGTGACAGTGACACATTTCTTAGCGTGCTGATTCATCACAGGCTGAAAATCGCACTTTTTCACTCAGCAAATATGCTCTTTTATTAGCTTAATATGACTTTATAATCTGTTATTAGCCGCTGAGTGCATGACAGCATGAGCTCATCACAGCAGGGGTGAGGAAGTGCATCAAAGTTTTGCCAGCTTTTCAACTTATTCCTCTGGAAATGTGGCATCACTGTGAATTAGGCCTGTGTCCCACTTGGAGCATCTACAAAGTTCCTTGTGCGTGTGTGCTTGTACATGAGCAGGGCCACAATGATCAAAGAGCGAACATCTCAGGACTGCACAGTTATGGCGTGTGCTGCCAAAAGGATCCCGCACAGCCGAGCAGTAATGATTGTGTGCGTGTGTGTGTGTGTGTGTGTGTGTGTGTGTGTGTTTGTGTCCAAAGCTCTGCTTTCTCTCTCACCTCTGCCGTCCAGCCGCTGACACACTCCAGAGCCCACCGGCGGCCTTTCATGTGGTTCACAGCTTAATAGGTCTCACTGATAATTTCAATGAAACACTTCCTTTGCCCCGCTACACTGCCTGGCTGTAATCTACAGCTAATTACGCTGATCTGAGGTCTGGCAGCGATCACGCACTGTCTGGGAGCTGACCACACCTGTCAGTCACAAGGTGATTCCGGAGTTCATCGGTTTGGTAATCGCTGATGTCAAATGTGACACATCAGTGTTTGACTGGAAGACTGGAAAAGGTCAAAACGTTTCATGTTTGTATGGAAATGAGCTGTAGAACACAGTATTCTGGAAGACCCGTTTTAATCTGTATAGAATTGGAAATCTTAATTTGAATCTAATATTTAATTCCATGGCTTGCAGCAGTGTCATTTTAATGGTGAGTTCCAAAGGTTTTTGAACACCTCCTACACAAGGCTGTATTACCAATCAGGCAAAGTGAGGAACTGCCCTGGAGCCCCAGAACCCCAAAAAAACATCTGATTCCCTGCGTTACAATTGGTGTGTTGCTCTTCAACCTGTGAGACTCCAAATCAGTGCACCTCTTTATAAAAACATCATAAAACCAAGTTTACTTTGGCTTTCTCTTCTTTTATTTTATAAAAACTTAATATTCGTGTCTATTCACTTTATTTCTATAAACCGTCTTATGTCTTTTTAAAGGAATTAAATTTCCTCTGTATCTATTCTTCTCTCTTTAAAGAACTTTGTGACCTTGTGAAAAATTTGAATGTATTTAAAAAAAAAAAAAAGTCAAGTTTTTACAACCAGTTAAAAAACATAATACTGACTTTTTATTCCAGCATCAAAGCGCCACAGCTCCTACAGCTGAAGTGTTGAAGTGTTATTTATGAGACATGGTCAGTTACTCACAGCGATGATATCCAGCGTGTTGTTGCAGACTTTGCGGATCTCGGCGTTGCTGTCGTGCATCAAGTCGATGAGGTACTCAGGCGCTTCTGAGATCAGGACTCAAGGAAAGAAAACATTTCATCCTCTCTGGGACGTTTCGACGCTGAATCAATTATTTAGTCTGTCCCTAATCAATTGCAGGGGGAACGATGGGGATGCGGTGGTACTGTGGGAAGGAACAACCGCTCCCACTCTGTCATTTGAAGACAAAAGAGACCGGAGACAGGTGCCCCGCGGCTGAAGGAACCGCTGTCTGCATTTCCTGTGATGAAGTGAACACTTTCCTCCCACAGCGGTGCCTAAATCAGATATTCCCGTTATATTCTTTACGCAGAAAGAAAAACATCAATCAGAACGTGCTGACAGAGAGCATATTTGTAATTTGACACAAGCCGCCACCGACCACAACTGTGTACAATTACAGGCGGCTTAAAATACCCAGAGGGTTAAAAGAAGAAGAAAAAAAAAAAGAGGGGTTAAAAGAGGTTGCTATTGAGATGCAGATGGGATCAAACAGTGAAGATACATACAGGGCAGTACAAGGACTTACCACAGGGACAAACACTAAAGACTGAAAATAAAGTATTTCTGGAGAGCACCAGAGAATAACTTTGGAGGAAACATACAGGCAGTGTACATGACTGTGATGGAAGCTACTCATAACAGTCTTCCCATATCTCACGTCTCTAAACATGTATTTCATCCAACGGGACGGAAACGTCTGCGATGCTTTGCAAAAAGGATACGAGTGTCTTTGACGATGACGTCCCTGGTAGCTTTGTGAAAGACCATCTGGTAGAAGACGTAGACAATCTGACACACAAACTCATCATCCTCTTGACGGGCTAAGGGGAAAGAAATTAAGAATGATTCATTTTAAAAGTAGATAATGTCATGTGTCGTTAAAAAATTACTAAAATGTCTACTGGAAAATGTTCTCGTGAAAAAGGTAAAAAACTAGTGTTGAACATGATTTAATCAATATACTGTACATATTGTTTTCGAACTAAAAAAAAAAAAAAATCTACTTTGGAGATGTGGAGTCCAACGAGGCAACAATATGATCATCAGCTTGTTCACATTTCTTCTTAAGATTAAGAAGTTTTATTGCAGTTTAATTACGATCAGTTGGTGGTTTACTTAAATAAAGTAAGCCTTTCTAGGTGGATAGAAGAACACAGATTTAAAAGGCGTACTCCAGTTATTTAGTATTGTACTTCATTAAAGTTGGGAGACACAGATTAAAAGAAGAAGGTGAATATCTGTGTAGAAGAAGGCGAGATATCCTGACTTTTAGTTTAAAAAAAACTCAAAATACTACATGGTACATTTGATAATGCTTTGGAAAGCTGTAGTAGGATTTGGTTCTTACCGTTGAGCAGCTCAATAAGAGCAGGAATGATCCCAGACTTGGCCAACATGGCTGCACACGAGTCATCCATGGACACGGTGCCGATCATGATCACCACCTCCAGAATGAGGTCATCCTCAGCAGAACCTGTCATCAGGGAAAAGTGCAAGTTGATCGCATGACCGGCAAAGAAACCTCATTGATCGTCTGACACATCAGTCCCCTGATGTGCAGAACAGAGTGCTGAGCCAGGGGCAACACACAGTGCTGCTGGACCTCAGTCTTTTGACTGCTGTGTCTTAATACCAATGCAGTCTAGAAAACTATGCCTGGGAAACATAAGGTTATAAATAAAATGGCTGCTTTCCATTTGTGTCTGAGGACATCTATTTACTTTTAAAGGATCCCAATGGGCTCACTTTAAGATCAATAAATGTCTCATGGACGGTTCAGTGGAGGCTGTTAGCGGGCTGGAACTCACTGAGGATCGCTCAGATCTCTTTGTGAAATCATTCAATTCTCAGACCGTTGGAAATATGATCAGTTTTACACCCTCACCATGGGCATCAAAACGTAATGCAACTGACATGTGGCCATAGCACCCGATATCAAAATCAATTCTTGATCAGATTAAAACTCATTATATGATGGAACAATTAATGAAATTAATAAGATTGTGAATTTTCCTAACATTTTTGATTGGCTGCGAAAAAAAGCAGAACTTTGGATTCTTCTCAAAGTTAGGGATCAACAAACTTGTTCTGGTATCGGAGGTGAAACTCTGGTACTCTGGTATCGGCACTAGTATTGAAACATCAAATGACACCCAAAGAAGCGGCACTGGGCCTGGCCTGGTTGGAAAAGAAATATGGGCAAACATCAAACTTTTAAATAAGTCAGGGTTCTTGTTATATAGACCCAACCCAAACCAATGTCCCAGATCAGGTCTTCACCACGATGTTTATGGTTAAATAAAAACAGAACTGGTAACTTATGTAATGTTTTGTGCAAACTTTCCTGTCACTTTATTATTTACTATCCTACAATACAAAAACAACAGAGTTCAATATGTAGCACTAGACTTTTAATTCTGCCTCAATAAAGACAAAAACTGAGGGTTAAGAGGTCACTGGTCATCAAAGGTAAAGATAAGGCCCAGACCCTAATGAGGGTCCTCTGTCCTCATATCCTCCATGACCAGTGACACTTCACTGATAGTGGGATGCAGGTGGAGTAGTTAGAGGTTAAGACGGGGCATGGGAGAGACCTGGCCTCTGCTTTTAAAGGGAGATAGATGAGAGAACCGTGGCAGGGTTATCCTTCTATGCAAGCATTACTGCATGTCCCTGCAAGAGTGGGTTTAAAAGACGTCACAAAAACCTTTTTTAACACGTAACAAAAAACACTCTCAGATGGTGCATCTGATGAAGACCACAGAGGTCCATGTAGTCTTCACACACACCTGGTTTGATTCTGTCTTTCAGGTAGGGCACCAGGTTGTACTCGTTGAGGACCAGCGCCCAGTCCAGGTCGGCGATGGTCAGATTGGCCAGCGTGCCCAGACACTCGATCACAAACTCCTCCGCCTCCTCCTCACTGATCTGAGCTGCCAGGTCACCGACGTGGTCCTACCAGCAGACAGACAAAACAAGATCAATGAGAGTATGGAAATCACAAATGCAGATTTGACTTGTGTGCTTCTCTTTATATGAATGGACAGAAGAGAGTGTTAGTGAGATGGAAGAACCAGGCTGATTGGACTGATCAAGTAAAAAACATATAGTTTGGCAAAAGTGCGGCACACTTTCATGTCACTCCTATTGTTATTCTGTTTCTCATTTAATTCATACATTTTGAGATGTTGCCATCAGAGTTCCCATCATTCCTCGGTTAATAAAAGAGGAAGTGTAATGTTGCACTGGAGACTCTGAGTTAGCCATGGGCTTCATACGCGCATTGCTTTGAGGTCATGACTTCAGTATCAAGACAAAGTACTGACCAGGAAGAGGCTCTTGGTGGGTCCGTTGTGCTGAGAAAGGTTTCTGATCATCTTCATCACCAGAACATCCTTCAGCTTCACAGCACGCTTCATCAGCATCTTCAGACCGTTGCCTATGGCAACAAGGAGGTAAAGATCATTTTAGAACTCAACGACGTCAGAGTGGGATAAAATGCCTTTTTCCAAATGTTGCCGTTATGGTTTCTTTGGAGCTCCTACCTTCACAGATGACCCTTGCGTTACTCTTGTTAGCAGCCAGGTTGATGCAGAGCGAGATGAGCTCAACATCCATCTTCTCCTCCCCACAGTCAAACACCATCTTCATCAGCTGTCAATCACAGGTGTTCCACATGTCAGTTAACCTCTTGATTGATTCATCACTGAGAATCAAGACAAACTAATCCATAACACACCAAAGCAGTCGTGTGTCCGCCGTGTTAGAATAACACAGCTGAATATCAGTGGTTGAGGGTGTTAATGTAATATGCTGGGAGTATTTCTTCTCTGATGTGAGCTAAAAAGGAGCAGCGGTTAGTTCCCAAAGACAACGAGCGACGTGTCTTCATGTTGTGTGTGTTATTGGTCGTGACATGTCATTCTGATGATTTTCGTGTCGGGTTTGAGCCCTGGAGTGTAAAGGAGGGTGAGGAAAAGAAATCAGATTACAATTAGGTTTTTTTTAAATAGGAGTGAGTTTTTGAGTTAAAGAGAGAAAGACAGTGTTTCGAGATAAAGGCAAGCGTCATTCCTAACTTCTCAAACACCCACCACCTCCTTCCCTCCCTCTGTCCGTCTGTCAGTCTCTCCTGCACTGATTTAACATTAAACAGGAAAAGCTTTGAGCAGAGGAGGGGGGGGGGGGCAGAGGTGCACTGCTTCCCTGTGAGGAGTCAGGAGTCAAAGAAAGGCTGGGCCGGGCCGGGCCTGGGTTAGGTATCACATACCAGGGGCCCCGGACCCCAAATCAGCCCCGTCTAGACTCTCTGGCACCTGCCTCTGCTTATTTACCACAGACAGCCACCGGAGGCCCAGTCAGGGCCCAACGCCACGCTGCAGTCCGTCCAACCAACACAGCCACCTCTGCCCCCCCACTCCCACACCACCACCTCCATTCCTCCCCTTCCTCACCCCTGGCATCCCTGTGCTGGAAACCCCACATTGAACACCAAACGGTGACCCCATTAAAAGCTGGAGAAGGGGAAAGGGGCAGGTCAGCTACTAGCCTGGGAAAGTGATAAAAGAGAGGGGTCTTAGAAGTACAAACTAGGTAGAGAGGATAAAAAGGTGGGAAATGGGGTGAGGCAGTTTGTTGGGGATGGAGGGACATGTAAATATCATATGGCACAAAAAAGGTTTTGGTGTGGGGAGTTGGACTTTGGGGAAAATGAAAAATAAAATGTAAATGAACCACTGAAACTAAGACTATGTCTACACAAAGCTGGCTAAATTGGAAAAACTATGTTTTTAAAGTGTGAATATGACACTCATTGATAGTTTTCGCAAAGATCTGCACACTAACACCTGAACAAAAGGAAAACGATTAAATCTAGTCTTTTTGGTCAAAAACAACTAACTGTTGATCACAGCAAACATCTGGTGAGCAGGGGGACAGACATTCTTCTTTCACCGACACTTTAGTGCAGACACATAATTATCTAACCTCTGCTTGATAATGAAATGCTACCTGTTCACCTATTGAACAGCAGCTCCTGTTGAGCTGCACTGAGACGTCAATCAGAATCACTATTTTATGATCATCTCACTGTCAGATGACATCAATATTAATACAGGTTGATGTGCGATCAGCTACATTGGCAATTGAAATAAGTGATGGCAGGCAGGGCTGCTACAAGGATTTTAGAAACACCAAGTTATTAAGAAATCAAAACAAAAACATTACACTTTTCAATTATATCTTTCTTTCACACTCTACATTATTAAGGTGGCAGGTACTTTATGCAAATCTGGTGGAAACAAATGACTCCTTTTAAAATAAAGTGAGTTGTCTTCTTAATTACTGTCAAACTGCCTCTGACCTCGATTGAGCTATAGACTGATTGATTGATTTTGATATTTATCCACTCCCGATTAGTGGGACCAAAGGTAGAAGAGGGTAGTGAGGGGAGAGTGAGCGGGCCTCGGGGCGGGGTCGGAGGTCACATCCTGGTCATGCTGCTAGCCAGCCTCCTTTCTACCACGCAGGGGAGCCTGGGGTTCAGATCTGCTGCTGACGTGACCTTCTGAACAAACAGCCGACTCCCCCCGGCCACATCTGGCCGGCATTTACACCCAATCTCAACAAACAAACACAACGCACATTTAGCTAATCGCCGATGATGAGAGGAGCGACTGACCGGGTCAACTCAATCAGGAGGGAGTGTAACTCAACAAAAATGTTCTGATCGAAAGTTGAAAGAAACAAGCCTGGGGGGGGGGTGGGTTTGAAATTAGGCTGTAAACTTAATTTTCATGATCACAAATCCTGTCTCTGCGCTGGCGTCCCAGTTTAGAAATGCTAATTAGGAGTCGAATATGTGGAGAAGATACAGAAATGGATGAAATGGCGAGAGGATGTTTTCAGGAAAGAGAAGAAAAGAAGGAAAAACAGAGACGTCATCACAGCGAGAGCGAAGACTGAGCAGCAGTCCTCTGGTGGTTTATGGCTCCAGATGTGGCGCGCGTCCCTCCCTCTCGCTCCGTTTCTCATGCATTAACTCCCGGGTGCCGTTAGCTGCTGATGCCAATGTGTCTGTCTTGGTCTGCTGGCGTTGTACATTAGCCAGTCTTACCTGCGGTATGCAGTCTGTGTCGGCAAACATGGACTTGAATCTGTCGTCCATGCTGATGTGGTACAGAATGCACATGCTGAGCTGTCTCTGGGCCTCGTCAGCTGCAACATAAACAGGAGGAGGAGGGAAGTCAATGGATGAATGACTGGTTGTGCCGTAACGCTTCGCGGGATGCCAATGACCACATCTAGGAGAGTGGTGTGTTTTTTTTGAAAGTATTAATGAGCTCAATGGCCTTTTCAACAGCGATTCCTGTTGAAGGTCAAATGGCATTCGGTGCAGAATCAGAATCAGTCGACTGCAGTTTCACAGTTTGTTGCGTCTCACGGGAAGCTCTTTTGAAGAAAAACAACATCTAAACGTTGAATGTGGAACTGCAGCAGGCTACTGACTGACCATGCTGCATTTTTGTTCTTTGTTTAAGCAGCTTTTGATATATCCAGATTTCTGTCCCAAAACAATGGAAGTGAATGAAATTTCTGTGCTATTCACAGAATTTGGAGATAAGTCTGACAATATCATATCTTTTTCTTATTGTCAACAAATTCCATGTGCAGACCAACAATGAATGTATCTACTAACAAGTGATATACAACCTCTTCCTCTGTGCCATAGAGCTCAATTGTTGTCCAAAACTATTGAAAACACATCAATGGGTCACACTGTTGCACTGGATCACATATTCTGACTTTACCACCAACACACACACTGTAGTTCATTTTGAAATAATCCCACATAAACTGTCCTGCTGCACCAAATGTGGATTAATCCGCCACAGAAAATAGTCCCTAAATTTTCCCTTTCCTCTTGTTTGAGTAAGTCTTTTTTTTTAGTGAAACTTCTTCAGTAGGAACCAATGGGTTTTGAGCTGACAGCCACAGACAGTGTTGAGAGACGGACTAACATGCTGTTGGTTCGGCTCTGCACACGAAAACAATGATGCCAGCCTTGAGATCAAGAATAAAAAAAAAATGTCTCCTCTCCCTCCAGAAACAGTGACCCAGTTACTCGTAGGGATACTCCACAGACCTCACTGGGAACAGTTTACATAGGGAGCATTTCTTCGGTAGAAAGCATTTCCAATGAAAACAGATTGGTCTGTGGATTATCTGGGTAACCGGGACACTGTCTGTGGAAAGACACGTTCATGCTGAATTATTTTTAAAGCTGCATTAATGATTTTTCTGCTACTTAGAGGCAGTGGAACAAGTTGAAAACCTCAAAAAGCTAAATAAATAATAATATTCTCTTCCATTGCATTGTGGTGTATCCAGAGATCCAAGAGATATATCTCTAAAAAACCTGGATTTATAAAACCAAAACTATCTGCATAGATAGATACTGCTAGAGGTTAAGAAAGAAAATGTGACTTTTTTTTTAATTTGGGTGAACTGACCCTTTAGTATTTGTATAATAAAATGAGTGCATTCCCTGTCACTCCACTTGTGTGAGCTTATCAAGCCTTGGAAGCAGCATGGAGGAGATAAAAACAGAATGGATTGAGTGTTAGACTGTCAGTGAGCCCAGGACCTTTATGAGTTTGACCTCTGACCAGAGCTGGGGGGCTGGAGGCCTGGAGGAGGAGCCAGCCAGAGGGGATTAATAGAGTTCAGACCAGAGTTTGACCCGGGAACTTTTCATTAAGAGAAGTGTTAAGAGAGAGGCTCCTCACTGGACCAGAACCACCGACAGACCTCCAGTAATGCCCACCAGCCTCCAAATCCCCAACCAGGTCCAGTTAAAACTGGTCCCAGCCGTGTTCGGTCACTGGCCGTACGGGGAGCCTTATCGCTGAGTATTAGATCCAGATGTGCTCAGTGAAGCCTTGGAATCACAGGAGGGAGAGACGGCTTCTAACTTTAATTGGGAAAACAGGAGGAAGCATCAATTTTACTGCCTTTAATACGTTAAAGCTACGCCGCTCGCTGCTCTGGACCTTCCAGCACAGCCAGCGATTGGCCAGAACATGTGCTTCTCATTAGCGATCCTTTACCTCAACCAATACCTTGAAATGCACATGAAAACAACCAAGCATGCACGCGCACACACACACACACACACAGGCAATAAGCTCCTGCAGACCGTGCAGACTTTCTCACTTTACTGGTAGGAACATGGAGGATCCTTTATGGGGGACGAGAGAGATCCCATTAAATGTTCAAAACACTGGTCGGGTTGGGGCAAGAAAGAGGAGGAAAAAAAGGTGAGGGGGAGCTGTTAAGAATTAACTAGACTGTTCAGGGGCAGTTAGTGGGCGAGCTAAACTCCAATTACACCCCAGCCTGATTTAAAACCGCCTAACCTTCGTAAAATTACACCCGCACACATTAGGAGGCGTCTGGGTTTGCTTTGCCGACATCACCGCGCCGTTGTTATTGTATTTTCTGGATAAATAAGCAAGCTGGGTTTGGTCTTCGGAGACATCACGCACCACTTAAACTGGGTAAAAAGTTCTTAAAGAGATCCCCACCCCCACTCAAGTCTCCTGGTATGTTTTTGCAATGTAATGACAGCCAACAAGTTGGGCAATGCTGGAAAAGAGGCTGCAGCAAATGATTGTGTTTTATTATTAATACATCTGAAGATTATTATTTTTGGATAAACAGATTATTTATATTTGTATCTATAAAATGTCCAATGATATCTTTTTCAATTATTTGTATTATGCGTCCAATAGTCCAAACCCAAAGACTAAAAGACAAAAGGCAACACACGAAACCAGAGAATGTTTGGTATCTCTGATGAATAAACTTTTTTATTCCGATATGTGATTTTAGGGATAAGAGAGAAAATAAATATTTCTGTTTTGTTATGGTATTTTGGACATACAGGTTCAGACAGTGCTTTTGTTCCATGCGCACAGTCCACGGTGTCATGACTGTTGGGCTTTAAGGCCCTCATATACTACAAGAGTTTGTTCGTACACTTTACTGGGTGTCATAGGTGGGTGTGTGCAAAAGTCTAAATCGAATTGGGCATGGGTTAGAGAGGTTATCATCATAGTTTATAGAGTCCAAGTGACTCCAAATGTCTTGTTTTGTCCAACCAACCGAATACCAAAAGATTTTCAGTTTACTATGATGTAAAAGAGAGAAGCAGCAAATGCTCACATTGAAAGCAGACATGTTTGCCATTTTTGCTCGATACATGACTTGAACAATTGACAGATTTTCTAAATTATCGATTAACTTCTGATCGACTAATCGACAAACTGTCTCTGCGCTAGCTAACGGAAAAAATAATAATGTGCAGCTGACAAAGAGGAATTTTCTACTTCCTGTTGGGTTCAGGTGGTGGTGGGATGGATCGAGTGGGAGGTGATGATGACAAGTGGAGGCTCCCTCCTCCACTTTCATCTTATCACCAGGGGTCATGACCTCGGGTCAGGTCTGGATGGAGACAGTGGAGGCTGACAGACCCGCCCCCTCGCCGTCTTCTCTCTTTAGAGATAAGACCTCAGGAGTCCTCGCGCAGAGTGCGTCAAACGAAAAGAGGACAGTCGGCAGTGAAAGCAGATGATTAATGACACATCGGCTCACATGCAGAGCGCATTAAACACGTGCGCAAACACACAAATACAGGCAAACTCAACAGTGTCAAGACTGTGAGCAGGCGTAATATTTCAGTGTTCACTTATATTATGTGTGCGCCTCGCTTCCTGTATGAGCAACCCCCACCCGCCACTTCCCCAAAAAAACAGCCCTCTCTAAATCTCTGAAGACCTCTCCACCTCTCCGGCCTGCTCCTGCAAAAACAACATTTGTGCAGAGGCTCTGGCATGTTATTCTAACAAATATATTATATTAATTATGCGCCGTTACCCGAGCCTCCCCCTGAGAGGCTTCAAAAGGCCCGTCAGAGATGCTTCTGACCGTGTCACATGACCTCGCGGATGAGACGACGCACCGATCGCACGCTCTGGAGCTTTCAGGAAGTCACTGCCCTAATGGTCACCAGAGGCCCTTATGAGGCCTGGGTGCTGTGTAAATGCTGCACCTGCCACATACGCCCCAGTTATAACAGATTAAAGGCTCCACCGGCGGCTCGGGATGGACGAGCATTTCTTATGATCTGAATACAACCTCAGTCGTAAACACACAATGAGCCGGTACAAACACATCCACAGGAACAAGCACAGACAGTCGGGAACAAACAACCAGTACGCAGTCAGATCGATTACCGAGCAGTGAGGAGACTTTGGGAAGGAGTCCTGTCTGGACCATCTGGCTGCGCAGCGACGTGTCGAAGGAGAGGTTGAGCAGGAGGCGTAAGTTGGTGCTCAGGAGGTACTCGTGATCGCAGGGAACCAGCCGAGCCAGCTTCTCCACGGCAAATGCTTCAGCCTGCAGACAACGGACAAAAAAAAACTAACTTCCAGGTTCTGCTCTAGAAGCACACGGACATCTGTAATATTACACAACAATCCAGCTCTACAACATAACCTTACTTAACACAGTGCCATGTGGTACAAGGTGGCAGTATTCTGCATAATGACTACTTGTTACTTTTGACAACTTTGAACTTTGAATGTAATATGAGTATTTTTGAAGGTGAAGGATTGAAGTACTTTTTCCAACACTTGCTGTATATATGTACAACACAGGTGTCATGTGATTCACAGTATATGTGATTAGAATTCATGGCGACACTTTTTTTCCTCCATTTTTAGATTAAATGATTATCTGGATAATGTAAAGTAATGGGATACTTTTGTCAGAAGTTAATATATAATAACTTTATTTTCTACTGGAACGTGCTGCCTTAAAAGAGACAGAAGCAGAATAAAATTCATGAAATGATCACACAAAATGTTATGATTGCTTTCTTTACTGGATTACATTATCTGTCAGTTTACACTGTGCCGTGCTACCACTTTGAAAAACACTCCTGAATGTAAATACAGGGATTTTTCCTAATTATAATAAATGATAACTCTGAATCATCTCTGATATGATAGTTACTAAACAGCTTCATAAAACACTGAAATCGTGCCTTTTCCATTTGTTAGGTGTCCAGCTTGGAGAAGGTTCACATGACCTACAGGCAGGTGGAAGTGTTGAGCTGATGACTCTGAACACAAACTCATGCCTGCCGACTCTTTAGGGGATCGTTGATGTGTGAAAATGTGACCAGCATGGTAGCGTTTGGACTACATGCCGCCACTGTGAGTGTCAGTGTGACAGAGCGGCGCTCGTCAGTCCGGTGCTGCCTGTTAACATGTCTCTCCCCCCCCCCCCCCCCCCTCTCCTGTGGTCTCCCCCACAGCCAGATATCACAGTGACGCAACCTGCTCCCAGTTAAAAAACGCACCCACTGCTACTGTGTGCGAAACCAGCTCCAGTCGCACCATCACAAACCAGACCACGAGTAGCATAATCAAGTGCAGCCCGTGTCAATTACCACTGACATTCCCCTTTCATTAGTGACGGGAGAAAAATATCAGACTGCGTTGAAGTCTTATCTGATTAGGAGAAAAATATGTTTGCCGAGTAAATAAAACCTAAAGACACACAGCATCATTAAGTGATTATGTCTTTCTTTTTTTTTTTTATCAATTAAACATCCATGTCCTTAAATGGAATCCCTTTTCCCTTGTGTAAACTGATATACTCAACCGAGTCAAAGTGTTGAAACCACTATTTTCCTGCTGTACACATGCTTGAGTGGGTCTAAACCCCCTGAAGGCTTCTTTAATCTGAATCAAAGATACACTGAAGGGGAAACCAGGAGATAAAACCAGTTCCTAACAGGGTCTGGCTTTGATAAAGAACCACAAACTGAGTGAGATTGGAACCAGGTGGGGCTGGATTAGGGGAAAGTCGGCGCCTGTACGAGCGCTGTGGGACACGTGGCCAAAAGCGGACCTTCTAAGCATTTAATAAACTGAAATTTGATAAGCGTGGTTTCAACTGGCATTTCTACAGCGGAACAGCCATTTGTCAACATGACTTTGGGAGCGTTTTACAGAACAAATGAAGAGTGATTGTTTCCTTTTAAGTTTCACTAATGGAGTTTAAATATCTCAAAACAACCTTGTTAAAGAGCGCATTCATTAGAGATGTGAAGGTCTGATTTAGGAGATTGACTACACTAGTCAGAAAAAAACTCTAAACAACACAGACGCCATGGTTTTTAAACAATGAATAGTTTGGCGGAGGTGCTTTAATAAACACTTAATTAAATCCAAATTTTGTTGATGTAAGAGTGGTTTTATGTAAGACTTGATTGCGGGAGTATTTTTTCATTTACCTTAACAAATCCATGATTAATGTCCTATTGCCATTTCTCAAATTCAGAGAAAGAGCGCAAGCGGCTGCAAGCTCAAATAGTTTCTTTAGTAAAACTTTCCACCTTAACTGTCTGCACCATTCATGAGCTTAAGTGTTCATTTGTGATATTGGGCTATATAAATGGTTCTAAACTGTTTGCAAGGCACTGTCTATATCAGCGCTTCAGTTAAGATGCAAGGAAAAAGGAGGAGAGTGTTTTAACTTTCACTCCACCCCTCCTCTGTCTCACCATGTCATTCTTGTTCTCCAGGAAGATGGAGAGCTTCTTGAGGAAGGACACCACCACCAGCAGCAGCTCCTCGTCTTCCCGGTCCAGGATCTTCACCAGCGTGTGGACGATGTTTTTGTTCCTCATCTTCAGCTCTGTGCGGGGGTCTTCAGCCAGGTTCAGCAGCAGACACAGGGCAACTACGGGGTCAAATGCATCAGAGACATATTGTTTCTAGAACAGAAGTCATTTAGCTGTAACGCACTCCCTTACTGTTGTTTTGGCTTTTGGAAGTAATTTCTGATTTAATGTAGCTTTTCTTGTGCCTCTTGGGTCAAAGTCAATTAACTTAATGAAGAATGAATTACTTGTTTGGTGTATAAAAACCAACAGAGCAGAGTCAAAAATCAGATGTCTTGTTTTGTCTGAACAATGATCCAAACTTCAAAGACATTCAGATTCAAATAATTAAGAAAAGCAGCAAACCCTCTCATTGGAGACACAGAACTTCCCCAATAACTGATTAACAAATGAAAAAAAATGTATTATGAAAAATCTCATATGTTGTTCATTATATCAACAGTATTTCTGATATAATTCTTTATGATATGTTGCGCTTAACTGTTTTAATTAAGAAGTACTTACGTTTTGTTAGAAAAGTGCTGTATAACTAAATCACATATAATGTGTTCATTGCAGCTGTTAGACGCCAACTTAGACTTTAAAACCAGTGACACCGACACTGTCTGTATAATTACATTTAACACACAATATTCTAGATGTCATACGCATGACTTTGTTCAAACATTCCCAAAATTCAGCCAAACACATTTGATGACTCTGGAAACTTTTGTTGATAGCCCGACCGGCAGCTCTGAGTGGCTGCAGAGGTTAAACAAAACGGACCTACAGACGCAGTGAGCAGACTGGTGTTTGGCCAATTCAATTAACCGGGCTTAGAAGAGGACTACACTGACCCCTCACGACTCCAGTATCTATCAACCTGGTGGACACTGCAGGTCAGATAGGTTTGACATCATCAGGGGGTACAAAGCTCCCACAGTTACCTCTGAGAAGCTGCTCCTGCTTGGTCAGTAGACTCTGGTACTTTCTGAAAGACTTCTCATGTTCCTTCTTCAGATTTTGGTTCTCAGAGAATTCTTCATGTGAGATCAGTTAAGCGAATCAAATTTACACAGAAAACATTAAAACTGTACCATAATAACCGAGCTACTGTAAGTATTAGGTTACATACAAGAATACATTATTTCCATACAGATATCATCAAATCTATTAAGTAAAAACTGGCTTTTAGAGGAAAGATTTTTCAGTTGCACAACTCTTAGAAAAGGATATAGGCCTTCTTCTTCTTCTGTAGTTCGTCTTGCCAGAGGTCGAACCTCTTCAGCTCATGCTCAATGATATTCATACAAAGGGCCCCAATCTTGAAATGTGTGACCAGGCCATGGAACTGGGAGAAACTAGACGAGAAAATGAAGAGGCAGAGAGAGAGAGAGAGAGAGAGAGAGAGAGAGAGAGAGAGAGAGAGAGAGAGAGAGAGAGAGAGAGAGAGAGAGAAAGAAAAAGACTTCCATTTATCCAAAAGTGTATTTTCCAAACGGAATTGGGGATTCCAGCTGGGAGCTGTCATTAAAATGACCCAATCCGTCACCCCTGAAGTAGTTTACAAAGTAAACTGTCAAAGTCAAAACACATTCAGTCAAACAGTATGTCCTGGTCCGACTTATAATCAGTCCAACTTGAACCGTTTCACAATCCAAACAGCATAACATGGAGATGGACACGAGCCAAGAGCGACGATCAGTTTTCAGACGTACAAGTCCTCTCGCTGCCTAAATCAGCTCTGACAGACGTTTATGTATTATTCTAGCGAGGGCTAATTTTAGGGTTTCCTAACCCCCAGTTGGAGAGTGAAACTTCAGTACTAGGTACTCTGCCAAAGGTGGATGACTACTGTAAGTAAGGGGGAGAGCAGTGAAAAAAGAAGAGAGCAGAGTCAGGCACGGTCAATGCTGTTACAACTGAAACTTAGAAATACTGCACAGAAGGAAGGCAACCATACGGCTGGTAAAATGTTATGACTATGCCTTAATCTGGTAAACTGGGCTTGTGCTCCAAATGCAAAAGACCGTATTACCTTAATGCGATATCGATACCAAGGCATGTGGTCAAAAATATTGAGATATTTGATTATTCCATCCTAGTCCAGCCCTAGTTTAGTTAATCACAACAAATTAAAAATGCACGGATGTAGTCCAAAACCAGTATGCGGACTACATTGGATGTCTGCATTCACGGAAGGATACACATGTTTGTCAGTACGAACGCTCCATGCCAGTATACATTTTTGGGCTGCATGTAGACGGTCATTGCAGGCATGGGCACATGATGACATTTACACCATGCAACAGACCCCAGCATAAAGAAGTGGAGACTATACTTAAAGTTTAAAAATACAAATTTGGAATGAAGGGACAGTCAGATACTTGTGGCCCTCTGCATGTGTTTGACGTGCCGGTTTACCTGGAGAAGCAGAAGAAGACAGAGGCGATGGTTGTTGCCAGGTCCACACTCTGCTTCCAGTCCTCCCTCAAAACTCTGGCCAGGGCTCCAAGGGCCGCCTCTAACCACACACACACACACAAACACATGTCAATAAAGACAACCATACAAACACACAAAGGCCCTTATAAATAAAAAGTCATACAAAGAGAAGGCGAGACAAGAATGAAGGACCACAGATGTCAATAGGAAAACTAAATGCAGAGCGTCTGCGTGTGGAATTAAATCAGAGTCAGACCGAACACTGCAGCCGGAGGTTGATTTAAAGAAGCGTGGGGGAATGCGATGAGGTCGGAGGCTCCTGAGGATTGTGTGCTACGGGGGCTTCTCAGCGCAAAAAGACGTGCGTCCCAGGGTCCGTCTCCTCTTTCCACGTCGACCCCAGGCCTCTCGGCTCACACGAACACTCGGCTCTTATCAACATCGGACCGGTTGATGCGGCGCGGCAGACGGAGTGAGCCGACGACGCATTATGACAGATACAAATGAAGCCGCGCCATCTCGCCGCGGCTGCAGAGGATGATGGCTCCGTGCTGTTGCGGAAGAAACAGCGCGGTTGTCACGGAAGGGAGCAGAAGTGAAGCCGAGCTTTGTTTTCTTTGAAAAGGGGAGCCGAGAGGACGAGCTGATGAAAGTCAACGGATTCTACACCCAAGCAATATTCTCATTATCAAAACTCCCTTTTCATCCAAATCTGGCTTTTTGCTTGACAATCTGAAATATGAGTGAGGTTTGCACTTTTGAACTTTGGCAACTGGCTTCACTTTGCCAGGAAAAAGATTATTTACAGGAAATTAATACACTCTGAATGATTGAGAATGAAAAGGGACCTTGACCTTGATCCTGGTCTTCCTCTGCAGATGGAGTTTGCTCGGTTATCACAGAGATATTATCATATCGCCATATCATGACAGGGGTTACCATCTTCCCTCCGTATACGACCACTTCAGCAAACTCCATCTGCCGAGGAAGACCGTGAGATGCTGTTGAAGGCTAAAAAAAAAAAAAAAGGCAGGGTAGAATAGGGGCAAAATATATCTACAGCTCCAGTTAGTGAAGGGACGAACATGGTAAAAAACAGACATGGAGAGCAGACATAGTTCTGTTTGTTTTACAGTGTGTGTCTGCTGAGGCAAACACAGACACAGATGATGGAATATATATCACATGGACCCTTGTGAACGTGGATGTGCAAACTATAAACTGTGCTTAGCTCATCCTTCACTCATTAGTATCTGAAACGTGAATGAATCTATTGATTTAGTCTTTAGTCACGTTATCACGTGGCATTTTTTATTTGTTTAGCGCTCTCTTGATACCGGTGCCAGTTCGATAACTTTGGTACCGACACTGAAATATACTTGTTTGCTGCCTAATGTTTGGATTTAGGTCTTGAATTATGTGATCCAAGAAAGAAAACAGAACTATGAAGCTGACCAGACATGTGACGGCAGCTTTTGTTACTTAACAGATACCATAAAAGTATTGAGGTTTGATTGATACCCGGCCCTTGGAGCCAGTGGAGAGAAGGAATCTTGTAATGTGATTTAGAGTAACTACATACTTTTGTATACTTTTTGTATATATTGAAAAACTATATAAAATGTTTTTTTGCTTCATTATTTGAGGAAGGAGATACCTTGAAACATCGTTTGTACCATGATTTGAGAAAAGGCATATACACTGTCTATCAATAGTAGTTTGGGAAACCAACACATTGGTGCTGGCTGTGAGCATGTTGTTGGATTTCTACTGTGGTTCTGTATTTCTGCGTGAATAGACAAAGAATAGAGATAAACTAAGAATGATGTTTTCTTCCTCTTTAGCTGAACAAAGTACTTCTCTATTTAACAGAGCAGGGTACCGTTCTGTAGGAGCTCCTCCAGGTTGTCCGGGTTGCGAGCCAGTTGGAAGATGAGCGCGGCTCCTCTGATCTTCTCCTGGATGTCCTCATACAGCAGATCCACATACTCATCGATGCTGTTGATGCTCGCCACCTCGTCCAGCTGAAGGGAAATAAAAGAGTTCAACCTCTGGACTGCGAAATGTCCTCAGAACTGCACGCACACGCACACGCACACACACACACACACACACACACACACACACACACACACACACACACACAGTCATACTGTACAGTTCAGTTCCTACCTCCACTCCTGCGTAAGGTGTGGAGTCTTGAGGTGAGATGCGTTTCTTCTCTTGGATGTCTGTGAAAGGAAATATTTAGCATCACAAAAAGGCCTCTTGTGACTTTTACTCGGAGGAATACTAACCCTAACTATGTTAGTTAGTTAGTTAGTTAGTTAGTCATGATGAAACTCCTCAATACCATTTGATTGTTTGCGGTTTTGCAAATAGAAGAGCAGCTGCTCCACCTCGTGGAGCTTGGACGAGGGAATCAGACGACATTCCTCCACAACCTTCTGGGCCAAAGAGGACGTATCTGTGTGGGCGTTCAGGCTTTTCAGGCGAATACTGAAGGACAAACATATAGACATGTGAAATTACAGCTTTTGAGAGAAACATTGAGCACCTGGTTCTCAGATGCAAGGTACAAAATGAAATCAGGATACAGAAACCGATTGATATTGTTGGACACAATAACATCATTTATCTTAAGAAAGGTATGTCTCTTACAGTGTAACTGTCGTCTTACAAATCACCATAACTAAGTTGTACGCAGTTAAAAGAAACAAAATAGTAGTAAAAAGTAAAATTGAATCCTGAATTAGCTGACAGTGTTTATTTCTCACATTTTCTGACACTCTTTGCGTTCTCCAACCATGGGCTTCCCCAGCTCTCCCAAGACAGTGGCCTCCACCTCATACTGAACCACAAGGGCTCTCTCAGTGGGGTGGACCTCAAGAGTACATCCCTTCACTCTCCTGTGGGTCATACAGAGACAAAGTGAGCATTGGCTGAAGATGAAACATACAATACAACAGTGAATAGCACAGTAGTAGTATAGTAAGATGTACTAAATGCTCATTCTGGTTGGATTCACTTCAATTTGCCTAGTTGAGATACAGTGCTTTCAAATCAGCCACAACTCATATGTATGGATTATAAAATGTATCCAAACTGATTCAGTAAACAATAACTACAGATATTATAACCAAATTCATTAATATTGCCGCCAGGATTTGTATAGCAGCGGGGCATGTGTATGAAGGATAATATGGCAGGTGATGGAGAAATGGTGGAATACCAGGAAAATACAAAGCTCAGTGAAAATGTAAAATGACAGTTCTTGGATGTGATTCTTTTCATTGTGTTGGAGTCAAGATTCAGAAGAGCTCAGAATGTATTAGGATTTTTAAAAACAGGTACAAAAAAAAAAAGTTTCATGCTTGAATTGAATGATGTGTGAATGCATTTAATATGTTAATATATGTACTGTTTGTGTAATGTGTAAAACATATGAACCTATGAATCAATCTTATTGTTTTCATTGATTAAAGTACATCACGGTCCATGACGTCACATTACCGTTACACACCCAAGACAGACATATGGTCAGCTAATGCTATGCTACCGGTACTACTGTTAGATACTTTAAGCTGGTCGTACCAACACACAAATACATATTCATGAATATTTGAAAGCTCGTTTAAACAGAACTGTTGTTCTTTCGATGAGCAGCGGAGCATCCCGCTGCTCATCGACCTGCTCGCTAAAGGTTCCACTACACAAGCCGGCGTTAGCAGCGGTTACCTTTTCAGATACCGCGGATCTCCTGCTGGCAAACTGTCCATTTTAGATTAAAATGAAAGCCCACATTAAAACTGTCTGCGTCCCAAAACGGGGCCAGCTGATGCTGATGAAGACAGGGCGGATGTTTTTTTTCTTCTTCTGCAGCTTGTTGCCAGGGCGGCGACTCGTCCAGCTCCCAGCATGCAATGTTGTTATCTGCAGCAATCTGGCACTGCTGCCACCTATAGTCACGGAGGACGAGTTTAATGCAAACCAGCAGTGCGGGGAGGCCACGATTTGCATCATGTGTATTAACGTTAACTACATCAAAGTACTTAATAAGTACTGAAAAAACAGAACTTGTCTTTATCTGAGTCTTTTCTTTTCATACCACTTCTACTGTAAAAGTTTGGTATCTCACCTGGAAATATTGTACATTTATCGTTACTCTACTGCATTTATCTTACAGCTTTATTACCGTTTATCACTGCTTATTACCAATCCTTCAGTCCAACAAGTGGATTCTGTTAAAATTTCGGTTTTCTCTGACTGCTTTTTTTACATAAGGTTTCACATTAACCACAGTGTTTTCTAATATACTCTATTGTTAAATGAACTCTTCAATGAAGACTAAGGCAGATCACTACACCAGATTCAAGAGAAATATGACTTGATTGTAGAAAATCCATTAAACAGGTTTATTTGTTAAGCACTTGCAGATTTGTTTATTTGTTTTAGTGAAATTATACTTTTGAGATCTCTTAATAAGCCATGTTTGTATCTAGTTACAAGTGAGGATAAACAAATGGCAAGTAGGTGTAATCAATACTGTAACATATATAAATCTGCTCTCCTGCATGTATTCGCTTGTCTCAGCACCAGTGACAGCTGATGTCACTGCACTACATTTAGTCCGTGGCTCCTCATGGATATATTAGAATATAATTTGTGTTAGGGGTCAAAAATATACGGTTTTGTATTTCCTGGTGACTGACTGATTTATAGGGGTACAATGACAGATAGAGGTTGTTTGTTGGTGTTTGACAGTATGACATTTGCATGCAGTTTTTGAGATGCCTTACCCCACATAACAAAACAGACAACTGCAGCCATTGTGGTTTAACCATGCTGTCTGCAAAGCTCTCAATTTATATGATACGTCTAGAATGGGAACTACAAACAGCTACTTAAACCCCTGAACTACTGTAACTCATCCTGAAGTCAGATTTCAAGGTGTCAACTCAAAAAAGGTCAGTGAGAGTGGCACATATAGAGGGTGAGACTCAGAAGAGACCGCATAACTGAGGCATTCAGGCGAAGCTTCAACCCTTCACAGGCAGAAACTATGTTGAGAATATGATAAGTCAAAAATAAGAGTCTGCAGCGAATAAACTCTTCATTTACCTGACATTCTGCATCGGTCCAACAGAAGCCAATCACATTGTACATGCAATTGTGTTGGATTTACGTCATAGAATCACCTTCAGATGTAAAGATTTTGCAGCAACATTCAAATCATTGAGCTCATTATGAATGATTGCAATTGCGTCAAAGGAATAACTGCACAACTGATTATTATGCTTTTAAATCCCAAATTTTCCAAATTTACTTTTTACTATACCAACTGTTAACCCTGTTTAAAAACATGTAATCAATGTTACATTTAGCTAAATGCGCTTAAGGAATCCAAACACAAAGTGTAGGACTTGGACTTGTCCTGGGATTTGTTGGATTTGAGTTAAGACGTGACTTTGGACTTGCAAAACTACGGTTCTGTCCCTCCTCACTATCATTTTGAAGTAAGGTAGTTTGGCTACTTATCAGTCTCGCTATCCGTTTTTGCTTGGATGAAAGACAGGTGTATAACTTGCCAAGTAAATCAATTATTTGTGTGTGTCTGCAGTGTACAAGATATTAAGCCTAACCTTTGTTCAAGGGAGTGTTTATTTCTCTTTGTTTTTTAGAACCCAGATGCCTTCATTCTACATTATTAATATACAAGGGGGTAAAATCACATGTTCAGTTTGGCCTGTGAGCTAAGAGAATAAGATGACTTGGAGCATATAATGTACTCGTGGTTCCCTGGTATCTGTGGAGTTGTGTATACAAACACGAGAAGACATTGCTAATTTTAGGACCACGTTATATGACAGCTATGCCTTGAGGTCAGACGTATGGACTCGTGTGCAGCTGAAAGTCAGTCGCCTCTGTTTCTTCCAGAGACAGCCCCCTCCCTCAAAGTCAGTGTCCCTAGCAGGTGATCTGGCAGGGGTCCTGAGCACTGCCTCCTGAAAAAGATCTCTGCCGATCACTTGAACGCTGGTTGAGACATGTTGAACACTCAGCTTGACAGATATAGCAGCAGCTGGAGTAACAGCAGCGTAAAAAAACCAACAGTGTTACTCTCCTCTACCATCGCTCGGTCAAACACCTTCTGGATAATACCACCGCTCTGTGAGGTGCACATACAGCCAAAATGGAGATTTCACTTGAAGATACGACCGGTAGGTCATCACCCAACTTAGAGTACAAGAGCGCTCACCAGGCGTTCGCGGATCGCTGGAAAGAGACGGATGCCACCATGTGTCGCCACAGCATGTCCTTCCACCTGCACCACGCGATGAGGAGTGAGTTCTTTGCCAGCTACCTGTACCTGCTGGAGAAAATCGCTGTGGGTAAGAAGAAGGACCACACAAAGATCCAACCACACATAGTTAAGAGGTCAAGATTTACAACCTTTACTTGACCCATGACTCCATTAAGTATTGGGCAAAGCTGAAGAAGCATGCCGGAGGTTTTGCCATTTTTGGTTGAGTACAAATCGAACAATGGCAACCTGGAAGATAGGGGGGAAAAAATATTATGCACTTAACAAAGTGTTCAGCAGTGATGTTGAGTGTGTAGTGTTAATACTAAACAGGATAAAACACACAAATGCACAGGGAATGAAAGGAGTTTTGGGGTTTTCCACAACAGACAGTCTTTGGAATAGCCAACCAATAATAGTCTGATGAAGTAACAAGTAAATATCGTTTTACATCATTATACATTTAAAGGTTTACCACATAGTTGTTTTGCAGACACACATCAAAAGATGTGTGGAGGTTTTACGACACTGTCTCCACTTCTTGTAGGGTTTATCTGCTTTTTTTAATAGAAAAATGTCGAAAAAGAGTGTGCTTGCAGAGATACATATCTTTAAAATGCAAACATGTAAGTGTATGTGAATGCACTTGTTATTAGCCTACTTTTTTAAATTTGTAAACGGAAATATAAAAACTTCAGTTTGTAGTTTTGGGGGAAGTAACTATTTCTTGATAAACAACAATGTATACATCCACCCAGCCCCTCTGTGTTCATTCTACAGCGCTGTCTATCGGTCAGTGAACACAGATTTTGGTTTCTGCACAGACACAATGGTACTAAACCTGGCAACCTCACTGTGATGACGAGTCCCCAAGAAGCTGCACATAATCACAGCGCCAACTGTTATTTGTCAAAAATAGTTCCATCACTTGACTCACTGTTTCAGTGTCAAAAGCTAAATAATGCAGCCAATAACAAGCTGGAATTAACAAACGTGTTGCTATTAAAATAGCTAATATTGATGGAAAAAAGAAAAGCATCAATACAAAAGGGGATCCCAAACTTTTGTAAGGTGTGTAATATAACAACCTCTCCATCGTGACTAGAACTGGCCCCTCTTAGTCAATTAGTCAACTTATCGTCGTTTTGGTAGTCGACAAAGACCTCTTTAGTCGATTAGTTATTCTGTGTGCTTTTTTTCATACTGAATGACTTATTTCCAAGAAATGTACGTCTCTGGTAAACACGATTTAAAGTGGTGCTTTTGTGTGATTCTTTGTGAAGAAACTCATTTGTACAGATCTGTCGATTTTAAATCAATGAATTGATTACTCAAGTGCTAGTTGACTTAGAATTTCTTTCTTCGAGGACAGCCCCTTAAAGCGACAGAAGGCTGCTCTTCGTTGTAGAAGGTCTAATCTAATCCTCTGCAGGGTGTGCACTTGTTCATCAGACCACAATCTGCAGAAAGAGGAGATCCAGACCTGCTGGGGCCATTCTAGCTGAAATACCCCTTATTTTCTTACCACTGACTTGACACAAAGACCATTCATGGCATGGTATGTCAGGCATGAAGGCATTAACTCATGTCAGTCAGTGCTATACATGACAGTCAGAGGGCTGCAGTCAGATTATTTACCAACAGCCATGGTAAATGGACTGAAATAAATATCTATTTAATCCTTTATTTACGTCTTAATATAGCAAATGTCAAGCAAAAGTAGTAAACCTAAAATAAGTATACTGTACACTGGATGGAAGGGTATCACTAGTATTACATTTAGGCCTAAAATATTGGAAATTAACATTAATCTTCAGACCAGGTATCGTTTCATCAGATGTCTCATTCTGCTTCACCTATAAGGGTAACTTCTAATGAGCAGGTCCACTTTGAAGTAGTGAGATAGAAGAACACGGTAGCACCGGATTGACGCTTCCCTGGCAGAAGTGCAAGTCATCTCGCTGTCCTCCCCCCTTCTTGGGTCTTGCTCGATGTTTCTATAATTACCCTTCTTCTGAACGCCTCCCAGAGGGGTCACGTGACGTGTAACTGACAGCTTTAGATGCTCAGATCAGGACAAATTCTTCAAACATCTCAAAACCAAGCGGGGACTTGACTGAAAAGTTCCGGCATTGTCTGTTTCTACACTTTGCTTTTAGCATGACCCGAGCGATTCGGCCCCTTTAATGGCTCCTTGTTTCTGGCATGGAGGAGGTATTCCAGCTGGAAATAAATCCCCCCTCTTAATGTTTCACTTTGGTGTCATGAATTCTGCCACTGGAGGTCCTTGACAAGCGGATGGACATTCTCCCATCACCTCCCACCCTCTCTACGCCAGGAACTTGTCATCTAAGCCTTCGGAAATGTTGCGTTCATTCTGCAGGATTTATTCCGGCTCAGCAAAACTGAGGCAGTGAAAGGTTGGGATTGTCTAAGAAGCCAGTTAAGTTTCTTAATGTCACAGTATGCCATTTTAATTCTATTATAAGTGTTGTTGTACAACACATAATTGAACACACAAACAATATTTACCGTGATCTGTTGTGGTACTGGATACAGAAGGGTCACAGTTTCACAGAAATATTAACTTTTTGCTCATTGATAACCCACAAAGCGTGCGAATGCCCAACATTGGAAATAAATCAACCAGCTTGTTATTTTATATCATGTAACAGCTGAGCAGAGTGTAATTATTTATAGTCTTCTGGTAATCAAATCATTCTACATTTCCTTTGAGATTGTGAACAGTGTTCCTCTCCATACACAGCAGTCTAATGTCATGACATGTGTTGGAAGTAATTCCTTACTACTTGCCATAAAGCTCCAGTTAAATCTAATCTTGAATACACTTTTAAATTTGGTAATCATCCACCATTCCATGCAGTTGATGTTAATTTGTCCCAAACCGTCAATGAGGGACCGGCTTCAAAACTTATACAGCAACCACGTTACTTTTCTTTTTTTTCTTCCAGACTAGCCTTTAATCTTTTCTTCTTAATTTCCCATATTCAAAAGATTGAGTCATAAATCCTGAGGATAAATTGATGAAGCCTTGGATGCAATTTCAACTCAGTTTTTTTACTCCAGGGTGAATTCATGTCTGTTAGCGTGACAGCCACTTACTATGCAATTACACCACCTGTCGCCATCTTGGTTTTTGACTGTCACCATCTTGGCTTTTTGCAACCAGAAGTAACATGAGAGGGGGGAGCTTAGCTAACCTGACTTCTGTAGCCAACTGCTCATCTCTGTTACCGGATCGGGGCTACATTAGCATCAGACTACATCAGAATTAACGACTAAACTGTAGGCAGCGTTTGTATTGTTGGTAATGTAGGTGCCAGAAGTCTTGTTGTTGCTGACCTCCAGTGGTTTGGCTTCTCATATTACTCCAGTGATATACAGGTGTACTCTAGGACAACGTGACATCACTGGGTGTGGTCAGAGGTACAAGCTTCAAACGTAAAACCTCTTTAAAGAGTAACTTAACACCACATCATCCAACAAGAAATAAACAGAATTAAGAATCTGTCTGTAAAGCCTTTCTCTTTATGTGTGTCCATGTGCCCTAACAGTGAAGCTGTTTCCAGTCACCTGTGAGTTCATTAAAGGAGAGAAACAGTTTTACCACAGAGCTCAGAAGTTCTATGAGGACGTCCCAGCCTCGGAGGAAGGCATGCTGGGAGATTTTCTGGAGATATGCAACGTTGATTTGGAGGGTTCCCGGCAGTTTCTGAAGAGGTTTGTGGTGAGTCACGCGATACCAACTCACATTCA
This sequence comes from Pholis gunnellus, assembly GCF_910591455.1. Taxonomy (NCBI): domain Eukaryota; kingdom Metazoa; phylum Chordata; class Actinopteri; order Perciformes; family Pholidae; genus Pholis; species Pholis gunnellus. Next base: position 22,352,852 of record NC_136530.1, on the reverse strand, counting down.
GGTTCAGATCAAAGGCTCAATCAGGTCTGGAAACTTGATACTGTTACACTTGAGAAGCAGTTCGTCTATTATTTACACACTTTACTGTGGCTTCTGAGTACAGTCCACCAGCATATCGATTTACACTGGTATACCTATCCCTGGATATACACGTCAGAATCTATTATGTGTGAGGAATTCATCTTCCTGACTGCATAAAAATAATTCCACCTTGTTTCATGTTGAAGGAGGCTTCAGTGCAGTTTCTAATAGTAGCTCAGACTTGATGTCAGCCTCATAAACACCTGTACTGAACAAGCTGAGCCAACAGCTGCCAATCAGTTTGTACAATGGTCAGTTTTTACTAGCGCTAATTTGTTCACAGAAGGAGGAGATATTTATCCGTCTTTTTCTGTTGAGAAATATCTAGAATTTTATAAACTGCAATGTAGTGTAAGATTGACCAAAGGGTCATTTTGAGAAATAGTCCTATTTGCTCTCTTGCCGAATGTTACATGGGGAGATTGATAAGTATGAAGCTAACGGCAGCAGACAGCTAAGTTAGCTTAGCATAAAGATTGGGAAACGGCTAGCCTGGCTTTGTCCAAAGGCAACAAAATCTGCCTTCAAGCACCTGTAAAGGTCACTAGTTTTAACGTGTTGTATCTTGTTTGTTTAATTTGCCAAAGAGACACATAAATACAACAGTTTGCTGTTTTGTAGGTTGTTCTGGACTATTCTTTGGTCCAAACCAGGCAGGAACCTCCAGTCCGGAAAAGTGAAGCCAATGCAGAAGTGTATTAAACTTACATTCTGGCCATCAGGAGGCGACTTCTCTGGTTGCAAAAGAAGTCAGATTGTGTAAAGGTCTATGAGAAAATGTCCCTACTTCTCACTTGACTCAGTAAACATTGTAAACATGAGTTTATGGTCTCAATCGGTAGTTCAGAGTCTACTTCAAAACAACATGATGTTCATTTAGTAAATGATGGTCCATTTAGAGTAAAATAGATGAGAAAGTGGTATGCTTTAGGGCGAGCTACCTTGTGATTGGCCAAAGCCATACATGTCATCTTTACGTCACTTCCGTTCACTAGTTGCACTTCTTATATACAGTCTATGGTCCAAACCAGTACCTACCTGGAGTGTCTGCTGGTTGCCTGACATATGGTCTTGGAAGAAATACTCTGACATAACCCCCCGGAAAACAATGGATTTGTTGTTTGGAGTTTTTCTTTGGATTAAGCAAACAAGACCCAATGTGTTAATTACTGTGCTATAGAGGTGCTGGTAGGTTGATTTAGTTACTTTTGGACAGAGCTAGGCTAGCTGAGAATATGCTTATATCCCAAAATGTCCCTTTAAAATATGTCATAATTCAAAACATTCATATGTCTCAACATGTTTGTATGCGTGCACACATGCATCTTTGTATGTTCATGTGAATGCATGTCAGAGTGGACTCTAGGTTTTTTTTAGATGCTGGAAGAGCCCAAGTGTAAATTCAGGGGAATGGGTTTGGCCCAGAGACGGAGTTATTTAGAGGATCAGTTTTACAGGAGCTCTAATTATAAAGTGCTAAGATTGGATGTGTTTAAAGGAATGATGTCAACACAACAAGCTCTCTACTACTGGTTAATACAATTCAATATAATAATGAATATATTTAATGTCAATTTTCTATTCTCAGTTCTGTCTGTCATGAGCTGATCGATTGCAAGGTATGCTTTATTACTACACATTGTATATCAGTTCCCTGAGCTATTATTGCAGACAACACGATGTGAGCGAATTCTAATATTTGAGAATTCTGAATCAGAAAATGTTAATGGAGCTAAACTCCAACAGGATGAAATCAAATTATTACAAATCAATGATCTTCTTCAATGGAACTGAAATCATCAACAATCTCTATTTCCTCTATTTCTTATCATTCAGGGCCCAAGATAGGACTTAAAATTGTTGAAAAATCGTCCTCACATTGACTAAACAATTCTTTACATGGAAGGGAATAATCTCATTTACTGCTAGCATTAAGTACAGTATTTTATGACGCTAATAAAGCCAAGACAACAAATTCCCAGAAATACAAATCATATGATTGTTTCATCCTCTCTAAAAGAAAACGTATTTATGTTTTCTTCTGCTCTCCGTTTATACAGTCATATAAGAAGCTGTGAGTGGTGACAGTGGTTGTCTCACGTGATTTAAGCACAGATGTGATTGGATCATTTATGGTTTGTTTAATGGTTGTCAGCCCTGAGATAGTCTGGCCAGGTCGGCTCCAGCCCTCCCACGACCCTGAACAGGATAAGCGGTTAAAGATAATAGATGGATGGATGGATATTGAACAAAGGGCTAAATTGTTTTTAAAATTCATACAAATATCATAACTATCATACACCTGTCAACATGGCTGCTGTAACAGCATATCATCCCGGTGATCCTTTGAAATGTTGCTCAGCATTACATAATCAAGTTCAACAGGTGTTCAAAACATCTTGTACTTGTGTGCTGCATGTCTCTTTAGAGATGAACTGCGTTCATTGCTGTGGAAATGGTTTCTTTCTGAGTTAAAGTCGGCGATGTTTGCTTCAATTTGTTTGTGTCCAGAAATTCATGTTCAATTCACTTCAATGCAAAGAGCCTGAATGTTAGGATTCTCTCTCTTCTACAAACGTGTGCTCAGTTACACATCCTGCTCCCCTGGCTGTGAACAGCTCCTTTTTAAACCGGACATTTCCATTAAAAGAAGTCGGGGAAGGAAAAGATTTAGAACACATCTATAATAAACTGAGCTACATACGCACGGAGCAATATGGCAGTAATTCACCAAAACCAGGAAGCCTCCTGTAACAAGCACTGAGCTCCTCAGGGCCCCATCTTTCATACAATCACACACTGGGGCCCCTGATGTGGAGAGGTTGGAGTGAGGTCAGAATACCAAATGAAAAGGAAGAAAAACCAGCATGATTCAAGTGAGGTACCTTTTTGTTCCCTCGTGGTAAAGTTCATAGTTCCGTTGCCCTGAGGAACTGAGGTCGACTTGTTTGGGCTGTCGGTGCTTTTGAGGTACAGAGGCCTGACATCTGGCAACACAGCAAATTAAGTATAGATCCCTGACTTATAGATATTGTAATAACATGCTGCAAGGAAACTGACATTTAAATGTACATTTTGTTTTCTCTGAACCATAAATCCAGCTCCATTGTATTTATGGTTGCGTTACAAACGATCTTCAGTTGAGGAATTTTACTGACTCTATCCCCTCGATAAACCTCTAAATAAGGTTGACTTTTGCTACAACTATGAATGTTTTCTCCACTTTTTCTCCACCCACAGGGTCCCGGTAAGGCTGGCACGCACTGTGCCCTGGACTGTGGCTCCGGGATCGGCCGTGTGTCCAAAGGCGTCCTCCTTCCTGTGTTTGAGAAAATGGAGTTGGTGGACATGATGGAGCACTTCCTACTCCACGCACACGAGGAGTACCTTGGAGACGACGCCGACCGTATCGAGACCTACTACTGCTACAACCTGCAAGAGTTCACACCTCCAAAAAAGAAGTACGACGTCATCTGGATGCAGTGGGTGGCATGTAAGTATGAGCGAGATCTCAGTCTATAGTCTCTTCATTACTTGCTACTTAACGAGCACACTTCCCATTGGCATTGGACGTGAATTGCTGCAAAATCCTCAAATGTGAACATAATTCCAAAGAATACCAAGCTTCTTTCTTTTTTAGGTGAGACTAGCATTGTTTTCTAATTTCCTCTCAAGAGATTTAAGTTGCTGCCTCAAATGAAATTTATGGTCAAGTCCATCAGGATTCTGCCAGTGAGGGTAAGATGGAGTTTAAGATTAACAGGGAGACTGGTGCAGCGTCAGCAGTGATGCGGGCGTCATACTAGCCTGTCGCGATGAAGAAGGCGCTGAGTCTAAAGACGAAGCTCAAAATGTACCAGTTGATCTACGTTTCAACCCTCACATCTGTTCGAGAGCTTCAGATAGTGTCAGAAAAACTAAGGTATAATATAACAATGTGTAAAAACAGGCAACATAAGTTTAATTAGTTAGTAAGGTGTCTGAACTCAAGATGAGGATGAACAACCCCTGTAACTGCAGCAGGGAACCACCTGGACGCCTCCTTGTGGCAGTACTGAGCATCAGGCCTGGAAACTCGTTAGGATCCTCAAGGAGGAGGTGGGGACCACGATTCCTCACCTTGTTTGGAGAAGAAATGGAAAGCTAATCTTTCTTTTTTTATGTCAGTGCCTGTGTTGACCACCAGACTGCAGTGGGTCCATTGATGCTTGAAGCACTGTAACTTGTCATTGAATCTACCTGGGCAGGTTTTGGCGTACACCTGTAGAAAAACGTATGGAAACAAAGATCCCAGCAGGGACAGGTACCTCTGTTGTGATCTGTTGTTGTTGTTTTTCGCTTCACTCCCTATCCATCTTTCTCTTCAGGCCATCTAACAGACAAGGACCTGATGAACTTCCTGATGCGCTGTAAGAAGAGCCTGCGTCCAAACGGCGTCATCATAATAAAGGACAACATGGCTCGGCAGGGCTGCAAGCTGGATCCCATCGACAGCAGCATCAGCCGCCACCTGGACATCATGAGGTGCATCATCGCCAAGGCCGGCCTGGAGGTCCTGGCTGTGGAGAGGCAAGAAGGCTTGCCTGAGATCATGATGCCCGTCTGGATGATTGCGATGAAATAGAAGTGACATTATTACTTTTGAAAGATTGTCGTCGCTCCATTTGACAAAAACTAAGAGCAAATTCCAACCTACAGCTGAATTCATGTGTTATTCCTCTTTTGTCAAAGTCTAAATTAGTGCTCAAGTCTCTTAAAAAACGACAACAACACAGCAAGTAATCTTCACGATGTCATCAGGAGATAAATAGTGAAACAGCAGTGTGGACGGCCTGATGGCACCCGGGGTGATTTTATGGAGACAGGAGTTATTTTTTCCGCTCTGCCCAGAAATGAATGAATGCTTTTACGTGGACATTAACCTTCTTCAGAAGCACTCTATACGTCCACAGAGCCAGTCTGTAATTTATTGTCAGCCGACCACCTCCAGGGTTGGTATCTCGATGACATCAAAGTTCGACCCTCATCTCTCTGGAGTGTAATCGAGGGAGAAGCTTGTTCCCGTCTGAACCACGACGATCATTGGAATAACATGTGGATTCAGATGGTTTCTCCCTTGAGTGAATGATTTGTTTCCGTTTTAGACTAAATGTCACAGCGCAAGTACAACCTACTTAATCATCAGCAATAAAATATCATGCCAAATTTATTTAAATGTTAAATATTTAAATATCGATATTGCTTTATATTTTAGAACATGCGATCTGTATCTGGAGACTTTATGTGGATAATGGCGTCTGATCACAGGCTTTGGAATGAACTGGTATTGATAAGCGTTCTTGATTCTGCTCACATTGTGATCGGATCTCAATCTGCTAGTTAAGCAGGAGCAGCTGGACCTGTCACCAAATATGCAACACGCATCCCAGGTCAAAGGTGCAAGACAGAAGACCCTCAAGAGAGAGAGAGCCACGACCTGCAAAGCAAGGATCACATGACAGACGGAGACAAGACATCGGAAGGCTACAGTACATATCAGTAGCCTTGATGACTTGGCTAATCTTACTGAATCGTCTCAGACCGCAGAATGCTGCACATACAGCACATAATCTGACAAAAGCAGCTAACTATGGATGCTGCATCAGAATGTTAATAATCACAATATTAAAGGGAAACCAAAAAAACAAAAGTCTGTTTCCAGGTGTGGTAAACGTTGTCTGCTAAATCTGATGCGGTTTGAGGTAATTCAATTAAATTGAGGTAGCGAGCAATGCTATGGTTTGTGCGGCTGCCTGAGAGACCGCAAAGTTGAACTTCCACTTTTGGTGTGAAAGCCATTAACCTGTAATAATCAGGGCCAGTGGAGAAGCTTACTAGCATTAGTGTTGGCTCAGCTACCCCCCCTCCGTCATGTGACCCTTGTCTTGCAGGTCATTGCAGACCCTTGAGAGTCTCCTGAAGTAATACCGCTTTATGGATGGTTTGTTTCCACATTGGGCAGCTCCCGCTGTTCTCGAAGGTAGACTCTGGGAAATTTTTATAAATATAAAACCTTCGTGGATTATGAATTCATCATACAAAGAGTGATCATTTACCTTGCTTGCAGTTTGAGTCAGTCTCCTGTCAACAGTTATGAAATGGTGGTCTATGGGATTAATGCTTTTTGGACCGCAAGCAGGGCCGTATCCAGCTCTCCTATTACATCCATGGTGTACGGGCTCATGAAGAGCTTGACTGTAGTTAACTTTATATTGCAGGATAAGTAATGCCTGGTGCACTTAGTACAGCTTGGTCAGGTGTAAATACTACATTTGTTTTTGTGTATGTAAGTATGTGTTTTATACTGTTGCTTGTAATATTGCAGATTCATAGTACTTTGTTTTTTATTGATTTCTTTTGTGCAATTCTTTCTGTATAGTGCAGACATTTTGACTAAGTTGCCTTTATTTTAGTGCATCTTACGGTATGTTTGCTTGAATTCAGCTGAAGACATTTAGCTGCAATGTTTTTCAAAAAATAAATGTGCCAAACTCGGAAAGCATATGGATGTAGTTTTATGATATCTGAATGCTCTTTTCATATATAATGTTTTTCATCCCATGTTCCAAACACAAGCTAATAGGCTTAGTGATGGGTAATCACTGCTGGCTATTATAATCAAGGCCGCAACATAAATGCTGACCGACTTTCCCTAAATATTACGGTGCGGCCCGTCCACACCCCTGACAATGACCGCGCTGCAATCTTCCAGAGTGGGCTGAACACACACCAGATAATTGAGATCCTCTCAGATTGTTAAGGTAATTCTTCTAAGTATTATTACCATTATTTTTTTCTGAGTAACAGTAGAGGCAGCACATTGTTTTGGGCTAATGACTTTCAGCTGGGCCCCTTGAAGCAGATCTGCGGGGGGGGGGTGGGGTCTTGATTATTTCCTGGTTTTGACAGACAGTGCCGGCTTTCATATCTGCCCTGGCTTCATTTCAAGTCTGTCAGATGTTGTCTGCATAAAACACATCCAGGAGTCACCTCAAATATTCAGCGTTTGCGTGGCTACGGGCTTTTTATGCTTTTTATGAAAGGATAGTTTGTCAATGAGTCGAGTGGCACTGAGAAAGTACAACATCATCAAAGTGTTGAGGGCGCGATGGCGTGAGATTATCTCCACGGCATGTTCCTCTCGTCAGAATGACTCTTGTGAGATGTGAATGGACCAAACACGTTTTCCACATCCCGTATGAATTAAAGTTCAAAATGCCACAAAGTTAAACTTTTAAGGTATTTTTTTTTCTCCCCCACAGCAAATAGCAGCCAAATGTGCTGTCACCTTTTCAGGAGTGGTTAGCGTCGCTGACAGTCAAGGCTATCATTTCTAATACTTCTCAATGTCCTCTGCAGCCGCTCGGCAGCAGTTTGAATATATTAGCTGGAGTAACACTAATTTGTCCAGTCATGTCAGCAGAGCAGAGCTTTTGGGCCTGATTCCAGACGGAGTATAAGTCAGACAGAACTCAGAGACAGGAGGAAGACAGAGACCACAGAGGGATGTAGTGACCAACACTAAGTGTGATTGCCTCAACTTGCAAAACGCTACTTGGAACCGTTCGACTCAAAGCCACAGCTCCAACTATAAGAAAATGATCACGATAAATACTCTCTCACTGTGCCCCAGACCCATTTGACATGTGCTGTGTACACCAACATCCTCGTCGACTCATCACTTTTAACATTTTTTGAAAGGTACAAAAAAGATTGATAACAAACCATAACTCTTCTAATGATCGCTTAAGTGTCAGTGCATTGAGCGCTTAGCACTGTAATCTTGTCACTGTGGATACCGAAGACATTTCAGCATTCAGCACCACAAGAAATCAGCTGTTGAGTTTTTTTTTCTGTATCCTTTTATTCAGGAAGTTCCCTGAAAGGAGGGATGATTAAGTCTCAGTTTATATTGAGTTGTATTTCTATGCTATTTCTAACTATAGAGAGGGGCTTATTTGAATGTTGGGATCACAAATAGAAAGAGCGACATCATGAACATTTCTGAACCAAAAAAACACAATACTTTGGAACAGGCAAGTGAACCCACAAATATACTGCTTCATTTGTGAGGTGTGTGGGTGTCAGAAGGCAAGGCAAGTTTATTTGTACAGCACATTTCAACAACAAGGTAATTCAAAGTGCTTCACATAAAACCATTACAAGCATCAAAACATAAGGCAAAAGACAAGGAGATTCAAAAACAATTAGGAACATTCATTGAAACATTAAAAACAGTCATTAAAACACTAAAAAGCAGTGTAAGAAATAAAATACAGTAGTAAAATGCAGAAATGCAGGAAATTAATATTTGAATATCCTTGAATGTGGTTGAATTAAAGGCAGCAGCAAACAGAAAAGTCTTCCATCTTGATTTAAAGGAGCTGAGGGTCTCAGCAGACCTGCAGCTTTCTGGGACTTAGTTCCAGATCTGTGGAGCAGAAAAACTGAACGCTGCTTCTCCACGTTTAGTTCTGACTCTGGGAACAGAACGTAGACCGGTCCCAGACGACCTAAGGGGTCGGGATGGTTCATAAGGTAGCAGCAGATCACAGATGTATTTTGGCCCTAAACCATTCAGTGCTTTATAAACCAACAGCAGGATTTTAAAGTCAATTCTTTGTTGGACAGGAAGCCTCAGAAAGACCTCAGACCTGGAGTGATGTGATCCACTTTCTTAGTCTTAGTGAGGACTCGGGCTGCAGCGTTCTGATTGACTTTTTACAGAGACCTGTAAACACACCGTTACAGTAGTCGAGTCTACTGAAGATAAATGCATGGACACGTTTTTCCAAATCCTGTTGAGACATAAGTCCTCTAATCCTTGATATATTCTTCAGGTGATAGTAGACTGATTTTGTAGGACAATTTTGCTCATTAAATGGGGAATAGTGTCCTGCAGATCAGCCTTAATCAGTCCATTTGCAGATTCTGGCTTCTCAAAAGAAGATTTTTTAAAATAATAAAATCCCCAATTTACTCTTGTGCCACCCTCTGGTCCGACTTTGTCAAGCCTCATTACTAGTATAACAACACAATGATAACAAAAATGATTTTTTCAGTACTTTCTAGTTGTGGCGTGTAATGAACAGTGCAGCCTGTAGGAGGTGCTAACACTGCTTTAGCCTTTTAGTCTTGTTGTGAAGATGGGATGCACAGAGGGACGGTCACACTACAGCTTCCACCCTCATGTAAGGACAGTAAACACCCCCAGGAAGCAGCACAGGGGGCATTTTCCAGAGCAGAGGACATCGGCCCAGACAGCCTGAAGCTTTCATCCTGAACACACTGAGTCTTTGTGGACTCTGCAGTAGAGAGAAACCTCAGTCAGTCTCTGGAGCCGGGACGGTTTCATGGAGACAGAGAGAGGAGTAAGCCTGTAGCCTCCGTTCCCTGGGAGAATCCCCACCAGAGGAATGTGCTTTCTCTTCATCTCCAGTTCTCATAGTAAATCATGTCACTGAAAAAAAAAGAAATAGACCTGATGATTTTTGGGCTGCTTTTTCTTTGGCTGCCCGCACACTCTCCCAGCATGTTGTCTGAGAGTGTTTCTTTTTTTTTTTCCTCACTCAACTCTTCTCAGCTCAGAGGGCAGGGATTAGTTACACTGACTTTTTACAGGCCCGACCCCCACGAAACATGTCATATTTCATGCGGCAATGTGGGTTTTGGAGCCTGAATCTGGTGCTGCTGACAGACTGTAAGGGTTTAATCTGTGAGCCAAGCAAATGGTGCCCGACAGCCATACAGTAGGTCGCACCTTCCGCTTGATATACCCATAGATTTCTAAAACTGTTGTCAGTGGAGGAATCATTTCTCTTCCCAAAAATGACCTTCCTGCTCAGCAGCGTGTGATGGAAAGCATTGCTCACAACAAGGAAAAAAAAAAGAGGAATTTATCCCCATCTGGAGCTGGAGTGTGCGTGCGTATGTGTGTGATTCACCAGGACTATGATGGAGCGATGTAGGGCCAGTATGTTCTTGGCTTTATGTGTAGTCAGACCCCGAGGTCGGCACACAATGTTAAAGACTGGTGTTGCATTTCTGCCCTGTATGTGTGAATTTCTGTCTGTCTTCCAAATAAATTACACAGCAAACACAAAAAAAGAATTTTGTACAACAACTCTTTAGTGTGAATGTGTTTTTTTGTTTCAAATACTGTATGTAATATTGAAAAGGGAATTTTCTTCTTTCCTTTTTCATCTCATCCTAAATCCAAGCTGGAGATTTTTGGAGGACTTTTCACTGAACCGGGAAAGTAAACTTCACACTTACACACAAAGGCCAAAAGTATGCAGATACGTCTGTCCATTGTAGGAAATATCAGAAACACTGCATTTCAGCTGGCTGGAGGGGCGTGTCCCTGTCTGTCTTTGTGCTAAAAGTTGCCGCTGCGGCTGGCTAGTTAGCTAGCTAATTATTCTCCTAAATGTTAATGGCTCTATAGGTTGAAAATGGGATTTATACTGCACATATGTGTGCTTTAGACAAAAATAAATACTAAAAAATAATATTGCAATTTAACCTCAGTTGGACTTTCAGGGTAGGGAAAGATGAAAGGAGAACTTGACTGTCCTGCACAGAGCCCTGACCTCAACCCCATTCAACAAACTCAACCTGTGCAGGCAACATGAACCACGTGGTTATTACTGTAACCATGATGACTTCACTTTGCATAATACTTATTTGAACCCATTGATCTTTTTCTCAACTTAACCAAACATTAACCATTGAGTTGTCAAATCACCAAACAGATTTAGTTGTTGGCAGTGATTTGTAACGGCATACGACATGCTTCATATTGCTGTTGCTGCTCCTCAGGATGTGGACAAACAACGTATTCATTTCATTTTGAGGATTTGTTGTTCCAAAATCTGGTGGAAAGCCTGAAACCGGAAGGGTGGCTGCTGTTATAGCAGCAAATGAATGCCCATGACGTCACAATCACATGTTTAACTGTCACATGAGTTGAATGTCTCGGGTGTCCACATACTTTTGGCCACGTTTTCTCTCCTGTAAACAAACACACAACATATCACAGCTGGAAACAAACACCACAGATGATGGCATCCGTGTGTGTGTGTGTGTGTGTGTGTGTGGTAAGTGAAAGTGTATACATAAATTCAGCGTAATTTGGAACAACAAACACCTAATTTCATTCCTCTGACTGAGGTTTCGAGAGCAGAGCCACCCAATTAGATTTACCCACAATTCATGCCGCCGCCGCCCCCCTCAGTGTTGCCGTGGTAGCATGTTGTCTGACAACATGTGGAGCCGCTCTCGGGGCCCGGTGCTCTCTGTGCCCTTGGAAGCCTCGTCCCTCATGCTGGTTTCAATTCCATAACCTTTCAGATCACGGCGTAATGAGTCGAAATGGCCTCCACATGCACATTATGCCCAGACGAATCATTTTTCCAACCGAGCCAATTTACTCCCATGATTAAATCTTTTTTTCCTACTTGAGTCAGTGCAGAGAGCCAGGCGAGGCAGAGGTTTGGAGCGTGTTGTGTGTCTGCAGGGAGTCAAATGTGTGTGGGGAGTCAAGTGTGTGTGTGTGTGTGTCTGTGTGTTGAATGAGCATCAGAGGTGGAAAGTATCTCAGTACATTTAAGTTCTGTAGCTCGTTGCAGTTCTGCAAGATCTGGTACTTCACTTGACATTCTACTTTTCTTCCTTAAAATTTCAGAGACAAATACTGCACTTTTTTTATGGCATTTCATTTATGTAATGACTGGAGATTGTTTGAAAAACAACAAAACTTACCTTGTTTCTTTGTTGTCTTTCTTTTCATCGTTTCTTCTCTTTGCTTCATTTGTTTCTTTTCTATTTTCCGTCCTCAACTGATTTGAGAGCACAGAAATCCCCCAAACTGGAAATAGGTCTCTAATATGACAGCAAACTAAACAATATTTTTTTTCTCTGATATTTAAAATACGTCACAACAAAATGCACCAAAAGCAAACTTGCTGGCAGTCAAATCCGTGGACATTTCTGGCAGATTACTCTGTATTTTCTCTGTAATTTCTACACGTCACATTTGCCATGATAATAGATCAAATAATAGCCACCATGATCACTCTCCAGAGGATTATAAACCGCCTTGCAGTGTTTTCGGCATCAACCTTTAAAACTCACAGATCAGAGTTACTCAAACTGGACTTCCTGTATTGAATTTCATTGTTATATTGGTACCTGTTACAACCCCCCCCCCACCCCCACCTATGCAGCCCCTTGTGTATTTCTCACACAGTGCTTTTTGGTCTAAACGCCTGTTAACACTTTGTTTACTTTAATGTATAAGTCAAATTTGCAGAATGTTTCTTGACAATTAATGAAGCCTAAAATGCCTGTGTGTACTGTATGTGTGTATATATGCCTGTGTGTGTGTGTGAGTGTAATGTGATGTATTCACGAGGAGCAGGGCAGAGAAACAGGCCCCGCTGCTGGAGCCATTAGCTGCTCCAGTAAATCTGCTGGGACCTGAGAGAGTCGGCCCTTCAGCGGCAGGTATTTCCTGTCTCTTGATCTTGGGAGGCAGAGCTCTTTTCTGCCGGTGGGGGTTCGGCCTTCATAATAAGTTGCGGTTTGATGCCAAACAGTTTATTATTCAATTTCATTCTGTAAAACCTTGTGTGTGTGTGTGTGTGTGTGTGTGCGTGTGAATACCATTTACAGTGAGAGCATGCAGCACGATTGCCAACTGTTGTAATTGGACAATTCTGTAGAACTCCACATTGGAGTGCCAATTCTTTCAAAATAATGATTCCCACAATATTCCTGCAAGGTGTGGTTATTATGAAGCAAAACACTTTATTAAACCTCCACTAATCAAACATTTTATATTAGCAATGAACAAAATGACTGTGTGTACTGTGAAAGGGGTCGCTCGCAGTGACGCACCCAGAGAGAGAAAACCTTTTTTGGTTTTCATCAAACAAGCCCTGGTAAACTCACTGTACACTATTTTTAGACCGCTTGTTGCGTCGGCTTGAAAGTTAAAAAGCCAAAACGAGGAGTTGGCCTCCATTAGTAGATATCTGAGGAAAACAATTGGACACAGTTGTGAAAGCTCCCGTTTCATGACCTGGCTCAAGTGAATTCATGTTCAACAACAAAAGAGGAAGTGATTCATGTTACAGTCTTCTGAACTAACACCTTCATGGTTGGGATTTGGTTCGTTGTAGAAACACTACTCTCTGTCAAGTTTAGGGATCCTTCATCTTCATGGTTATAATAACTACCTGGTTAAAGATGGGGAAAGACTGTGGTCATAAAAAGCAGACAACGTGTGAAGTGCATTGAAGTCTTAAGGATGTTTCTCAAAGTCAAGGATGCTTGCTTGGTAGACGCGTCCTACAGAGAGGCTACAGGCAAGATTCCTTCCTAGCTCACTGTGCCTCTCCATCATTCCTAGTGTGTTTCTGTGTTACCCCCTTTCCTTGTGTTTCTTGTTTGGTCCCCTGTTTGTCCTTTCTCTGTTTGTGTGTGTGTGTGTGTGTGTGTGTGTGTGTGTGTGTGTGTGTGTGTGTGTGTGTGTGTGTCTGGGCATGGCACTTAATCTCTCTCCTGCTGCCAATCAACCAGCATACCTGAGGCCCATCCACTCATCAAGCCCCTGCTGTATATGAACCCCGGTTCGCCGATACGTGGCATTAACACTACGGCTACAATACCAGTTTGGTTGAATATCCTCCGGTTCTGTCTGAAATCCGTTAGCCTTGTGTTTTACAAATATTCCAGGTTTATCATCCCTTTGTGGGTTTTTTGTTTGCCGCCTTGTCAGTGTGCACCCAGCCAGGCTTCCCACCGCCAGCTCAAGCTCTCTCTGCCTGCACCTGGTCAATCTCCGTCTCACCCAGCGTCTGTTAAATATACTGTACATAAAACAGGGATTATTACAATTATTGTGATTTATAATTATATATTTACAGTTCATAGACGTACCGAACATACAATTGATATATGCCCTCCTCAAAGCCACAAGACTCCATTGGAAAAACAGCAATTTTAACTTGCCAATTGTAAAACACACTTCATAAAAACTTGACAGAAACTAAATAAAACTCATCAAAACATCATTTTTGGTTGGAATAGTCTTTCCACCTCCAGGTGAAGATATGGTGGCTCTGCCCCGCTGTCTCTCTCTCCCGTTGCCGGCCTCAGTGCCATTAAGAGGTCGCTGAACGAGTCTGCCACTGTGTCGAAGGTCGGAACAAACTTTTAAATAACTTTGTGTAGATCTAATTTAAGTCAAATTCTGCAACTGGATTGGCAATTTCTGGCTTCAAATTAGTTCAGAAACAGATTTTGGCGGACTGCTTAGGTGAAATAACAGAACGTTTATTAGCATGTGTCCCCTGTTTCCAAAGCAGGGGAGAACAGGAAATGCATCGTGCACATAGGATTGTGGGTGCTTTAGGAGCACGGAGCACATGCATCCTTGTAAATCCTCTGAACAAAGGTCTCAATCCTGAGTAAAATTCAAAGGATCCTCGACATTGTAACAGTCCTTCGGCGGGATTCGATGACATAGCATCCTTGAAATTCAGCCGTTGAAGGATCCTTTCTTGACTCTGAGAAACACACTTATCCTATCAAAGCAATCATCAACGTTATTAATAAGGTGTCAAAGACACATGAAGGGTCTTGCCGCCCCATAACAGCGTCAAGCTACTTTCTCCTTTCATTGTGTATCACAAAAGTCATAATTGCGATCACGAGAGGTCGCCTGTCAGACAGACAAAAACATGCTGTAGGTCGTTTTAGGAAATAACCGATGCTGGCGTTTCCTTTGGTGAGGGCTGTCTCAATGGTCCTGATGCATCAATTACACAAGCAGTGAGACAGAGGAAGAGACAGTGAATGCCTCTTTCAGTCTGGATTGACTATTTTTTCTCTTCCTACACAGGAAAGAGCAGCAGCATCTTTTAGTTTAAGTAATTGTGCCCCCCCCCCCCCCCCCCCCCCCTTTCTTCCTTTTAAGCCACTCAAAGATCCTCAACCTCAAGCAGGGTGTTTGCATTTGGAGGAAAACAGGATGTGAACTTTTAAGACCACACTAAAGGAGTTTATGACGGAGGGAGACATTGTTCAGCCGTGTTCCTGGGCTTGTATACAAGGGGAACATTGAAACACGCTGGTGGTTAAGATGTGAGGGGGGAAATTTATTGGACTCACATGGGCGACATTTTTAGTCAAACCTAATAGTAATTTGCCCCAGAGGATAGTTAGAAGTAATTTGGGTAGAACTGCGATGATAAGTGACGCTAAGTTAATGATCAAGCAAACATTTAGGTTGATGTGGAAACTAAATACTTTTCTTTTGCTTGTTAATCGCTGTTTACTTCTTGAAACAGTCACAGGAGGTTTATTTGTTTGTTTGCTTTTGAGAGGATTAAAGGGAAAAGCCAGTGCTGTTAAATAGGGGAATGTGTGGGAGAATCGTAAAAAACCCAGTGGGTTTAGAAAGGAAGTTAAAGTTCATTTATGCAGCACCTCTGAAGAGCAGCAGCAGCAGCAATCGGTCATGTGCGTAAAATGTCGGAGAACAATAAGACATATGAAGAAATGTACAGACATGATACAAAACACAGAAGAACTGCTCAGGAAAGTCTAATTAAAAGGACCCAGATAGAGCATCGACTTGTTACTCTCTTTCTGCAGCTGTGCATAATTAATGATGACTAACGTTGTTACCTTAAAGCCGCATTCATTGATTATTTTCTTTTTTACATCATGGACATAAAGTTAACATGGTGAACTTGTTACTTGGTGTTGATGTCCCCTGATGAGTGTAAGACCAATATTCACTCTCTCGTAGCTCTGTTTTGGTCTCTACCAACTCCCGAGGGGAATACCTGGCTCTTTAGCTGCTAGATGTTCTACTTTCTTCATCATCTGGTCTCCAACTGTGTCCGTCTGCTGTTTGGTCCTGAGCAGGTAGTGTACAGTGGGTTTATCAGCACATGTTGTTGCTGCTGGAAAAATTGTAAACCTCGTGGATTAGCTGACAGATGCTAAAAAGCTAAATGCTAAAATTGTGAATTGTACCAACAGATTGATCCTATCTTGAAAATGACTTCATGTTTGGGGGTCATGATGCAGCTAATGCTAATGCTAATTTAATGAAGATTTGAAAAAGTGTATGACTTTGGACAAAAGTGTTCTGCAGGAAAAAAAACTAAACATGATAAGAAGTGCAGGATGTGTCAGTGAAAGCCTCAACAGTGAGCCTGTATCTGTGCAGGCAGAGACTCTTACAGTCTCGGTCATCGCAGTATTTATGGTGAGAGGAAACTTGCTGCCATGTGTACAGCAGCCAAGACTCAAACCTGAACCTGATGTGAATCGAGAGATCTCGACCCGAGATGGCGGCTCAAAGCTCGATGGCAGAAAGTGTGTGAAATCCACCGCTAACCCATCGTTCTCTCTCTTGAGCTTTGCATTGGGGAGCCAAGAGGGAACGGAGGAGGAGCAGGAGAGAGGGGGCGGAGGGTGAGCGATCCTCTTAATTTGAAGCAAGTCGAGTGATTTTAATGAACTAAGCTGTGAAATATGACTTTAATAATGGTTACAAATGGCAGCTCCGGCGTCTGGGAGCATGGGAGGTGGAGAGGAATATGGCAGAATGAAAGTGTGGAAAATAAAGAAGTCAGAATTCCAACGTTGGGATCAACACCAGCTCACCGCCGCCTCCGCCGCCACCCTGGCAAAGCCTGCCAGCTAATGAAATGTGAAAATACTTGTGGGCGCGGCGACTATGGGCTCAGCGAAATCCAGCTCCATAAACTCATGATTAAATCGATGTCCCTGCGGCGGGGGCTTAATTCTGTGTAGACGCACCACTTTTGCTTTGGCGGCTTGCTGGGTGAACTTTGGGCCCTGATGAAGAGGAGCAGACTGAGACAACTGACGTCTGACGAGGGGGTTTTAACGGGTACCGCGGTACGGTTTAATGGGGCACCGCGGCACCACCCTGGCTTCACCCCTGCCCTGTGGTTGGACCTTTAAAACCATGATGGAGTCTCTTTTTTCCCTCTATATTTAGAAAGTGTAAAACAAACTGAAAATAATGATTCGACAAAGTTGTACTAACAAGCATTTAATTAAATCAGAGCCAGTGTTCTCGTTTTGAGGCTGAAGTAATGTGAGGCATTTATCAACATCCTAGCAGAGACACCTCCCTACAACATAAAAAGCACATGTTGGGTAAGTCCCTCGTTCAGCGCCGCCTCGTGATCCTCCTCTTCCTGTGGATGGGATCCCTTTTTTTTCTGCGTGTGCACACAAACACTTGACGCCTGGCACATTTGGTTCTCGGTAGAGAAACATGCCCTCTGCACACATTTCCACAATGATGAATGAGGATTTAGCGGCTGCACCACAGCGGGGCTGCGGCGATCGGCCGGACGATCCTTGGAAAGAGTTAAGGGTTGTTGTTCATTGTCACATGACATTAGGAGCACCGACTGAAACTCCACCTCCTCCTCCTCTGAAACGCCTCCTCACTCCACCCCCAACCCGAACCCCCAGCCCTGTACGCACATCTTGCCTGCAGATGTGGCGAAACCGCAAACACTTCAAAGTGCCTCTCCTCAGACCAACAGCGTACCCTGACGCCAACTGTAAATGTCCTGGACACAGTGCACGGAAAATATGAAACCCCCCCCAAACTGGCAGTGAACAGCCAGGCTGGACCGGGCAGGCAGGCAAGAGAGGGGTGGGGGGAGGCCAGACATCTGAAAAGGCCTCCTAAAAACACTTAATGACTCATCATTCTGCCGCGCAACAACACAGGAGAGTCATCTTCTGCTGTCTGTCTGTCGGCCAGAAACAACCCTGCGGCTTCTGCTGCCGCTGATGGACGCATCTGCAGCCCACTCATGGCTGCGTCAGATGCTTACCTGGCATCACATGGAGATGTGTCATCAAAACATCTCCGGTGTGAGTCGTGTGCAAAATTTAATTTTTTTTCAAATGGGGGAAGGGGGAAAGAAAAATACCTTTGTGATGAATGTTCATCTGATTGTGTTTGGAGACAAAAAAGGTCTCGAGGCCTCTCCTCACTCAGCTTGGTTAAGATAATGATGTAATTGGGCCTGGGCCCCTAAAGAGCTCCATCACGTCCACCCAGAGACTTGCATAAAAAGCCGGGGCCTTTTTTTGTGGTTTTTAGACATTATTCTTATTGGTTATGATAACATTTTACACAGCAGCTTAATTACAGTGTCACAGAAACACAGCAACAGCTTTACAACGTCGACAGAACATCGCCACATGATCAAAAGTCCAATTTAACACATTTATATAAACCGCTGATATTAATAGTTCAAAGGAAGGCAGACTTTTAACATGTGACTCAAACTGTCTGGTGTAAACGTCCATTGGATTTCCCAGAAATGGTGCAACACTAAACTACCGTACTTACCATAGTTTTGCACAACTATAATGGACAGTTACGTTCCTGATATGAGCTTTGGGTAACGGGGTTAAAAATGTCAATCGTACTACATCATGATTTTCTTTACTTTGAAACTGAGGATTAAAATGACACAAATATCACCCAGGATGTAAAGAAATAAATAGTGAGGATTGAGCAATATCTAAGTGTCTGGGTGTGTGTTTGTGTGTGTGTGTGAAACCATCTGCAGCAGCACATGTGCTCGCTCGCATGCTTCCATACACACATCATACGTAGGATTGCGTGCCTGCACGGACCTCTGCACGCCTCACGATCCCACCGCCTCCACCGTGCAGCTCGCTGCCGTTTCACATGGAAGATGAAATGCGCTGCTCGCCGTCCCAGAGGGACTGTTGGGAAGGGTTGAAAAGACGAGGGGAAACATGGCAACGTCTTCTCTGATTTCACATCCCAGGGAACTCTGACCTCCAGCAGAGAAACCAAAATAAAAAATCCCCTCCTCGCTGCCAAGCCAGCACAACAGGAAGATGGGGTCGTGGAGGAGAGGAGGAGGGAGGGAGAACAATGAAGCCTCTCTCTTTTTTGGCTCCAGATGGGTTGCTTTTTGACAGCAAGAAGCTTTTGTTCTGCTGGAATAAGGGGGCACTGCTGCGCTTTGCAAGGTTGCCAGACAATGTAGGGTTCTCATGATGACGCACCGCACCGGGGTTTAATATCACTGAGCGGAGGATCTTCCACCACAGAGGAGATGTGGTGAGGAGTAGACTCCCACCACTGTGATGTGATCGGACGGCTGTGGACGGCTGGCCGTTCGATCCCCGGCTTCCCCTGGTTGCACGTTGAAGCGTCGTTGAGGGAGACTCTGAACCCCGAGCCCTGATGTGCAGGCCAGCACCTTGCATGGCAGCTCCGCCAGCATCGGTGTTGGAATGTGTGTGTGTGTAAATGGTTGAATGAGAGCTAATTACAAAGTGCTACGGTAGATAAGCATTAATCCAGTCCATGTTTTACCATATGGGGTTTTTTTCACACACAATGCTCGCACTCGACTACTGTACACACACACACACACACACACACACACACACACACACACACACACACACACACACACACACACACACACACACACACACACACACTACTCCAAGTTTACAAGTTAGTGTGTAAATATACATGCAGGTTCGAGCCACCAGGGCCCCTCCAAAAAAAATTACAAATGTGAACGCTCTCTTTCGGCTCATTTTCTTGTTTTGCTTTGTTACATTCTTTGACAGACCCTGATTTTGAGAAAGCAAATTGTGATATTTGTAATCATATTTTGATGCAATAAGAAATTCTGGAAAAACATATATGTATAACAAAAAGAAATGTTTGAAGTGTGCTCTACCAGATTTTGGAATAACTTTAAGAAATGTTAGCTGAAATGGATAGCAAATATCAAATTCAAGATAAGCTATACCAAATGTGGGGATTTTGGGTCCACTGTCAGAACTCTGTTCATTTTTGTTGTAACAAATATTCCACCTCTTCGTATTTGGAGTTGCCAATAAAGTTTTGGATTATCACGAATAAGTTTGAGGTACAATAACACATTGTAACAAATAACTAATTTGGCTTCATAAAATGTGTGATTTGGGAGCACTATTAAAAAGTTTGGGGATTATAGCTTGACAAATTATTGGTGTGCTCTACAACAATTTGGGTTGTGGGTGTGTTATAATAATTTAGGAATTTTAACTAATAATACATTTGGGGTCACTGTAACAGTTTTTTGGATTTGGGAGCACAAATTTGGGTTAGCTATGCCACATTTTAGGAACTGGTGACACATTTTTGCCACAACACGGACTATATATATATATATATAACTTATACTGTATCAGACAGATACTAAGTTTTAACTAGGTTTGCTTCAGGCCCCAAAAAGACCAGTGTATGTATGTGTTGGAGGGGTGAGGGTTTCCAAATTAGACTGTAATTGAAAACAAATCCACATAGTAGGTTTTCTTTAGCTGTAATGAGGTTAAGTCACTATTTGCCTCCTCCACTGCGTCAGTCAGAGTGAGGAATCATGTGAGACAGAGACATGGGAGTCGCTGCTCTGCCCCTTGGCTGCTCCTCTGTCACAGGAGAATAAAGCCAGCATCACACTTGATCCATCCAACTGCTGGACAACTGCCACACACACACACACGCACACACTAATCTACACTTTTCTCATTCTGGATACGAAACGTATGTATGTGCAATCACAAATATTTTATGGCACAAATGGGATTCAGATATGGGTTCGGAGAATGTTTGTGTGTGTGTGTGTGTGTTGTGCATGTCACGACCTTGGACACTGTTAAGCCAACAGTTCCTCCATTTAAAAAAATCAAAGTGGATCCATGTGTTTTTGTTTTCCCTTGTCCTCATAAAGCATATCACACATTTGACTCACGGAGGATGCTGTAATCTCCGTTGCAAGTCATTCTTCCTGTGATGGCTTAATGTGTGTGTGTCTGTTTTCATTACGCCAAATTCTTGTAATAATCTGCCTTCTGCAGGCCAGAGGTTAGTCAACTTGTTGTACAAAGCTCGGCAGTGGAGGCGGCGGTGGTGGGAAATTGTATTTATTTTTTCACTATAATTCAGGCCATGCTCACGCACAGTAACAGACGTGAATGTTAACAGGTGTCGTAGTTTGGTGTATACATTACTTCATGGAGGAGCTCATGTGTGCCTTCTGTGTGTGTTTGTGTGTGTTAAGGGGAGCAGTGATCAGAGCACAGCTTGTTTCCCATAAAATACATCATGGGAAAAGCTAAAGTGCCTTTTGTTTTTGAAAGTCGGGATAGCTCTTAGCCCTAATGGGACATGCTCATTCTTTTCCCTAATTTCACTAATATCGCAAGTGGTACTCAAGAGGCCAAAAAGTCCCCCGCTAGACCTAGCAGTCCTTCGATTGGACAAAGTGACCTTCTACGTGACTCACTTATTGGGCAACCTACTGTATGATTGGCTAAAGTGTCCTTATGTTTCCCCAAGTGCTCCTTTTGATGGCACATGTGTCCCCTTGGATGGCCCAAAATACCCTTCTGAATGGCTGCAGTGTCCAGTGGGCCCTCTTATCATCCCAAGTGTCCCACGGATTCGCCCAAGAAAACCTGGTGCTCCTCCTGATGGCCTACGTACACCATTGATTGACCTTTGCACTTGTCATTGGCCCAAGTGCCCTTCTGGAATGTCCCAAGTGCCAGTTTGGTCTGCACGAGGGACCCTCTGTTTTGTGCCCCCCTGGTTGGGCCAGTTGCCCTTATACCCAAGTTCCGTTTTGCTTGTCTCTGGTTCTTTGGTACTACTCTGGTTGGCTCAAGTCTCCAAGTGCTCCTATAGTTGGCCGTTATAGTGACGGTTTGATTGGGACAAGTGCCGTTAGATGCCCTTTTGGTCTGCCTGAGTGCTATTGTGTTTACTGTGTTCGTGCCTCTCTGATACCCAAGACCGTTCTGGGTGACCCAAGAGCTCCCCCGGTTGGTCCGTATGCCCCTACGATTGGCCAAAGTGCACGCAAAGCCACTCCCCCTGAATGTAGCAAGTGAACAAGTGCCCCACTGACGGGCCAAGTGCCCCCTTTATCAGTCCAACCCCTCACAGGTGCCCCTCGTGTGACCTCAGCGTGCAAATGAACCCTTACCCTGAGCCTATGTGCTGCAATTTGGCCCGTGGCCTGTAGAGAATCTGTACACACCTCTGCAGTTGACACACACACACACACACACACACACACACACAGTGATTGTCAGCCATATCTATTACCAATTCCATGACCATGGATTTGATTTGCAGCAATAAGACAGTACATGTAATGACAGCATTAAGGCTTGTTCTGCATATATAGAGTTTCAAGGAAAACGAAGACAGATGCTTCTCCCTCGCTGCTCTTACACGTCAACAGAAATAAGGCAAAAACACATTCCTGGTGGCTACGCTGGCTGTGTTTAGCCCTGTCTGTGTGTGTTCTGCCCCGGCACTTGAAGGGCCCAAATAACAGGCGATGCTGGATGTCTTGACTTGAAGCCGAGGCTCCTTGCCATCGTCAGCCGGTAACGTGAGTAATGAGCTCTGTCAGACGCTGGCGGTTGACTGATGTTTTCCACCGCAGACGAACCTCCCTGAGCTCAGACGGCCGCATGCTAACGACAGATCCATGCATGCATATGCCGACGTTTCTGACCGGCCTCTACTGTGAAAGGTGATGAGATGACTGACGTGATACGCCCACCAACTTCTCAGCTCGGATTCACGACCCGGTGCAGTACTGAGATTTGGTACTGTGTTCTTTGGTAGAGATTACGACGCAAGGGACAGAGTACGCCTTCAGGACAAGCAGTGCTTACCACAAGTTCACTGACTTTTTTCTTTTTTTTTACCCGTAAGACTTTTGTGTCTGAACTTCTTCAACAATTTCAACTTTTAACTGTCAAACCCTGTTGTAATATCATTATGTGTTAATGTGATTTGAGTGGCTAGGAATGGCAATTTGGGGGAAACAAGGAACGAGTTAAAAGCTCTGAGGGAGTACAGTAGTGTTTCTGAACGTTTTCCATCAAAAAATGAACTATATCAAGTCTTAACACGTGTTAAGAAAAAACACGTTACACGTGTTTTCAATTCATCATTGAGGTTTTGACGTTCACACATAAGTTGTTGTCTTTTTGTATGAGAAAATGTGAACTTCCAGCATTATTGGCTCCAGATTTGAGTCTCTTAAACGTTTTTTTAAACTTTGCTTGGGATTTAGCATGAAGACCCATTTAGTCAGCAACTAAATAAACCTCCTAAAGTAAAGTAAATGTCCTGAATGGTTGCATTGACAAACAAGCTCTTCTGAGTTGCTGCATTATTTCATAGTTTGTCATGCAGCTAGCATCCTGGTTGAGCAGCAATGTTGTGACGGATTTTTTTCCCCTTAAGGGATGAAACTCACAAATTTCCTCTCTCAGCCTGCTGTGACCCAAACTAACTACGCCTTATTTATACTCTCGTCATGTGGGAAGCCGTCTGACACAGACTAATGGCTCATTTTGCATGAGCCGCAGTTTAAGAAATAATGACACAATGGAGCGAAAAGCAGAACCTCATGATTTCAGTGTGAAGGCCCTCATTGTCTCTGAAACATGTTCTGTTTGACAAACAACTTGAGTTTACAAAATGAAAAAAAATGCTTCCTCATTTGTTTTACGGAGAGTGATTGTTTCCCTCGTCGTGCTGGTAGAAATTTAAAGAGAAGAAACCAAACAAACAGCAAGAGCATTTAAAATCTATGCCTTTACAGGACACACCCTTTGTGTTTCCAACACATTAAGGAAACCTTGAGGGCCGCTCGTAAAAATAAAACAACATCTTTCTCTCTCGGGCATAAAATAAAAAACGAGATTGTCTGCCTCTGCAAAAAAACAAGCAGGCAGCACTTTTCTTCCCTGTTTTGCTCTGAGAAGAATGATTGTAAAAGTGTAATTAAATTAATAAAATAGTCCCGGGTAGTAAATCACTGCCCTCGAGGATGCCTGATTGCACAGCTGTGTGTTTGTACATAAAATGCATTTTGCGTGCAAGCAAGATGTGTGCAGAGGTAGGTGCGTGCAGCAGCGTGTGGTTAGAGCGCATTAAAAAACAAAATGGCAACACAGGCTTTAAATGTTCCCCCAATCCGGAGGGCTAGGCGCTCACACAGTATTACCTCCGGCGGTTAGTTAGCGAGCCGAGGTGGGGGCGGCGTGGCATTAGGCTTCGGTGCGTGGTGCCAGCTTCTGCCATTAAACTGCTGCTCATTAAACTATTTTGGGCACTGGGGTTGGCGTGGTGGTGCGCTAAGGGTGGTGCGTTGGGAGGGGGCACAAACATTAAGGCAGAGGCACTGGCTGCCAGTGATTCTGTGCCAGGGCACCTCTATGTCACTGGTGGCTAAAGGGATGTAATTACAAACACATGCTTGTTAAAAGGGCTCCAGGGGACCTGTGTGATGAGAGAACAGAGGCTGAAAGAGAAAGAGAGTAATGTTCAAGGGTGTAAAAGAGGAAAACGTGTAACAGCTTGCAAATAAAGCCATGTTCACACTAATGCAGATACATGTGGGAACGCATATTTCTCTCTCTGCTCTTTGCCTTTGCGTCAATGTAAAGACACCGTCGCTCCTTGAAAATGGAGCTTTTCGAAGCGGCCATCCCCAGAAAAAGAGTAGCTCAGATCATTTGTTCAAGTGGATTAAATGCCCCTCTCTATTCTACTGCACTCTATAATCTTAAATGGCAAAACAAGTAGTGTGACATCCTTTCACCCCCGTGAACAAAACAGAGGTTTGCATCCCGTCTTCGACCAACAGTCAATGCTAGATTCTTAAAACATGTCAATCTTTTCCTGGAATCAACGGCACACAGAACAAAACCGAAACACACAAGAGGCTGCTTTGGTGAACGCGTGTTGCTTCAGGTACCGGTGAGATGACCAAGCACCAGAAAGTCCAGTTTCACTTATCGAACAACAAAACGCTGCGCATAGGTTTACAATACAATGAAACACGACAAACAGAAATGTTCTCCTCAGTCTTGATGATTGCAGGTTAACAGTATAATTAAACCATTCACGTTACAAAGTCATCTACCAAAAATGTGAGTGATCACATGGTCAGCTTAAAGAAGTCACACGTTTGTTATTTACCATTTGAAAGCTGTTTTACATTTTAACATGCACAGGAGACTAAAAACAAATGCCTAATGCTCGATAAGAGCATTACTGATATCAGAATCGATACAGGCGATGCTGGACCTGTTCTTGCCTCCTATTGGATCGAAAACAAACTTTACGGAACCACCCAACACTAGTTTTCATGCTCATACAAGTTGTTTTGTTATACATTAGAAAAAAAAGATATGATGCATGATAGTCAGCCAAAATAATATGAGATATTATTGACAACACCTGTATTGTGTGATTGGCTGCATTTCAAGTCTAACTAATAGTAATAATAAGATCACAGAGGGAGTCGGAGGAGACGGAACAAAGCCTCATCCTGCTGAGAGACCGAGAAGAGGAACGCACCATGTTTGTACCAGATGCTGGTGAAAGACTTGTTGTTTGGGACTTCTTCAAGAGAACAATGTGAAAATGCAAAGCGTGGAAAATGACTGTGACACATAAAAGGCATTTTCAAATGTAGTGTAGACATGTCCTAATGAGTGAAAGCATGCGATGGAGTCAGCTCAGGTCACATTGGCACAAGAGAGCGACTCTCTCCACAAAAGGGACGAGATCACACCAGGAGCGGTTTCGACATTTGGGAAGTTTTGGACCCACTGGATTCGGGAAAAAGTTGCAGTGTTTGATCGACATAAATAATAAGTCAGGGTCGTCCGGCGGGCGCTGTGGCGGAAAACAGAGTGTTGCGTAACGTTTGAGGTGCCTGATAATGATGATGATGATGATGATGATAGGAAAGAAAGTGGGCACCAACGGGCAGCCCAGCCCGCCTCCCCATGGTAACCCCTCGTGTTTATGTTAAATGTGAGACATATAACAGCAGCGGGGCTCTGATGTGGTGCCGTGATAATCATGTCACCAAGAGGCAGAGAGGGAGAAGCTCTTTGAGAAAACGATCAACACCAACAAACGCACTGATGAAAGAGTTTGGCCGCAGATTTCAAACGGTTCATTTTGTGAATAAATTAAGACGAGCGTTTAGAAACACTGTTGTGGTGGCGACAGCAGATACATTTATGAGGCCGTAACTCAAATTAGATAAACAAACGGCACAAATCAAATTACTCATCTGTCTATTGTGCTCGACTGCAGAGGCTCGTTAAAGCTGGTCACACAAAGGGACTTATCGTTCTCTCACATGATAACTCGGCAACATCAGTTCACTTTACATCAAATGTGTCGAAGTAGCAAAGAATAGTTTTTTCACTTTCACAAACCTCCTTGGGGTTAAGGTACATTTCTTCTTGTGAATATGCTTCTTTGTTGTTTTTTTTGCCTACTTTGTTCAGTCTGTCATTGTGTTCATGTTGGCTGTCTTTTGTTTGGCGGAGGGGCGGGCACTTTGCCCTCATTTTCAGTTGACAGAAGCTGTGGGAGAAGCAGCCGACTTAACGTTAGTCATGGCAAGCAAAAAATATGTCAGAACAATGTACGCCATTGTTCTGAAATACAGAAAACATCTTGATGTGGCCTGCAAAGCTCGATTGTTTTTCAATAATCATCACACCAGACCTGTTTGGATCGTTAAAACAATCAGACGCGGGCTGCAATATCTGGTTGATGATCTTTGTGATATCTAAAGAAGGTAGGACGAGACAACAAAAACCAGATGGCAACTACCTTCCTAAAGACTTCCTACAATTAGAACAAAAAAAAGTGAAATGTAACACATAACATTTGAAAGACAAACTGAACCACAATGCCACATTCTGCTTTCATTCTGTTTCCTTGTTTGTCCTTTAATTATTTTTCACAAACTGATTTTAGCATCCAACACTTAATAAAGCAGAGACCATGCATGAATGTTGAACAAATGTGCACGCTGACATTCAGCACGCATACTTTAAAGCGCGCTCGGAGCCCTTCTTACATAAGTATGTGAGTTGGAATTATGATACATGATGTGTACTTGGAGTGACATCAACATGAGTCCTGGTGCAGTTTGTTTGTCTCCATTGAATGCCTGTGTACCAGTGCAAATGTGTGTGTGTGTGTGTGTGTGTGTGTGTGTGTGTGTGTGTGTGTGTGTGTGTGTGTGTGTGTGCGCGTGTGTGCTGATCTTCATAACTGGTTCCCATGGCATCAGACCACGACGTTCCCAGTCCTGCAGTATCAGTATCAGCTGGCCTGTTGTGGTTTGATGTTGCAGTTCAGGAATCCGTCACCCAGAGTCAAAAGCGTCGGGATATTTAGAATCAGACCCACAAAATATGGAGGTGGTTTCTGAGGGGAACAGCTCGACGAGTCGGCCCCTGGATCTGATTAACTGTGTGTTTGTGGGAGGATGTCTTGATCAGTTTCTGTGTGTGTGTGTGTGTGTGTGTGTGTGTGTGTGTGTGTGTGTGTGTGTGAGAGAGAGAGAGACAATTCACATCGTACCTTCCAGTTTACCATCTCCTCAGATTTAATTTTCGGATATTTGTTCAGCAAGTAGAAGCTGTGGAAGACGTACTCGTCTAGCAGCAATGTGGCAATATAAAAAATACTCAATTAAGTTACAATAAAACACTTGTAGCAGTAAAATGTATGAAAATAAAATTGCTTACAGTGAAAAAAGTAGTAGTAGAAAAAAGTTCTTAGTTTTGGGTGACAATACTTTAGAGGATGTAAGACAAGATGGAATGGACTAATGACTTGAGAACACAAATATATAGTGAGTGTCATTTTCCATTGTGCTTCTGGCAAAGTAAGTGGATGCATGCTTTTCTATTTCTAATTTTGCATTTCATTTACATTGCATCCATCTGGCTTTTGTCTAGTGTGACTTGCAGGTTTTCCATGTACACATATTTTTAGAAGACATTTTCGGGAAAGTGAGGCTATTTTGGAAAGTACAGACCTTTTTGGAATGTCAGGATGTTTATGTGAAGAAAACACAAGAACAAAGGGAGGATATTCCCAAGAGGGAAGAAATTAAAGACAATTTTGGAAAGTAAAGGCTTTTTTTGGACCAATTGGAAAGTGAGGACATTTCGAAATATAGGACATGTGTGGTAAAGTTAGGATATCTTGGGAAGTTAGGACAAAGTGAGGGTATATTTTATTTATTTAATTATTATGATTCTTTTGGTAAATTCAGGACATGTTATGAAAGAGGGTGAAAGTGTGGACATTTCCACCGTCCTCTTAGGGTTCGGGGGAATGACTTACGTGTGTGATGGTGGTTGTGGTTTTAGTCACGGTGGTGTTAGGGCGGTTGAGAGTTCATCACCATCAAAACTTTCATTGTTTTGGATTCACTTCATGATGTTTCTCATCATTTATTTAAAATCTTTCCACCCTGCTTATTCTCTCCACAACAAATCCAAACAAATTAAAACACTTTCAAATCCCAACAGATGTTTGAAAGACAAAACAACATCGGTGATCTTTTACCGACTGGCTTCTACTTTTAATAAAAGCTTGTTTACAGGAATGCTTTCTGTTCATCTATTTGGAGTGACCTCTTGTCCCAACCAATTGTGTTGTTTTCCATCTCCAATCCAGTGATCCTAATAAAATCAGATTTAAAAATCAGTTTTATGTAATTGTTTATGAAGAACATAAAAAGGCCCAACAAGGGAAAGTCATAAATTAGCGTAATCATCACTGCTTCTTTTTGTTTGGAACAATGAGTCATTATTGCTTTTCATATCCACACACACGACACATACTTGGGTTTAATGTGATTAACTCTGCATTTCTGTGTCATAAATCACACTCTGCTCTCAGCGGGGGGTTCCTTACCTCCAGCACTGCCAAAAAAAGCCCAAATCCACGACCACTGTTCATTCTGTTTCCCTCCTAGTGAAATCAGGTAATAAGGGCGTGGCAAAGGAGCTGAGTGAGAGCTTGTATACAGCTCAAAACTACCAGAAACTCCAGGGGAGATGGGGCACCACTGTTCACAATGTACCTATGCCAAAGGTTTGCTAATAGGCATTCTCTCCCTCTCCTTGATTGGGACCAGATGTGTGTGTATTACACTCTGGGAAATGGCTGAGATGAGAGACTGCGAGGCCGCCAGAGCCACAATAAATTTGTGGAACGGCTAATGAATAAAACAACAGCGGATTAAATGTGCCATAGCTAAAAATAATTTGATTAAGAACCTGATTCGGCGGCCAAATTGTTCGAGGCCATGCCGGAGACAGCTGTGTCTTTATTTGAGCTCTGGTGTGCGAGACCACATTTGCCCTCCTAACGAGCTTCAACAAGACTTCGATCGAGGTCTTTTTATGGGGACTTTCTGGGCACAGCTCGAGGCCTAATGAATCAGTTGTCATCACGTGTGATTGCCTGTTTAAAAAGTCCCAAACTTTCTGACTCGGTTTAGTCAGGTTCAGCCGAGGTCAATGCAAAGTCAAAACACTCCCACTCTTCGGCCAATAACCTGCCTTTATCAACAAGTGTTTCCAGCTCCCTGTCATTTTCATTAATCACAGATCTCGGCTCTGTTTTTAGGGCTTAGTATGTAAAAGGCACCGCAATAATTAAATACAGGATCAAAAATAGAGTAATATTGCTTTTTTGTGGTATACATATTGGCTTTACTTCTGAGAGTGAGATCAATGTCAATCTCATGTCTGTGTGTTCAGCGAAGAGCTGGAGTCAGGACATGGTTAGCCTAGCTTAGCATAAAGACTGGATCCAATGGAAAACAGCTTGCTTGTCTTAAGATAAAAAAGTACACATACCAACATCTAAAACTTACTTATTCACAAGTTATCTCTTGTTTGTTTGACTTTTGTCACTATGTTGTCCAACAATCGTACTTCTGTGCAGCATCTCCAGCTATAAAGATACTGTTGAGCACAGGTTTGTGTTTTTACAGGCACACTGATACCAAGCCTGGCAAGAAATAGTAGTCCCATATGTTGATCCAAACTTGGCACAAACGCTGCCAGCAGCAGGCTGCTAGCCTCTCAACAGTATACCTATACCAACTCAAACTCAAAAATGTTACTGTAAGTTGCATCTTGTTTGCTTCGTTGACTTTGCTTCTCAGCGACAGCAGTCATAATTTGCCCGACTACAAGAGACTGCTTGATATGAAACATATAGTTTGCCTTCGGTATTGGAACATTTTTTGGGGTGAGACCAGGCAGCCAAGTTATTTTACAAGATGCAACTAGCAGTTGATGAGAGACACTTTGATCAGGTCAGGCAGTTTCCAGGCTATGCTGGGATTGATCTCTTTACAGGACCCACAGAGATTAATTGTGTCCATCTTCTCATCTGACTCTCGGTAAGAAACCAAGGATCCCAAAGAGAGTTCACATTTGCAGTTTGTTTGAGATCCCTGTGATGGATGGAGGCGTCTTTATGCCTCCGGGCTCCTTTTTTTCCACTTCCCTTGTGTCCTTTCGTTCTACTCCTGCCCTCTTCTTTCTGTGTCTGAGTGTCTGTCTTATCTAACTGTATTTTCCATCTCAACCCAAACTGACAGCCCGACTCCAGACTGACTTCCACCCGTCCGCCCTGCTATCTGGGGCTCGGCTCCTGGGACGAGTCTGAACGTCAGACTGTTGAAGGGCCCGTTGAAAAGCGTTGAAAGCCTGAACACTGTCCAAAGAGCTCACCGGCACATACAAAAGGGCCCGCACATTGAACGGACTGCCAGGGGAAATAGAGGAGTGGAGGCAGGTGAGACAGAGAGGCAATGTTTTGTCCTGTTTTCTCCCCCTTACAGGTGAGACTCCTCAGAGTCTGCAGCACAGACCTCTGTTCAGATGGATCAGGGACACTCTCCAAGAACATTAAGAGGGCTTGGCGTGAGGTTGGCACGACACGGACCGAGAGCCAAGTCTGGAGGAAACGGTGACGATGGAAGAGCAGGTCAAGAGAGGCCCTTATTCTGAGGTGTGATAGCCTTTGGCTTTAGCAGAATTAAGTGATGATATCTGTAGTTTTGTGAACATTTTAACCTCATCAACACCAAAGATTGTTCGAGCTTGAGTTGAAGGTTTTCCTGTGATTTTAAGTTTCCCACAACCGAGTAATAATCAGTTTCCTGAGATTATCAGGATTCGTAAACAATTAGGTTTGATTGAAAAAAAACTGATTGGCATATTATTATTAATCTTAAAATGATGTTTATCCAAATTTTCCTAGGTTGCCCTTTCATTCAGGAAATGTGTTATCTTTACTTTTTTGGTAGAGCAACAATTCCTCAATACTGACAAGAATAAGGTTGTCAGGGGACATTTGTCGCATGTGACAAATGTGACATTGTGACATTGTCAAACAGAGTGAAAAGCGCAACTTAAAGAGATACATAGATCCAAGATAACGCCTAAGTGTTGCGCTATCTTGGAATAAAATAAGTGGGATAAATCAAAGATCTGAGAGCTTAATAACGTCAATAGAAGAAAAAAAGAGATGACAAAGCAGCTCTTTCTCTTCTAGAGTAAACAGGGAGGGTGATGAAATACACAGGACACTTGAGGGACATGCTGAGGGTGAAGAGAGTTAGAGATAAAGGGAAACAGCGTGCATGATGTCAGGCCGCCGCTTGGTGCTGCAAACTGGCTGCAGATGGCGGGACGAGAGGTCAGGGATGGAAATTAAAGAACAAATTCAGAGCAGCAGCTGAGGGGGAGAGGAGGTGCTCTGACTGGGGCGGGGGTCAGCGTGGACCCCGGCAAACAGACTTTTTTTTTTTAAACGGCAATTAGAACTTCCTCCAGCTTCCAGCTCAGAGCCACGGCGACGGCCTGACCCCTAATCATCCTCAATTTGGTTCGGGCTCCGACTCTCTGATGCATGTCTCCTCAGATTGGCTGTTTATTTTTCACGGCACTTCCTGTTTGATTGAGCACCCCGGGCTTTAGGGCTTCACTGAGCGTATTGGGGGGAACAAAGGTGACGTGCACGCTTACTGCTCGTGTTAAATCATCCACCGCCACGAGCAGTCAATCCTCAGAGAGATAGATCTCCTAAATTCCCATTCCTTACACAGAATAGGACCAAACGTTTGTCGATTTACGTATTTTGCATTGGATTCGAATTACACATAAACTTTAATTGATGTCCACTTCCTGTATGACAGAGAGGATGAACTTTCTCTGGTTCTTAGAAGACTCGTCTTGACACAGGTTGACGACAGATCTGACACGCTGAACTTCTGAACTGTGTGCGCAGTCATCACGGTAACCTCCTTCTCTCCTATCAGTTCCACTCTTTCCTACAGGGGGGATTCATACACTTCTTCTAACCCCACCTCTCGCCCTGTGTGCCTCCGCAGGTCACCCCAATAATGAGCCATGTGGTCCCCTCTGGCGCTCACTAATCAGGGATTCAAGGCCGCCCCATCCTCGGCCCGACGCCGCGGCAGCAGAAACACGCTCTGAACCCAAAGTGGTTGTCTCATTGTCCATCTGGCCTCCATGCCAGGCCCTGTCTCCACTCTGCCGGCGATTTATGCCGTCCTGAGGTGTTTCCCCTTTTAACTTGCACATAATTGGCCACAAGATGCAAAAAAAACAAAAAACGATGTGGGGGCCAGTTTTTATTAGTTGCCAAGCAGAGGTCATTGTTTTTGCATCGCTCTGACTCCTCGGTGCTGCCAAGGTTAAAAAGACACGCTTTATGTCTGTACCTTGACCAATTACTGGAAGAAACGAGGAGTCCTTACAAAGTCAATTATAAAATGACCCAACGATGGAATATAGAGCTGAATGAAGGCAGTGTGTGATGGTGTGCGCTGAATGACAGTGGTAAAGGAAGCAATCAAATCAAATCATATGGACTCAGAAATACCTTCTGTCCTGTTTCCTGTTCATAGACTCCACCTCCACAAGGGACTCACCAGGCATAATACGCCTGCTGTCAAGTGATAAATGGTGGAACTTGTTTTAAGGCCATGTTAAGCGTGAAAATATGTAGCCCTCATACCTCTATTGGTACAACATTGTGCAGAGGCTATACATCAAAAACATACAGGGAACTGTGTAACTCTACTGTTTACCTGATTATCATGTAGACGGAAGATGAGTGAGAGCTGTTAAATCCTGAAGTATTACTCTGTGAATCTCTGTGCAGGAAACTGGCTTCTGATCAGACTTCAAGCTAATGGATCGAATCCTCAAACCATGCAGCCTTCCTTGATCGTATTTCATCTTCACTGCTGTACCTGAAGTAACACCCTCGCCAGCCCTTGTTCAAGACGATGCTGTTCTTAACATACACTCAACGTGTAACAAGAAATTCCAACAGTAAACACATTCGAGGCAAATTGTGTTTTCCTATCCTCTTCCTGATTCTTAGCATATTGCTCTGCAGATTTAGAGTAATGCAGCTTGAGATAATTAAAAAAAATGTACGAGACAGCAAATAGTCACATTAAAGTCAACGAAACAATTGTTAATCGTCGTCCTCTGTTATAAACTGGGCTCCAGGTAAACGTTTCTTTTTAATTAAATCATGAGACAGTTTGGTGTCAAGTGCACTTGGTCAAAGCTTAAGTGTGTATGTTGAAAGTTGCACAGCGAGGAACAAAATGCTAAATGTGAAATAAAAAGCTATTTAATGCACTGATTTTGCAGTCTTGCTAGAAATTTAGGATTTAACAATTAACTTGAAAAATGGGACGTCAAATGTCAATGAATGGATAAATAGATAGATTAACTGATTATTAATTATAATTGATTTAAATATCTGTATTATAATAAAAAACCTAGTTCACAAATAGGGAGCACATTAAGGCATGGGGTTATCAGTGGAAGCATGGAGACGTAAAAAAAGGTAAATGAAGAGGATGGCACCTGTGTGTTCAGCCTGGCAAATTACATTTACTCAGAAACATTAAGGATTAAAGATGGAACATAAAAACACATGAAATTAGAGGAATACAAGCAGAGATTATATTACACAGATTTATTTATCAAACATTTAATTTTGTCATTGAAGCTGTTTTAACAAAAACGTGTAAGTAGATTATTTGAAATTACCTCTCATCTTGTGAGGAAAGAGCCTGGAAGATGTATAAATTAGCAAGTAAAAACAATAAAATAAATACCCTCGATTGTACAACCAATCAACCATGTAACAGGTGATGTCAGTAAGATTGACTGACATTGGGATTGGGCCTCAGATTGGGCCTTGCAGTCCATCTACAAGAAAAGAGCTAGGCGAGGCACTGAATGAAACATTTAGCAGAAATTGGATGGAAACTTAAATCAACACCCTGCATGATTTGGAACATCAGAAGCCGTGTACATAAACAGTTGGCACATAAATACCAAATCAATTATTTCACAGATACTTTTAAAAGAGTTTTGTGGAGCTATTATGAGGCACACCACAAAAATGCCTTCTGCATTGTCACCTACAAAGTAACAAGTATGTGCAAATAAGATGCATTATAAATTAACATAAATTCTAAAATGTATGTAACTATCCAGAATTTTAAGAGATAACGTGTGTATTCATTAATTTATTAGCGTTAAGTGTTTTTTTTCATTCAGGCAATATCTAGAACATCAACGTCACCGGTCTGGGTCCTTGACGTGGCATTAGTAAACAAAGATGGCGGTCGTGGTTAAAGCTTCATAGAGTTTGTCTTTATATTTAGTAGTTTAGAATGATTATGTTTAGTCAATAAGATCAATATTTTCTATATGCATACCTGCTGCTGTGTTTTTGAGGCATTGTAGGTGTGACGCTGTAAAATGAGCGGCTGGGCCGGTTTTTCTGACTCGGAGCTTCGGAAGATGCAGCAGCAAGGTAACATTTCTTACTGCTAATGTTAGCCGGACAAGTTAGCATCTTAGTCTGCCACAGTTATTGGCTTGTTTTTAAACGCACTTAACATTAAGTCTGACTCATTTTCAATAAAAACCTTTGAACCGCATGCATTAACAGACTCAGCGATGCCTGCAGCGGCAGCCCGCGGGCGGAAACCGGTTCCAGCCAACCGGAGTCGGCAGCAGTTACAGCGGGAGAGGGCCCTTCAGGTAGCCGTTCAAAAAACCGCTGGAGCCGCGTCTCTCTGCCTCCCGCCGGAGCAACAGCTCACCAAACCGCCGCCGAAAGAAGATCCTGAGCCTCAGCCCGCAGCCCCTCCAACAGGAGCTCCGGCTGTCAATCAGGGGGTGCAGCACAAACCCCCCGAGATGAAGCCGCCTCCAGAGGAGGAGACCCCGGCCGTCAAAGAGCTGGAGACACAAGAGGTGGCACTGTTAGTATATCTTTTTTATATCGCACACACTGTTGTGATTTCGTTGGCTGTAAACAAAAGTCTGGTTTGCGTTGTTTCCTATTGTCAAGGCTAGTGACTTAAGGTCTTTATTCCAGCTGTTCTTCATTGTGATGCTTTAATGTCCAGGCTTTGACCCGTTGGGGATCGTTGCAGGCAATACGTTATTATGTGATTCAGTTTCATATTGTTACCTGTGCAAACACGAGGAGAAAAAGTCTGTGTCCTTCTCTTTCATCTGTGACCAAATGAAGGTGACCGATGAGAGAGAGTGAGAGGCCAACACTAAAGTAGATTTATTAAAATCTAGGTCACTATTATTATTCACTGAACCCAAAGTGTTGTGATATTCCTAAATTTGGACATGTACGGATATTATTGAGATGCTACTGATGCTTGAATCATTTATGAAACGTTTATTATGAAATAAGCATGTGTTGCACCAAAGATTCAACCATTTCCACGCCATTCAAGGTTTATGTTACATTTTGCCTTCATACGGTGAATGTTATGAGTTATTATCATCATCTTAGTCAAACCGCCTTTTAATGTACATATTTGAGATGTATATTTCAGACCCAAAACTCCTTTCATAGTGTGTATTTCGTTTTTTGTTTTATTTTTTATTTAATAAGCATTTTTGTGTGTTTGATCACAGGCGAGAAAAGACGCGTCTGGAGCAACTGCAGCAGGAGCAAAAGATAATGGAACAGAAGAATAAGCTCAAGAAGGCTCTGCTGACAAAAACCATCGCTGAGAAGTAAGCATGGCTGTCTCGGTGCTGTAGTGATTCAAATGTTATCATGAAAGTAAAACCAAAATTGGGGCCAAAAAATGAAATTTGCCTCAAGAGTTTGTTGTTGTCCACAGGTCCAAACAGACTCAGGCAGAGGCAGTGAAGCTGAAGAGGATCCAGAAGGAGCTCCAGGCCCTCGATGACATGGTGTCCAATGACATCGGCATCCTGCGTGTAAAGATTGAACAAGCCAGCTGGGAGTACTCCGCTGCCAGGTAGAGAGACAACATGAGAATATACACAAAGTGCATGTTCTTATCTTATGATTTAAAACTACAATGAGGCAGCAGCTCCACTATCAAGCTATGGTCTTGCACATGGCAAAACTAGTAGAACGGTGACAACAAGGTTGCACCGCGGGAGCAACCTGACTGCATATGGAAAAGGCAAAAACTTGAATATTTTGTGCCTGTCAACGATTGAGGAATCCGGTCTCCCCTGGCGGTAAGCTCCTATCAGTCCTCATTGAAGCAAGTGTGAGAAATAGGGCTTCTGCTGAACTCCTGTCGTGTTACCTTGTAATACACAGGCAGCTCTATATCGTATCGTATTCTCAGAAGCCCCTACACACCGTGATAATGGTGATCTCGCAGGTTCATTGCATCATTGAGTCTAATAACATTGTAGTCACGGTCTTTATCAGACTTTAACATCTCAGTTTTGCGGGAGGTCAAATGATGAGGCGAATGGTGGAATTGTAGCATTACAATGTAAATATTTCAAAAGTACCCGTCTTCACCTCGTCATTGATCTGCACCGCTCTCGTGTTTGATCCAGATGTAGGACCACCACTTTCAATTGACCGCCAGATATTTCACCACGTTTCTCTCTCAATTGTGAACTCTCCTCAGGATCCGACCAGAATCCCACAGTGAACAGGGCCCCTAACAGAGCTGGAAGTAAAAGAGTCAACAACCTGCCACAGTCGGACTTGAACTCGCACACTTTGATGGAGGAAGCAACAGCTCCACTAATTGAGTTAATATCAATCCATGTTGAAATACCTGAGGTTTTGGGGCAGACTGTGTTGCTCAAAGACACTTCAACATGTAGCAACAGCAACAATAAGTCGTATGTAAATGAACGGCCACTAAGCTTTCAGGCTTTTATTAAATCATATTCCTGTTTGAAAGACGAACCAGTCAGTCTGATTTTAATAACTAAAACGTGATTAAACAGCACTGTGAGCGTTTGATTTGTAACGAATCAAAGTGACAGGTAATGAAGTGAACATCCAGTGTAAATGCTGCCCCCTGCAGCTTGTTACCGGTACTCACGTAAACCTGTGATCCACATGTGTTCTGAAACACTGAACCAGTTTCAGCAGACACAGCCCTGCTCAGATGTTCTGGGGAGTCTTTCACTTTGCTTCAACACGCAGAGACGAACGAAGCAGGATTACAACTAAAAGCTGAATATAAAATTTAAATGATATCTATAATTAGCAACATCTTCAATCGTTTCTTTTTCCTCACTTGTTAATCAGCAGCATTAAACTTCCACAGCCAGACTGAATAGTTTTATAATCCGTGTTGTTTTTTTTCTGCCAACATTGATCCAGAAAGCTGTTTGACCTTGTAGCTTGTGTAGCGTCATGAACACTGTGCATTACAGATGTTTGTATAGCAGGAAGAGGACCGGACCTTCACACACTCATTACGCTGGATTCTGTTATGATTATGTTGATATAATCAATTGTTGAGGCTTTGCTTATAGGTACAGCGTAAAACCTCCCAGAGGTGACATCATTGTTTAGTCACCGCAATGTTTCTAAACAGCATGTGATGTTCAGTTCTTCACAATTACAACAACGTTTCTGCATTCAGACATTGTGGGAGGAGCTACCTTAGTTTTAAAACGGATGCCAAAACGATACTTGTTTTTTTAATGCCCCCCCCCCACATTATTTTTACATTGATCAAAAGAAGTCAAAGCTCTAAAATGCTAAATTTTGGTAAACAAGATTCTGATTCTGTCAATTCTCTGTAGTTTACGA
The DNA here is from genome assembly GCF_910591455.1 of Pholis gunnellus. Taxonomy (NCBI): domain Eukaryota; kingdom Metazoa; phylum Chordata; class Actinopteri; order Perciformes; family Pholidae; genus Pholis; species Pholis gunnellus. The sequence continues at coordinate 22,314,598 of NC_136530.1, read as the reverse complement.
TACTCATATTTCAGTTTGTACCAAACAACTTCAATGTTAAAAACCCAACCACGGAGATCGAGACATAACCAATCAATCTGAATTAATTGTTCAGAAAATACTGATGAAAGATCTCAACAGTAACATCTTCATATTGTCTGTTTGTCTTAGATGTAAATTAAAACTTAAATACATTCAAATGTAAATGAATATAGAATAAAGAAACCAGAAACTAGGTGAATGATTGAAACAATGACATGATAATCGATTAACAATGAAACTAATCAGTTCATTTTACTACAACTAACCGTGCTCCTCAGTGCACTTATTCAATATTCTCACCAGTGTTTTGGATTTAATATCGGTCAGATATGTTTTCTCTGATCTTGAATACATTTGCTGGATTGTTTTAAGTTAAGAGAAATATATTGCATGATGTGCACTCTGCATGTTGTAAATGAAAGGACACACCCTACCGTCAGAATGAAGGTTATTAATCATGTAAAAGCGAGAAATTCTTCAGAGTATAAATGAGACAATTGTGCAGCCCTGTTACTGAGTTTCTGTTAACGTTTTCTCTCTCTTATCTTCTCAGAAAGCGTTATGAGAAGGCGGAGGTGGAGTACGTGACGGCCAAGCTGGACCTGCACAAGAAGACTGAGGCGAAGGAGCAGCTGACGGAGCACCTCTGTGCCATCATCCAGCAGAACGAGCTGCGCAAAGCCCACAAGCTGGAGGAGCTGATGCAGCAGCTGCAGCTTCAAACCACTGAGGAGGAGGAGGAGGAGAAGAAGGAGGAGGAGAAGAAGGAGGAGAAGAAGATAGAAAGCTGCGTGGAGACGCAGGGCAACGTGGCGGATCAGGAGGGAACGGTGCAATCAACCAAAGACTGTAGACCCGCAGAGGAAGAGACGGTGATGCAGGAGAACGGAGGGGAAGTCCGGCAAGAGCACCCCCCAATGACTGAACCCCCAAAGACTGAACAAGACTGTCAAACACTACAAAACTCTGTTCAGAGCGGAGTTGCAGCCTCCTGATGCTCAGAAAACATGATCACACTGTAGGGATTAAAGTAATACAGTAACGCTAATGTTTCCAATAATCCTCTCGGCCAGAGGACGTGGTGCTCGACGCTGTAACGTCCAGGGCCGGGTGGCCAACCTCAAATCTTTTTTGGTATCTGCCAAAATGAGTCAGATCGTGCACATTTCAGGGTTGGGAAAGATATGTTTTGGTGACTGAGTATTGAGAAGAGTAATAAGCACGTCCTCTGACCTCTGTGACTCTTTCCATTTTGAACCAACCCAACACGTGAACTTAAAGGGTTTGTTGGTGTCACAGATATCGAGTTTTGTTGTATTTGTCCCCACAAGCTCCAACAGTGACGTAGCTTTCACAGACTTTAAGGTCGGGGGGGTAAAAGAGAGCGTTTGCATTGGTTTGGGATCGGGGGAGAAAGGTTGTATCGGCGCTTCTCTTTTTGTGACATTGCAGATTCGTAGATTACAAACATTTATTTATTTAGTTTATACAAATGATATTCTGGGCGGTATTGCTTGTCCTTCAAAAGGTATTTGCTGTTGCTTATTAGTGGTTTATAAAATAATATTTTACTGAACTGTCAAGTTTAAGCTATTTATTTTGGTGAAACGATATCAACACTGGTATCGATAGATTGCGATCAACACCCAGCGTACCTGCAGGATCAGACCCGATCACAATGAGCTGCAGAGTGAATCAGAGCGTCTTGCACCCGTTCTCCTCAATCGGTCGCTTTTTTAAAATTCGTGCGCTTCCAAAACTTCCACACATGCGGATAAACATGTCAATTATCTCTCCGAGCAGAAAGGTTGCGTTCAGAAGATGACTGTTTATTCGATTGTTGTCTCTTTGTGGGCAGCAATGAAAGATGGGCCCCGCTTACTTCCTGGAAGGAGGCACCCGGATCCATTTGTGTTCCAAACATGAACCCTCCTGTCTTGTGTGTTGTTGACGGGCGCGGGGCTCGTGTTTCTCAAAGCTAATTCTCGTCTTGTCAGTGCAGCCGAGGAGCAGCGGGCCTCCTGAATGGTAAGACGATACCTGGTAATGTATGTACGGATGCTTTGGGCTGCATGCCATTCTGCACAGTTTACTTTCTCCGGCAGCACAATGTGTCGACAATAATACATGACGAGAATGTGACGGTAACCTGTATGTGTGTGTGCCTGCTTGTATGTGCAGCAAACTACATGAATATAAATAGTTATGTAAATTGGGTAAATATTTAAAGAGGTGATGTGTAGATATACACTACAGTATGATATTTTACTAAAATAAACTCTTAAAACCAGTGTATTTTCCCCTCGTGCATTATGTCATTTTAGCGTTTAAATAATGAGTTCTCTGCAGGTCTGGAGCTTGTGGTCCTGGAAGGAATTTTACCCAGGGAGCACTTTGGGACTCTCATCACTTTTGCAAGTCGTTTTTTTTTTTAAAGTGCAGTAAGTGTTTCTGTAAACCGCTTTGAGATTTTACTGCGCTCCGGTCACATCTGGCCGTCTGAAGGAGAGGCCGTAAAACGCAGCGCTCTTAATTAGTCGGTAGGTAGAAGCTCGGAGTGGGAGAGTGACCACCGTCCTGTCTGTCCACGCACAACCTCCAAGGTCACGTTTGAAGTCCCTCCGAGCAGACTTCAGCTCAGGTTTGACCAATTTATCAAGACGTTGGATTGAAAAGGACTAAAGTTCCACAAAACCCCCTGGTGGAATGTAACTGAGTACTGAAGTACATTTTTCAGGTTCTTTCCTTTAGTGTTCTCATTTTATTACTTAGACTTAAGTCTTCTTTTTTAAAGTGAGAATCTGCCAGTGCTGTAAATATATTCCACACTATCAATGCAGATCAACTTGTTTCAAGTTTTTTCTGAAATACATTTTTTTTATTTTTCATAGTTTTTGTGCAGCAACCTGCATTATTCTGTCTGAAACCTTTTTATTGATTTATTTCCACTTTTGAGAAAATACAATTTTAGGAGGTATGGGCCTTATCTTTACGATTGGGTTCCACCTCGACCAACTACAACACTAAAATGTTGCCTACATGTTAATGCATCAATAATAATACAAATCTAGCATGTAAGCTAAGTATACAACAATAGAAAAAGGGCCATTTTGCATCATGGCTTCTTTTGCCTTTGATACTTTAAGTGCATTTCTGTTATGTTGAGTAAAGTACTTACCGGAGTAGATTTGTCATTATGGCATTTCTTTCTTTATTGATATAGTAGTAGGCGTACTAACCTTTTGAATGAAATATGTAAAGCAGCAAAGAACAGTGCAAACTGAACTTCAGGTTGTTTATGCTCCTCCACGTTTTCACATGATCCACCTCACTGCTTCATTTAAAAAAAAAAGGGGAATAATAATACTTGTCAAACCTCCTTAAGGGGGGGGGTCCCCCGTGGAAAGAAATGTACTCTGGATTATGACAAAGAAAGATGACAAGATGCAGCCAGTGGAGATTAAGGCATCGGCAGAAATGGCTTCTACATTAGAAATGCATGTCCAGGGGAGTAGTGTGTTTCTCTGTGTGTGTGTGTGTGTGTGTGTGTGTGTGTGTGTGTGTGTGTGTGTGTGTGTGTGTGTGTGTGTGTGTGTGTGTGTGTGTGTGTGTGTGTGTGTGTGTGTGTGTGTGTGTGTGTGTTGGGCCGCACTTCAGAGAGTGGAGGGTTTATAAAGTAAAGTGTGATTTATGTGGCGCTGGCGTCCTTCGACAGGCCGAGAGAGACCGTGAAACCCGAGAAGTCCGCGAGAGGTAAGAGAGAAAAAAGAAGAAACCCAAATCAAGTTCTCCTGAGAAAAATCTCCGCCATCTGGACGAGCTTCACCTCCATATCAACTGCACTTTGAACTCACTGTCGGTACAACTGTGAGGCGACAGCAAATAGAAGATAGATGGAGTCACAGACATGTTGAACTGTTATTTTGCAGTGATGATAAATGCTGCATTGGTTTATTACTGGTACAGCGCTCATCGTCTTTTTATCGAGGCCTTATTTGCTTTAGCAATAAAAAAAATCTGGTTCTGATTCATTTAGCTGCTGGATAATTAACCCAATGTCACCTTTACTATTGATTCAACGCTTCACCGTTGTAGCCGGATTCATGTTATTATCCTAAGAGCGCACCGACTCTAAATAGATACATCTGCATGACAAATAGAAAATGAGACTCTTTCGACGACAAAATGTAACGAAACGTTAATCGAGGTCGGCTTCACGTCACGGCTGTTAAAGTATTTGATGGGAAACGAATTCAGTTCGACCGAAAATTGCTCGATGTTCATGAAGGAAAAAAAATAAATAACACATTAAAAATAAAACGAGTTTGACCTGTTTGTTATATGATCCACCCTATAGCTTTAAATATAAATGAACCAAACCGTAATCTGACAAACAAGTGAACCAAAAGCCAAAGGAAGAAAACCGCTAATAAGCCTGACTGATGTATTTACTTCTGTCCTCTGATGATCACTTCTGTGTGTCTGCGGTGCTATAGGCGGCCTTTTCGGAGCGGGTTTTTTTGGGGGGGTTTGTAATAAAGAGAATCAGTGCGGCTGAATTAATTTCACACGGCCTCTCGCTCTGTAAAGTCTCCGTGTTGTTTTAATCAGGAGCAGATTGGCTGTTTTATGTCGGAACACCACAGATCGTTTACAGTTAACAGAGCGGCGCGTGAGCCGCGTGCAACAATAGAGACAGCAGAAGAAAACGAGTCGTAAAACATATAAAGAGGGGACATAGATAGTTCATAAATACAATTACTGGCAGTGTAGTATTTATGTTTTTTACACCGCATTTATCTGACAGCTGGAGTTCATTTGCAGATCATATCATAAAACATCGCTGTTTTCTCCAAAACAGGTTTTTTTCAGGCTCATTTCAGCTCGATGACAAAATCATATCTCAGGCGTCATGTAGAGTTTTATTTCCACCAACCCAGAACAACACGTGACCCTCCAATTTAATTGGATGCGCGAGAATAGATACGAGGTTTTTCTACGGGTGTGGAAAAAAAACTCATAGCTCCTAATTTCTTTATTTGATTTAAAACAGTTGGGGATTTATTGATACATTAACGTTTTAACAATTCACTAATTACATTTTAATATCAGGCCTAATTATTTTCATTACATTTTGTTTTATTAAAATATTTTACCTTTAATTTAATTTATTTTTCATTTTAAGGCATGTCCGATTCAGCTTTATTAGCAAAGTGTCAGACATACTGGGAATTTCTTCAATATATTCAAGAAAAGATAAGATAAGATAAAAGTTTATTGAGGAGAGAAATTTAGCATTACAGCAGCACAGCAAACAAAGGGACATAGTATAAAACATGCAATACAAATAATACTTAAAAGGGACACAGCTTAGTCAGTAGGCCTTAAACCAGTGTGCATATTGTGCAGTTTCTTCCTGATATTCCACATCAAAATGTCATAGCAACAGTGGCAGGGGAAGTATTCAGTAAACATTGCAATAAGTAATATAAAATTCACCCATTCAAATTAAATGTCCTGTACTCAAAATCCTTAAGTAAAGGTAGAAAATCAGCAACATGTACAAACTAAAAACATGCATGTATAAACGTGCAAAGTAAGAACAGCTGTAATGCAGTAAACAGTGCAACGTTTTCCTCTAAAATGGGATGAAAGTACAAAGTAGCACAAAATAGAAATTGTACATTACAGTATTGTGTAAATGTACTTTCCTCCCACCAGCATGTCATCTTCTTGTAGGCTATTGGTGCATAACAAATCTTTAGTGTAAGAGATTTTAATGTGAAAAGTAAAGGATGAGTACTTCCTGCACGTTTAACGCAACCTCCAGCCATGCAGGTGATCAGTGACACGTGAAGGCTGTGTAGCGTTGTGAAACATGCAGCACCAGGCCTGACTCCTCAGCCTCTGACAGCCTCCTCTGAAAGCTCTAATCAGTCCGTGTGAGAGGGATTCGCCGCTCAGCAGCAGCCGGTGCGCTGCAGAAATCCCGGTGCAGCCGCTGCAATCAGGCGCAGCGCAGAGGGAGCGCGTCTGCAACATGTGGTTCCCTGCGCAGGATGTAACAAGGAGGCCATTTACTCCCAATTAGGGAAATAAAACAGGACAGGGGGCCAAAGCGCTACTCCAATCAGCACCAGGGGTCACTGGACAGCGGCGGCGGGATCATCATCATCGTCATCCTCTGCCCGGGGCCATGGACGGCACGGAGGGACTGAGTTGACACAGAACCAGCAGAGAAAGGAAGCGCACTAAGACTCTTTTATTCTAATGCGTTCGTTTTGATTGACAGGTCTGGTAGAGGAGGTTTTTAAACTTGCAATACCACAGTGTACAAATGGTACTTTACAAGGGAAAATACTGCATTTAAATAGTATTACAGGACTTTCAATACTGAGGTTATTAGCCTTACAGTTATTATGTATACGCAGCATTTTAATTATTATACTTTATGGAGTACCGGAGTCAGAAAAAAGGAGTAAAAAGTACAATGTCCCTCTGAGTAGTGCAGATAATAGAAGTACTCACAATAAGTACAGGAAGAAAAGTTATGCTCCAGTACAGATTATACAAATCAAGATATTTACACCAAAACAGGTTTGTACATGTATACAGTGATATTTGATGATTTGATGATGAGTCTGACCTCCTGTAATATATAAGTTTGAATCTAAAAGTAACTTCATCTGTCAGAGAAATGAGTAAAAGTGCACTATGTGCTTCAGAAATGTAATGTACGTAGAGTATTAGTTGCTTTCAGTCCTTGTAGCTCTGTCCTTTGATAAAAACTAAAAGGCAGTAAAGGTTTCTGGTCATCATTATGGTGGAAAACCTCACTGTACAAAGACAGAAACGTTGTGTTTTCTGTGTGAGATCACACATTCTCACCTGCCTGCTGAAGTCACCTCATTAGGATTTACGCCGGTCTCAGAGGGTCAGCAGGTTTTTGTGGGTTCCACCGTTCAGTTACCACCCACAGTCTCCCCGGGCCGGACCAGACTACAAACCGGTACATGCCCTAATTATCCCTATCCGGGCTTCCAGTCCTAACATGAGTTAAAGTGTGGAGTTTCACGACTCTGTGATCAAGTTCCATTTCAGACTCACAAAACCAATTTAGTGAAGCCCAGCAATAATTTATGGTCATCCGTGTTTCTGGCGTGTGCAGTTTGGTACTGTATCAGAGTGAAAGAGATCAGTGTTTGGGATTTATGTGAAGCACTTTGTCGAAGTGAAATCTGAGCCCAGCACCTGCCTGTCAGACGCAGACAGGCGACTGTATTGCATCAAACACATGGAGCCTTAATTCAACTGTCAAATGCTTTGTGTTGCAGATCAGAAGATGCCAGATACACAGTAGTATAGGTTCATTCTTGATCCTGGGAATATAAGGTGTCCTGTGTGTCTGTGAGGCAGCTGTAACATGTTTTAATTTGGTATAACTGCAAAGACTTAAATGATGCAGACAGGTGTAAATATACACTGTGACATTTTGAAGGCTCTCTGTTTATAATGAGGAGAGAACCAAATTAGTAGTAGTGGAGAGTCACAACATCCCAGCACTGAAAGTAAAATACTCAGTTACGGGTCAATTCAAAATCTTACGTGAGTAAAAACGTGTACGTATAGCAAACCCCATACATAAAATAAAAAAAGTTAAGTTGCGAATTTTGCAAAAAAGCCACATTCATTCAGAGTGTTTATTATATTTATCACACATAGATGGAATATAACTGATCAATTTACTTGTAAGCAACATGTTATGTTGTTAAGACAGAGCTATTTTTTTCTGTTGGGTAATTTAATCTATAAGTATTAATATTTTATCTTGTGATTCATTTAATGTATAAAATATTGATCTGAAAAATAGCTGCAGCTGCTATGAAAAGTACAACACAATACATATGTCTGAAATGTCGCTGAAGTATGAAGTATGAAGTATCATAAAATGCAGATACTGAAGTACAAGTACCTTCAAACTAAACTTAAATGTGTTTGAGTTCCTTTTAAGAATGCAAGAGATTCAACAAGCTGCAAGTTTTACACAGACGTTTTTAAACAGAATGAATCATGAAGCGCTGATTGTTTATTTATCTAGACTTGTGGAGGATCTATTCGATGGATTCGAGATTAAAAGCTTGTCTTTTTGTGCACTTTATCACTATGATCACTATGATGAAGAGGCACACAGGTGTTGTAGGCTGGATTCAAACTCGGGACATTATGAATACGTGGTATGCATCTTAAACCAGTGGAGCATCAGGACGCCCCCCCAACAGATTATTTCCTCATTCATATTCAGGGTCTCTAATGCCTCTGATACAAACCTGTGGTGTTGGGCTGTTTTCACGAAATGGATTTGATCTGAATTGACTTGATAATTTAGTTAAAGTGTTCAGCAGTTGTTTAGGATGACTGAGAAGAACCATGACGGCTCACACTTAACCGTTAACCTCTGAAATGACCTTTAAATATGCACGCTGTGTTTAATGTGCTCTGCTGCTGTTATCGGTCCATTAATAAATCTCATGCTCTCACTGATTTTTACACTTTATTAATCTATGTTTGTGTTTTTATGTGCTTGTAGTCTCTCTGTATAACATTTTGATGAACACTTGCTGTTTTTAAATGTGCCCTATAAATAAACGTGTTCGTTGTTAATACATTCTGGGTAGATCTTCAATTAAATGAAGCTCAATTGGTTGTAGCAAATATTTTAATGACCTTTTATATTAGCTGTTTGTTATGAAAGCTGTTCCTCCTGATTCTATTTGGTCAAATAAAATCAACACAGAAGGACTTCTAAAAGCAATTCTAAAACATAAAAAACGTTCTCAATGAACCGGAGCACAAACGTATTCATCTGGATGCAGATTTTTGTTGTTGTTTTGCGCCAAAGCCCATTGAAGCTTCTTTCACAGACTCTTCCTGCCAACGTCAGCTCTGCAGGATGGCGTCTTCCTTTCAGAGATGTTTGGACTTTTCCATTCGCCGCAGACAAACTGTAGCAGTCGGCGCAAACAGGCCACTTTCACATCGAGCTCTGAACAAAGAATAGGGCCCCTGGAGGAGAAGACTGCGAGTCTGAGACATGGGGAGGCCTTTTTTTTCCTTTTTTTTCTCTCTGCCCTAGCTGGCACCGGAATAGACTTGTAGGCAGGAAAAGAGAATCTGGGGGGAAAACTAATGATGAAAAAGTCTACTCTATCCCTGTGCCTTCATTAAATACATGGAAAGAACGAGAGAGGCACATCTGGATTCAATCTGCGTCCCTTTGATGGCATCAAGTGTTCTTTTCCCAGATCAGGGGGCTGCAAGCTACGGGATGTCTATGGCAGCTCGGAGCCCAGAGTCGACTCCTGCCATCTGAACACATGACCCCCCCCCCCCCCCCCCCCCCCCCTGCATCACCACCACCCAGCTCCCTCCATTCCTTCATCCCTTCACCCCCACCACCTCTCCAACCCGACTAACCTACAGTTAGACTTTTACTCCACCAGGTTTATCTGATGGCTGCAGTTCCTGCTTACTTTGCAGATCCAGAGAAAAGGTTAACATATATGATGTACAAGCGCGAAGCATTTTTAACCGGAATCCGAGGTTCCTAAGGGTTTGGGTGTTTTTTAACGACGTGACCAAGTTATGGCTTGTTATATTGGTGAGCAGTTCAACCAAACAGTGACTTTTCCCTCTCAGATTTGTTCCTTTTGAAGCATTTTGAAGGGCCTAAAGAGGTGAAAGTACTCATAAATTTACATTACCTTGAGGGTGACGCCTTTAAATGTTCTTGGGACTCCTTGAGGAGTCCCGGCCCCCGGGTTGAGCAACTCTCTCTATCTCCTTTTCTTCCTTCAACTGATCTGAGAGCATGAACATTCCTGCTCAGATCAAATTAGAAGAGACGGGCTGAGATAGAAATTTTGGGGGAATGCCATCAACTCAGAGCTCAGTTGATGGAGTGAACAGTCCAGACTCTCCTCCAGCTCTGATTGGCTGAACTGAGCCTCTGTAAACCACCTGAGAATTGTAGACCTGTGAGCAGTCAAGTGGCTGATTAACCTGCAAGTCTGCAGCTGCTGCTTGATGGTGAAGAGCTGCTTGTGGCTGTTTGAGTCCAGCGCACAAATGACAAGGCAATGAGACAAACCTCAGAGCAGCAGTTTTATATGAATAACCAAATACCAGCAGAGACATTTCAATTATGTTTCAGTCCAACGAATGTAAGTCCAATATTCATCCTCCTTTTAGCTCTCGTTTGGTCTCCACCAACTCCTGAGATAAAGTGCTGTCTCTTTAGCTGCTCTCCACTCTGTTCACCAGATAGTATCTGTCAGCTGTTTGCTGCTGACTGAAAAGAGGTGAAAGAAGAAATATTTATATTATATTTGAAGTAATAGTAGTTTTGTATTGTTTTCTTCTGAATCTGCATTTATTACCTCATATGTATGAGTGCATAAATGCATCATTCTAGAAGAATCCAAATCTTAGTTGCTATTTAAGTGTAGAGTACAATATTTCCCTCTGAAATGCATTGGAGCACAATATAAAGTTTAAATAATGGTCTTGAGATGAACACAAAAAAGGGAAGAAATTGTGCGGGTCACATGACTCTCATAAAGTTGTTGTTGTTATCCATAAAGAAAAAAAACCCAGGCAGGGACTTTCATATAAATACCTTGTGTGATGATAGACCCTCTGCTATCTTGGAAAGACCACATTGAGTCTGTCTGCAAACCAAACAAATAATCTATTTTCTCCATCGCTTCAGGTTTTTGGGGCGAGTTGAGAAATTCTTCTTTTGTTCTTTACTTTTGTGACTATCAGTACTCGATACCATGAAGTATTGTAATACTTCATGGTATTAAAGTGTCTGTCACTTTGGAGTCAAAACTGCTCCACCATAGAAAATCTGCTCAAAGGTCAACCCCTCGAGAAACTCTATGAACCAGCATACCATAATAACATATCGAGGCTGGCCAACTCCTAAAGGAGGTCCTAAACAGTGAATACAAGTTTTTGCCATCAAATTACACATACATGGTTCCACAACTTTATTGTTGATTGTTGATGTGTTGATGTTATAAATGGAGCTGCAGGGATGAAAGAAAAAAACAGTCTTGATCTGACAAAGTATTATCATCATCAAATACCCAAGTAAATTACCTCAAAATTGAACTTAAATCTACTACGTGGAACTTTAATTTCTTGTTGATTTTAGCGGTCCCTGTGGACAAAAGCGGTAGTGTTTCCGAGCACCAGTGTCCCTTCAGAAAACCTCTCATTTTACTACAGCAGGCTCTGACCTGCTGTAGTAAAGTGAGGTTCTGGTTCTGCTTTCCCGTGTCTCCCTTCCCTCCAGCGGGTCCAACAATACGGCCTGGGCCTCCAGGTGTCGGTGTTGCCAGAGGAGGAGCTCTACATGTGCCGCCATAGATCAGACTGCAGATCGAAGGCTGCAGCGAAGCCAGATTTAGAAGGCCCCGCCGAAGGAGTTTTAGTTTACCTGCATGATTTCATCAGATTTTGCGCGGAATCAGATCCGGTGGCACCGATGACAAGCAATAACAATAACTATTTAAATAGACAATCTTCTTGCCGATGGTCTTGTTTACTTATGTAGGTCAGATACACGTGTAGGAATCAGTATTATCTGAGACCGTTCCATAACCAGTTAAAGTTCCTCACAGTAACTTTAACTAGGCTGCTGTACTTGAGTAAATGTACTTAGTTACTTTCCACCACTGGTGCTGGGCAGGTAATGCACATTGGATTCATCAGGGCGTGTTTGATAGAAACAACCAAAACTAGGAGCTAAAAGAGGCTAAAAAGCTCCATAGAGTTGGTGACAAATCTCTGGGGGTTTGTTACATGTCACGTTTCACCTCATATGTGGAGTCAGTCATGCAATTCATTGTATTTATCAAAAATGTCAATTAGTTCAGCTTTAATTGTCATCTTTTACTGTTGCACATTTGGGGGCCACTGATGGCCCCAAAGAGCTGCTTGCTTACATTTATTTTTCCCAACTCCATTTCTCTTTCTGAAAACATGGATCCAGTAGGACTTCTTTATATTTGTGTTCCCTGCTGCACTGACAGCTCAGCCTCATGAGGATGGATCTGTGGATAGGCTGGAACGGGCGATAGTTGATTTAATCGGTGGCAGACCGCAGGACGGTTGGAGAGGGGTTTATCAACACACAGACAGTGATAACGCCAGTGTCTCACTGCAGACTGCTGGCTCCCTGGATCCCCCCCTCCCGATCACTCTCATTAGGCGGTGAGGTTTGCCAGCCAGGGGAACAAAAACAAGCCAAACCAGGGTGTTGATGGTGCTGATGGTGATGTTTCTGCCTATAAGGGGGGTGAGGAGGAGGAGGAGGAGGAGGGAGGGGGGCCGCTCTTGGTGAGGGCCTGTGAAACGTCAGACACAACATAAAGGCATTGCCACGTAATTACGGGGCTCTCTTTCATTAGAGAGAGAGAGAGAGAGAGAGACTACGGTGTCTATAGCCTGGAGGAGCAGCAGTAACGTCCTGCCTCCCCGCGCCTAGCTGCCGCTGAGCAAGTTTTTGCGCACACACGGAGCTTCGCGCATCTGGTCGTCATCATCATCATCAGCAGCAGCAGCAGCTCTTCCTGCTCAGATGTGACTCAGCCAGAGTGGGAAGAGAGCTCCTTCTCCTCAGAGGACTTCTGCGAAACGCGTCTTTGAGACTTTTCCCTCTCAGGCAGCAGGACAGGCTGATATTTTTCCTCGTTTGCCGTTGACGCGCGCCGCTGGATGGATTGTCTGTGAGGGTTTGATCGGTCGGGATAAAAAACAGGCGAGGAGTTTGTTCGAGCCCTGCGCGGCTGATCTGGATGTGAACAGATCCGCGTTCCGCCTCGGAAGAACCGAGTATCTCTCGGGCTGGTTTCTGGAGCTCGCGCGCTCTGCACGCGCGGATCTTTTCGGCTGCTTGTTGACTCCTCGCTTTCATCAGCGCTCCGTTTTTTAAATTCTTTTAACACTGTTCCCCCACTTGCGTCATGACTTCTAGCTATGCACATGTAATGGACAGGCAAGCCTCGCTATCGAACCGCCTGGAGAGTCCGATCACGTCGAACCTGGACAACCTGCAAGCCAAAAAGAACTTCTCGGTCAGCCACCTGTTGGATCTGGAAGAGGCCGGGGAAATGGTCGGCACCCAGGCAGACGAGAGCGTCGGGGAGGCGGGGAGGAGTATGCTGGAGTCACCGGGACTGACGAGCGGGAGCGACACGACCCAGCAGGAGAGTAAGTGAAAAGCAGCCCGGTCGAGAGCCCCACAGGCTGGGACTGAGCAGAGAAGATCTAAACCAACTTTTAAATCTAGTGACCGAAATGTTACATTTCCTTCCCGGGTGTGTAGCCTATTATAGTAGCCGCGGTGTGAAAAACCTCGAGTTATCACGCTTGACACCCGGAAAAAAACCACCGCAGATCTCACACAAATGCAGTTCTAATGAGCAGCTGAAAATAAAGTCATTTGTTTTCATTACGATCTGGCGTGTGTCCGCGTGCAGAGCGCATGAATGGAGCTCTGCAGAATGCAGCGCGCACGGAAGGAATCCTTTAGTGAGTTTTGGCAATGCATCATCCCTGTCGGCCTCCCCCTCAAAACGGCCATTAATTCACCATTAACACTTTGATGTCAGTGAGGTATGGTGATGTTGGTGGACATGGTCAGTGAAGGAACCTTGCGAGTCAAACTCGGGGGTAATAAATCTCCCGCTTCATGACCTACACGAGGCCACGTTTCTTGATCGAGCACGTTTTGATCTTTTTTACTAAAGAGAAATAAAATCGAGTAAAAATGCATATATTTTGAAAATACTTACAGTGAGTCACGTGACGATAGCGTGACGTGTATGATAGTTTAATTATAAATATATGTGTTCATTTATCACTAAATAATGATGTGCCAATTTTTTCCCCCAACCAACACATTCCTCCTCGCGTGCGTAAAAAATGTGGCCGATCTATGCCGAGTTTGGTGAGCTAAGAGGCGGGTAGCGCTCGCTGAGCTCCCGCTCAAGCACTAACCTGACAATCGGAGCTATTATTTCCAACTTATTGTGTTAAATGCGCCGTTGTGTGCGTGGAAGTTGACAAAAACAGGGATAAACCCACAAAAGCCCGCCACTGGCCCTCTCCGGCGCTCCGCTGAGAGAGTAAATAAACGCTCCCTCCTTCCTCCTCCTCTTCCTCTGCTCAAAGGGCCATTTGCTGCGGCTGACAGGAACGTTATGGGCTTTAATGAGTGTTATTGTTAGTTTTTTAAAAGGCTAAAAATCGTGTGAGAAATATGTGGGAGGAAGTGGCCGGGTCACGTCGTTAATTCCCGGTTATTTTCGGCCTGTCAAACACTCAGAATATCGGAGCCCAAATCATTTGTCATAATTACCGCGCGTGTCCTCGCGCCAACAATTAAGGAATCAAATAACAGCATCTCATCGGACCTCTATGCCGTTGAGAGGTGATTTTAGAATGAATCAGTGGGGTTCAGGGAACATTTTAAGATTCACACAAGATTCAGATAGAAATATTGACATGTGTAGGAGTCTAATCATAGAGCCTATTCATATTATTTTTTCCCGATTTATTGACAGGAACGTGAAAGCAAAAAGTAGGCTATGACTTTTGGCATTGTTAATCAATTTCCCAAATTGCCATTAATAGTAGCCAAATAGACCATGATCACACATCCAAAATAAAACATATCAAAGTAAAATTGCAAAAAATAAATGTATGTTTGTTTTATTATTTTAGGAATCAATAACCTCTCCTCTCGCCAATGAGCTTTGGCAGGAGGACTAATCGACTTCCACTGATGGCTGCTAATGAGATCAGTCTACTGACACGTGTTGGTCACAATGGCAGCTGCAGGATGATGACGAGCATAATGATGACGGGAATAGCTTTGATTTTCTAGTATAAATGACACCTTGATTAAAGGCTTTCCGAGGCCAACCCGCGGCACGACTATTGGAAATATACACAGAGATCCCTTTTTGGGGTATTCAGACTTTATCTTTCATATTTCTGTTCATTTGAAGCTGACAGAATATAATCTCATTTGAACTTGTTAAACAAATATATACATTTTTATTTATATATTTTGTATACTATTTTTTTTGTCCCCGCCGATTTTTCACTGTGCTAAATGAAACTTAACGTAAAAATATTGCATTCATACAGAAAATATTCAATATTTTTTTTATTTTGTCATGCGATTCAATTAACCATTTGTAAACGTTTTTAATGATTTAAATGCTCTACAGTTGCTTTGAAAATAGTAATTTCCGTAGATGAAATATTGAACGGCCAAGTCACAATCATCTTTAATAACCGACTTTCTGTCGTTTTAATATGTATTTTTTTTATCTCACTCCTCCGTCAGACAGACCTCATCTTGTGTCGCACTTTTCTCCGCTTGCAACGTCACCACACGGACTAATGAAGTGCGTCATGATTTTCATTTTAACCTCGAGCCTGTAAAACGGCTGTTTTTTTGTTTTTTTAAGAAGGAAGCTATGCGCGGTCGCTGGTTAGCCATGTGCGGCTGCCATCAGCATTTACATCCGCACTTTACTGTCCGACTCCTCAAGAATCCTCCAGCCTGTGATTTACCAAGTGATCCAAAGTGTTCCGCCTCAGAGCTGCTGCACTGATGGATAACAGGTCCGGGTCACAGGGATCTCTGATCTCAGCTGGTCGAGCTGTTTCCCCATAAACCACAAATATATTCACAACTGCGGGAATGGCTTTTATTAAACAATACCTCAAAGATATCATACTAGCACACAATATAGTTTCTGGTACATTATTTTCTATTTAAAAAGGATATTTGTGTTATTTTTAGAAATTCCTTTCATATGGCAGATTTCATTGCAGGTACATCTTTTTGGAAAATATGGAAATAATATTATTATACCAATAACAATGGTGATAATAATAATAATAATAATAATATTAAAATGCCAAACATGCAATGTTAAAAACTCTCACATATCTGACATCTGGAGATTTACTTTGTCAAGACATAATGAATTAATCAATTATTTAGTGTTTGACTGTTTTTAATCTATAGATGTTTAACTGCGGGGGTCAGGACCCCCACAGAGGGCAGGCAAGATAAAGTCTGAAAGGTCACGGAAGGATTAACAGGATTAGGAAGAAGAAGAAAAAAACAGCTCCACAAAATTCAGTTTATTTTTCTGATTGTATTTTTAATCTTAAAGTCTGAATATACTGTATATATATATATTTTTTTTTATTTTTTTAAATAGCAAAACAGCACAAAAACAAAAAGACATCTCGCTCAACACCATCTCCACAAAGGAATAGAAATGAGGAGAATTTAACAAAAAGAAGGAATATCATAAAAACAGAAGAACGTTTCACTAAGAGTCAGTCTGTTTAACTTAAACCGCTCACAGAGCAATGAGTGGGTGCAGTTTCATTTTAAAAACCGTTGAAAGGCCGAAGAGATTGTGCAGCAGCTTTTTAAAACTTCACTACAACAACAGGGGGCTGCACCTGATAAAACCTGCAACGCATCAATCATTTCTCAGTCCCAAGAAATAAATATGAGCATTTTTTTCATGTTAAAAGTAGACTACATTTTACTATCAACAATATTAAAACTGTGTTTTTTTTATTGATATTAGTGAAACTCTGGTTTCCTTCATTGTTCTGCTGTTAATTTGCATCATTAAGATTAACATCAGCTGTAAAAGGTGAATACACTCTGGATCTGGATCCTCAGAGGGAGCAACATGAGAGGTCACAGGATGATGAAATTAAATTCATCAAAGAGCAAGAATAGTTTTCTCTTTCTCTCAAAAGTGTTTTCTCTAATTTTTGCTCTTTTTTTCTGGTGAAACACCGAATGCGTAAACCATGCAAAAAATCCTTCAATCCTTTCAAACCTTTCAACAACCAAACTGTATTTAAACCCAGACTAATATTTGGGGTCACAAGTTATTTCTTTATTGTCTCTTCTGTCATTTAAAACCAGCAGATGTAAGAGTTTACATCTAGTGTGTCCTGATGGGCTGAGACTGCAGGGGGGAAGCTTTTCTCTCATTAGACAACAAAGCAAACAGGCTCAGTGTTGACACACTGCAGCATCTGCCAGTGTGTGACACCGAGCCGTGTGTGTGTGTGTGTGTGTGGAAGAAGTAAAAGCAGTCTATTACGAGTTCTGCATCAGGATTTAGCTCTGAACGTGTACTCACAGCTTCCCCGGTTCGAGTCCAGCCGAGAACGTTTGGTGCAAGTCTCCTGTACATATTTTAATAAAGGCAATGTATGTACTTACACTTTAAGTGAGTATTAAAGTTGAAATGTTCCTAAAAAGTTAAAATATGAATTAAGTAAAATTGTTATGGATATAAAAATCGGCTTAAAACCTCGTACCTCTAAAAAACAGGCTGAGAAACTGATCTAAAACTTTAGATATTTTAGATTCACTGAGCCATCTGCTGAGGAAGACCATGAGATGCAGTCAAAAGTTCTGATTTTGTTGTTGTTGTTGTTATGCTACAAGTTTATAAGGTAAAGACTGAACTTTTTGATCTTTGGATTATATTTAATGGTTGTCTGGTCAGTGTAGAAGACTTTTACGTGACAGCGCTGAGTGATGGAGGGAGGATTCAAATCTTTTAAGAAAAAGTATCAATACCACCATGGCTTTCACAATGTACACTGAAGTAAAGCGGTAAACAAAGAATCAGACGATGCTCTCGAAGAATTGCATTCATACGCGACTATCTTGCATCAGCTAGAAGTGAACGCTGGGAGATTTCATTTTTCTAATCAGCAAATTGACAAAATATTCACACTGACCGTCTGCATGTTATTCACTTTTCCTTACAGAATCCTGTTAAACCCTTTTCATGAATCCGATTTCTTTCAGCCAAACCGCTAATAAAAGTCACATTTATCAAAAAAATGATCATAAAAGACATTTCACCAGGTTGTAACAAACTACTGATGTTAGGCTGGTTTAGACATTTGTCCTCACTTACTTCATATAATCCAAAGAAATAACCCCTTTGTCAAACTCTTAGCTAAGAAAAAATAAATGAATAACTTTAGATTGCTGGCATTTAAAACTGGCAGCATTTCAATTCTATTTTCTGTCTTGCATGAATTCTAAAAGTTTGTATACCTGACTAAAAGGCATTTTTATTTATGACGAATGTTAAATCTGAATCTGCAAAGTAAGTCATTGCTCTAGCTGTCAGATAAACATAATGCAGAGAAAAATAGATTCCCCCCCTGAAGCCTCTCAACATCAAAACACTCAAATGAGGTTTATGAAGTCCTTAACTGTACTGCATTAGAGAACATGAGTAAATGTACAGAGTAACTTCCCACCTCTCTCTCTCTCTCTCTCTCTCTCTCTCTCTCTCTCTCTCTCTCTCTCTCTCTCTCTCTCTGTGTGTGTGTGTGTGTAGCTACAGATTGTTTAGTGAGTGTGTAATTAGGCAGGAACATGGACGATCACGGTCTCGTTTTTTTTTTTCCTCGATGTGAAAGTGTTATTTTGTGGTCTTGTTGTGCAGCCACAAGGCACCAGCAGTGATTCCAGCCTCCAGGAGCGTTCAGACTGAACATGTACACATGAAGCTGGAAGGTGCTCGGGCTCCAGAAGGGTTTCTGTATTTATGCTGTTTGTTTGCCTGGACGTGTGTCTGTTTGTTGGTTAGTCAGGCTGTTGGATCAAGGATCAATCATCTTTTAAATAATCACGTCACCCAATTTTAGTGTCATCTCTCCATGTTTTTAGATGGTCTCTGACATCTCTGCCTCCACACCAATACAGTGGAGTTTAGTTAGTGCTGCTCACATCATAGTCTGCATGGATAATCCACAGAGGACACCGTCTCTTACTGTTGAATTATTATAAGAAGCTCCACACACATATATCTTTTTATCTATTTATTTATTTGGGTCAACACATCTAGGTAGGATGATTTTATTTTATTTTCTTTGTCATTTTGTGCATTTCATTTTTTTTAAAGACAATGTTTTGGGGTGGGGGATGCAAAATGAGAGCGTTGTAGTTTACATGACACCAGTCTCAGACGACGCCACACAGTTTCACGTACTGATTCCGAGGATTGTGCAGTCTTGGCAGAGGTACGCTCTCTTTAGGTAGCTGCTATGTTATCAGATTACCAGTCAACGGTATCCAGAATTCAGAACTTTCCCTGAAGTAGAAACAGTTATATAGTAATGTAAACATGTCCTGTTAAACAAAAGTTCTGTGTTGAACAGTAAAAGTATTACCTGTACTCACCTGTCAAAAGTAAGTACGCGGTAGCAGCTGTAGGTCGGGTGTAGAGCAGGTTGGATCGTATTAATCGAAGGGTGAAGTTCTTGATCGCAAACTGAACCCTAAAGCTGCTCCCAATGCAATGCTTATATTCAAGAACTGCCATCAATACATCAAGAGTTATTGATATATTAATGCGTAAGCAGTATTTGAATGCTAATTTAAAGTGAACAGTTACCTATTTAATAAAAAGCACGTTGATACTTTTCACATCTGCAGATTTTTGAATATTAAAATCGTACTAACAATTTACCGCGGGACTTTACAATTCTTCATTATGATCCTCGTCATTGTCGTTATACTTAAAAGCTCCGTTATTATATTTATTTCTGATTGAGGTCTGAGGAGGCAGCATCGTCTCAGAACGGCATTCAGCAGCAGTTGTTGCATGAACGCAGGGAGCTGTATTTATTATTAAAATGTAACGTGGTTCGACACGAGGCTTTCGTTTTTTGGGGCTATCTTTGCATCTCCTCGGGCAAAGCGTCCGTAGCTACAAACTACACGCACCAATGGGAGCGCTGTGTTCCCACCGAGTCTTATTGAGGTTACATCACCTCCTTCTTCTCCCTGCAGATGAACAGATGAACACGGAGGAGAAGAAGAAGAGGAAGCAGCGCAGGAACAGGACCACCTTCAACAGCAGCCAGCTCCAGGCTCTGGAGAGAGTGTTTGAGAGGACACACTACCCCGACGCCTTCGTCAGAGAGGACCTGGCCCGCCGGGTCAACCTCACCGAGGCCAGAGTCCAGGTAGGCACGGGGGGGGGGGGATCGCTGCGAGACCAAACCTAAACCTGTTAATCTCATGTGACCTCCAGAGTCATTCAGGGACTTCTATTGTTGACACATCCGCCTCCTTTACAAAATAAAAGCCTGATTCCTTGAAGTTTGAAAGCTTTCCTTCAGCAGCAGTAATTCATCAGATGGGTTTAACCTTTGACCAAAGCAGAAGAAGAGCCATAAAACTCACCAGATTTCAAAGTATGTACAGTCACGTAGAAGAAGGAGGCCTGTAGTCATTTTCCCCTTTCAACCACTTTCACAGGAGGGACACAAAAATAAACACACTTATAGACACAGTTAATAATCCTACTTAGAGGCTAGTTATCAGGGCCCATTAACATGTTTAGTCCTTCCATTATGAGGTTTTAGAGGAACTGATAAGAACTCGTCAGCACCTCACACACAGCCTCTATTATACTCGCGCCATCTCTTGAATAATCGCGGAGCCTTTGAGCAGCTTGTGGACTCCCCAGAGGGACTGGCTGTGATCAGAAAAGTGGATGTACTGATTGTCTAATTTCCTCAGCGGTTTACAGATCAGCGATAAAATGTGCAACACATGAGGGCTGTAGCAGAACAGGAGCTAAATATGATGCAGCTTTTGGCCAAATGAGTGAGATCACTCTTCCGAATGTTGTCAATTAAACAACCCAAGAACATGGATTCAATTCACAGCCATTGAGAAAAGTGAATGCTGCTTTCTGTCTGTACGTGCAGTTATGTTTACATCATAATGTAACTGATCACACTGCGTTCCATAAGTCTAACAAAAGATTTAGAAATGCTGCATTAGTGTCTCTTTACTTTACATTGATGCATGAAGGCAACTGAAAACAACCTTTAGTTCCACTGAAAGAGAAGTGAGACGGAGATAAGGCTGTTTTAACATATTTAACCCCAAAATAAAAACATAAATAAGGTGAAAGAATGGAATGAATGTGGGAGTGTGTTGTTGCTACTCTACCGGCCAGCAAAGTGCTCAAGTGACAAAACACTCGACGTGAATTCGCGATTTTGAGAAAAACTGTAAACATTACACATCAAAATCAAAACGCTTTGATCTTTTTCTCTAAAAACACGAGTGATCATTTCTATTTCTTGCGTAATCAGAACATCCCTGCAGCCCCATCGAGCTCTACCAATCGAGTTGCTACGAAAAATCTATTTTTAGCCGGACAGAAAAAAAACTAGGGCAAGACCATGAATACTTGCTGTCAGCTGTGCGATTGTGTATCTGCATTTGTGCAATCAGATTTTCTTTCATCTTGATTATATCAGCTAAAGAGAGGACTCTGTCTTTGGTGATTTTCCTGAGTCACTCAAACTGCAACTGTAAAAGTCAGACAAACAAACCTGGGACCCTGATAGCTGAGGGGGGGACATGTCCCCCTGTGCACCCCCCCCAGTCTCCTGTGTCCCCCCATTGGAAATGACGCTCTTGGTTGTACTGGATTAGCTTTGAAATGAAAGTACATTTCTTCTACTCACAAGCAGCTCAAGATAAGCACAATGCAACTATAAGATAAATGCACACTTGCCTTATGCAAATGTTTATCCAATGCATACACTGCGCATTAATATGTAACTATTGTTTGTTTTTGTATCTTTAAATTGCCTGTTTTTTCCGAAACGCAACAGTGAGCATTTGTTCAGTGAGCAGAGAGAGAGAGAGAGAGAGAGGGAAAGAGGAAATGGTGATGTCGGAGGGAGAGAAGCGGCACATCTGTGAATAATGTGTAGCAGAGAGCGATGCAGAAACGCTTTGATAAAAGAGACTTTGGGCTCATTCCTGAGGCTGTGCGTCAGCAGACGGAGAGCCCCTGCGAGCGCCTACGGCATCTAATAATGGATTTGATTTCACAGCGAGGAACAGCACTAGCAACCCCCGAGTCACATCATCACATGTTTGGTGAAGGGAGGGGGGTATGTTCATAAGAAGAGGAGGGGGAGGGGAGGCTGATGAGGGGTGGATGGTGAACTGGAGATGAAGGATGTGTGTTGAAGTGAGTGGGGATGTGAGAATATAAAGTTGGTAACGGAGAGAAGAGTTTGAGGCCAGAGAATTATCCAGGAAAAAAAAACAACTTCTGGTTCGTTAAAATTTGGATTTTAGATTTTCATGGCCTCTGTTCCTTCATTTGATTTCACTTCATGGTGCAGAGAAACACAGTCAACACACGTGTGAGAGAGACGTCTCATGTTCAGGCCAGAATACGACCAAGAACCTGACGTTGTTTAACCCACTGATGGAGATGTGAGGTGTGGTAGAGAGCTCCCAAGAGAAAGTTAAATGGTGGAGCTTTGAGTTGAGATCGTATAGTGTCACACGATGTAAGAGCAGACTGAGGAGCAGAGCAACATTTTAAACTTCACTTTAGTTTGTTTTTACCCTTTAAAGCGACTGATTCTAGGCACATTGTTTCTGATTCCCCTGCATGTAATACAAATAGTAATGTTTTGGTTTGGTTCCTGTTATTCTTTCTATGGCTGCACCATTACACAACATAGAAACGTTCTAGATGTCTTGTGTATCATTTTCATATCCAATCCACCCAGGTTCAACCTAATTATTTGGCATCTTTGAAACTTTAACTGCCTCTGCAAAGAGTTTGTAATGATTGTAGCGTCCACAGAGGAAGATAAGATGATAAGATAATAAGAAAGTGACTTTAAATTGCTTCATCCCGTTGTCTTCTTTGATTCCAGGTTTGGTTTCAGAACAGGAGAGCTAAATTCCGCAGGAACGAGCGCGCCATGCTGGCCAGCAAAAACGCCTCGCTCCTCAAATCGTACTCAGGAGACGTGACGGCGGTGGAGCAGCCAATCGTACCGCGCCCTGCACCGCGCCCAAACGACTACCTGTCCTGGGGCAACGCTGCCCCCTACAGGTAGAGTCCACTCTGCTCTCTCTCACCTGACACCACCACTTAACCTCACATTCAAGTCACAACGACACACCCTGTTTACACTCTGCGCTGCTTCCGCACTGACTGTTAACACCGCTGATCTGCAGCACAGAGCGGAAGAAGAACTCAAACTACTTGAGTAGAACCACAGCGAAGAGAGTCGTGCCCTCAAGAAGTCAAAATGAAAAGGTTTCAACAGTAAAATGACGATGTTATTTGCAAATAAAAGCTTCATGCTTCACCTTAAATGAATCATAAAACCCTTAGTTATTCATTTGTTTGTAACGTTTTCAAAATAAGTAATGGTGGAAGACGTTTAGAGTTTAGCTTCGCTGTTGAGTGAAAATCTCATGTCCAGTTTTACGATTTTTGTGCTTTTACTTTGGTTAAAGAAGGACGAAAGTGAAGAAGGTTAAAGAAAAGGAAACAGGAACAAAAAAATAAAGAAACTACACATCGAAGGAAACAAGGAAAGAAGGGACTGACTTAAGATAGGAAGGAGGAATGAAGCAAAGAACAGAAAGAAGAAAAAGAGAAAAGGAAAAAGGAAAGTGTGAAGAGCCGCAGAAAAGTAGGAAAAAAAGATTTATGAAATAATGTGAATTATGTCAAATCTCCAAAATAGTCAAGTGCAACTGCACAAACTGTACTTCAGTACTAACTCTTCCTCTGCTCTCTGCTGCAGAACATCAATCACACAAGTGTCTCCAGATGAAAAAGCACAGCTGATACCACAATAACCACATGTTAACACCACCGTCACACACACACACACACACACACACACACGCACACACACACACACACACACACACACTGCTGTCTGTTATTGTTTCATTTCCTCCTCCTCTTCTACCTGCACATGCTTCTCATAGTTCCTCTGACCATCCTCATCTCCTCTGATCCACCTTGACTCAAACTGAAGAGCTGCAGGTCAGCAGACCTTTAATCTTTGTTGTTTTATTCAGTCAACCTTTATTTAGACACGGGATAAAAACAAGTTAAAGGATGAGTCTGGTTATATTCTATATTATTCGTACAGTCAGCGAATCTGATGTTCAGACTCAAGCTATTTTAGTCCGTCTCTGGGTAGCGTCTGCCTTCCTGGCTGTGACTCTCAGCTCGGAGCACTGGTTCCCACTAAAGATGTAAATCTTTAAAAACAGTAGTTTTCTTCTTTTCTTAGAGGCTCTGTAATTTCCTAAAACAGCTGGTCACTGTAGTTTTTATCAAACAGGAGGAAATAGTGCATTTGTTGGCGACTATTTTCTGCAGCGTATTCATCCACATTTAAAATATTGTAGTTAGTATTCGCGGCAGACTGTTTCTCTTATTCTTTTTGTTGAGTGTGAACTTCAAACACCTTCATCATACCAGAGCACTCGTGAGCGAATATTCCAAGAAAAACAAATGAAAAGTGCCGGCAGTGAATATTTTGTTAATATGTTGATTTAAAAATGAGCATTACATTTACATCAAAATGCTTTCCAGCATTAGTAGTATTACAGCGTTGGCGTACAATTTAAATGATTATTTAGAGTAATCAAAATATCTAATGTTGTCTTCAATAAAAAAAGACAAATTTACTGTAAAGTACATTATATTATTTTTTATATAATATTTAATTTAAAGTATTATAGTATTTAATGTATAAGATGCAGGCTTCTGTATTAGTTGCAAGTTCCTGTTATGTCAGCAAAGTCTGTCCTGATAAGGATTATTTAAAATCATTATTTTATCATGAAATGCAACAATGACTGATTAACATATACAATGTTGTGATGCATGAGCTACAACCTATATTGGTATTTTGTTTCGTGCTCTATGAGATGTTACACCCAAATATAAGGAATAAACTATTTACGTTCTTACGTTTTTACATTAGACTCTGCTGTGAAAATTGAGCCAACGTAATCCTAAAATCCTGCAACACTTCAGTTAAAGATTCGGAGTCCGATACTCTTTTCCCTCTCTGTCTCTTCACTCTGCTGTGGCCTTTTGCCTCGTCCTTCCTGCAGCCATTTTCCTACACTGAATATTTCACAGTCCTGTCTTGCACATATCTAACTCCAAACTAATTGTGTGGAATAAAAACACCCTTTTCCTCGCCCTCAGTCCCGTCGCTCCCCTCTGTCAGCATGAGCAGGGCGGGACCAGATCCTGTGACCCTCCTGACGAGGTGATAATGTGAAAACAAACCGTATTAAATCCACTGTTGACCCCTGTGACCCTTCTCTGCTACACTACACCAGATAATGAACGCTACGCCGAGAGACAGAGCTCTACTGGGCAACATTTTTTGTGACTCTGGTTACATTGGTCATGATTTACAGTAATCCTCTGTTATGAAACTCGGTGTAAAATGTCAGAACCCTGCGGCCGCGGCTCAAAACTCACTGAGAGCTTTTTGGCCGAACGCAGAGCAGCGGGGGAAATCTTTTGTGAAGCAGGAATAATGCTACGTGGAACACGCTAATGTGGTGCTAACACTTCACTGTATATTATCCTAAAGCTGGTATCCGATGCCGGAGGGGGGGCCAGTGCGAGTGCCACAGAAAATGCTGCCCTCAGAGAACAAGTACGCTTTCACTTTACTACATTCAGTTCTTTTTAAAGAAAACTCGCTGTATTCTACTCTAAAGAAGGATACTCCCGTTTTTTCACATACATTTACTGTTTAGAAAAGAATGTATAAGTTTATTTCTGGATGTATTTTTTTGAATTGTAATTTGCCTTTTGAATGTTTTTGTGTCAATTTTACACTTTTACTTAAAAACTGTGTGGGGGTGGGGTGTTTTTTTAAAGGATGATTACAGTGTTTTTGCACATTTCAACTCATTTTCAAAAATACAAAAAAAAATGTTCCTTTCCTCGCAGCAATCTCTTTCTATACAGTTAAATCAGTAGATAGCGCTTCTTTACACTCTTTAGATAATCATCAGTGAGCATCATGTCTGCTTTTCGTTTTCTAATGGTTGTGTGGTAATGTAGTGCAGACGTTTTAAATCCCTCTGCTCTCACAGCTGAATAATCACATATAACCCGTATAGTATATAATGATTTAAACACAGTTGATCAAAGTGTTTTACGGCAACGAGACAAAAAAAAACAACGCAAAGAATAGAACAAGAAAAGAAACAAATACAAGCACAACTTAAAGTTTATTATTTTTACATTAAATTCTCACAAAAAGAAGCAAGAAGAAAATGAAAAAAAAAAAAATGTAAATACATTTTCGGCTTTTTGTGATGATAAATGTTAGCCAGCTCCTGCACATTTTGTATTTTATAATGTGTGTGCCTCATGATGATTAGAAAAGGACAAACTAACTTAGTGGAAGTCATGACCCTTAAACATTGAGTCCGATGTATAAGAACAGACAGGACGACATCACATCAATATCACAAAAGTAAACAAGATCATCACCAAAATGAAGCATATTTTTTGCATTTTAAACTGAAAACAAAAGCTGCACAAATTTTCGACATTTTGGTAAAAAAACAACAACCAAAAAACAAGTCCATAAATCCTGAAAAAAAAAAGTCAGTACTAACACAAAAAAGGAAAAGGAAAAAAAGAAAAAGGCACAAATTAGACAGTCAAACAAGAATTCCTAATTCCTTATCGTAAAAACAAATTCATCTTCAAACTGTACATTTTCCAAAGCTTTCCGCCACATCTCGGGACCTTCATCAAACTCCATCCGGTGATGAAGGACATGAGATGTGGCAGAGAGCTCTGGAAAATTTCCAATTAGAGGACTTTTGGTGCTAATTATCAGTATTTGTCATTCTGCCATTTGTTTGACTTTATTAATCAAGCAACATCAGGCGTCAATACTTAAATGGGGAACTGTGGAACTGTGATTCAAAAGCAGAACAGATTGGGAAACTGGAATAGAATCTTTGATACCTTTGTCCATGAAGATTATATTGCCGGACAAAGTCAAACCATGTTCATAAAAGTGTTTAAAATGTAGCGTGGGAGGAGGAAAAAGTGTTAATATTGACGAGATGACGCAGAAATCTTCTTCTAA
The DNA here is from genome assembly GCF_910591455.1 of Pholis gunnellus. Lineage (NCBI taxonomy): Eukaryota > Metazoa > Chordata > Actinopteri > Perciformes > Pholidae > Pholis > Pholis gunnellus. The sequence goes on along the minus strand of NC_136530.1, from coordinate 22,287,481 downwards.
ATTGTTTGCCAGTTAATACCTGAAATGAAAAAGCCTGAATATTTTAATTCCAAATCAAATCAGTTACTGTATGAACTTCTACGCAAAAAGGCTGCACACTTAAAACTGAGCTGATCAACAAACCCTACATGCTCTGAGAAATGTGATGGTTCAGTAAAAATGTGCAAGAACACCACTTCAGCTCCTTTTGGTGATTTCTTTGGGTTGTGGGTGCCTTTTTAACGTCACATTTTCTCTAAATCTCTTCCCGTGATCAGTGATACCTGTTTTTGTTCCTTTTCATATTTCCACAGCTGCGGCTCATGCTGAGCTTCAGCTCGCTGTCAGCCACAGGTGATGTAACCTTTTCCCCCCCCCTCCTCTTGTCTCTCAGCACCATGGCCAACTACCCGCCCACCTGCTCCAACACCAACACGTCCCAGGGCATGAACATGGCCAACAGCATCGCCAACCTGCGGCTCAAAGCCAAGGAGTACAGCTTGAACCAGGTGCCCACGGTGAACTGAGAGGAGGAGCGGACGGGGACTGGCGCAGGAGGGGAGGGGAACCCCCCTGCCGCTGGACCCCGGGGGACGGACACCGTCTCTGGGTTGAGCATCATCTTACATACCCTGGATCATGAAGCCTCCCGGCCTTTATTGGAGCAGCCTCGGTGGCGATACTACACCTATATGCAAATTGTTGGACACCGAGTGATGGCAGGATTTCCCCTTAACCGCCTTTTTTAAAATCCTCCTGAGCATCACCGAACTCTCGTTTGTACACAAAGACACCTGGACTGGATGCTATAGTCGCATATCTGCATAGTTTTACATTTGTGATGTGGAGGGCGAGTTTTTTCAACGATCATTTTGTTTTCAATCAGAGAACTTGTTCTCAACGGAGACCCATGTACGGACTACGTGGAACTCCCTTTGTGCCTTCGGCTGTGGTGTTGGATAAAATGACACACCAAATTTGGGATCAACACTCTTTTAAAACCAACAACAAAGCAACAAGGACTTCCTCTGACATTTATGCAATTCTTTTAAAAAGAGAGAGTTTTGTTTTTCCACATTTCTTTCCATGTTATACCACTGACGAGCAAACACTTTCAACGCATTTTGATTTTCATGTAATAGTCCAATATAAAGGAGAGGCTAATGTATTTCTGAATCCAAAACCATCTCTTAATTTCCTATGATATCCTTTATTTGTAACAGAATAAAAAACCTTGTATATTAATAAAAATGCATTTCAAGCAATGCAATGCCACAGTGTCCAGTTCAACAGATCTTACAAAAGAGGGAAAAATAGAAATTTTACACTATTTCAAAAACTTTTAGGATTTCTCTGAGTGAAAAATCTCAATGCAGACTGACTTAAATTATGTAAGAAAATAAGTATAATGGTGGTTGAGACCATTAGGAAAGCAATATGATCCAGGACCTCGTGCATGCCCCATAAAAGGGAGATTTACAACTCGAGAACAGTTTCTCCTCGACAGAAAAACCTCAAGCTGCTCCCGCTTTGTGTGTTTTCTTTTTCCCTGATTGCCGCAATCTGAATTTTCCATCTTAAAAACAGGATATTCATGAGCAGGGAAATCCTCTCCTCAATATGGAGGGCCCCTGGGCCTCGTTTGACTCCCGCGGCTGTCATACAAGGTGTTTCTTCTCCTTGGCCCCTCATAACCTTTGCCGTCAACAAACACATGTCGACACTCGTCCTCGTACGGCGCACACAGGCCATAAAAGTGGGGTCGAATGAAGCTGCAGCTGATGTGGTGGAGTCTTGATTTTTGAGGGGAAAGTGCTATATAGGTGTGGTCACATGAGCACACGGTCTGTAGAAATGTTTTTTGGAGATGTTTATTGTTTACAACTCATAATTACCCAAGAAAAGAGCAACGCCGATTTTCTTCTTTTTGTCACAAACTAAACTTTGCCTTCAACATATGTTAAATTCTTATAGTTTTCTGTTAAATTCGGCATAAAACTAAACCTGTTAAATATCAGTTATTTCAGGAAACTTCAATCTTATAAAATGTTCTGTTTCAGCGCTGTTTTGTGCTTCCTGAAGTTGAATGCTGTTCTTTGGCATCTTCGTCTTTCTTCAGTACAGCTTTGAGATGCTGGAGTGTTTCCTTTTTCTTTTTATTGTAATTTCTACTTTACAGATCCAGATTTCACGTTCAACATGAGTAAAGATCTTTTGTAAACTCTTAGAAGCAGCCTCGTTGTCGTTTTTGTAAAAAGAGGGAATGAGGTCTGAGGATTTTTACGACTTTGGCGTGTAATCCTCATGATCCATCTGATCTGAAAGCAGCAAAATCCCCATGAAAGCATGGAAATTTGGGGAGCAACAACATTTCATTATCTCCAGTGTGGGAGGTTTTCCTGCCATCTATTTCGATCGACTTTTACCTGTAATGGAGCGTTTTCTCCATTTTCAATTAAGTAAAGGATTTAAGGACTTCTTCCACGTGTTGTGTGTTTTAGCTGAGTGAGGGTTGGTCGTAAAAAAGAGGCGCTTCGTCGTCCTCTTGTGCCACATTTATAAAAAAAAGGATATTTCTGTTTTCTATTCAGCCGTTTTCTTTTCTGCTGTTGGTTGTTTTCCTGATCACTGATCCTTGACTGTGGTATGTCCAGTGTCAGACCCCTGTCCCCCTCTCCCCTGCCAGGCGCCCGGTCTCACCTTTCACGGCCAGAGCCTGGGCTGACCTGAAGTGATTCCAGATGTGGGGATCTTTTTGACCCCCCCCCACCCCCACCCCACCCCGCACCCTCCTCTTTCTTTTCCTCCCCCCTCCATATTCGCCCCCAGGCCCTGGCCAGCCACTCCATCAGGGCTGACAGCGTCCCCTCGGACAGCGTCTCTCTTCGCCTGAGCACATGACATGCAAGGCAGCCCCCCACTCCCTACACCAGCGCTCCTCCTCCTCCTCCTCCTCCTCCCTCGCCCTCACCCACCCACCCCCATCCTCAGCAACACATCTGGAGCTCATTACAGAGGAGACAGTGAGAGCGAGGGAGGGGCGGGGAGTCTGCGTGCAGAGTGAGCGTGTGTGTGTGTGTGTGTGTGTGTGTGTGTGTGTGCGCAGGAGAGCGGGAACGAGAGCGTTTCTTGACCCCTTCTCCCTTAAAACATCCACCTTTCTTTTTTCCCCCTCTTTTATTCTCTTTGTTTCTTTTCTTCTTAACGTTGGGTTCTCTCCCTCTCTGCATGCAGGGATCTTGGCCCTGCTGTCAGTGCCACATGATCAAAAAAATACTGCATTAATGAGTGGTTTCGCAAAAGAGCTCGGCACAAGAAAAAGAAAGAAACAAAAGAGTGAGAGAAAATCTCTGAGCAGCTCGAGTGAAATACTGCACAGCTGTTAACAGTGTGTGGTTTGGGTGAACAACCAAAAGAATTTCCCGAGATGTGGAGTTTCCACGCAAAGTCAAGTTGACTGAGAGGTTGCACTGTTTGTGTGATTAAGTCACTATTATTACGCACTTTTCCTAAACACAGATGCGGGCTCGAATACACCCTCTGTTGGATTGTAAAGGAAACATAATTAACTTCAAACTGCCATCTGAAGGCTAACGCTGATGACCATGTGTACTGTACTCCCGTCGCCAACGAGGGCTCGGTTCTTTTGCTCAGGAAGTGAGAAAATCTGGCTGCTTTTTCCCATAAAAAAACATGCTTACCTTTTTTTCTGATTAACCTACTATTTCTAAAAGTATACATTTCACAACGGTTTAATGGGCTCAAGGGTCATTAAATTCTCTTAGAAACTGGAGACCATATAAACTTTAAAGGAGAACTCTGGTGTATTACAACTTTGGGCTTATTTTCGTAGATACACAGCACAAGTTCCCTCCAGTGACGGTGCTCAGTGCCAATGCAGGAATAGTGTGCACTTGATGTGGCTGGGCAGAAAGTAGAGGCCTCATGTATGCTTTAAGCAAAGCGCTGGTCCCTTTGTCCAACCCTCTCCCCTGTCGGACTTTATGGGCCTCTGTACGACCAGTTTTGTCACTTTCCAAAACAGACAGTCACCCTCACCTCAGCCAGTCGTCGTCCAGGTGTGCGGAGCTCCTTTTTCCATTCTTCAATCGGACTATTTCTGCTACTATTCGTGGGAAAAGACCGAGAGCGGCGCATTTTTCTCATTTGTACGATCCATGGCGCTGAATCTACAAAGACACAGAGTTGTTGGACAGAGATCAACGATGGCAGGCTATTTTGACCCCGCCCTCCAGCGAGGACATCCAGAACCATAGAAACACTTGACTTTAGATGCGGTTGGACAGTATAGTCATACGAATTAGTTAAGGGCGGCGGATGCGTGCAGTGAGTTATGTAAGAGGGTGGATTTTGCGTGCTTTTGCTTAACAAAAGATGTTTGCTTTCTAAAAAAAAAATCTTAACCATCACATAGCTGCCATGTGCTTGTATTGTAATAATTCACTTTTAAAATCTTGGTAATATAGTATAGTTATAGTATCTCTGATATGGATATGGTTGCAGAAGAAGTTTAGCTAACTAAGACTGCTTGGTTTATTACAACTTGGGTCTTGTTTTGGTAGTTCAGGCCATCATTTATGAAAGATGGGAACATTTTTGTCACCGCGTTAACTTCTGAGATCTGGGAACACGGTGAAATACATTTAAGGAAGTCGTACGGGTCAAGAGGCGAGCAGTCAGATGATCAGACAGGTTCTAAACAAGCCCACAGTTTACAGAGATTATACACATCACTCCATGTGGAGGTAAAAACCAAAAGTGAGCGTTCTGCATTACACTCCACATGACAGAACTTTTCAGATTCAAAAGCACAGGATGTCGGTACAAACCTAAATGTCACATGCTGCGTCTTTCCCATGCTGCATGTAACACAGTGACAAAGATAGTTTTTAGTAAGTTAATTATGGTGTGACTACAAGCTTCTGGCTCGACTCAAATGGCTGCTGTGAGCGTTCTGGTCCTGGGTGAATTAGCATTTTAATTCTCTCGGCCCTGCTGAGGTCCGGCAGGGCAACGACCAAAACAACAATTATGGTGAGTGACATGACGTGAGCTCCGAGAAATCGTCACTATATATATAATCATCGCCAGCGTTCATATTCCCTCATGGCACATGAACTATTTTCAGTGTTTGGAGGACTTTTCTCCATCTCTTACGGCCTCTCGCAGCAGAACACGTGTATGAAACATGTTAGACTATGTACTGCACACGGGGAATATTACATTATTCCTCCGACCGGCCTTACAGTCCGCTTGGGTTTTGTTGCTTTTAAAACTGTCTCTTCAAAAGACGAGCAGCGTTATCAGATTATAAGCAGAGCCTGTTTGAGTGCCCACACTCGTGTGTACCTGTCAGCTGGTGTTAGGCGTGCGATACACTGTCCAAACCTCTGGCTCCTTCAGCTCACTCTGAAGTCATGACGTGAGGGTCAGAGCTGCAGATCCATCCAGCTCCAACAACTCAAACTCCAACTGTCAGGCTAAAAATAACAACAGGAAAACAGTTTTGTTGAATAAAAAAATAAAAAATTCGACCAACATCTGTTTTTTTGTTGCTGAGAGACAACTGTGACTTTTGCTCACCCGGGATGGTAAAGGTGATGGCAGCGTCTGTCCATGCGTAACCTTTACAGCGACTCTTCCTCAGATTATCAGCTGTCTTACTCCCTCTGCTGGACACTGACGGTCCACACAGCCGCAGGTCAGGACAAGCTGCTGACCACCAGGACGAGGACAGAGTCATTAAACTGGTGTAAAAAGTGTTCCTCAGCTGACAAACTAATCTCGTCAAGAAGTTTCTGTCTATGAACTAAAACTAAACATAAACTAAATTGAACTAAAATTTTCTTGAAATAAGTTCTTCACATTTAATTAGAAATCAACCTAAAGTATCGTCTACAGATGCGTCTTGAACGATGAAAATATAAGGAAGGTAGAGCCGCACTGAGATCAGGAACTAGATCTTAGAAAATATGTTGAACAAGTTGACAAACTTCAGTAGCCTCTCAGTTGAATTGTCAAGTTAATTAAAGTGAAACTAATTGAATTACTCTGAGGAAAATAAGATTTTACATTATGGATTACAGACAAAAATGGGCTTATTAAAAGGCGATCTCATGTAAAGATATGTTCAGTATTAGTGCTGATTCAATCCCTGAGTTTCTAAACAAATATTAAAACAATACTTTTACATTTCCCTGCCTGACTTTGAAGGAATAGGAACGTGACCTTTTTCTACAAAAGTTCTTTTTACTTCCAGGGAAAGAGCCAAACTTCTCAAACTACAGTCTAAAATTTATCAATTTGTTGTTTTACAGACAGGTTCGATACGCATCTTTAATAATTATTATCAATGAGTGAAATTGATCAAAATCAAAAGTGGTTGCCAAGGAAGACCTGACGCACACTAAAACAAAAAAAACTAAACAATAAAAAGGTGAAATATTATAATGAATACTAACTTAGAGTCTGAGTCTGATGAAATGATGCATGTGTGTCTTTATCTCTTTATTTTCCTCCCGTGTTCCTCTGAGCTGCTGACTGAGGCCG